>NC_135507.1:100354415-100954415 GCF_052857255.1 Amblyomma americanum | reverse complement strand
GCCTCTTCCTTGCTTAACCCTAGCTTAAGCACCAGTTCGAACGTTTTTGCCAAATCCATGCTTTCTGCCGCCGAGAGGTCGGAAAAATCCGAGACAAAGCAAAAAAGAAAAAGGAAATGTATCCTGGCACAGGCTCGCCACTTATCTTTGTCACGGATCTCTCAGGAGAACACTCGGACCGAAAGAATGGACTAGGCGACGGGTTTACCCACACAAACGCACATTTAATACACCCTACGTGGCACGCAGACTAGAACGCAAAACTATCAAATCTAACACAAAACACGAAGACTATAAATACACACAACCCGGGCACACTGCTACCAGGGTCTACTACTAGTGTTTTACTATTAGCGGTCGGCGTTCGTGCTCACGGTTGGTTCGGTGCGGCTGCGGCGTTGTATGGATCCCGTAGCCGGCGTCGAGGCGGCGTTCGGCGTGCTTGGGCTGGTGTCGCTGGCTGCGTCGTATAAGCTCCAGGTCCAAGCGCCCGTGGAGGTGATGCCGGTGTTGTTGGCGCTGGAGACAGCCCTGGCCGTAGCAGGTGGTAGCGTCCTCCGTTGACTCCCTGGAACGGGCTCAGGCACGGCAGGATGTCCACGATGCGTTGCTCCGCTTCTCTGCTGTTCCCCCCGGGCCTCGCTCTTCCTCGCTCTTTTATATCCTCGGTGTTAGTTCAAGTAAGCCTTGTCGTCGCCTTCTTCTCTTCTCCACCAATCATCTCTCTCCACTTCACCGAATGCTTCTCCACCAAACATCTCTCTCCACCTCACGGAATGTTTCTCCACCAATAAACTCTCTCCACCTCCCCGAATGCTGCTTCTTCCACTTCTTTATTCTTCGGTTAATCCACGTCGTCTTCTTCACACCTCTTTCCTATAAAATTTAATTAAGGCTCCTTAATATATGTGGCACCATTGGAAAATGAAAGCTTGCTTGACTTTCTTTTGCATAGACAGGTCCGAAGGAGCCATGATGCCTTCTACTGTAGAGCCGCAAGAACTGGATGTAGCGCGTCCAGCACTTGAAGTGCGCTATTTGCTGCTGGCGTGCGTAGGCTGGAAAGCAGAGCACGCATGACATTCATTAGTGACGTTAGCATTGCAATCACTTGCATATCTGGGCCATGGCCTTGATCGTGCCTGTTGGCTGGTTCAGTCGTAGGCGCTGCAAACTGCCTTGAGTGCGCCAACATCCCTGACACAGTAGGCGTAGAAGGCTTTGGCAGTGGTGGCCAAGTTGCATCTGAGGCAGCAGGTCCAGCCTCACGAAGCGCCGGGCTCCCTTGATTTGGTACGGTTTTTGGTAGAGACGGACAAACTGCAGTTGAGTTTTGGCCATTGTTCTCAAATGTGACTGCTTTCTTTCACGACCTTCGGCGGCGCAAACGGCGTCGTCGCACGTTTGCGGCGGCTTCTTTGAACGTAGAATGGTCTCGCACCATTCGCTTCAGTACCGCCCGTTTGGCCTTTAGACGGGGGTAGTCTTTCGAGGAAGTAATGAGGGCCGTGGCAGTTGGCGCACTTCAAGGTAGTCGCGCGGCAAACGTCACCGCTGTGTGACTCGGAGCATCGCAGGCATACTATGGAGTTGATGCAAACGCCGCTCACGTGGCCGATCCTCATGCACTTCCAGCATTGATGTGAATTAGGCACAAAATGCCGAACTGGATGACGAAAGTGTCCCGCCTTCACGTACAATGGTATGGAGTCACCCTTGAAGATCAGCTTGATGCATGTAGATCTTCCTAACCGCTGAACTTGAATGATGAAAATGCCGTTGGTTGCCGGCTTGATCAACATTGGCAAATCTGCGTCACAGATGGCGCGCTGTCGACGTTGTAGATGACGCCAGCCGTAGTGCCGTTGTCCTGTAGAATAAGGGACGTACACTGATGTTGCAGAATTTGGTGATTGCGGTTAAGCTCTCTAGTGCACTTCACTCCACCACATCAATAGCAATGACGTTTTTGAACGGGTTTATTCTGACATCTTTAATGCCTCCCGGTACGAGGCTCTCCAGATAGAGATGGCTTGCCTGTTCAGGAGGTTCAAGTTGTCCGTTGGGTTCAACGGCACAAACTAAGCTGTATGCGCCGAGGAACTTCGCGCCGTGATAATCGTTGGCGTTCTTGATGAGGACACCGTTGACATGCTCGATGAGGAAGATTCGGCTTGTCTACGCAGTCTGCGCTTGGCCTTTTTTCCAACAACCGGTATGAAACCGTAGTCGGCCGAGGACGAGGAGTCTTCACTTGGCACCGAGTACCCAACAGTGCCCTGGCTGTTCCAGTCACTCTGGCAATGCAGGCGCTTCCTCTCGGCGGCTGCTGCCGACCCACCGGGTTCCAATAGAGGCCCAGCAGCCTCCACTTCCATCGCCGTGGCAAAAAGGGAGCGGCGCCTGCCTGATTATAGCACAAATTAAAAAACTACAGAGACGTGAAGGCAGCGTTCTGATACAGAACTTCGTCGTCATCGTCGGTGGCCCCCGTAGGTAACCCGTGGAGCCGACAAAGAGTGTGGAAATCGTTGAGAGGGCGTCTTAGTGCCATGACTGCACTAAAAATACCATGTCACTGGACTTGCAGCCGCTGCGGACGTCAATAGGTTTGAAAATATTGCATAGAGATTGAGTATACGCCCTGCTTCTTGACAGTGCCTCGTTTATACGGCGCTTTAAGAGTCGGTACGAACGGTAGGTACATTAGTCGTTCACAAACTAACTCTGCAGTGATGCTTCGGCGATATTCATGACATCAGCGCAAAATTTCTCAACGACAAACAATGTCCTCCTTGTTTTATAGCGAAAGCTGCACTCCTATCGTACAAAGGTGAAGGTCATGTCGCTATGAAATTTGGCCTTCATACCAGAAGGAGTGGAGGCGTGTCTGTGACGTCATGGCACGTCACTCGCCACGCCTCGCCACACCTGCGTTTGTGGAGCCGATGGTATTCTCGCAACTGCCCGAAATCGCGTGAGGCGCCTTTCGCTATATAAAAGCGTGTGGCGTGTGCTTGTCTTAATTCACACAATGCCATGGATGAGTAGCGTGTCGGAACTACGGTGCTTCGACGATGTATCGTCACCGTCCAGCATAGCCTAATAACATTTGCGTTATGGAAAGATGTCAGAGTGTATTAGCCAAAGAGAAAGCCGGATAGCGTGCCCGATTACAAACAGAAACCGAAGAGGAGCGCGAAGCTGCACTGGAGCAGAAACGGGAAAGTGAGCGTGCTGGACGAGACCGGAAACGAGCAGCTGCGGCTGCCCTGTGCTTCTCCTTCTATCAGTGCAGCATCCGTCGATGAGAACGTTTCGCCGACAGTTAGTGAACATTAAAGCCGGACGCTCACCGACTATACGATTCGATTCGGTTCGCTCTGTGTGCAACCAAGCCGAAATAAAGCTTTCGCTTGTCTTAATAGGTTTAGCCGGGTTTAACCAGCCTAATTTTTTGTTACCTAAAAAAGCAAGGCGACCACGAGACGAAATGACTAGCAAACGAATTTTGATTCCTCTGGCTAGACTGATATCGTCAAAGAGTAAAAAGTGATTTCGTTTGCTCTTGTGATTGGTCAGCGAAACATTATAGGAAGCCGCAAACAATGACCAATTGTTGCCAACTGCAGTTTCTATGCGTTGTACCCTAGTATTGATGCCTAGTTATTTGCACATTACGGTGAAAAACGCGTTGCTGCGGCCTTGCTTTTCCTGTCAGAAAGGTAGTTCGCTTGTCTGCATGAAGGCGCTGCAGCTGTCTATCTCGACTGGTTGAGTATACAAAAAAAATTGCTGCTACTTTAGCTCCGGTTACGCCTGGTCGAAAGCGAAAAGGTGCATCTCCTTGGCTACGTTTGGGGTCGAGCGACTGGCGGTTTCCATAGATAGCCATGCTTACACAGACACAGTAGTAGGCGCCTCGCTTTCTTCGAAACGGCATGAAACGCGCTCACACAAGACAGTATATATTTAATATAGCTTCGGTGATATTTACAAGTGTAATATTGATCGTTGTATGCGGACATGTTAAACCAAATCCGGTTCCGAACGATGTGCAAACCCTGCAGACAATTTCAGAAAGCCAAATTGAAAAAGAAATGTTTTTTTTGGAAAGGAAATGGCGCAATGTGAGACGAGTGTCATTTCCTTTTTTAAAACCAACTTTCATTTTTTTCCCTCACGGCGTGATTCGGGTGTCCACCGAGATGTGTGAGAGAGGATTTCCTTTTCTTGTAAACAATTTTTATTTCATTATCCTTCTCTTTCAGGCTACTCCAGTTGTAGCCAACACAGCGCTGTGCGCATGTGTGATTTAATTCCTCTAAAATGATCTAATCACGCGCAAAATCTGGACACATTTCTTATTTTGTAAATAGTTTGTACATATTACTTCTCCCCCTATTCTCTATTCCTGTCCCCTCACCTCTTTCATTTCATTTCTCCATTCTGCCTGCTATCCTTTATTTCCTCTGCCCCAGCTCAGGTGCTTCAGTATCGATGGCAGATGCCGGGGCTAGCAAAAATCTTTTCCTTCCTTTTTACTATTATTCTAATAAACAACCACTACCACCACCACTTCTTCCAGGCGCGATTCGGGTGTCCACGTAGATATGTGAGACAGGCGTCATGTCTTTGTTTGACCTCTAGTTAGATTCAAGGCCAAACTTGCGGCCCTGTTGACGGCTCGAAAAGCTGGCGTAGTGATGCTATTCGCTTCAAAAAAACGCCGCCACTATCTGGAAGACGGAAGAAGTTACGGGCGGCAGCTGTTTGGTTTATTAGATGAAGAAAGCGAAGAAGAACGCGCCGCTCGTCTGAATAAACAGAATGTAATACCATTTGAAACGGTGCGGATTGCCACCATGCTTGGCTACGCGTGCACGCACGCCGCCTAGCAGAACGATCGCCTCCGTGCGCCATTTATCAGAAAATATTCCGATGCAAGTCTACCCATTGTCGAGTTGCAACCCCTCGATATACGTCCCAAACAAAATTTGCTTCGTGGGGGGGGGGGGGCTTCAAGATAGGCCCAGAATTTTGGCTTGCGGTGGGATATGATTACGCTTCAATTAGTAATTGCATGTATGCGATGTTTACCTATTATTTAATTGTGGTGTTATTTCTACACCAGAACTCATAGGGCTTATGCTTGCCTACCAAATTCAGTACACAACTGTCCCCGGATGGGCGGCCGTTGTTGTATATGTATATAAAAAGCGGAACGAGTGTGTGCATGCACAGCGGTTCTGGAACGGGACAGAGGCTGTCACGCTGCCAGCGGATCTTCCAGCGTTCCTCACTAGGCAGACTCTCGGATCCTGCTGCCCGGCGCCGCGCTCCTTTAGTGGTGACCCGGGCGGAGCCATGGAGTGAACGTGTCCTGCATTGCGACAAAGACGCAATGCTTCTTGTTTTCAGTTCCGGAACCTGTTCCTGCCGAGCGCCCCATCGACATTCTCGAGGAGGTGGTTGGAGTGGGGGGAGTGGGGGCTGACCTACCTGCAGCACTTTGGAGGTTACGTTTCCTGGCCGCCGTGGCTTCTGTGGCGCGCAGGCAGAAGTGGCGCTGGAACAGATGGGAGTGGGTTTTCAAGTGGTTCATGTGACGGTGTACAGGGTCCCGCCATTTGTTACCGACACAGACGTGATCGCACAATGATCGCGTTCACGCCGTATGGAAAAGTCTGTGCAGTTACCGAGACGGCCTTCCTGAGCAAGAACACCGTCGCTAACGGGACGCGCCTCGTGAAGTTGGAGGTGACGAAGTCTCCAACCATCTTCCTGACGGCGGCCGGGACTCGAGCCATGATCGAGTACCGCGGCATGAGGCGCGTCTGTTCCCACTGCGGGGGAGAGGGCCACTTTGGAGCTGCCTGCAAGGCGGTACGCTGCGGCCGGTGCGGCGCCTTTACGGCCACGTGGGAGCGGAGTGCAGGCCCGTGCGCAAGCGCTGCGGTGCGGTGCGGCCCACCCGACGGCCGACTGTGTCCGGCTGCGGTCCACCGCGGCGGCTGTGACGTCCGTGGCTGCCAGAGCGGCCCAGGGGCCTGGCGATCACCTCAGGCGGCTGGCGCTGATCCCAGCGGCGCGGCGAAGGAACTGGCGGCGAGCCCGACCGAGCCTGCTGTCCAGCGGGACGACGCCGTGACCAGTCCCGCTGGCGACCAGGCGGGGTAGGAGCTGACAAGTTCCTCGTCATCCCAGTTCGCGCGGAGCTGTGCGAGGGCACTTGCGATGCCGAGAATTGGACTTCGGAAGACTCCGACTTATTGCTGGCCGAGCCGTCCCTTGAGGAACCTCTGAACTCGGAGGCGTCTCCCTTCGGCGTTCCGACGGCGGCACAGCACGACGGCACGGAGGCGGGCACCGAGTCGCCTGCCTCGCCCTCTCCCAGTGACGCCCCACACACGCCGGTCAAGGGCGCCCAGAGCAGCTATAGCGCGAGCGAGTCGTGACCGCAGGTGCCGCACATTCCGGTCGCACTGCCCCCGCGGGGCCGCTGCGTAGCGAAGGGGTGGGCGGGCGTCCAAAGGGTGCTAGACGTGGAGGACCCTAAGCGGCAGCTTCATCATCATCTGACGGCGACACGGCTAATTCCGTCACCCCGGTGCCGAAGAAGAAGGCTAAGACGGCGGACGTCGATGACGTCCTCATGGACATCAGCGGAAACGAATAGTTCCCGCCATGGCGCCCTCGCCCAGCGCTCCGGACCTTGCCGCTCCTCCTCCTGCCGTGCCCGGCGGCGGCTCGGGAGCCTCCTTTTTGGCGCGCTGGCTTCGTCGAGGCGTTTGGCGAACGATGAACGCTGTTTGTGCGTTGGTGTGTGTTGGTACGAGTATTACTGTGCGGTCGTGCCGCAGCCGCGCGCACCGGCCAGATCTTTCCGCCGCGCAACCGTTGTCACCGCTTGGCATCATCGTCCCGCCGCCACGGGGTCGTCAACCAGGACGCCAGCAGGGGCCCGGGACGCCTCCCAAGCTCGTCGACGCCCCCACCAGCCCCTGTGTATCAACTCATCCACAGACTCCGCCCGCAGAATTCTAAAGTGAGACCGTCACAGTTTTGTTTTGTTCACTTATTGCGGAGTTTAGATTTGTTGCATCATTTTCTTTATTTTTATGATGGCTGTTTTCTGTTTTGCTTCTTTTAACGTGCAAGGTTTTGGCTCTCCCGATAAGCAGCGGGAGGTGCTTCCTTCTCCTTGCGCGTTCGTCCCAAATTGATGTTTTTTTGTTGTTTTTGCAGGAGACCTGCCGCGGGGGCTCAGCTGTTGGGGCACTCGACTACTGATCCGGAGTTCCCGGGTTCGAAGCCGACCGCGGCGGCCGTATTTTTGTACGATGTGTGCTGTACGATGTGAGCGCACGTTAAAGATCCCCAGGTTGCCGAAATTATTCCGGAGTCCTCCTATACGGCGCCTCTTTCTTCCATTGTTCTTTCACTCCCTCCTTTATCCCTTCCCTTACGGCGCGGTTCAGGTGTCCAATGATATATGACACCGATACTGCGCCATTTCCTTGCCCCAAAAATCAATTATTATTATTATTATTTTGCAGGAGTGTAATTTCCGCACACCTGCAGATGTTATTTTTTTCAATGACGTTTTCACGTTGATGCTTTCTTTTCTTTGACGGACTCGCGGTGTTGTGGCGTGGGTGTTGTCTTTCTAAACCCGGCGTTCCGTGTAGGAGCACATTGTACATCTGAGCACGACGGTCGTGTGCTGGTTGACGTTTGGTTAGACGAACGGAAGATCCGGCTTGTGAATGTGTACGCGCCTCTAACGCTCTCACTTACCAACGATTTATTTTGCTCAATTGCTGCTCTCATTCTCGAGCCTGTGCCACACGTCTTGTGGGGCGACTTTAACTGCGTCCTTGACGCACTGCGCGACAGAGACGGCCCCGGTCGAGGAGCATCCAACTATTATGCTAAAGAATTCGGCAAGCTGGTTCGACAGTTGCACCTCACTGACGAGTGGGTTTCGCTCCACGGCAAGATCTTCGCGGCAACGCGCGTCAGGGGCGGTAGCGCTAGCCAGTTGGATCGCGTTTGTTTGCCGGGCTACGTCGTCCAGGCCCAAGTGTCGTGCGGAATGGTCACCTTTCCGGTGGGCGCTGAAGATCTTAGTAATAATAATAATAATAACTGGTTTTTGTGCGGAAAGGAAATGGCGCAGTATCTGTCTCATATATCGGCGGACACCTGAACCGCGCCATAAGGGAAGGGATAAAGGAGGGAGTGAAAGATGAAAGGAAAAAAACGGTGCCGTAGTGGAGGGCTCCGGAAAAATTTCGACCACCTGGGGATCTTTAACGTGCACTGACATCGCACAGCACACGGGCGCCTTAGCGTTTAGCCTCAATAAAAACGCAGCCGCTGCGGTTGCGTTCGAAAAGTGACCACTTTCCACTTAAGGTTTGTGTGAAGTGTGCCGCCCTAGGCGTTCAGCAACCTCCGCAACATGGCAGTTCGACGCGTCGATTCTGCGACATCCTTGCGGAGTTGGCCAGCTCCATCGCAGGTATCGACGAGGTGTGCCCGGCAGTGTGGCACGACCTCAAGGCGAGATGGCGCGACATTCTCGTCCGCGCAGGCGGAACACTGCTGCGCTCAATCTGTTACGCCGCTGACCTGGGACACGCTAGTAGCAGACGACATCGCAATGCGCGGGCTTCCCGCATTGAGAGCGTCACCATGCCGGACGGCACGGTATCTGATCAGCCTCACGATATTGAGGACTTTTTTCGCGAGCACTTCGCGAGCGCCTTCAGATCACAGGACTTTTGTGAGCGGGAAGGTTTTAGTAGGGACGACACCGCCTTCTGCGGCTCCCTTCCGGAGCCCCCTGACGAGGAAGAAGCAGTGCTCTGTAAGTAAGCCACCATGGAGATTTTTCGCACCTTAAGCTCTATGAACCGAACATCTGTGCCGGGACGAGATGAACTGGTCGCCGGCTTTTACCACACCTTTTTTGACATCTTAGGCGACCTTGTCACTAGGGTGGTCAACACCTTCCTTGGTGAGGGTATTATACCAGCTTCCTTTGCCGAGGGTCACATCGTGCTTGTGCCGAAACAGGGGATGACGTCAGTGAGTACCGCGGCATGGCGAACCGATTACCTTACTTAACACGGATTACAAGTTGGTCGCTTTGCCCCTGGTCGGGCGCTTGCGCCCTCTCTTGCCTGGCCGCTTTGACTTCATGTCCCTAAAACTCACACGGGACGCCGGACTCACACGGGACACACGGGCTGCCCAGCAGTTTCGTTGCCACAGTGCAGCCGATTAATTCCGGCGTCACCGCGGAGCTCTAGTTGAATGGTCCAATCTGCGCACCTTTTCAGGTGAGCGTGTGTGCGTCAGGGGTGCCCCTTGTCCCCGTCACTGTTAGCCCTGTCATTGGACACGTTGATGTGGAGTGTGGCTCCTAATGAGCGCATCCGTGGCTTTCCAATGACAGGGGAAGAAACGGTGCTCGTATCGGCTTACGGCGAAGACATCTCGATGTTTGTACGGGACACGCGGATCCTGGAGATTTTTCTGTGCACTTTCGACGCATGCGCATCCTTGTCAGGCGCCCAGCTCAACGCCGGAAAGAGCCACGCCCTTCGCTTAGGGGGTTTCTGGGATCCTCTCCCCATTCCCGTCCCCTTTGTGGACCGCGTCCGGGGTTTGGGAGTATTTTTCGACGGTACCGGAGTGTCGCCCAGGACATGGGACGAGGCTGTGCAGCGTACTACCGACGCACTTTCGCGAACCTTGCGCTTCGACCTCTCGATGGAGGCAAGGCTCGCGGTTATCAAGAGCCAAGCGTGCGCCTATGCTTTCTACGTGGCCCGCGTGGCGGTAATCCCACGCCGTGCTGCGGCCGCCTCGCGTCCCTGGTGGGAGGAGGAGGAGGAAAGGCAGGGGGCGTTTTCCTTTGGGAGGGCGGCACCGCACAGGTTGCTCGCAGCCTGTGCCTGTTTCTGGAGTCAAGGGGCGGACTTGGACTGCCCTGTATAGGGACTGTCGCCCGAGCGCTGAGTACGGTACAAACAAATAAGGACACACCGGCGATGGACCACCACCTCATGCATCTGTGGGAGGCCAAGAGGGCTCTCTCTAAGAGATGGTATAGACAAAAACATAATCGGATATTGAAACTTAGAATAGCGGGTCTCAGCAAGCAGGCTGAGGAATACGCGACGTCTCTCGCAAAGGCAATGGTTAGCCAAGTGTAACACCATGAGCGGCACTCTCGGTTCGAAGAGCGCGTGGAGCTTAATGAGGTGCCTCATTGAGCCGAGTCAAACGAGGTTCGAGAACAGGAGAAACTTAACACGAGCATTACACGTGTTTCAATGTACAAATGAACAACTTGTTAGAGCGCTAGAACACAATTAAATATGCACCACGGTATACCAACACAAGGACGCACGGATATACACCGGGGACGAAAATGAGGAGCTGGATGCGAAATTCACTTACATGGGAGGTCAAAGCGGCGCTAGCCATTATGAAGAGAGGCACGGCATCGAGAGATGACCGCATAACGGTCAGTTTTCTGGGAAACCTCCGCGACAAAGCTATCGAGGACCTCATAGGCTTCATCAATAAGATATGGGAAGGGGAACAAATATCGGTAAAATGGAAAACATCAATAGTGACTGTCATACCCAAACCGGGTAAGAAAATCAACACGGACAATTTAAGACCCATTTCCGTTACGTTGTGCGCTAGCAAGCTCATGGAAACGATGGTCAGGAAAAGACATACGAGTCATGAAAAAACAATAAAAGACCTCTGAGTACATAGAGGACGAGGAGCTTTTCTGTACAGCCATGTTCGGCTTCCCGACATGCTTGTTAGCACAAGACGTGCTTTTACAACTTAGTAGGGAAGTCATACGCCCGCTTTACGGCAGTCAACGGGACATAGCTATGTTAGCTTTGAATTTGAAGGGAGCCTTTGACAACGTTAAACAAAGTAAGACACTACAGAATCTCAACACCACAAACTGGGGAAATCGGACTTACCAGTACGTCACGGATTTTCTCATGGACAGGAATGCCTACATCAGGATAGACGACAGTAAATTCGGACCCATAGAGACGGGAACACGGTGCACGCCTCAAAGGGCGGTAATGTCGCCTCTGCTCTTCGACATAGCCATAATGGGCCTACCCAGGGGTTTAACGCGGTAGATGGCTTGAGGCATGCAATCTACGCGGACGACTTCACTCTGTGGTGGATGGGTGGCAGTGTTGGGCATGTAGAGGATGCCTTGCAGGAGGCAGCGTCAGTGGTACATAAGTATGCCAAAGAGTGTGGCCTTAGGTGTGCACCCACGAAAGCAGAGCTCCTTCATATCACGGGGTTAAACAATCGGCAAGCAACATTCAGATATACATAGATGGAACTTAGGTCTCGGAGGTAGAAAATGTCCGCCTGTTAGGGCTACAAATAAACAAGAAAGGCATTGATGCCATAGCGACCAACAAACTGAAGTCCACGCGCGAGCAAATCTGTAGGATGATTGGCAGGGTATCTGGCAAGCACGGTGGATTCATAGAAAAGGAGACGTTACGCCTGGTGCAGGCTTTCGTCATTAGCCGAATAGCATATGTAGTGCCCTAGCTCAAACTGCGGCAGAGCGACAAGAAGAAATTAGATGTAGTAGTCAGAGGGCCATCAAGAACACGCTTGGACTCCCCTTCAAGACATCCACTGATAGCCTTCTCCAGCTGAGAATGCGCAACACGTTGGAAGAACTACTCGAAGCTCTCCAAAAAACCCAAATAATGCGGTTATCAGCGAGCAATGTTGGTAGACAAGTCCTCGAGGATCTGCACATAGCGCTGCCACCAAAAACAGAAGACAGAGCGCGCATTCCCAAGGACTGGAGGGATAAACTACTAGTTAAATCAATACCAAAAACATGCTTCCCGAGCACAATCAAGGTAGGAGAGGAGCCAGAGCTAGAACGATAGAGAAGTATTAAGGCAGCAAAAATGGCACGGATGATGTAGACGCGGTGGGCCCTACGCAATAGGGCATCTGCACCGTCGCGGTCATACACGAGGGAAAGCAGGTGGATGGACTCTCGGTGAAAACTAGTAAAGTAGCGTTAGCCGAGGAAGGGCCGATAGCGCTGGCAGCCACTCACTCCTATGCCACGCACATAATTTCTGATTCTCAACACGCGTGCCGAATTTATATAATAGGAAGAATAGCCCCGCTTGCCAGCAGGATTTTAGCAAACGCGCAACACATCTCAATGCAGGAAAGAAAACAAATTGTATGGGTGCCCGGACTCCAGGGAATAGAAGGGAGCGAGACTGCTCACACAGGCGCCAGAGCGTCTCGCCCCCGGAGTTCCGAGGCGTTCCGCGTTTTGCATTCATCAAGGAGGAAAGACGATGGCCACTTTTTGCTGGTTCCTTTTCTTGGGAATATAAACGCCAGATCACCTTTAAAGGCAGTTTTAGGATTCCTTACTCGCGAAAGGTAGCCAACATCTATTCTTGTTTCCCTCGCGGCCTGAGAATATCTGTGTATCATTTACTGGACTTTTGTTTTTGCTTTACCCGCTGGCGTAGACGGTTGAGCTCTGAGCAAAGGTAAGTCGAAAAAATGTCTGACGGGTACCCGACAAGATCAATTCGAGTTCTTGGCAGTCGTGCATGCAGGAGAAATGCTGGGCAGCTCCAGTTGTGGCATGCGGCGTGAAACGGCGAACGCCGATGTATTAAGGTAATGTCGGCCGCGAGGGACGTTTCTCTAGAGTAGCACCTTGAACGAAGCTCTCGAGAACTCTGTCAAACCGCTCTACTTGACCGTTTGCTCGCGGGAAGTAGACCAATGAATGCCGCAAGCGGATGCCGCTATCCTGCAGGAAAGCTTCGAACTCCTGGGATGAAAACTGCGGCTCGTATTCGCAAACAGTTTCTTCTGGGTAACCTTCGCGCGCGAACACTGATACCAAAAAGCTTGTGACTAGCAGTGTTGTGGCTTCACTGTAGAAGTTCACTTCAAGCCACTTAGACAAGTAGTCTACCAGCGTGATCGCATATCGGCAATTGTCTGGCGCTTTCTCAAATGGGCCATCAATGCCCACGTCCAGCTTCAACCAGGTTTTGTGCGGTAAGGGAACCGGTTTCGTCTTTCGTAATGCAAGAAGATAGATGGGCAACTGAAACCGTTTCGTCTAGCAAGTCCTCTCTTCCTGAGGAAATGACACGGGCTGACGAGAAAGCGCCCCTGCTACTTTATTTTTCGAGCCCTTCCGGTACTGCACTGTATAGTTTCACCGTAGTAGGTGCAAAGGACGCCTTCCTATCTATATATCTTCTTCGTTATATATTTTTTGTAGCTGCGAGTTCTAAGACATAATGACCTAGCTTCAAAGAGTAAGACAGTGCCGGTTGAGTTATCATAAAACGCTTCCTTCCTAATCTGCTTTTTCCAGTATCGATACAGTTTTACACTACGCTTCTCTTCCATTGATTCTATCCAATTCTTACCTTCCGCGTTTTTAAGCTCTCGTTTAATGCTCTTTCTCTCTCCGTCCTGTTGTTTGGCATATTTAAACTGGTTCACTTTCTAGTTCTTTTCGCCAGTGTGGAGTCAACACTCTTTCTGTAAAGGTGTTTAAATACCTTAGCTGCCCAACTGCTATCGTCCAATTTCCTCAGACGGTATTCGTACAGTATTTTACTCTGAGCTTCCCGTGGTTCGAGCGATGCCCAGCCCATATTCCCTTGCACTGCCTCGTTTGTGGTTTTCCCGAAGGCACATAGTGCAAATATTCCATCAGCTATCTTATTTACTTCTAATCTCCACTGAACTTCTGCGCTTAAGCACAGAACCGCATTCCCGAAAGTAAGCCCCGGCACCATTATTCCTCTCTAATATCTCTCCGTGCTTCATACCTGTTGTACCCACACAATGCCCTATGTTTCATTATACAGGCATCCTCCGGTGTTTTGCTATGAGAGAGGGTTCGTGCTTTTCCGTGTACATTTGCCCTTCGTTTACCCATACACCGAGATATTTGTTTTCGGCCACTCGGGGTATTTCAGGTCCTTGTATGGTAAGCTGCTGATCAGTTGCATCGTTGAAAATGATCACACCTGACTTAATCGCGCTAAAACTGAAACCTAAACTGCCTCTTTCGTCGGCACAGCAATTAACCAGTGTTTACAAATCTTCCTGTCTATCTGCTAATAGTACAATATCGTCCCTACACATTAAACACAGAAGTCGTTGCTCAATAACCTTTCTGCCTAATCTGTACGGCAGATTATAACCTAGATTGCTTCCTAGTAGCCTTTTTCGATACTTACCACATAAAGCATGAACAGCAGCGTCGACAGAGGACAACCTTGTCTTAATCATTTGTGTACCTCGACAGTTGTCGTACTCTTAATTCCTTCCCATGCTATTTGAACTTTATTTTCTCGATATATTTCCTGTAAAAATCAATTACCTCATGACCGATACAATCACCTTCTAGTATGCTCCACAGGAGTTCCCTGTTCACGTTCTCGTATGCACCGCTTATGTCTAGGAAGGCAACTACAGAGGTCTGTTTTCCGCCTGAGCTCCTTCTATGCACCGGGTAAGCACGAAACGGCTACCGTCTAAGCGCCTACCATTTCTCAACCCGTTCTGAAGTTCTCCGAGTATTATATTACTTACTGCCTCCATCACCAACCTGTGTATAACTGATGTTATCGTAATCGGTCGAAAGCATATTATGTTCGTTTTATCGCCTTTCCCTTTATAAATCAAATTCATTTCACCCTGTTTCCAGCTATGTGCATCTGGCTTATTTGTTATGACTGCCTCCAATGCTTTTACCAGCGCTTCCTTGCCTCTTGGGCCAAGTTCACTAATTAGCATGATTGGAATTTCTTATACCTCTGCGGACGTGCATTTTGGAATATTTGGTGCAGCCTTTTTCAAGTCAAGATTGGTCCGTTCTAAGCTGATTTCTATTGTGGTGTCCTTTGTTGCTCTCTCAATTGGGGCGATTACCCTTCGACTTTACTAAATGACTCAGCTATAATCCATGCAATGTAGTTCAGAGCGCCATATCCCTTTAAACACTTTCGCTCGGCATCGTGAATCTATTCTTGCTTTCTGTGATTCGCCTTGCCCCGCAAGCTTATATGGTTCCAGATTTTTCTCGGCCCCCGTTTAGTTGCATCGCGAACTACAGCCAGCCAGCGATCAGAGGACTGCTTTACTTTCGCCTGGACGAGGATCTGCGCTTGCTGCTTCTTTTGTCGATAAGATTCCCATTTTTGACCTATTTCCTCTTCAGATAACTGCGCCCTCTTTGCTTCTCTGTGTACCCGTGATGCCAACAGTCTTTGTTCGATGGCCTCCCTAATTTCCTGATTCCACCAACTTCGTGGCTTCCTCTTCCTTCACCAGAAGTTTACTCCTTTACTTCTTTTATTTTTATGCTAATGAGTAATTCTAACTGATTATAACATCAGTTTTTCCAAAGGACGTTTCTCTATTCCTTCCTCTATGCCGGCCTGTTACGAGCCGGATAGCATGGCCAGTTCTTTTGATGCAGGGTAGCGTTGTTAAGCCGAAGCAAGGTGAGGAAGGATATAAGCTGACATTGGCGAATACGGAAAACACATAAGGGTTTACTGGCACTTAAGGAAACTTATTAAAATCTTTTACGAAAGAAAGAACAAATAGTCAAGAATTAAGAGTTCTTAGCGTCGAGCGACTGGATGAGCCTTGTCGCCAAGGCCCAATGAGTTCGTTCCTACTCAGGACGCTCGTTAAATATACTAAGGCTCCGCCCCTTTCACCAAGCGGTAGCTAATTGAACACGAGGCACAGATCGCAAGAGTCTCCGCACATAGTTCGCGGAGCCCCGTGGGAATGGGCGACGAGGATTCGGAGGTCCGCTGCTACTTCGTCCGAATCTGTCAGTCACGGTTAATTTAGGGAATGCACAGTTGTCTTCTACCGCCGTCGTCTGACTACAGTCGGCCTCGTCTTGTGAAAAAACAAAGGGAAGGTTATCTCCCCCACTTCCTGAGAACGTGGGAAAGATTCCGCCGGAGGGTTCCCAGCACATTTTTTTTTCCTAGGGTCCTCGTGGCACCAACGATCGCTCGAAATTGCCGCTACCCTGTGGTCATCACAGTCGATGAATCTTCGCTTTAATCGCCGGTCTGGATACCGTTCATAACAGCCCGCTAATAGAGCTATTTGTTCGTCTTTTATTTTGCGTACTCTTTTTGACTTTCCTGCATGTATCTTTTGAAAGGGCTCCCAATTGTAGACAAATACGCTTATGATCACTCCGAGGCTGTACTTCCCCTGTTCGTTTATTTACATTATTGCGAACTCGCTATACATCCCCTGCGAGATTAAGCAGTAGTCTATGGACGTTTGCCTGTTACGGAATTCCTACGGGATTTGTCCCTCACACTTAGTTTCTCTATTTACAATAACAAGGATGTGTCTCTCATAGAAGTCTAGCATCAACTTCTCGTTACAGTCAGTGTATCAATCCAGATCCTCGATATGACCATTAATGTCACCCAGCATAATAATATCGGCACCTTCTCCAAACTACTTTATATCGTTTATGAGACACTTAACTAAATCGATGTTTTCTTGCCAGGATTTGTCCCCTGTCCCTATAGAAACTACTCCTAGCCATGTCCTTTTACTGGCAATTGCATCTGATACCCAGCCAATTTCCTTGCAAGTTGACTTTATTCTTTGCCAATTTGTTCCTTGATGTATCAGCATACCTACTCCTCCCTTCCTCCCCGTTGTTGTTCGGTTGCTCCCTTCCCAGATGTAGCCATTATTAAACAGTGGATCTTCTAGATCTAGGAGATGTGTCTCGCATAGCCCGTACACACCTACTTCTTCGTCATTTAACTGCTGTTCTATTTCTAACCACTTCGCTCTCTTTATGTTTATGTACCTGATACTGGTGTTAAAAATTATTTTGCGTTGTTTTCTTCCAGGACCTACTAGTGGCCATTTTGTTGGGGTCAGCCGCCATTGTTACAATTTCTATTTTGCCTCTGCCTACCCCTACGCCCTGAGCAGCAGTGAACCCCTTAAACAAGCTACTGCCCGGCCTGCCGGGCGCCAGGCGATCTCTGCTCCTAGCCTTCCACTAAAATAGATGTCATATCGTGTAAACCTCTGGCAAAGCCTGCTCTATGCACTTCCCTGTTTATGTCTGCCGCTTCAAAGCATTTCTCCTTGCTTAACTACATTATCTCTCGATTAACAGCCACAAAGTCCTTGGTAACTTCTCTGTTCCGTCCTTGCACCTCCGAAACTCTGCACACCACTATCTGGACTTGCTGTGCTATCGCCATTAAATCGTCAACTTCTCCGCTAATTTTTCCACTACTTTTCCGGCTTCACCTTTCAGGACACCATTTAGCCCCGCTGCTACCACTACCAAATTGCGCTCTGCAACATTATCAGAAAGTTCGTTTTTGTCTCTTAAAGTACTACTTGCATTGTCCCCCCTGGGAATGCCGCGACTGCTATCGGCTTATCATCTTTCCACACTCCGTTATAGTTCTTTTGCATCTCCTCATGTTTGAGTCAGCCCCGAAAAGCACTAGGGCATTCTCTTCCTCCCTCTTAACTTTCCGATTATGATGCCTCTTATCAATGACTGTGACCTCACTGCTTGCGGTTAGCTTGTTGCTCTTCTCTTCATCCCCTCCAGACCTCCTAGCTGCCACGTGTGCGTAGCTGTTAATGTCTGAACCTGCCTGACCTACTTTATTATCGTTGTCCATGCCAGCGCAGGCCCCATTCACGTGGCTGGCGCTGGAAGGTCCGCCAATGTGGCTTCACTTGGCGGTGTTAGCCATTTTTGCGTCCAACAATTGACTAAGCTGTTCTTGAAGTTGGCGCTTCTCTGCCCGCTCTGCCTGTACCTCTATTTCTGAACAACCATACGTAACGATAAGTTGGTGTTTGCCTGGTCCGCCCTTTCAAGGCGTGCACTTAATTCAGAGCAATTGCACATAAAATTCGCGTCTTCAGCCTCCTCTACAGATTCCAACCGCGTTTCCTTCACATTCACCGACGCCTCACACTCCTTGCATTTAACCTTCAGTTGCTTGACCATCTTTGCAGCATTCGTTTATAGCTTCCACCAAATGCTAGAATATATAGAGGCTAAAAAGCCACCTGCAAACAAGTGCTCAAATAAAACACAGCCTACCGCAAATGCTGAACTCCAAGGAAATGAATATCTACGTTTCTAAAAAAGTTAATTCACAAATGAGCCCTGAAAATGTATAGCTGCCGGTCGGAAAAGACCCGGCCGTTAGGTCACTGACCAGCTCTTTCGCGAGCACTTCACCGAATTAGCCTAAATCTAACCTCTCAAAATATTGAAGGACAGAACTGTGTGGGCGCGAGCGCCATCTATTAAGGGGCGCTCTTCGCTCCGGCAGCGCCGGTCACCACGAGATAGGTGGCTTGGCGGCCATTTTCTATATCGCGGGCATTTTCTTGCTCCTTCGTCCGATGATCCGCCTCCGGCAGATCTAGTCACATCTCCCAAGCTTGAAAAATGGGAAGCTGTTCTCGCCAGCCCGGACCCGGAAGGTCAGTCTCGGGCCACGGCAAGACCGCAGGAGGTCACCGACAGATCTGAACTGCCGACTACCTGGAGCGGCTGAAGTTACTTAAGAAGATCACCATCATCCTACCAATAAAGTTCTCTCTTTCTCCTGCTCCTTCGTTGCCCGGAGCGGTGGCTCAGTGGTTAGGATGCCCGGCTACTGAGCCGTAGCACCCGATTTCGAACCTACTGCGCCATTTCCTTTCCCCAAAAAAACAATTATTACTATTATTATTCCTTCTTGCGCCATTCGCCTCGAGCAGGGGCCGTACCTTGCCTGAACTTGAAGGTAAAATGGATGGAACCAGCCGTTTTCTGGGTTTCTACATCAGGAATAGCGCTTTCGCTCCAAAACCTATTTATACAGCATTGATGTGCGACAGAAAAGGGTAGCGACGCTTTCAGAAGAGATCCCCTATCCGCCATACAGCATCACTTTTTAGAAAACATCAGCTTCTGACCTTTTGCAATGGCTTTCATAAAAACAAGCCTTCGCAATGTATCATCAAATGAAGATCAACCCTCCAGCGTTCTTAAAGATATCTTAAGAAAACCCACACCTATAAATCGCGAAATATTGCATGCAGGAAAGAAAAGCAGAACGAATTATTGTGTCTAAAGAGTATCTTACGAAGTCCTAGAGGTTTTTAACAACTATCCTTTTCACAATCACTTGAACAAAACGCACCTTCCACGGGTTTTAACATAATTTTGAGTATTTATCGTCGATGCAAATTTAAAGATTGTCTTGGAGTATATTGATTACTTCAATTCTGTTTTGCATATGTATTTATTTTTTATTCAAATTGCATCATTTTTGCGTAATGTTCTGTTTCAAGTGGCATCTTGAAAGTGTTGATGAATTGGGCTTAGTGTGCAGTATTGGTTTGTGGTTCATGGGGATTTAACGTCCCAAAGTGACTCAGGCTATGCGGGGCGCCGCAAGGGAGGGCTGTGCAAATTTCTACCAAATGGGGTTGTTTAACGTGCGCTGATATCGCATAGTACACGGGAATCTAAAATCTCTCCTCCATCGAAATTCAACCGCCGTGGCCGTGGTCGGACCCGCGTCTTTCGGCTCAGCAGCCGAGTTCAATAACCACTGAGCCACCGCAGCAGCAGTGTTCCGTATTGATACTCCTCTACTTGATTATGTATTTCAAGCATGCGTCAAATATTAAGGTGGGAAAGGGGCTGGCTCTTTTTTTAGGAATTTCATTTCCTTTGCCCCAATCTGCTACACATTTGTAGTTGTCAGAAAAACTTCGCTTCTTACCTTTTAAATCAAGCACAAATCTCCTGAATTCCAGCAGCATAGCCGAAATTCTAGTTATCGCCACATGAAATGCACAATCAGTACACCAAAACTGAATTGATTATAAGTTCAGTGTGGCAGTGCGCAGCGAATCTCGTTAAGATGAGTTATGCGATACTTAACACTGCGAATTTCTTCGTAAGTATTGTAATAGGCGTGCTTTATTTAACGACCTAAAGTCCGGCAAACTAATCCCGACCGCCGTGAATACAGTCCCCTTAGTTCAGACTCCTTTGGAATTATCCAAGTTTTAGAACAGGTAGCCAGCGTCCTTGACCGTCGTTTTTTGTCTCTTCTTCCTTCTCTTCCGAGATATTTCAGCACAATTGGCGATTTCGAAGAGGTCATAATTATCGAGTTCTCGCAAACTGCGCCCCGCATTCCACCAGCAGCCGCTGGCCCAGATGGTGTCAATTCTTCTTTGACTAAAATTTTGTTGGAGAACTCACCGGACGACTTACTGGCACTAATAAATTCCTCTCTTAAAGAGCCATGGATTCAAAATTAGTGGCGTCTTGCGATGGTTATTCCTTTACTTAAAAAGAAAGGAGACTGTTACGTGTTAGACTATATAAGGCCGATTGCTATAAAGTCGAATCTGGAAAAGCTGACTGAAAGGGTGTAGCATGGCCGAATAATGTCAATCATGTCACAGAATGGGTTGTTGAACTTTTGCAAATAGGTTTCAGGCAAGTATGCTCAATATGGTGTGCGCATACAAACCTTGAAAGCCGCATACAATTAGCTAGTCGCGAAAGCAATAAGCAGCACTTATTACTCTTGATGTGGCGAAGGCTTGTGACAGCTTCGAGCCCTGAACGTTGTTGCAAAGTTTGCAGGTTGTAGAACTTCCGAGCTGCTTTGTGGCATGGGTTTCTAAATTTCTGGCTGATAGAAAATTTTACTGCTTCCAGAACAGTGTCCCCTCTGGCATTTTTCTACAGGCGGGAGGAGTGCCCCGGGGTGCGGTCCTTTTCCGTACCCTTTTGAACATATTGCATGACTCCGAGCTAAGGGTCAAAGCCTCCCAAGAGGCCTGTGATCTTCCCTCATCATGTGTTTGCTTTATGTTTGGGCATGTCCAGGTTATGAACTTTTTCTTGTATGTTTTAACACCTCTTGGTACCATGTACTCATGAGTTCGATATTGTGTTATCTCGTTGTCTGTAGGTCGAGAGAGATGGAGAGAGAACAAAAATTTATTACTTAAAAGGAGACCGGAGTGGATTGTCTGTGGGGTCCTTGGTCCAGATCTTCCAATAGCTTGCGCCGACGTTTTGGTGATGGCAACAGCGCCTCCTAATCTTCCAGGGTGCCACTAGCCCGCGACACCTCCTATTGCTCTAGCACAGCGTTATGCGGCTTTGAGTGTGTAGCTCCCCTCGCGCCGCGCTCGGCTCGCAGGCCATGGCGCGCGGCGCCGGACAAGAAAGGGGAAGTTTGGCTAGGCCGCCGCAGCGCGAGCGGCGCAAATACAGTTCGAACCACTATGCCGTCGGAGCTGGTTCTTCCTCGCCATAGCTCCGACAGATTTGGCGACCCGGCTTCGAACACGCAACCACATCCTCCTCCATGGATTCCGCTGGCTCTTCTGCCCAGCCTACCAGCGGCGACATGCCCCCGAACGCTCAGCCTCTTGGTGTTTCGGTGGCCGCGTTCCATTCCAATCAGCCTGCTGCCATTTTGGACCAATAGCCACCGCGCCTGGCTCCTGCAGGTTGAGGCGCATTTCCCGCTGCGACGTATCACGAGCCAGGAGACCAAGTTCCTCCACTTCGTGTCGTCCTTGCCTCCTGACGTCGCTGAGGACTTAGAGGACGTCATCAGCTCGTCGGACTCGGCTCGATCCTTCGGCACGTTGAACGCGGCTATCATCGACCGCAAGTCAGCGTCCGAGTGCAGCAAACTCGAGCTCCTCCTCAGCGCTACAGAGCTTGGTGAGAGCCGCCCTTCGCAGCTCTTCCGTCGCATGCGACATCTTATGAGAGACTCCGCTGCTCAGCACGACCCACTTCTGCGTGAGTTGTTCATGAAGCGTCTTCCCCAACACATGGTCCCCAACCTCGCAGCTGCAGGTGATGTTTTATTAGACAACCTCGGTGAACTCGCTGACCGTATTGCGGACTACGCACGGCTCCCCAACATCAGCTCTGTGGCCAGTCCACCTCCAACTACTGCCGCTGACTCCCAGCTTGCCAGCATCGAAAGTCGACTTCATGCTCTTGCCAGGCGGCTTGATGACTTCACGCCTTTGCCGCGCCGTTTTCCGCCGGGGTTCAGGCCATGTAGCCGCACTCCGGAATCCCAACCATCTGACGAGCGGCCAGCCACTTCGCTTTCGGCTGTTTGCTGGTGCAACCGGATCATGAGGCAGCTCTGCCCGCAAGTGCATACACCAGTGCTCCTGGTCGGGAAACGCTGCGACCGGCCACTGACGGCGGCAAGTGGTGCGGGTGGACGGACATGCCGCGTCTTTTCCCTCTCGGGCAAGATTACTGGCACTCGTTTCGTGGTCGACACGGGAGCACAAGTCAGCGTCATAGTGGCTTCTTGGGCAGATCGTCGTCGCAACGAAGAGACCTCCCCGCTCCAAGCGACCAACAACTCGCCCATTCGCACGTACGGCCCACGGTCCCTGACGCTTAACCTCGGATTGCGCCGCACGTTTCGCTCGATCTTCATTATCGCTGACGTCTCTCAAGCTGTTCTCGGTGCGGACTTCCTTTTCGAGGTGTGCGTGTTTTGTGTGCGGTGGGTCTTTTAGTAGCTAGCACGCAACGCAAGGAACGCTGTCAGCGCACCGCTGCCTACAGACCGTGTTGTTCGTCGATGCAAGGCTGGAAAAGTCATGCACAGGCCCGCCCGACCTTATAAAGACTCTACAGAGTCTGCTCAACTTCCCAAAATGGAACCCGAGCTCCCCTGGTGGAATCGGTGTGTCAGAAGTAGGATGCAACCCTTGTTGCCAGCTCTGCACTCCAGGTGTAGCTGCGCTTGCGACCACGTGTGGGCGGCAAGCCGTTCACAAACCCGGCTTTTGAACCCCACAGTGAGACAACTGTGGCATCAACAACGGCCACTCTGGAGCACCAGCAGAAATGCTTCTTCACCAAGGCGTTCCCAGAGGGCAGCAGCCAGGAGCAGCTGTTCCATGGGGTGGTGCAGGAGCCCCTAGACGCATTCATTGAGGGCAGAAACGTGCTGCTCTTTGCGTATGGTCCCACGGCCGGTGGGAAGACTCACACCATGCAAGGGCCATACATTGACCCTGGCATCGTGCCCTGCACCTTGGACCGCCTCTTCCATTTGCTTGGCACCCAGATATGCCAGGGGGCACCCGTGCGGCCAGACTGCTCTGACGAAGTAGTTCAGCTCAGCACCACTGAAGAGGCTGCCGTTTCGCAGCTCAAGAACCAGCTGCTCGGCGAGTAGTGTGCCTGCAGTGCAGCGGACTTCAGCACTTTCCACTTGCCTTGCAATGGCAGCGATGCTTCACTCTTCCTGTCGCGCTCCAGCGCAGACAGCAATTACTCCGCTGGGCAGG
This sequence comes from Amblyomma americanum, assembly GCF_052857255.1. NCBI lineage: Eukaryota > Metazoa > Arthropoda > Arachnida > Ixodida > Ixodidae > Amblyomma > Amblyomma americanum. The sequence goes on along the minus strand of NC_135507.1, from coordinate 100,930,919 downwards.
TTCTGCTGCGGCTGTCCTTTTACGAAATCTACAATGAGGGAATCTATGACCTGCTGCTCCCTTCAGCACAGGCATCCTTAGTTTCTTCAACCTAGCCATCAACATGCAAGCTCATCTCCTCATATACCTGACCACGCACCTCTTCGTCAACGACGAAGACCGAGGACCCCATACAGAATAATAGTATTGATAACAATAAAGATCATAATAATAAACTTTAGTAACATACGATTTCCATAGGAGCAATACATGATACGCCTACCAAAGCCTGAGTGGGCTTGAGGGGCAGGCCAGGCAAGCGTCTGGAATGAAATGGCATACCGCGAACACCACAGTTTGTGTTGAAGCAATTCAAGCAGGAACAATAGAAGACTAGTACTAACTGCAATGCCGATAGAAGATATAAAAACCAACAAACCACTTACCACTTACACTGTTTCTAGTGTGAGGTAGCGCGCCTAATACAGAGAAGCCAAAGAGGGCCATGTACTGATATATTACATCAAAACCGTCTATATTCGCAAGCAAAAGTAAACAATAACATTTGCGATCGGAACTGAAATGGAAAAGAATTGTTCATACACCAGCCGCTAGCAGGACATGAAAATCATGAATTGATCTCTTGGCGCTCTATTCTTACGGGTCAGCAGAATAAGTGGCATGACCGTTTAGCCTCTAAGATTCCGATTTTATGCAGTTAGGCGGGATAAAGAAAGGTTGAAGGCTAGATTACTAAAGGTTAGTATGATGAAGAGTTTGTTTCAGTTTGAGCTTTATTTTTCCGCGAAAAGTACTTCCCTGCAGTTTACCTAATAGATTGTGGAGGTCGCCCAGGAAGGTGATTGCGGCCACATTTATTGAGGGCTGCCGCAGAGGAGATAGCTGTGGAGCGGCGGCGGCAGCGTCTGACTCTGGCGAAGGTAGGTAGGCCAGTAGGCCTCAAACAATGCTGGCACATACCCATTGCGGGGTAGTGGCCAAGACACTGGCGGTTAATTGCTGGACAAAGGAAAGTTTTGACGGGAAAATGAGTGGTAATAGCATGTAGGCTGATAGATTGCAAGACGCCAGGACAGGGGTCATGTTCCCGAGCGTGTTCCCGAGCGCGTGCTGGGGATACCTCGTCCTTTTCGGTATCAGGCGCACTGCCAGCCGTGCGGGGCGCTTCAAATTGTTTCTCTCTCTCTCGGTCTGGGCCAATAAACAAGAAGCTAACCCAACCACCTTCTCATGATTAGGTGGTACAAAGGACACTAAGAAGACATATAAAAAAGGGCAAAAAACAGCAGACATGGTTCACATAGCCTGGACATGCCCAAACATAAAGCAAACACATGACGTGGCAAGAACAGAGGCTTCCGTGCAGACTCTAACCCTCAGCTCAGACTCCACTAGACATGTTGGGATCCAACAGGCTGAAGTCGCCGCTCGGACACAAGAGCTCCGAGGCGTCGTCTAAGCGGATAAGACACCCCACCCTTCCTTGTTGGATAATAAATTTATTTCAATCAATAAATGGGCCGCTTGATGCCAGATGTAATGAATGTTTATTCGTTCCCTCGTAAAGGAAGTTCCGCAACAGGTAATAGTCCCCAATGCAGAGTCGCAGCGCGGGGCCCGGACCCAGAGGAACGGAGATGAGGCTCACTGGTCGCGTGGAACGGTGAAAAACTTATAGTCCAAGAGCCCAACGATATTTGTAACCTTTAGTCACATCACACCTGAACACCAATTCCAAAGTGCGCATCTACAAGGACAAAACACAAGACCGTCACTGAACTGAAACCGGAACAAAAACCCACAATTCAGCAAAGAGGAAGACGATCTTCACTCGGAAAGCGTGGCGGGTGCAAAGGAGCCAGCATGCTCTGCTTGTACACCAGTCCGAAGCTGAAGATAAGGCGACGTGGAAACAATGGAACGCTGCGAGGCCCAGCCGAACTCCACGACGGCCACCATGGAGAGCGAAGGCTCGCGTGCGCGACCGCTTCCCGTCCGCTTGGGCGGCCACAGCAGCAACACACACGCGTTCCACGGCGGCGACAATAAACAGTACGGCCTCGCGTATGCGGCTGTCGCCCATCCCGGAGGGCTATGACTTCCCTGCAGGTTCAGGGTTACCTGAGCTCCCCAACAGATTGTTTCGACAATTACCACAGCGTCAGCCCCTCCAAGGGCTTCGGCACCTCATCGGCGACGTGTGCTTTGGGTGCCCCACGGCCGTTCCTCGGCGGCAGCCGTCCGGCGCGTGCCGTCCCGACAGAGCAGGCGTTTCGTCGTGACCGGACCCACTGCGCCACCCCCGTTCAGGCTTGTACGAGAGCGAGCCTACAATATGTCCTTCACTGGTGAGTCGTCGCGTGGTCGGCGTCGTTCTTTACAGCAGTGGTTCGGCGCTCTGTACGAACGACATGTGCCATATCGCAGTCCACGAAGCTACTCGTTGACTAGTGGTGTTCATCATCTTTCAAATCCTTGAGACGCCAAGAACACGTCGTGACTTCGCCACACATGTCGTTTCACGGCACACAGCCAAACAGTGCAGACAGTACCACACTGCGGTGCCAAGAGCGGCTGCTTTCGCAGGCACATGAATGCGACACGCCGTACAGTGCCCCAAGGAGTCGTGAGGAGCGGCAACGTCACCTGCCGCGCAAGACCGGCTATATAGGGAAGCCAGTATTATCTGGAAATGGAAGAAAGAGTTTAGAAAGAACACCCAAGCGCACACTCAGCTCGTTTTGTCACTGTCTTGGATAAATATGGCTTACAGCAAGCGGCACGAGGTGTTACGTGGAGCGGAAAAAAGAGGACGGAGGCGCATCGCATCGAGGACAAAACGTCGTAGTCAGTCCAGGCGCAACCGGCGCAGTGCATCCGGAATCGCGCTCCGCGCTTTCACCGATCTTGCAAAGCATGCTAGTGGAGCCGTGAGAACATCGGCTGTTTCCGACGTCATCAGGCAGGAAAATGTATGTCGTACTAAAACACATGGCAAGCCTAAGCGTTGTGCCCACATGAGCAGAAATCACAGGCACTCACTCGCAAGCTCCAAGATCAGATGCCCCTGCTCACTCAAAAACACACAGGCATCGTCAGAGTAGGGGCCAAGCCAATGCAAGGGTGGAGAAGGGGACTAGCTCTCCCTCTAGCGCTATTTCTAAGGAAGTATCGGGAATGCCAGAACCGAAGAATGCCTGGGCCCGCTGATTCTTCGCTGCCTTGGTTCATGTCTGCCAGAAAGGAGTACGGTTCTCCTACTCCAGTTCGTGGCACTGCACAAGCTCAAGAAGTCAAAGAACCTTACTTGCTGTGCGACGTTTCTCGAAACTTGGAGCACGCCATTCTCGCCAAGGAGGGCAGCTTTCAAGGTTACCCACCTGAGTCTGGAATCCTGGCTTGGGAAGATTCAGGAGGCCGCCACGTTGCTACTTCTGTTCTACCATGGTCGCATGGCCCTAGCGCTTGCGCGGACGTCCAACAGGATTTTGAAGTAGATTTACAGGATCCAACAGTTCATCATCCTACTGAAGAAGATGAGCGTACCGGTCGCTAAGAACCCCAAGGCACCCTTGCTCCACCGCAGGTCCCGTACTTCAAACAAGCGGAAGACGTGAATCTCATAGTTTACCAGTGGCTGCAGGATTCATTTCATCTCGGAAGCGAAGCAAGCAGCATAGACGGGTGCAACCAAGAATAAAACACAATGCTTTCTTTCGACCGGATTGCAGAGGCCAGAGGTGGGTGCAGGTCGGCGGCTGCTGCTCCTTCTGCAAAAGAATTGGAATCATGGGAGCGAGAAACTTTACCCATAGCTTCGGAACCATCTCAAAAAGACTTCTATGAGAGAGACAAAGTATCGATTTCTTTCAACACCATCTGAAGATGATAAGGATCTGCCAGATGTCTCTGAGTGATTTCCCTCTCTACAAGATGCTTCCTGCCAAGGCTGTTCCACATGTGTGTCCGGTTCTGCAAAGGTGGCAAACGTACCAACAGACTGTACGGAGAAAGACGCGCAGCCGACGCCTGTTGCTGGCCCGTGCGTAACCGCCATGAACAATACTGCGTGCGATGCGCGACTGGACTGCTTGAATATGGCCGCGTACACAGCGCTGTACATAATTGAATGTTGCGGAGACGAGGATGCCAAGATGCCTGACCTTGATCACTACAACTTGGGAAGCCTAAACAGCCACCTCTCGTTAGCGTGCGGCATCGAGATGCTGACAGAAGCCCGTAACGCTATTGGGAAAAGCAGCCCCGAGTTGAAAGGCTCGATACGCTTCCTCCGTAATTTAGCGAGGCTGTGCTGGCTGACACCAGATGTATCGGGTACTGACGGGGAGATTATGAAACTGCGAGAACTTCTAAATTGACTGCTCGTTCTAGAGACTGAGTATTACTCTTCCCATACATTTGGACCTGAAGAACCTCATCCACCCCCGTCCTTCTTTTTTCACATCTGCTTTTCTATTCTTGTCTCCAAGTTCGCAGTGTCTTTAAATATATATATTTTTCACACTTGCCGCTTCATTTCTGTGAATTGTTCCAAGAGCAGTTATATGACATAATAAACATTCTAAAACGCAGTGTATATCCAATGTTTCCTTTCCCGTCCCCCAATTATACCTTTTGTTTCAGCGAACGCTTTGAGAGATTCCTAAAAATTCGTTTAAAATTGAAAATTGAGACCTTGTGCGCTGGCTCAGTGCTTATGTAAAATTTCGGATGATTTAGTATGCTTAGGCTAAATGCGAATTAGGTGTGCTCGCTCTTTGGTTTTCGCTTTGGTTCGTGTTCTAAGCTCCGTTGGAGAATGCGATAGCGGTGTGTTCTGGAACCATTCCGGACGGATGGAAGTTGATGAAGACGAGGATATGCAAAACACCCAGCGCGAGACAGGCTGTTAACCACGTGGGATGTTTGGCTGCGATGATGATGGTTCAATGCAGTAGCCAGCGAAGCTGATATGTTCGTGTCGCCGCTGGTTCGAATCCCATTCGCAGATGCAGAGTGTTTCGACATAATGCGAAACGTGAAAACATTTCACAACCTAACAAACAGCGAAATCTGTGAGTGTTGGGAATTGTGGGGCTAGCGGACTAAAAATGAGGGATGATTTCGCGTCAATAGGACAAACGAGAAACCGGTGCGCTAGGACTTCGATTTTCTATTCAGGTTCGGTTCGACGCTCGGTTTTTTAGGTCAAGCACAAAGATCTGTGAAATCGGTGAGTGGGGGGCTTTATTGCTAGCACCCTTAAACTGCGGGTAATGCGTAAGGCGATTGCTTTGGCATATCTCCATATATGCGGAATTCTGTACTTTAATCTGGAGGAGACTTGTGAGAAAATATTAACTGCATTACCGGCTTCCACGGTGCACAGTTTGGTCACAATTCGGGCAGCAGGTTGCGATGACGTAAACATCAGGAGGCCTGGGCAGCCTGGGTGCCCCCACAGATAGATATAGATAGAGAAAGAGGAGGAGAGAAAGGCAGAGATGTTAAGCAGAAAGGGGTTCCGGTTGGCTACCCTGCACTGGGGAAGAGGAATTAGGGGTCTAAAAGGAGGAAGAGAGAATGGGAAAAGGCATAACACACACACACACGCAGAACTCTGTCACAATTTGTCACTCAATTCAGTTGCTCTCATGTAGGCAAATAGTGCCTTGTATGCCTTGCGGGCAGTCGACTGCTGTGGCTGCGGACCCAGGATCTTTTGCTCTGGTAATGGGCGAGGATGGAGGTGGTCCAGGGCACAACACAGTGTATGTCTTGCACTGGCAAACGCAGGGCACTCACAGAGAAGATGAGCGATGGTCTCCTCACAACCACAGCTTTCACAGGCAGGGCTTTCGGCCATCCCCATCCAGAAAGCATAGTGGTTGGTAAAAGCAACACCAATCCATAAACGGCATTATAATGTAGCTTCGCGACGTGCTAAGTTTCGTGGAAGACGAACGCGCAGTCCAGGGTCCAGTGCATTGAGCCGGAAGTTGCAAAACTTTCACGTGTTCCACGCTGAAGGTGCAAGCTCCAGCGCCAAAGGGCGAAGTCCGCACGCAGCGTCAGCTCTTGATATCGGCCTCCTCACTGGAAGTCCGTCGTCGTGAGCAGAACGCGCAGCCGGATTGGCCTGGAGATTACCTTTAATACCACAGTGTCCAGGCAGCCATTGAAAAATCATGTCTTGACCTTTGGATACGGTGCCGTGGTAGAGTAGACGGATCTTAGCAACAAGTTGTTCCTGCGACCAGCGGCCTAGCGCGGCTTGCAGGGCTTGTAGGGCTGCTTTAGATTCGGTGAAAACCGTCCAGTCATGTGGAGGTTCTTGACTGATGAACTCAACAGCAGTTTCGTAAGGCTGCGATTCCGCACCAGTTGAAGATGTTGGATAGGTCGTCTTCCCTTTCATGAAGATGGATCTGGCCGGTATCACCACCAACCCCGAAGAACTGGTCGAGTGAACTGATCCATGTGTGTAAACATGTATGCGGTGACTGTGGTAAGAAAATGCAGATGATGCAATGCAGGGCACTGTGGTCTCCAATGCGCACCCAACAAGCCTGAATTTGTGCACCTTAGGACATCCCCCAAGGACACTACCCAAATACATATCTCCTTAAAAAGTGGCCCCATACACGAGGCCAAAGAGATTCGAATACTCTGGCTCTTCATCCATAACCAAAGAAGAGTAGACACAACATTGCACAAACTCCGCAAAGTTGGAGACCAAGTAGGCCGTATAATCCGTCGCGTCTCCAAAAAGAGAGGGGGTTTGCGAAGCAGAAATGCCGTGCGGCTGGCCCATGCTTTCGTAGTCAGCCGAATCCTCTATTCGGTCCCTTATCTTCCCTTGAGGAAACACGACGAAGACAAAGTTGAGGTAATACTCCGAAAAATAAAGAGGGCACTTGACCTTCCTGTGTCCACCTCAAATGCGAGACTTCTTGCATTGGGAGTGGTGGACACTTTTCAGGAACTCAAGGAAGCCCATCTCACAAATCAATACACGAGGCTAGCCCAAATGAAGTCGGGTCGGCACTTGCTTGCCCGCCTTCACATCAAACATGATTTTCACATTCAGGAGCGGGTCCGAGTGCCCGAAGTCTGGAGACGCGCCGTCCGAGTTCGACCCCTCCACACTAAGATGCACAAGGACGATCATAGTGGTCGTCGTCAGGCTAGGACGGAAGCCTTAGCTCACCACTATGGCAACAAACATGGTGTCTTTTACGTAGATATAGCTGGGCCTACCAACGGGGGGTGGTACACGGCAGCGGTCATACATCAAGAAATACAGGTGGATGGGCTTTCCTTTCGAGCCCGAGGCACAACACAAGCTGAAGAGGTTGCCATCGCCCTAGCTGCTTCTGATTCAAAATACAAACACATAATAACAGACTCACGTTCGGCATGTCGCAATTATGAGGCTGGCTGGATAACTCCACTAGGTGAACTAATACTAAGGAACTGCAGCCGGGATACTGATCCTACACCACGCTGCCTGGTTTGGACTCCAGGACATCAGGGCCTAGCAGGAAACGAAGCTGCAGACGCGGCGGCCCGAGCACTCATTCACCGGGCGTTCCCATTGGCTCCTGAGCACCTGGAACCTGAAGGTAGCTACTTACCTCCTTCAAAGCTATCACATCCTATTATAAGGATAGGCATCGCCTCTACCCGGCCCCTGCAAAGGGACTGGGGAAAGCAAACGAACGCGTTCTACTCCGATTATTCACGACAACAATGCTGTGCCTGGCAGTACTAAAACACTTCGATCCCGCGTTCACTGGCAGGTGCAAACACTGTGGGGAGGTGGCTGACACCTACCACATGGTTTGGTCTTGTCAGCGCAACTCAGCTCTTTCCTCCCACCCCAACCCTACCAGAGAGGAATGGGAGGCGGCTGTTCGGACCTTCAGTCCCAAAAGGCTTTGGTCAAGAGGGCTAAGCTGGCGGCTTCGACCAATGGGGTCACGGAATAAGGACTCCCCCCATTGCGTTGCTCTTTAAAGAGCCTCACCTCTTTCATTAAATAAAGGCTTTTCACCACCACCACCATGTCAGTTGTTTGAGAGTGGGCAGTGATACACCAGCTTTCTTCGTAATGCCAGGAATATAGAGGTGAACCCGTGGTTCATGAAGACTCCATAAGGGTGAGCACGGTCTTGACACAGGGGTGAACTCCAATGGAAGATATGCGCGATGGGCTTCAATGACTTTGGCGAATGCAGTACGCGGTCTATTTATTGGCAGTGTTGCGAGGTGTTGACGTGGAAAACGTGTGAGGTGCCGAATATGTGTTCTCATGGCGTCAACAGCAATATATGTAGTAACAGCATGTTCCCGGGGAAAAAGAACCGTTGCTGCTGTTGATGCACATTTAGGCAGTCCAAGGCAGGTACGGAGAGCTTGCGCTTGCACACTTTGAAGAGTCTTGATATTTCTCTTTCTAATGGAACTGAATATCGGAAGACTGTACCGCATGTAGCCCAGAAATAGGGAACGGTACAGTTGTAGCATCGAGCGCACTGATGCGCTCCACGACCTTCCCCCGAGGAAGGAGAAGACGTGGACAATTGCAATTAGTCTCTTTCTCATCTCGTAGATACGTGGACTCCACGAGAAGTTCCTGTGGATGACAACACCAAGGAAGCGGTGGCTTCTCTGGTAGGGAAGGGCTTCGCCATTGATGCGAATGGTGTAACATGACATTATATTGCGTGTGAACGCCACAAGTGAACATGTTTCGGTCGAAATGTTCAGGCCCTGCAAGCGAAGATAAGATGTCAATATCGATGCCGCCTTTTTAAGACTTGCACGAACTTGAGGACGAGTCACCCCTGATGCCCAAATACAGATATCATATGCATATATAGAGATCGGAGCAGATTGTGGCAATACGTCGACCAGGCCGATGAGAGCGAGGTTGAAGAGAACTGGGTTCAGCACACCACCTTGATGGACTCCGCGCAAATTTCGGTGTAAGGACGTTGGTCCGTCCACAGTCAGGAAAAAAAACGACCTCTCTGATAAATAGTTGCGTATCCAGCTGAATGTGCGGCCTCCGATCTCAGCAGCTTCCATTGCGTCCAAAATGGCCTGATGCGTTACGTTGTCGTACGCGTCCTTGATATTCAAAACAATGCCACGGTCAATCTTTTCAAACTTTTGCTGTGTTGCACTGACATCACAAGGTGAACCACGTTGTCGATAGAAAGGCCCCGTCGGAACCCAGACATGAAGGTTGGATAAATCTGATATCGCTCCATGTACCATTCCACGCGTGTTAGCAGCATTCTTTCAATGACTTTGCCGACGAAGGTTGCGAGTGCAATTGGATGGTATGATGAAAGGTCGAGCGGTGATTTCCCCGGTTTAAAACGTAGAACCAGGAGACTTGTCTTCCAATCATGAGGAACTATGCCAGCAGTCCATGACTTCTTATAAGTGCCTAAAAGAGCCCGTCGAGCTTCTTGGCGAAGGTTGGCAAGTACGGTGCACGTCACACCATCGGGCCCTGGTGATGATTGCTTCTACAACAAGCCAGCGCAGCATCAAGTTCTTCCATGGAGAATAGTACATCCATCCGAGAATCCCGTGAGGATGAAACAGTTTTGCAGTGCAGCGTTGCGCCTGGATTCGGAGGGCCTGTTATTCTTGCGCAGAAATCTTCGGCTACCTCAACCACACTGCGCCTTGTTGGAGCGCGACGGATTTGAGCGGGTAGCGCTGTTGAGGGGACGTGCGAAGACCCCGAAGTACACTCCAAACGCGTGACAAACGCTTCCGTGAATCAAGCGTTTGGCAAAATTTCCTCCAGCGTTGTGCTTGCAGAGTCTAAATTCTGCGCTGAATATTCTTCTGAATGCGCCTAGCATCTCTTAGGTCTAGGCGCGACTTTGTGCGTCGGTATCTGCGCTTTGCCTTGCGCCGTTGTGATCGCAGTCGCTGCAATTCGAAGTGAAACTCGGTGTAGTTAGCGACAGGGTTAAAGGGGCAGGTGGCGTGTACCATGGCCTCCTTAATTTTTTGTTTAACACCGGTAGAGAAGCCCTCTGTGCAAGCAGCCTCCATAAGTAATTTAAAAACTGTCCAGTCAATGCGCTACCTACACGTGACTGGGGAAAATGTGGATTGGCCGGTAATAATCAGATGAATTGGCATATGGTCGCTGCCATGGGTTTCTACATCCGAAAACCACCGGACGCTGTTGGTAAGGCACTGTGAAACGAAAGTCAAGTCCAAGCAGCTGCTATAAGTCAGCCCTCGAATATAAGTCGGGCTTGCGTCATTAAGGCACTGGAGGTAATGGTCAGAGGCGAAGGGCACAAGCTGTCTTCCCCTAACGCCCATCCTAACACCTCCCCCATGGTGTGATGAGCATTTAAGTCACCCATAATGTCCCACGAAGCAGGTGTAGCTGCCATCAAACCACTCAACCTTCTTGCGTCGAAACGACTTGATGGCGCCAAGTACACCGCTAGTAGCGTAAACGTCAGGTCTCGGCTCTTCACTGTCAGGCAAACGTACTGATTGTCTTCGTTCGGAAGAACTGACTGTTGCAGATATGTAAGTTCACGTCTAATGTAAGCGATGAATTTGATGCATCTGTAGCGCGTGGGCGATGCCAATGGATCGTAACCGGAAATTCGCAAAATTGTCAGAATCTTTGGTTAACAAATCACAAGAAAGGGGAAGGTATTCTCGTAGACGTAGTGCCGTAAATCGGAAATCCTTTACTTGAGTCTACGAGCATTCACTGGAAAGTGAAATTTGCTTGACTTGCTTTTGAAAATACAGGTCCGAAGGAGCCATGACGCCTTCAACTGGAGAGCCGAAAGAATGGACTAGGCGACGGGTGTACCCACACAAACACACATTTAATACACCCTACGTGACACACACACGAGAACACAAAACTAACAAAACTAACACAAAACACAGACATAAATACACATAAATAACCTAAATACACACGACGCGGGCCCACTGCTACCAGCGTCTGCTACTAGTGTTTTACTATTAGCGGCCGGCGTTCGTGCTCACGGTTGGTTCGGTGCGGCTGCAGCATTGTATGGATCCCGTAGCAGGCGTCGAGGCGGCGTTCGGAGTGCTTGGGCTGGCGTCGCTGGCTGCGTCGTATAAGCTCCAGGTCCAAGCGCCCGTAGAGGCGATGCCGGTGTTGTTGGCGTTGGGGGCACCACCCGCATGGGTGGCGACAGCGCTGGAGACACCCCTGGCCGTAGCAGGTGGTAGCGGTCTCCGTTGACTCCCCGGAACGGGCTCAGGCACAGCAGGAGGTCCACGATGCGTTGCCGGAGAAGGCGAGCTCACCGGAGCAGTAGCCGGCGTCGCTATCTTCCAGCCGATTCGTCCCTGAACCGCCGGAGCCGCCGCTTCTCTGCTGTTCCCCCCGGGCCTCGCTCTTCCTCGCCCTTTTATAGCCTCGGTGTTAGTCCAAGTAAGCCATGTCGTCGTCTTCTTCTCTTCTCCACCAATCATCTCTCTACACTTCACCGAATGCTTCTCCACCAATCATCTCTCTGCACCTCCCCGAATGCTTCTTATTCCTCTTCTTTATTCTTCGGTTAATCCACGTCGTCTTCACACCTTTTTCCTTTAAAATTTAATTTAGGCTCCTTAATATGTGTGACAAGTTCCCCCTCTCTCAAGAGTTTTTTCATGAAAAACAGCTCACGTCATACTCATCTTCAAGCCATCCAGCCAACCGACTATCTTCCGTGGCGATTCTGGACCCAGCATACACCACACTGCAGATGTCCAGCACACACCAAACGCGCACCACTAACACAGCACACCAAAGTTACGTTTTCAGAACACTAACACACCACTGCCGTTGTCCGTTCAGAGTCCTTAACATATTTGTGTCCACAACACACTCCTTTGTATGATCACATAACACCAACAGCAGCAACAACAACAACAAGATAAATCCACAGATAAATTAACACAGCAACAACAACCAATCAACTACAACACCAAAATGTGACATTCCACAGGTACCTAGAACTGTTGAGTTGTCTCTACTCATGAAGTCCGCTCCAACGTTATCTTCTGTCTTCATTGAAATTGGGTTTATTAGTACCTCATCCCACCCCCACAGTGTCAATAGCCACTCTTTTAAGCGGTAGGTCGATGGTTGGGATCTTACCTAGAGGTACGGGATCAGCTCTTTCCTTCGGAACTGTGCGCTGACACACGCCACATGAACGAACAAAGCGCTTAACGTCACTCCGAACACCCGGCCAAAAGAACTCCTCGGTGATCCTAGAGACCATTTTTTGAACACCCTGGTGTCCGGCCATAATGGCGTCATGTCCTTAGCGTAGCACGGTCTCTCGCATATCTCTCGGTAACGCCAGCTGTTGGACCCGCCTTCCTGAACTAAATATGCATTTCCTGTGCAGAAGACCATTTACCAATTGATATTCGAAGGACGTGCGACTCTGCTTTCTTTTCACTTTTTCCCCGACTCTTTCGAAGTAGGTCTTCAGGCTCGGGTATTCTTTTTGCCTAATTGCAATTTCGAACGATGTTACGCTCAGGCACATCTTAACAGGAGTAGTGAGCGGATGCTGCGTTGCTCGGGCTGTCGCTTGAGCTCTTGTCTCCACTGCCGACGAGAAACTGACTGCACCCGTCTGAGCTGTCGCAGGCCTTTCCTCCTTTATATGTTCTTCAACGCCGAGCATCCTCCACTCGGGATCGGCGTCTTCGACACTTCTAGCACCCGTAATGTTTCCCAAGATGAGATCGTAGATGGGTTGGTCTACGCATTTTGCCACTACCTGCCTAGTGTAATATGGGGTGGGCACTAGAATTCTTGCTTCAGGAAGGTACCTCACTGTGCTATCTACAAGAGTGACGGCCGACGCTTCCCCAGTAAGATCCTCGTCCTTAACCAGGCTTCTCCGAACCACAACTGTATTCGCTGCACTGTCTCTAAGCACCAATATAGGACGGTCCCCTATTTGCCCAACCACCACTGGCATTGCTGCTTTCGACTTCGGTGTTCCACTCACTGCCTCATTTTCCAGCGGCGTTTGCTCTTCTTTCAGTTGTGGAACTTCGGCTGGCGTGACAAGTTCTACCCTGGAGTCGACAACGCATGCAACTCGGTCCTGCGTTCTGCATCGGCACTCATCCAGAGTATGACCCATCCTCTTACAACCTTGACACACAACCTGTGTTTTTGGGCAGCTGTACTAGTTCGACAGTCAGCTGCCCGGTGTCCCACCTTGGCGCAGCGAACACACCTTACTGCCGCCTTAGATGCACCGCCATATGCTCTTGGTTTCGCCGCATCTGTCTCTAGGGTCTTTTGGGTTTCCTCCTTTGCCTTACTCAAATTTCTTAACCCTTGAGCCTCGAAGAATTGGTCTGCAGTGTCGGCGAACTCTTCCAACGAATACAACTTTCTTTCGCGAATAGCGCCAGCTTTGAGCTGCAATACGCTAAAAATTGCTCTGTGACCAGCTTGTCACGCACACCTTCAAAACTCTTTTCTTTGTTTGACATATCAAGCCACCTATCAAAATAGTTGGATAGCCTGCAGGAAAACGGCTTAGCGGTTTCCGAATCCTCAGGTTTCGCGGTGCGAAATCTCTCACGAAAACCCTCTGCCGTAAGCCTGAATCTTTGGAGGAGTGCCTTTTTGACTTTCTCGTAGTAAATGGAATCAGCAGCAGGCATCCTTCCAAACACATTCAGCGCCTCTCCGACTAAACACATGCTCAATGCCGTGCCCATTCACTGCGCTACCAGCTTTGCCCCAAAGCTATCCGCTCGAATCGTTGCAGATATGCGTCCAGATCATCTCTCTTGTCATCGAAAGGAGCCATCAGCTTCCTTGGACAAACTCTGGCCGGTATAGGAGATTCTGTACCCGCTAAGGAACGCTGATCATTGTCCGTGATCTCCTCATATCCTCTCGCGACATGCGCCTGTTTTCACTAAATTAACTCCTCCTGTGGGGGGCGCTGCGAGCAGCCGAGGCGAGCGGACGCGTGCTACATGCGCTCCGCAATTTTCGGGTGTTTTGACCCGGTCAACCCTATTGGATCCACCAAATTCTTGCTGGATCCGACGCTTAAGAGGAAGAGGACCACGAGGACACCAAATTCAAGCCGGTACGTCCAGATTTTTGGAATCTACCGACCTCTGAATTTCCCACGTGGCCGGCCAGGCGTTAAGCCTAACGAGGGTTAGCACGAATACGGGGCCCGGAGGCCTACCCCCGGCGACGGGCGGCCGGGGAAGCGGACCCGAGCGAAGGCCCGACGCGACAACCTGAGTTACGACCCCCACCCCCCATCACGTTCAAGGGATTCCGGCATGGAATCCCAGGATATTATGGATCAAGACCTGCAAGAAGCGACCGCCGACGCTGCCACGTCGACGGCGACGGCCACGCTAGGCCTAGGCCATAGACCACCCCAGGCTTTATTGCGCGGCACCCCAGCCTCAGCGCCGGCCTCTGGGCCGGCGCCAAGCACGCAGGCGCACCAGTCGGTTCAAGACACGGACGCAGACTGGGAAATTGCGATGTCGAAGAGACAAAAGAGACGCCAGCGCGGCGGGCCGGCCTCGGCGGGGCCGGCGCATGGCAACAGCCAACCACAGAGCTCGAGCATGACGTCAGGCAACACGCCACCCGCACCCGGGGAAGGGGGAAAAGAAGGAGCGCAGCTGCAGACGCCGCCAAGGCGAAGACTGCCGCCGCTTCCACGCGAAGATTTAAAGGTCGTCCTGAGACCGAGGGGACTGCCAGTCAAGGAATTGCACACGCACCAAGTGGCGCGAGCGGTAATCCCTGCCACCGGCCAGACTTGCAAGACCGAAGACTTTATAGTACGGCTACGAAACGGATCGAACATCATAATTATCAGCACTAACAACGAAGAGGTTGCCCGAAATATCAGACGGATCACCGAGCTGAATTTTGGCGGGAAAGCCTTCGCAGTCAACTGCCATATGGCGGCACCGGAGGGAACGCTGCGCGGGGTCATCCACGGCGTAGACCCGGGAACCCCGGCCGAAGAACTAAAGGCACACCTGCGAGTACGCACCCAGGGAGTCAAAATCCTGGCGGCGAGAATGCTCGGGCGTTCGAGTGCCGCAGTCATAAC
This sequence comes from Amblyomma americanum, assembly GCF_052857255.1. Lineage (NCBI taxonomy): Eukaryota > Metazoa > Arthropoda > Arachnida > Ixodida > Ixodidae > Amblyomma > Amblyomma americanum. The sequence goes on along the minus strand of NC_135507.1, from coordinate 100,915,761 downwards.
TTTTGACGGCCCGCGTCTCCCCAAGCAAGTCATCTATTACGGCGGGGAGATGTGGTGCTACCCATACCGACCCACGAGGCAAGTCTGCTACATCTGCGGACAGCAAGGACATCGAACGGACGTCTGCTCAAGTCCAGATTCCAGAACCTGCCGACAATGCGGAGGACGGAATCTAATCGAGGAGCACGAGTGCATACCCAAGTGTCTGCTGTGCGGCGGTGGCCACGTGGCAGGAACCAGGGACTGCAAGCGAAGACTGAAGACAGCGAGCGAGCTAAGATGGGGGAGACCCCAACAGCAGCAGCAGAGGCAAAGTCGCAGCCGGAGCAAAAACCGAGGCGGCGGAGCCAGACGTCAGAGGTGGTTCTCGAGGGAAGAAGGGGCCCAGAGCGGGTGGAGCAGCAGCCGTAGCCGCAGCCGCAGCCGAGCCCGGGACGGATCATGGACACCGCCACCCAAGGGGCAGCAGCATCAGGCTGAGAAACAGCAACAGAAGAAAAGCGGCGGCATGAAGGTGAGCTGGGGAGCCGGCCCTCCCATTACAATTCACCCAGATACTCCGTACTCAAACCCAAATGACCACACAAACAATAATAAAGAAATTATAAACGAGTTAAGAAAGGAAAATCAACAGCTGAGGAAACAGCTTAATGACTTAATCAAGGAACTACAAGAGATCAGGCGACAGGGTCTAACACCGGCAGCACCATACTCAGCACCCATAAGGGTGGCCACTCCGCCGCCTAAGTCCCCTAGCCCCGAGCCACAGGCAGCAGAAGGGATTAGCGAAATCAAGAACATGCTACTAAATCTGCAGTCACAATTTCAGAACATACAGAAGGAAATGCAAACCACACAACAAAAGTAGCCCTACAAGAACAGGGATTCCGCAATTACATAAAGAACCCGAACGTGCAAAAGATCCATGATTCTAGAGATAGACTATACAACGAGCGCCGCTTCGGCGGGAACGCAGAAACCCCAGGAATAGCTAACGCTAATATTCACAATAATACGAACGCCCCAATATGGCCGGAGGCAACAAATTAGAAATTTGGCAATGGAACTGCAGGGGCTCCAGGCATAAACAGGGGCTCCTGCAACAATTCATCAATCACAAAGGTACGATGCCAGACCTAATACTATTACAAGAAACCTTCACCACTCCGACCTTAGGGGCTACACGTGTTTGGAGAGAGGCAAGGTCGCAACCCTCATAAGCAACAAGATAGTCACCATAGCACACGACGAGATTAAGGACACAAACATCGAACACACAATAACGGAGATCATTCCGAAGAAGAAGACGAAAGCGAAAAGCACTTTCGTAATTGACGTATATAGTTCACCAAAACAGAGGAACGGAGAGTTTATAAAGCTCTTCGCCGAAGCTAAAAAACTAGCGGGACAAAACACGCTAGTCGTAGCAGGAGACTTCAATGCCAAGAGTCCACAGTGGGGTTACGCGATAGACGACAAAAAGGGTAGAGAAATTAGCACTGCGGCAGAAAACGTAGGATGCGAGCTCCTAACCGATGAAGCCCAACCAACCAGAATAGGAAACAGCGTCAGTGTAGACACCTGCCCTGACCTAACCTTCGTAAAGAATGCCAGAAACGTGGAATGGGAAAATACGCTCGAGAATCTTGGGAGCGATCACTACATTCTACGCCTGCAACTGGAGGCACAACATACGAAAAGAAAGATCGGCACAGCCAAGCTAACGGACTGGGACGCTTTTCGAGAACACTGCAGAGGGATGAGCGGCGACATAACCTCCCCGGAGGAATGGAGCCACCAGCTAAAACAGATCCAAGAGATGTACACCCGAGAAGTGGACAGGACCGAGGAAGCACCGGAGGTAGATAGGCGGCTGCTTAGGCTATGGGAATCACGGCGCGGTCTCACCAAACGATAGAAAAAACAGAAACTAAATAAGAAACTTAAGAGGAAGATTGCGGAGATCAGTAAGAAGGCGGAAGAGTACGCTACGCAACTGGCTAGACAGGGGTGGCAACAATTCACAGACTCGCTGAAGGGCACCCTCAATACAGCCAGAACGTGGCAAATACTCAGAAGCCTGATGGATCCCCGCAAGAGCAAACGGGAAAGCAGCCATTCTATCCAAAGATTAATACACCAGTATCAAGGAACGGACGAGCAGATGCTCGAAGAGGTTCGCAAGAAATGCTACGGAACGGGAGAACCGGAGGGATACCACGGTGAATACCGAGGCGAAGAAAACTCGAACATGGATCGACCCATCTCTAGGGAAGAGGTCATTGAGGCAATTAGATCAGCCACCAAGAACACAGCAGTGGGAGCAGATCGAGTACGGAACTCCCTCATTAGAAACCTCAGCGACGAAGCGATAGACCAGCTAGTCCGCTACTTAAACAAATTATGGCAAGAAGGGAGAGTCCCGGCGGCATGGAAACACGCCGTCGTAGTGATGATCCCCAAACCCAGCAAGAAAATCCAAATCGATAATCTGAGGCCGATCTCTCTCACATCGTGCCTGGGCAAACTCTACGAGAAGATAGTCACGAAACGCCTCCAACAACACCTGGAAAGCGAAAAGTACTACCCAAACTCAATGTTCGGGTTTAGAGCCAACCTCTCGACGCAAGATGTCCTGCTACAGCTCGAGAAGGAGGTCTTAGAAACTATGCCAAGAAAGGGCGAAAACGTGGTCATGGCGCTCGATGTCAAAGGAGCCTTCGACAACGTAAGCCACGAGGCCATCATGGAAGGTCTCATCAACGCGAACTGCGGGAAGAGAACACACGATTACGTGAAGGACTTCCTTTCAAACAGAACGGCAACAGTAGGCCTAGGAGAACTAAGGAGCGATATCTTTTCAACGCCTAGCAGAGGTACGCCCCAGGGCTCCGTAATCTCGCCCGTATTATTCAACGTGGCGATGATTGGCCTAGCAAGAAAACTCGAGCAAATCCAGGGAGTCCGACACGCGATGTACGCGGACGACATCACGGTATGGGCTACCGGAGGGACCTTAGAAGAAAAGCAAGCCGCACTGCAAGAAGCGGCGAGATGCGTAGAAGACTACGTGACAGCTAGAGGCCTCAACTGTTCTACCGAAAAGTCTGAACTCCTGAGAGTGGGCCGACACCAGACTAAGGCGAAACTGGAAGTCACTCTTGAATGACAACTCATACCGGAATGCAAAATGATCCGCATCCTCGGCATGTGGCTGCAGGGTAGTAGGAAATGCGACCACACGATTTCCCTACTCAAGAAATCAACAGAAAGTGTCAGCAGAATGATAAGCAGAGTCTCTCAAAGAAGACATGGGATGAAAGAAGAAGACACCCTAAGATTGGTCAACAGCCTCATAGTAAGCAGAGTTACGTACTCGCTTCCCTTCCACGTAAGGACCAAAACGTCTAATGAAGAAATCGAAACCATTCTAAGGAAAGCATACAAGACAGCATTACACCTGTCAAGAAACACACCCAACGAAAAGCTCATGCAGCTTGGCGTCAACAACACCTTCCTAGAAATGGTGGAAGCGCAACGAAAATCGCAAATTAAAATACTAGGAGGGACATACACTGGAAGAGCACTGCTCGACAGAATAGGCTGCGAATACATCGACACAAAGCGGTACGATGACATGCCTACCGAAATGAGGAAAACATTTTATGTCAGACCCATTCCAAAGAACATAGACCCCAGGCTCCACGAAGGCAGAAGGAAGGCCAGGGCAGAACACATTGAAAGAACACTAGCGGGGAAGGATAACACCTTCTACACGGACGCAAGCGCTATGGAAGTAGCGAGCGGCAGAAGCAAATACATAGCTACGGCAGTGGTAGTAAACAAAGATGTGGAACTAACCTCCGGGGCATCCACGGAAATCTGGAGTATAACGGACGCCGAGGAGTTAGCCGTAGCGCTGGCGGCAGCAAAAGGATATAGGGAGAACAAATCATTGAATATTCTCACGGACTCAAAAGAGACCTGTCGAAATTATACGAAGGGCAGAATTAGCAAAGCTGCTCTTAAGGTGCTCAGAGAGTGCAACCTCTCAGAGAGCATAACACTCCAACATACTTTAATCTGGATACCTGCGCACGAGGGCATAAGGGGCAATGAGGCGGCGGATGGTCTAGCTCAAGCTTTTTGTTTCCGAGTCGGACAGCAGCAGGAGAGCCGTGGTCTGAGCGCCATGATCCTCGGGGACAGCTATTCAGAACTACTCCAACATCACAGAGGGATGAGATATAAATATCTGCCCCCGCATAAAGCACTAACAAAGGAGGAGGCAACAGATTGGCATAGATTACAAACAGGTTCCTTCCCCAACCTCTTTATATACAACAAGATGTTCCCAACGCAATATAGGAGCACATGCCCGTGGTGCGGGGCCACACCCACACTATTTCACATAACATGGGAATGCGAACGAAACAACGCATTCCGAGAACACAAACCCCCGAGTGCGGAGCACTGGGAGAGCCGGCTAGTCAGCTGCGAGCTCGCCGTCCAAAAGAGGATGGTAGAGCACGCAAGTGATGCAGCCAAACTCAGTGTAGCCCTGGACTGAGGGACCACACATTGCTGAAGAAGCCTTCCCTGCAGCGCAGCGTGAAGACAGCGACACGCGAAGCAAGCAAGAAGACTTCTGATCGCCTAAATACTTATGATTCAATAAAAGTTTTCCTATCCTATCCTATCCTATCCTATCCTCCTGTTCTATCCTTCTTTTCTCCTGTTCTTCTGCCTCGCGAGCTCTTTTCTCTTCTCGCTCTTCCGCCTCGCGAGCTCTTCTCTCTGCCTCGCGAGCTCTTTAATCTTCTTGCTCTTCTGCCTCGCGAGCCCTTTTCGCCTCGCGTTCTTCTGCTTCACGAGCGTCTGCGCGTGCTTGCGCCCTTTCTTCTCTCTGCCTCTTTCCCTCCTCCTCATAGAGATGCATCGCCCCTTCCTTGCTTAACCCTAGCTTAAGCACCAGTTCTAACGTTTTTGCCAAATCCATGCTTTCTGCCACCGAGAGATCGGAAAAATCCGAGACAAAGCAAAAAAGAAAAAGGAAATGTATCCTGGCACAGGCTCGCCACTTATCTTTGTCACGGATCTCTCTCTGGAGAACACTCGGACCGAAAGATATCCTCGCACAGGCTCGCCACTTATCTTTGTCACGGATCTCTCTCTGGAGAACACTCGGACCGAAAGAATGGACTAGGCGACGGGTGTACCCACACAAACGCACATTTAATACACCCTACGTGGCACACACACTAGAACACAAAACTATCAAAACTAACACAAAACACAAAGACTATAAATACACACGACCCGGGCACACTGCTACCAGGGTCTACTACTAGTGTTCTACTATTAGCGGTCGGCGTTCGTGCTCACGGTTGGTTCGGTGCGGCTGCGGCGTTGTATGGATACCGTAGCCGGCGTCGAGGCGGCGTTCGGCGTGCTTGGGCTGGCGTCGCTGGCGGCGTCGCTGGCTGCGTCGTATAAGCTCCAGGTCCAGGCGCCCGAGGAGGTGATGCCGGTGTTGTTGGCGTTGGGGGCACCACCCGAATGGGTGCCAACAGCGCTGGAGACACCCCTGGCCGTAGCAGGTGGTACCGTCCTCCATTGACTCCCAGGAACGGGCTCAGGCACGGCAGGGAGTCCACGATGCGTTGCCGTGGAACGCGAGCTCACCGGAGCAGTAGCCGGCGTCGCTCTCTTCCAGCAGATGCGTCCCTGACCTGCCGGAGCCTCCGCTTCTCTGCGGTTCCCCCGGGCCTCGCTCTTCCTCGCCCTTTTATATCCTCGGTGTTAGTCCAAGTAAGCTTTGTCGTCATCTTTTTTTCTCCACCAATCATCTCTCCACTTCACCGAATGCTTCTCCACCAATCATCTCTCTCCACCTCACGGAATGTTTCTCCACCAATCAACTCTCTCCATCTCCCCGAATGCTTCTTCTTCCTCTTCTTTATTCTTCGGTTAATCCACGTCGTCTTTTTCACACCTCTTTCCTTTAAAATTTAATTAAGGCTCCTTAATATATGTGACACCATTGGAAAATGAAAGCTTGCTTGACTTTATTTTGCAAAGACAGGTCCGAAGGAGCCATGGTGCCTTCTACTGTAGAGCCGCAAGAACTGGATGTAGCGCGTCCAGCACTTGAAGTGCGCTATTTGCTGCTGGCGTGCGTAGGCTGGAAAGCAGAGCACGCATGACATTCATTAGTGACGTTAGCATTGCAATCACTTGCATATCTGGGCCATGGCCTTGATCGTGCCTGTTGGCTGGATCAGTCGTAGGCGCTGGACACTGCCTTGAGTGCGCCAACATCCCTGACACAGTAGGCGTAGAAGGCTTTGGCAGTGGTGGCCAAGTTGCATCTGAGGCAGCTGGTCCAGCCTCACCAAGCGCCGGGCACCCTTGATTTGGTACGGTTTTTGGTGGAGACGGACAAACTGCAGTTGAGTTTTGACCATTGTTCTCAAATGTGACTGCTTTCTTTGACGACCTTTGGCGGCGCAAACGACGTCGTCGCACGTTTGCGGCGGCCTCTTTGAACGTAGAATGGTCTCGCACCATTTGCTTCAGTACCGCCCGCTCCGTCTTTAGACGGGGGCAGTCTTTCGAGGAAGTCATGAGGGCCGTGGCAGTTGGCGCACTTCAAGGTAGTCGCGCGACAAACGTCACCGCTGTGTGACTCGGAGCATCGCGGGCATACTATGGAGTTGATGCGAACGCCGCTCACGTGGCCGATCCTCATGCACCTCCAGCATTGAAGTGGCTTAGGCACAAAATGTCGAACTGGATGACGAAAGTGTCCCGCCTTCACGTACAATGGTATGGAGTCACCCTTGAAGATCAGCTTGATGCATGTAGACCTTCCTAACCGCTGAACTTGAATGATGAAAATGCTGTTGGTTGCCGGCTTGATCAACATTGGTAAATCTGCGTCACAGATGGCGCGCTGTCGACGTTGTAGATGACGCCAGCCGTAGTGCCATTGTCCTGCAGAATAAGGGGCGTACACTGATGTTGCCGAATTTGGTGATTGCGGTTAAGCTCTCTAGTGCACTTCGCTCCACCACATCAATAGCAATGACGTTTTTTAACGTGTTTATTCTGACATCTTTAATGCCTCCCGGTACGAGGCTCTCCAGATAGAGATGGCTTGCCTGTTCAGGAGGTTCAAGTTGTCCGTTGGGTTCAACGGCACAAACTAAGCTGTATGCGCCGAGGAACTTCGCGCCGTGATAATCGTTGGCGTTCTTGATGAGGACACCGTTGACATGCTCGATGAGGAAGATTCGGCTTGTCTACGCAGTCTGCGCTTGGCCTTTTTTCCAACAACCGGTATGAAACCGTAGTCGGCCGAGGACGAGGAGTCTTCACTTGGCACCGAGTACACAACAGTGCCCTGGCTGTTCCAGTCACTCTGGCAATGCAGGCGCTTCCTCTCGGCGGCTGCTGCCGACCCACCGGGTTCCAATAGAGGCCCAGCAGCCTCCACTTCCATCGCCGTGGCAAAAAGGGAGCGGCGCCTGCCTGATTATAGCACAAATTAAAAAACTACAGAGACGTGAAGGCAGCGTTCTGATACAGAACTTCGTCGTCATCGTCGGTGGCCCCCGTAGGTAACCCGTGGTGCCGACAAAGAGTGTGGAAATCGTTGAGAGGGCGTCTTAGTGCCATGACTGCACTAAGAATACCATGTCACTGGACTTGCAGCCACTGCGGACGTCAATAGGTTTGAAAATATTGCATAGAGATTGAGTATACTCCCTGCTTCTTGACAGTGCCTCGTTTATACGGCGCTTTAAGAGCCGGTACAAACGGTAGGTACATTAGTTGTTCACAAACTAACTCTGCAGTGATGCCCCGGCGATATTCATGACATCAGCGCAAAATTTCTCCACGACAAACAATCTCTTCCTTGTTTTATAGCGAAAGCTGCACTCCTATCGTACAAAGCTAAGGTGATGTGGCTATGAAATTTGACCTTCAAACCAGGAGGAGTGGCAGCTGGGCTCTGACGTCATGCCACGTGCCGCACTGCGCCTCGCCACAGCTGCGTAAAGGCGCGCTCACATTAGCGGGAAAACGCGCAACGCCGGACGTTTTCCGCGTGCCGCTTCCCGCACAAGCCAGTTTTTCTCCCGCGGACAGCCTGCTGTTCCGTCCCGCAGAGCGATGGGTCCGGTACCTATTTTTCCCGTGCCGCTGACGAGAACAGCCAATGGGCGCCGACCGTGAACCGTGACGTCGGTCTCAGTTCAGTGACCCCGTCGGCGGAGGCGGAGGCTGCGCGCGTCCGGCCGGCCGGCCGGCCGGGCACTCGGCGGCTGCTTTGCCAGCATGAACATGCGACTTGAGACGGTGCAGAAGCGACGGTGCAGAAGCAGCAAACAAACAAGTAATAAGTACGTTTACCGTAGCCAACAGCTCATCGCTCGAACCAGCCATCCTCGGGACAAAAAGGGCGACGGGAGGGGAGCTAGCAGACGATCAAGACGACGACGCGAGAAAAGGGTGCGCTTTCCAGTCTTCCCTAGTGTCACGTGACTATTCCCTTCTCTTTCTGCTCGTTCGGGTCCTCCCTCAGCGCCTCCTCTCTCCACATTCCAAGACAACCACAGCGAGAAAACGCGCGCAGTGTGAGCGTCATTCTGAGGAGCTGCGAGGCAGCGTCGACGTTGACGCTGTGCCGCTGCGGGAAGCTTCCCGCTAGTGTGAGCGCGCCTTATGCGGAGCAGACGGTACTCTCGCACCTGCCGTAAATCGCGTGAGCTGCCGTTCGAGCCGGAAACGAGCAGCTGAGGCTGCCCTGTGCGCCTCCTCCTATCAGTGCACCATCCGTCGGTGAGAACGTTTCGCCGATAGTTAGTGAACAGTAAAGCCGGACGCTCACCGACCATACGATTCAGTTCGCTCAGTGTGCAAGTGCGGCAAAAAGATCTGGAATAAAGTTTAATCAAAGCTATATCATGTCTATCCAAGCCGAAATAAAGCTTTCGCTCGTCTTAATAGGTTAAGCCGGGTTGAACCAACCTATTTTTTTGTTACCTTAAAAAGCAAGCCAACCACGAGACGAAATGACCAGCAAACGAATTTTGATTCCTCTGGCTAGAATGATATCGTCAAACACTAAAAAGTGATTTCGTTTGCGGTTGTGATTGGTCAGCGAAACATTATAGGAAGCCGCAAACAATGCCAATTGTTGCCAACGGCTGTTTCTGTGCGTTGTAGCCTAGTATTGATGCCTACCTTTTGCACATTGCAGTGAAGAACGCGTTGATGCGGCTTTGCTTTTCCTGTCAGAAAGGGAGTTCGCTTTTCTGCATGAAGGCTCTGCAGCTGTCTATCTCGACTGCTTGACTATGTCAAAAAAATTGCTGCTAGTTTAGCTCTGGTTACGCATGGTCGAAAGCGAAAAAGGTGGATCTCTCTGGCAACGTTTGCGGTCGAGTGACTGGCGGTTTCCATAGATAGCCATGCTGACACACACACAGTATTAGGCGCCTCGCTTTCTTCGAAACGGCATGAAACGTGCTCACACAAGACAGTATATATTTAATATATCTTCGGTGATATTTACAACTGTAATATTGCTCGTTGTATGCGGATATGTGAATAAAATCCGGTTCCGAACGATGTGCAAACCCGGCAGATATTTTCAGAAAGCCAAATTGAAAAACAAATGTTTTTTGGGGAAATTAAATGGCGCAATGTGAGACAGGTGTCATTTCCTTTTTTAAAACGAACTTTCATTTTTTTTCCCTCACGGCGCGATTCGGCTGTCTACCGAGATTTGTGAGAGAGGATTTCCTTTTCTTGAAACCAATTTTCATTTAATTTTCCTTCTCTTGCAGGCGCGATTCGGGTGTCCACGTAGATATGTGAGACAGGCGTCGTTACTATGTTGGAACTGTAGCTATATTCTAGGCTAAACTTGCAGCCCTGTTGACGGCTAGAAAAACTGGCGTAGTGATGCTTTTCGCTGTAAAAAAATGCCGCCACTGTCTGGAAGACGGTGAAGTAACGGGCGTCAGCTTTTTGGTTTACTAGATGACGAAAGCATAGAAGAACGCGCCGCTCGTCTCAAGAAATGGAATGTAATACCCTTTGAAACGGTGTGGATTGACACCATGCTCGGCTACGCGTGCACGGACGCCGCCTAGCGGAACGATCGCCTCCTTGCGCCATGTATCAGACAATATTCCGATGTACGTCTTCCCTTTGTCGAGTTGCACCCCCTCGATATACGTCCCAAACGAAATTTGCTTCGTTTTGGGGGGTGGGCCTAGAATTTTGGCTTGCGTTGGGATATAGTTACGCTTCAATTAGTAATTGTATGTATGCAATGTTTACCTATTATTTAATTCTGGTGTTATATTTCATAGGGTTTTGTTTGCCTACCTAATTCAGTACACAACTGTCCCCGGATGGGTGGCCGTTGTTGTTTGAGTATATATAAAGCGGCACGAATGTTTGCATGTACAGCGGTCCCGTAACGGGACAGAGGCTCTGACGCTGCCAGTCGACCCAGCGGATCTTGGAGTGTTCCTGACCTGGCTGGCCCCCTCGGATCCTGCGTCCCGGAGGTCCGTCCTGCTGCCAGGCGCCGAGCTGCTATTGTGGTGACCCGGGCGGAGCCATGGAGCGACCGTGTCCAGCATTGCGCCCCACCAAGGCGCAATGCTTCTTGTTTTCAGTTCCTGAACCTGTTCCGACCGACCGCCTCATCGGCATTCTAGAGGAGGTGGTTGGAGTCGGGGGGGGGGGGGGGCTGACTTACCTGCAGCACCTCGGAGGTCTACGTTTCCTGGGCGCCGTGGCTTCCATGGCGCGCAGGCAGCAAAGATGGTGGCGAGAGGCAGCCTGTTGATAACGGGAAAGTGCCGTTGGAACAGATGGTTGTTCCAGTGGTTCATGGGACGGTGTACACTCTCCCACCATGCGTCAGCGACGCAGACGTGATCGCGTTCACGCCGTATAGAAAAGCCCGCGCAGTTACCGAGAGGGCCTTCCTGAGCAAGAACAGCGTCGGTAACGGGACGCGCCTCGTGAAGTTGGAGATGACGAAGTCTCCACCCAACTTCCTGACGGCGGCCGGGACTCGAGCCATGATCGAGTACCGCGGCATGAGGCGCGTCTGTTCCCACTGCGGAGGAGAGCGCCACTTCGGTGCTGCCTGCAAGGCGGTGCGCTGCGGCCGTTGCGGCGCCTACGGGACGTGGGAGCGGAGTGCAGGTCCGTGTGCAAGCGCTGCGTTGCGGCCCACCCGACACCCGACTCTGTCCGGCCGCGGTCCTACGCGGCGGCTTTGACGTCCGTGGCTGCCAGAGTGGCCCAGGGGCCTGGCGATAAACCCGGGCTGGCGAAGTCACCTCAGGCGGCTGGCGCCGTTCCCAGCGGCGCGGCGGAGGAGGTGGCGGCGAGCTCGACCGAGCCTGGTGTCCAGCGGGACGACGCCGTGACCAGCCCTGCTGGCGACTAGGCCGGGAAGAAGCTGATAAGCTCCTCGTCATCCCAGTTCGCGCGGAGCTGTGCGAGGGCACTTCCGATGCCGAGAAGGGGACTTCGGCCGACTCCGACTTATCGCTGGGCGATCCGTCTCTGGAGGAGCCTCCGAGCTCGAAGGCCTCTCCCTGCCGACGGCGGCGCAGCACAGCGGCACGGAGGCGGGCACCAAGTCGCCTGCCTCACCCTCTCCCAGTGACGCCCCACACACGCCGGCCAAGGGCGCCCAAGGCCGCGATAGCGCGAGAGAGTCGCGACCGCAGGCGCCGCACATACCGGTCGCCCTGCCCCCGCGGGGCCGCTGCGAAGCGAAGGGGCGGGCGGGCGTCCAAAGGGTGCTAGACGTGGAGGACCCTAAGCGGCAGCTTCATCATCATCTGACGGCGACACGGCTAATGCCGTCACCCCGGTGCCGAAGAATAAGGCTAAAGCCCGTTTCACATGCAAGCGAAAATGCCAGCGAATCCTGTCGCAGCGACGGAAAAACCTGTTTCGACGCGTCGCGGCGGCTCGGCGGGCCGGAGCGACGGGGTTCCAACAAGTTGGAAATTTTCGCAGCGACAGAGCGATAGCTCCGCCCTCTGACCAATGACTGCACGGCGGAAAAGCCAAGTGACAAGAAGAGGATTCGTGCGGGAAAGACGACAATGTTTGTTTGCTACACGCGCTTCCGACACCACGACAACATGTCGCGTGGACTGTTCAATGAGGTGCTGATCATCGAAGTATCCAAGCGGCCACTTCTATGGGATGTTAAAGATAACTTCCGCAATAAGTCGACCAAAGAGTCCCTTTGGGAAGAAGTGAGGGACGCAATTCGAGCAATTGACGACACCGGTAAGTGAAAGCACGCTTTGTGGCGAGCTCGAAGATTATCAGCCATATTTTTTCATTGTGCAGCCAACAAATTTTCCTCGTCACACTGGCAGGATTCTGCAGCGTGTCAAAAACTGTTTTATGTCCCCGCGCATTCCTGCGTACTGCTCGGTGTTTATTTTTCGGTGCGCCGGCTATTGTGCGTAGATGAGCTGTATGAAAATTGTCGGCATCACGCAGCCGTGAGCAAATGTTTTTGGTTCTTAAGACACGCTAGCTGCATCATTTTGTACCCTTCACTTCAATCGTGAAATGCACGACGTGCACGTTTTCATGTTCTCAGCTACGTTTGTAAATGCGGGAGGCGACCTTTCTCAGGCGTGGAGTTAATCCGGGCGCTGAGAGCCTAGTAAAATCGTCTCTTGCGTGTATGTAGAGCGAGCGCTCCGTCCCGCGGCACTGCCCGCTCATCGTAGTCTTGTACGTAGCATTAATCTGCAGCTTCTGAACCGTGCAAAATCATCTCGTGCGTGTCCGCAAAATAAATCATTCATCTTGTGTGTGCCTCAGTTCAGTCATGCATGCATGCATAATAAGTAAAATTGCCTTTTAGAAGAAAAAAAAAACTCGTGCTTCCGTACTGAATCGTGTTTTGTAAACATTTTCTGCAATATTCTCGTGTGCTAACAGATGATAATTTGTACATGTCCATGCTAAACTTTGGGCCACATGTCTGCCATTGTTTCCTAATTTGCTCTATACTGCTCCATATTTCAGTAACAGTTGAGATTATTGCTCGGTGGAAAAATCTAAAAGATACGTACAGGCGAAAAACTAAAGACGAAAAAGATGGGAAGAAGAGTGGGTCAGGAGCCACTGCAAAGACGGCCTGGCCACATTTAAAGCAGATGGAGTTCCTGAGGGACTCCATGGAAACGAGACGGTAAGCAATGACTGATACTAATGATGAATTGAATGTGTAAGTGACAGCAATTAACAGCCTGTACATTCTACTCAGGAGCTTCTGCAACCTCGACGCAGTGAGCCACGTGCAGGTGGCCAGCGCAGCAGCCGAGACGAGCCACGCCAGCTGCAGCCCAGCATCGCCAGGCTCGAAAGAAGTAGAAGCATCGCCAAATGAATTTGAATGCATGTATAGTGTCCCAGGCCTACCTGTTGAACCAGGACCATCCTGTATGGCAGCAACAGAGGTTCTCCCACATAGGGGAAACAAGCGACAGAAGAAAAGGCGGCAGGAAGTGGAGGCTGCTGACAGGGACATTCAGGCCGTGCGAAGTGCAATTGCAGCGCACAGGCCAATGGTTACACCGCACGTACGGACTTAAAAAAAGATGTTATCACCATCAAGATAAGAAGTAGTTGATATTTAAAAGAGAAAAGTTCTTTATTTCTTAACAAAATTTGAGTAATCGTGGCAAAATAATGCATAAACATTGTCCATGTTGACGTTTGCAAACCACCGAAACCAACCGCGAGCTCGTATTCTTTGCCAGCAACACTGAGATTCGCAGCGGCAGTAAACGCTGTGGAGCGACGCATGTGAAACGGAACCCTGCGAAAAGCATCGCTGCGCCGTGCCGCTGGTCGCTGAGTTCGCTCAATCGCTTGCATGTGAACCGCCCTTAAGACGGCGGACGTCGTTGACGTCCTCATGGACATCAGCGGAGACGAACAGTTTCCGCCATGGCGCCCTCGCCCGGACCTTACCGGTCCTCATCCTCCACTGCCCGGCGGCGGCTCGGGCGCCGGCATTTTGGCGCGCTGGCTTCGTCGGCGCGTTTGGCGAACGATGAACGGTGTTTGTGCGGTGGTTTGTGTTGGTGCGAGTGTTGCTGTGCTTTGGCGCCGCAGCCGCGCGCATCGGTCGGACCTTTCCGCCGCGGAACCATTGGCACAGCTTGGCATCATCGTCCCGCCGCCGCAGGGCCGTCAGCCAGGACGCCAGCAGGGGCCCGGGACGCCTCCCAAGCGCGTCGACGCCCCCAGCAGCCCCGGTGTATCAACTCACCCACACACTCTGCCCGCAGAACTCTACAAAAAGACCGTCACCGTTTTGTTTTGTTCACTTGTTTCGAAGTTTAGATTTGTTATAAGTAGCGAAAGGTGCTTCAACATGCGCGTTCGTCCCAAATTGATGCTTGGTTTTCGTCGTTTTTAGAGGAGACCTGCCGCGGTGGCTCAGTGGTTGGGGCGCTCGACTACTGATCCGGAGTTCCCGGGATCGAAGCCGATCGCGGCGGCTGCGTTTTTATGCAGGAAAAACGCAAAGGCGCCCGTGTCCTGTGCGATGTCAGTGCACGGTAAAGGTCCCCAGGGGGTCGAAATTATTCAGGACCCTCCACTTCGGCACCTCTTTCTCCCACTTTTCTTTTACTCCCTCCTTTATCCCTTCCCTTACGGCGTGGTTCAGGTGCCCAACGATATATGAGAGAGATACTGCTCCATTTTCTTGCCCCCAAAACCAATTATTATTTATTTTGCAAGAGAGTAATTTCTGCACACCTGCAGATGTTATTTCATTTCAATAACGTTTTCACGTTGATGCTTTTTTTCTTTGACGGACTCGCGGTGTTGTGGCGTGGGGGTAGTGTTTCTAAATCCGGCGTTCCATGTAGGAGCACATTGTGCATTTGAGCACGACGACCGTGTGCTGGTTGTCGAACTTTGGTTAGACGAACGGAAGATCCGGTTTCTGAATGTGTACGCGCCTCTAACGCTCTCGCTTACCAACGATTTCTTTCGCTCAATTGCTGCGCACATTCTCGAGCCTTTGCCACACGTCTTGTGGGGCGACTTTAACTGCGTCCTTGACGCACTGCGCGACAGAGAGTTCCCCGGTCGAGGAGCATCCAACTATTATTCTAAAGAACTCGGCAAGCTGGTTATACAGTTTCACCTCACTGACGAGTGGGTTTCGCTCCACGGCAACATCTTCGCGGCAACGCGCGTCAGGGGCCGTAGCGTTAGTCGGTTGGATCGCGTTTATTTGCCGGGCGCCCTCGTCCAGGCCCTAGTGTCGTGCGGAATGGTCACCTTTGCGGTGGGCGCTGAAGGTCTTAGTGACCACTATCCAGTTAAGGCTTGTGTGAGGTGTGCCCCTGGGCGTTCTGCAACCTCCACAACATGGTGGATGGACGCGTCGATTCTCTACGATGAGATTTGCACCCGCGACATCCGTGCGGAGTTGGCCAGCTCCACTGCGGGTATCGACGAGGTGTTCCCGGCAGTGTGGGACGACCTCAAGGCGAGATGCCGCGACATTCTCGTCCGCACAGTCTGGGAAAGGCGCAGGCGGAACACTGCTGGGCTCAATGTGTTACGCCCTATGCGCATCGTCAGACAGAAGGGAAAATTGATTTCCTGATGCGGGAGCACTTGGAGACCCTGCGCGTCCGCTATCAGCGCATTCTCGAGGAGGGGTCCCAGGCCTCTCGTATCGCGGTGCACTTGAGTTTGCCGTCAGTAGACTCCGCGGACCTGAGGCACGCTAATAGCCGACGGCAACGTAATGATCGGGCTTCCCGCATCGAGAGCGTCACCATGCCGGGTGGCGCGGTATCTGATCACCCTCACGATATTGAGAACGTTTTTTGCGAGCACTTCGCGAGCGCCTTCACATTAGAGGGCTTGCGTGAGCGGCAAGGTTTTAGTAGGGACGTCACCGCCTTCTGCGGCTTCCTTCCGGAGCCCCCTGACGAGGCAGAGGCAGTGTTTTGTAAGCAAGCCACCATGGAGGAGGTTTTTGACGCCTTAAGCTCAATGAACCGAACATCTGCGCCAGGACCAGATGGACTGGTCGCTGGCTTTTACCACACCTTTTTTGACATCTTAGGCGACCTTCTCACTAGGGTGGTCAACATCTTCCTTGGTGAGGGTATTAAACCAGCTTCCTTGGCCGAGGGTCGCATCGTGCTTGTGCCGAAAGAGGGGATGACGTCAGTGAGCACGGCGGCATGGCGACCGATTACCTCACTTAAAGGGAAGCTGAAGCACTTTTCGAAAAAAATGAGCTAGTTCTCTACGTCATTTTGTAGCTTTTAGTCCGCTGAAACAGAATATCTCATTCAAAAAAAGCTGAAATAAACGCAAAAAATTGTTTTTAGAAGAAAACTCGCCCCATAGCCTCAGGGCGCCGAGCGAACGCCGCTCTTGCCCGCGATTCGTCGGGACCATCTTGACGTCATCCACGGGGATCTCCGACCGGCATCGACGGCGTTGCTGCGTAGCGCGTTGCTTCAGCGGGCTTTTAAGGACTACGTTTTAAAAATTATGGATAATTCAAGCAGTGTTGAACAGTTTCGACTTTCACCATGCATGTTCGAGCCATCAGCAGCTTCAGAAAACGGCGGAACCAACGATCGACGCCGCGGATTGCGCGGGCAGCGAAATTCAAGTCGCGACGTTTCCACGTGTTGGAAATCTCGACTGGATGGATGGGTGGATGACAGCTTTTATTTCCACCGGAAATGGAGACCGCTTACTACTCACCGCCCCCGGCACGCAGGCGTGGAGCGCGGGGGCCGGAGCCTCCGTGACTAAAGGCTAACAAAGAGATTTTGTCTCTTCGCGGCATCAGCCGCCAGGCGGATTGGCTTGTTTCAGCCGAGCGGGTTCTTCGCTGCGCAGCAGGGCTTCCCAGCTTTCTCTGCTATCATCTTCGTCGATTCCGGTGTAGTCAGCGCATTCCCATATTCTTTGTTTCCGGGTACTGTGGAAACGCCGGTCAGTCGGAATCTGGACGAGCGCGCGCAAACCTATCCCGAAATCGTTGAGAACTACAGACTAAACAGAAAACTGGTGCCACCGCCTGATAAGAAGCTAAGCAATAGAGAAGCGACCGCATGGTGGCGCCTGCAAGCCGTAAATTTCGTTGCTCTCAGTGCTGCTCATCAAAACTAGTGTGCTGCGAGATATAGTTGCTGCTGTAGTGTACCGAGATAACGAGCAGAATTACTTGTGGCAGATATATGCGTACCGCTGATCGACAACTTTGCCGTTCTGACTCAAGGACAAATTTGTATGAATTCTGGCGCCATTGTCGATCGTCAGCCATGACCAAGCGCTCATGAATGAAAATGTTTGTTTTGCTCATGTATACTAGGCTTATATAATCGGTTTTCTGTTCAGTTAGGTGCAGCTGCATGTGCTGCGCGCTGATGAAAGATTAAGAGAATTGCTTGTGCTGCCATGAGGCGCAAGCAATCAGCAAAAAGGCACACAGTGCGTAACGAGCTCAAAAAAGTTCAAGGCTGTGTGCCTCCGTAAAGCATTGCTGGAAGTGGCCTTAACTCGGCGTGGATGTGAACCAGCTGGAAAAGGCAGAGTTTACAAACAGGTAAGAAATTAATATAACGAAAAGAGAATTATTGCAGCACATATTTTGTGCAGGCAGCTTCGGCATGCTGCGTACCACCAGATTGTCTGGTTAACGTAGAAGAGGCTGGGAGAGAACAACCGACGGATTCTACCAAGCTGTGTGCTGAGCGCTGTTCGAAAGGAGTACCATACCAAAACTGGTTTATATACAGGCTTCAAGCATTACACGGAACGCCCCAACGAGAGAAAGCAAACGGCACTGGCAGAAGGTTGCGTTGATGTGTCGTTCGCCAAAGCGCGGGCCGCAGCGGAGCAAGCGCAACCAGACGGCCGGCCGACTCTCCGTGAATGGCGTCACTTCCGCCAGTTCTCCGTCTCTGCCGTCCCCCCACCCTGCGCTTCCGGAAGAGACGAGGGCGTGCCGGCGGCGGGTTTTTAAGAAGCGATTGCAGCTCTGTTTGCGGATAGAATCGGGAAAAAATTTACACACATGATTTTCAAGGACCTTTCTTCCCAACCACAGCGTTTCGTGCGATTTGAAAACCGTTTCAGCTTCCCTTTAACACGGATTACAAGCTGGTCGCTCCGCTCCTGCTCGGGCATTTGCGCCCTCTCTTGCCACATCTTGTCAGCCCCTTCAAGTCTTGCGCTGTGCCTGGCCGCTCTGTTTTCGCGTCCCTAACACTCACGCGGGACGCCTTTGCCTACGCACACGCGAAGGCGACTGGCGTTGTGTTCGTCACCCCAGATCAAGCTAAGGACTTTGACCGGGAGGAACACCAGTACTTGTTTTCTGTGTATCAGTGCTTTGGGGTTCCCAGAAGTTTGGTTGCCAGAGTGCAGCCGATTTATTCCGGCCTCACCGCGGAGCTCGTGTTGAATGGTTCAATCTGCGCACCTTTTCAGGTGGGGCGCGGTGTGCGCTAGGGGTGCCCCTTGTCCCCAGCACAGTTCGCCCTGTTATTGGACTCGTTGCTGCGGAGTGTGGCTCCTAATGAGCGCATCCGTGGCTTCCCAATGACAGGAGAAGAAACGGTGATTGTATCGTAACGGCGACGACATCTCGTTGTTTGTACGGGACACGCGGAGCCTGGAGAGTTTTCTGTCCACTTTCGACGCTGGTGCGTCCCTGTCAGGAGCCCAGCTCAACGCCGGAAAGAGCCACGCCCTTCGCTTCGGGCGTTTCTGGGATCCTCTCCCTATTCCCATCCCCGTTGTGGACGGCGTCCTGGGTTTGGGAGTATTTTTGGACGGTACCAGAGCGACGCCCAGGACATGGGACGAGGTTGCGCAGCGTACTACCGACGCACTGTCGCGAGCCCTACCCTTCCACCTCAGGATGGAGGCAAGGCTCGCGGTTATGAAGAGCCAAAAGTGCGAATATGCTTTCTACGTGGCCCGCATCGCGGTAATCCCTCGCCGTGCTGCGGCCGCCTCGCGCCCCTGGAGGGCGTTTTCCTTTGGAAGGGCGGCACCGCCCAGGTTGCTCGCAGCCTGGGCCAGTTTCCAGCGTCAAGGGGCGGACTCCGCCCTGTATAGGGACTGTCGCCCGAGCGCTGAGTACACGGTACAAATAAATGAGGACACAGCGGCGGTGGACAACCACCTCATGCATCTGTGGGAGGCCAGGAGGGCTCTCTCTAAGAGATTCTGTAGACAAAAACAATCGAATATTGAAACTTAGAATAGCGGATCTCAGCAAGCAGGCCGAGGCATACGAGACGTCTCTAGCAAAAAGCAACTGGATAGCCAAGTCTAACACCATGAGCGGCACTCTCGGCTCGAAGAGCGCGTGGAGCTTAATGAGGTGCCTCATTGAACCGAGTGAAAAGACGTTGGTGAACAGTAGAAACTTAAGACGAGCATTACACGTGTTTCAAGGTACAAATGAACAACTCGTTAGAGCGCTAGAAGACAATTGAATACGCACCACGGTATACCAACACGCGGACGCACGGATATACACCGGGGACGAAAATGAGAAGCTGGATGCGAAATTCACTACATGGGAGGTCAAAGCGGCGCTAGCCAGTATGAAGAGAGGCACGGCATCGGGAGATGACAGCATAACGGCCAGTTTGCTGGTAAACCTCAACGACAAAGCTATCGAGGACCTCACAGACCATCAATAAGATATGGGAAGGGGAATAAATATCGGAAAAGTGGAAAAACATCAATAGTGACTGTCATACCCAAACCGGGTAAGAAAATCAACACGGACAATTTAAGACCCATTTCCCTTACGTTGTGCTCTAGCAAGCTCATGGAAACGATTGTCAGGAAAAGACATACGAGTCATGAAAAAACAATAAAAGACCTCTGAGTACATAGAGGACGAGGAGCTTTTCTGTACAGCCATGTTCGGCTTCCGGACATGCTTGTCAGCACAAGACGTGCTTTTACAACTTAGTAGGGAAGTCATACGCCCGCTTTACGGCAGTCAACGGGACAGAGCTATGTTAGCTTTGAATTTGAAGGGGGCCTTTGACAACGTTAAACAAAGTAAGACACTACAGAATCTCAACACCACAAACTGCGGAAATCGGACTTACCAGTACGTCATGGATTTTCTCATGGACTCGAAGACCTACATCAGGATAGACGACAGTAAATTCGGACCGATAGAGACGGGAACACGGTGCACACCTCGAAGGGCGGTAATGTCGCCTCTGCTCTTCAACATAGCCATAATGGACCTCCCCAGGTGGTTTAACGCGATAGATGGCATGAGACACGCAATCTACGCGGACGACATCACTCTGTGGTGGATGGGTGGCAGTGTTGGGCAGGTAGAGGATGCCTTGCAGGAGGCAGCGTCAGTGGTACATAAGTATGCCAAAGAGTGTGGCCTTAGGTGTGCACCCACGAAAGCAGAGCTCCTTCATATCACGGGGTTAAACAATCGGCAAGCAACATTCAGATATACATAGATGGATCTCAGGTCTCGGAGGTAGAAAATATCCGCGTGTTAGGGCTACAAATAAACAAGAAAGGCGTTAATGCCATAGCGACCAACAAACTGAAGTCCACGTGGGAGCAAATCTGTAGGATGATCTGTAGGCCTTGGACTCCCCTCCAAGACGTCCACTGATAGCCTTCTTAACATAGGAACGCATAACACGCTGGAAGAACTACTCGAAGCTCACCAAACGACCCAAATAATGCGGTTATCAACGAGCAAAGTTGGTAGACGAGTCCTCGAGGATCTGCACATAGCGCTGCCACCAACAACAGAAGACAGAGGGGACATTCCCAACGACTGGACAGATGAACTACTAGTTAAATCGATACCAAAAAACATGCATCCTGAGCGCAATCATGGTAGGAGAGAAGCCACAGCTAGAGCGATAGAGAAGTATTGCGGCAGCAAAAATGGCACGGATGATGTATACGCGGTGGGCCCTACGCAATAGGGCATCTGCACCGTCGCGGTCATACACGAGGGAAAGCAGGTGGATGGACTCTCGGTGAAAACTAGTAAAGTAGCGTTAGCCGAGGAAGGGCCGATAGCGCTGGCAGCCACTCACTCCTATGCCACGCACATAATTTCTGATTCTCAACACGCGTGCCGAATTTACATAATAGGAAGAATAGCCCCGCTTGCCAGCAGGATTTTAGCAAACGCGCAACACATCTCAATGCAGGGAACAGAACAATTGGTATGGGTGCCCGGACACCAGGGAATAGAATGGAACGAGGCTGCCCACACAGGCGCCAGAGCGTCTCTCCCCCGGAGTTCCACTGAATTCCCAGACTCGGTCGGAACTCCTGTACTGAAGCCGCTTACCACATATGCGGGCGTTACAACATATCGGCGCCTCAGCAGGCAGACGTTCCCAGAGCCCGCCAAGGGCCTAAATAGATCTAAGGAACGACACCTCAGAAGGCTGCAAACGTGCTCGTTTCAAAGCCTTGCTATTCTAAAACACAAAGACCTAAGTTTTTCAGGGTACTGTAAATTTGAGAAATGTTGGCAGACGCACATCATATGGTATGGGCCTGCCAGAACAACATGCAAATAAAGAGAGTAAATCAGCCAACGAGAGATGGCTGGGAGGCGAGCTTGTCCGGCTGCTTGGACCTGGACTCCCAGAGGGCTCTGGTCTAAAGAGCGCGGGCAGCGGGTACCGCCAATGGTGTCCCGGAATGAGTACTACCCCCTAGGCAAAGGAGCGGTTAAACCCTCCGCTCTACTCTAAAACCCGCCCCAGTTCATCCAATAAAGCTTCACCACCACTACCACCACCACCACCACGATTATCTCCTTCATGCCGTTTAGTTGGTAACTTTGAAATCCAATGCATGTATGACCTCCGTCTGCAAAGTAAGACGGCTGAGTTATGGCGATTTGTAGATGTCAAGTATAAAGTATTTTCTTGTGGCTGTGTGCACTTGTTGACCTGCATTAAGCCGCATTCCCACAGTAAGATCGTAACGGCTTCAGTGGAAATAAACAGTAAAATAAATATTAAAACAGATCACTTGCAACCAGTCGCTAAGCATTAGGGCTTGGCGTCACACCTCAATCTGATCAGTAGGCGCTTGTATTCCGCGTCTACCAAAGGACATTAAACGGAACCAGAGAGTGCACTCACTTCTGCAGGAAAGATATTTACTCACGCGAGAAACAACTAATCGTTTGCGTCCGGTTACATGCGATTGAATTAATGAGAGCCCACAATTGAGTTGCTGCCTGGAGTAGAGAGTTTAAAATGGTCTACATTCAAGACGGAAGAGATGATCGCTGTAAGGATAAGAAACACTCTATGACCCGCGTATATTAGGTAGCACACGCTTCTTCGCAGCGAAATTAACAAGGAGAAATTAACTTGAGACGCTCATTGGAATAAGCGAAAGGCAACCAAGGGACTCTGTGTTTCAAAGGATGGATACTGGGGAATAAGCAATCAATTCGACGCCTGCTGTGACTTATGGCGACAGCAATGATCAGGTCAGGAAGCTTCCCCATAGAAAGAGCGTCGAGCAGTTGATACAGATTAGAAATAATTGGGGTACCCTCACAAAGATCAGTGTTCTCTGATGCAAATGTATGGGAAGAGTGATGCTCAACGTACTTATCTACAATGGGAAGTCGCTCACAAATTCTCGTAGTTTCTCAATCTCCACATCAGTACCAGACACCTCCAGTGTCAACCAGCACAGCCTTGATAATTTTCAGAGCAAGCGGATCGAACCCTTCAACTCGGCGCTGTTTCGCCCCATACCGGCGCAAGCCTCTCTAAGCATCTCCAAGCGGCCTGTCGACATTGGGTGGCTATATAGTGTTCCCAGGTTGTAGAGGTCATTGACCCGCTTCTTCGCGTCCTCGTCTCTGCAATATTAAATTATGTACAGCTCGGTGTAGATGGCTATAGTCAAGCAGTCCAGTCCTGCACCACCGGCTGTATTGTCAATGGCGGTTAGACGGGCTAGCAAGAGGCGATGGCTGCGTGTTTTGCGCAGCACAGTCGGTTTGTACCTTTACCAGCTCTCCACTATCGGATAAACTATTTTTTTGAAGTTTTGAAAAAATCTACCATGGCGCAAATAAATTCACACAGAGAAAACAAAATAGACAAGGAGACAACAGGCAGACGCCAAGGTGGATTTATTTGCGCCAAGGTGGTTTTTTTCCAAGCTTAAAAAAATGCTACACCAACTAGCCTAGCAACATGCCTTACCGGACACACAAGTGGAAGTGCCTTGGCCGGAAGCATTTCGTCGAGTGGGAAAGCACTCAGACACGACTTACACGTCCTCACCATCTTCAGACGGTGTCGAAGGCATCGATACTGTCTCTCTCAGAAGACAAATTCAGATGCTGTCGAAGCTATGGATCCAGTTTCTACCCGTGGTTGGGCGAGTGCGGCCTTACAATCTGAGCGACCGGTACGCTCAGCTGCTTCACGATCGAATGAGTTGATGTATTGTGCTCCAGTTTCTCCAGTCTCTACATGGTCTCAAGTGGGATGATGAATTGTTGTATCAGACCATGTATTTAGTAACTCTGTTGCACGTCCGCGCAAGCAGCAAGGCCATGCGACAAGGGTAGAGGAGAAGTAGCAGTGTGACAGCCCCCAGACCGATCAGATGCCATGTTTGTAGTCAGGTGGGAAATCGTGAAAGCCGCTCTCCTTGCCGAGGATGGCGTGCTCCAAGGTTTGAGAACCGTCGTAAAGCCGGTAATTTACTCTGGCTTCATGGGCTTGTGCAATGTCATGATTTGAAGTACGAGAACCGTCCTCCTGTGTACCAACCATGGGCAAAGCCAGCGAAAACTCGGCGCTCAGGGAGACCTTTGCATACTCCTTCTTAAGGGACCAAGCATTGTTATGTTCTGGCGTCCCTTATACTTGCTTTCAAGTAGCGTTAGAGGATGAGTGAGTCCCCTCCTCCACTTTTGCGCTTAATGTTGATGTGTGCACAATGGTTATACTTTCCATGCGCTTTAGTACGACCTATACGTTGTGCTGCATAATGGCGTCGGAAACATGCGATGCGTTCAGGACTCAACTAGCATGCTTTCAAACCCCCGCGTAAGTGCGCAGACTGACTCCTCATGTAGTGCGCCGTCTGGTCTTGCATTGACTGCGACGTTTCGTCCTGGCATCGCTGCATCTCCATCGTCTTGCTTCGACTTCTCCTGGGAGCCCGTTGTTTCATTATAATCAAGGCAGTACCGCGGCGAGCTGTGCGTCCGCTTGTGTGGTTTCGTCGCACTCCCTACTATTTCCAGATTACACCAGCTTGCCTACATGTCCAGCATTGTGCGGCAGGTGGCGTTGCCGCACCTTATGACTATCTTTGGCACTGCATGGCCGGTGGCACACGTGTGGCTGGGAAAGCAGGCGACGCCGCCGCTTTTACGACCGCACTGCGGTACTCTCTGAACCGTAGTACTGTGTTCGGTGAAGTGACCTGTGTGGCGAAGTCACAATGCTTTCGTGGCACCTGTACAGTCTAGAAACATTCTGAACGTCACGAGTCAACGAGGAGCTTCGCGGCCGGTGATATGGGACGTGTCAGTCGTACGGAGCGCAGACCGACTGCTGTAAATAGCCACGCCAACTATGCGACGCCTCAGCAGCGAAGGACATTTCGTGCCCCCATTCTGATCCGGTACTGAACTGTGGTGGCGCAGCGGGTCCGACCATGAAGAAAGGCCTGCTCTGTCGGAGACAGCCAGAAGACCACGGTTGCTTTGGGAGTATATTTGGCTGCCAACCAGGGCCAAAACACGGACGGCAGCTACCGAGGAACGGCCGCGTGGCACCCCAAGTAGACGTCGTTGATGATGGGCCGAACCACTTGGAAGGGCTTACGCTGTGGTCATTGTCGAAAATATCTGTAGGGAAGCTCAGGTAACGCTGAACCTTGGCAGCGGCCGAGGTCGCGTCACCGCCCCGGTACTGAGAGTTCTTCGCGGTGGACAACGGCCGCATACGCATATCAAGACCCATGCGCGCGCCTATGCTTTCTACGTGGCTCGCGTCGCGTTAATCCCATGCCGTGCTGCAGCCGCCTCGCGTCCCTGGTGGGCGTTTTCCTTCGGGATGGCGGCACCGCGCAGGTTGCTCGCAGCCTGTGCCAATTTAAAGCGTCAAGGGGCGGACTTGGACTGCACTGTATAGGGACTGTCGCCCGAGCGCTGAGCGCAAAGCTGGTCGGCGCGCTCATCGACGACGAGGCGCACCCGGGGCTTTAGCTGTTGCTGTACTCGCTCAGCACAGCGCAGCGCGCTTGCCCCGGGCCGCCACTCATGCCCGAAAGCAGAGCGGCCGCTAGCTTTCTAACGAGTAGCGGCCGGTGTTAAAATGGCTGCTGAGGCCCACTTGCCCGGAGTTGACCTAAGCGGGGTCCCGGCGACCCGCTCAAGCGAGCTCATCGCGTTCGCGCGGCTCGGTCCCGAGGACCAACGTCGCACAGCGATGAGCAAATGGCGTTCGTGGGCAGCAAGCTGCCTGCCCGCCTAGGTACGCGACTTCGAGTGGTGGAGGCGGTGGGGCGTCCTGCCTACCCAAGCGCGCCTCTCATCTTGGGGCATAGTCCTGAGCGATCAGTGCCCGCAGCGCGGCGCATCAAAAACTGTGCGCCACTTTTGTTTCGAATGTCCGGTTGCGCGCACCATGTGGCACTTAGGGTATAAAATGATCTCAGTTCGGCCGGGACCGCGCCGCCGGCAACCACGCGGGTCATTTGCGTGGCTAGAGTTGTGCTGCGGGCTTCAGCGAGTCGCTGGCTCGCAAAAGCCCGCAGGCAGCCGGCGCGCGGAATGTGTCCAGTGCTACACAATCTCCGCATGCTCGTCTGACCTTACTTATCTGAAGGGCTTGAAACGGTCGGGGAGGCGCGTTTCCTGCCGCGCTGGCGTACCAGGCTCTTTGTTGTGCACCGGGGTGGGCTGGCGAGGCCGACTCTTCGATATTAGTTGCTCCACTTCCCCCTCCCCTGACCCCTTGATGATGTTCCTTTGGTGTTCCCTGCATATACGTCATGGCTCATTCATTCTAAGGGGAGGGAATAAGATTGTGGAGTAGACCCCCCACCCCTAACCCCCTTTTTTTCACTGGTGTTTTATTTCGTTTGACTGGTGGTCATGTATTGTCTACATTCTTGAGGCGGCCGAGGGGCCTAGTTAAACGAGTACCACGACGGTCCTTTGGTTTTTTTTTGTGCTGGACTTGTACTTGAACAGCTCTCCCCCCATGTATGATCGTCCAGATTGATTTTGACTCTTAGTAAACTTCCCTTTGTTTAGGATATTTTTTGTTCAGGGAGATAGAGGGCATAAGAGGGCTCAACCAATTTTAATGGCCGCCATGTTGAATTCGAGGAACCGAAACCATGCCGCCATTTCGTCCCCTTTCGGCCTATTCACATAGTTCTTCCTCTATCCACCATATTTGACCGTGACGTCATCATTGGCAGGCGGCAGAAAGTTGTTTCTACAATGCTATTGTAGATGGTGCTACAAGTCTCAATTCCAGATGCGCTGTTTTCTAGTTGCAGCCACAGAAGGCGCATTGATGTCAGGGTGGTAGGAGACCCCACGAAATCTCGAAACGTGATGAGTATTTGCTGTCACAGATGGCGCTGTGATCAAGGGTCGTAGCAGACCTCCAGAAATCTCGAAACGTGATAAGTAAGAGCTCACGCTCCTAAAACAACATCGGCTAAGGTACTGCATGCTTAATCGAAAAATTCGACGAAATGCTGCCCCGCAGTCCTGTTTCACTTAGCAAGCGCGCTGTTCATCCATTAGCACACGTTTGGCAGGCGGCGACTACATCGACGGTACTCCCAAACATATCCTGCGTTCATCAAGC
Source organism: Amblyomma americanum (assembly GCF_052857255.1). Lineage (NCBI taxonomy): Eukaryota > Metazoa > Arthropoda > Arachnida > Ixodida > Ixodidae > Amblyomma > Amblyomma americanum. The sequence continues at coordinate 100,888,774 of NC_135507.1, read as the reverse complement.
CACAACACCTTCGCGTTTTGCCTCACATGAAAATTGCTTTTAGGGGAAAGGAAATGGTCCCCGCCGTGTGGCTCAGTGGTTAGGGCGCTCGACTACTGATCCGGAGTTCCCGGGTTCGAACCCGACCGCAGCGGCTGCGTTTTTATGGAGGAAAAACGCTAAGGCGCCCGTGTGCTGTGCGATGTCAGTGCACGTTAAAGATCCCCAGGTGGTCGAAATTATTCCGGAGCCCTCCACTACGGCACCTATTCTTCCTTTCTTCTTTCACTCTCTCCTTTATCCCTTCCCTTACGGCGCGGTTCAGGTGTCCAAAGATATATGGGACAGATACTGCGCCATTTCCTTTCCCCAAAAAACCAATTATTATTATTATTAAAGGAAATGGCACACTATCTGCCGCACATATCGGCGGACACCTGAACCGTGCCATACGGGAAGGGATAAAGGAGGAAGTGAAAGAAAAAAGGGAGAAAGAGGTGCCGTAGTGGAAGGCTCTGGTAATAATTTCGACCACCTGGTGATATTTAACGTGCATTGACACCACGCAGCACACGTGCGCCTATGCGTTTCGCCTCCATCGAAACGCTGCCGCCACGGTCGCCTCCTGACGGACCCCAGGCCACGGCTTCCCCCGGACATGATGCACCCTCTTCCCCCCCTCCCCACCCTACATCCCCCTAACCCCTTCCCCTGGTCCCCAAGAGTGATGCCCTAAGGGCCAACATACGTCGGGACCAGTACCCCCTCCCCAGAATATCCCATAGTACCAACCACCACCACCACTCCGCGGCGGAGTTCGGGAATTCGGGAACTCCGGATCAGCAGCCGAGCGCCCTAACCACCGAGCCACTGCAGCAGTAAAGCAAGATTTTTCATGGCAGTCGCAGCCTGTGAAGACGGCACAGTAGGGGCCGCTGCCGCTATCCGAACTATTTCCGATGCAGAGGCGGAAGGAGCCGCTATCGTACTTGCGCTGGCCCGCTCCACCATTGACAAAACATAACCGAAATTTTGAGATTCCCAGGCCGATTACCGCCACTACCTAAAGGGCGTAGCGACGCTGGCCAGACATCATATTCTTGCATAGCCACCTGTCTCGACCGAACGGTTACTCTGTCCTGGATCCCTGGGCAAGCCGCGATCCCCGGTAATGAGCGCGTTCATGCGCTGGCCCGAGAACCCTCCTCCCGGACCCCGGACGATCAGGCACCCAACATTGCGTAAGAGGCAACATGGGTCCTTTCTACATATCATCAAATCACCACATCCTTCAAATTCAGCCGCATGACATTGCAACCACCCTACAGTATCTTGTCGCCCTTATCCCGCGCCACATGGCGACAATTACGGACGAGCTGCTTTATTTCACTCTACTGTCTCCAGTGCTTTCGCCTCAGCTTCGCTCCTTATTGTGACACTGGTGGCGTGCCCAGATCCACACTTTTCCGTTACCTTTGGGAATGTCTTTCCCCACAGGCAGTAACCCCATCCGATATCCCAGTCATTCTTTCAGAGAGGCTGCTTTACGGAACGCTCAGCCCGTCGGCCAGAAATGGCTGGTGGATCAGGCTTCATGTGAAACACAAGCCAGTGGACTCCTGGACCAGTAAAGGACCACCCAGGTAGATTTCTTTTAGGGCGTAGCTATGTGGCGCTCGTCCCTGCGTTTCACGGCGTCGCCGTTGTCCTTCGCAACCGCAGCCGGGGCAGCGCGCTGCTCTAGCTGCGCTTGCTCCTGGCGCCATGTGTCCCGCACTCCCAAGCCGAAACGCATAGCCACCGCCGTTCGTAAGATAGGGCGTTGTTGGGGATGGGGCTTCAACCCCATCGCAGGCCACCAGTGTTGGGGATTACGCTTCAGCGCCACCGGTGCCACCAGAGCTGGAGACGGAGGGGGCTTGAGTAGGCTGACTCGTTCAGCATCGCAGGTCCCGTGTGCGAATGACGTTGTCGGACACGGTTAAAGTGGGAAAACTGTACACTATGATTTATTTACATTTTTACATGCATGAGAATCAAAAGTGGGGATTCCTCCGAATGCACTCGCGGTCGAGTTTTGTATCGTTAATTTTGCCCAGATTCCCCAGGTTGAGGACGCCCTCGCCAACGTGAGAGTGGCCTGAAACTTTCCCTTGCTCGCCCAAACTTACACTACCGCACATGTTGAGCCTGGAAGAGAGGGGGAAGCCGTCGGGTTCACATCGGCTGTGGAAGGTGATGCCATCTCGCCAGTCGAAGGTTCCCACGCGCTGTTGTCAGCTGTTCTTTATTAGATGACAGCCGAAGCGCAAGGCCAGTTCGCAAGGCCGGGAAGAAGGGTCGTTTGTCCGGTGAGATGCTCGTGAAGATTGCGGACGATGACCACCAGCCCGCCGCGGTGCTCCCAACGCTGACGAGCTACCGGAAACGAGGCTCTTGTGTTCCCAGACATAGTCGCGGCGATTGGGGAAGATAACGTCCGCTTGCTACTCCTTCCGGCCTCCGCTCATTCGGGTCCCATACTCCGACCGGGCAGCGCTTGCTAAATTGGAAGCAGCTGACACCTGTGTCAATTCCGCGTAGTCCTTGACGGCAAGCTTGGGAGCGATCACCATCGAATTGCTCGCAGCCGCCCAGTAGAAGCTTAAGTGTTGGCTGCCAGCAGGCGAGATTTGCTGTCGTCGTTGTTAATCCAGACTGGCAGTCGCCGTTCGTAGCAGCGTTTAGTATGGCTTCGTGCTGGTCGTTGTCAAACGCTTTCGTGAGGCTTAGGGCTAGCACTGCACTCGTGCTCATACCGTGTCTCGGGTGTAGAATTTCTTCTGAGATTTGGAGCATCACCTCCTAAGTGTACAGGTTGCTTCTAAATCCCGGCATCGTATGGGGGAAGAGGTGAGTGAGATGGGACGGAGGTTCACTAATTCCAGTGGTGTTCCAGGCTTTGGAATAAAGGTGACCTTAGCGTGGGTGCATTCTGGGGGAGGGTGCCCTTTTGCCAGTGTCTGTTGAGCAGTTGGGTACGGCTTGGACCGAATTTTGTACAAGTTCTGTGATGTTTTGTTGGTGATTTTATTTGCGCCCGACGGCGACGTGGTGCGCAGTTCATTCATGGCTGCTCTCACTTCCCACGTCGATAGGTCCTCCAGCTCAGGGTTCTAGCTGTGGTTGTGAGATACCTTTATTTTAAGTTTTGGATCAGGGTGCTGTCGTTTACATTAAATTTGTGGACGATGCGGGTTTCGTTGCGTTGTTGGAAGTATTGTGAAGCAGAAGAACGCACCAGCAAATTCACCTTTTTACTTCAGGTAGGCCGAAGCAGCAGCTACCGACTAGTCACAGCTTAGCAACACTTCGTCTTCTTCGCACGACCTGATGACCGATGATGATTACGCTGAGATGAAGATGAAGGTCACTCACAGTGCTTACAGTATTTATAGTGTTTTCTGGTTCAAAGAGGCAGCAAAGTTGCCACGTCGCTTTCACTCCCAGATTTCCTTCCATTCGGTTGCAAATCTCTGCCCATTGTGACAGGTTAGGTGTGCTGCATGTGTTTCGACCTTTTTTACTAAGGTCGCTATCCTTAGTTTGAGAGGTCTGTTGTGTTTCTTTTTGAGCCATCTTTTTTGCACACTGGAGTTGTGCTTGCCAAATGTGGAAAAGTCAGCTGTCCATGATTTCTGATTCCCCATTGCTCAGGATTTCAGATGTTGCACTTTTGACGTCCTTCATGAGCGTGATAACCTAGCTTGAAAGGTGTTCTATCTCAGCAGAGGATTCCTTTCAGAGATTTTGAAGTTTATCCCTGTCTGTGATGGTTAGCTCTCTTTGTACAAATGTGGCGATTGACTTCAGTGGAAGGTTATTTGAATGATGTTGGAATGAAGGCTGCGTAGGGAGGTTTGCGTGTTGGTCCACTGACGTAGTGCGAAGTTTTTGGTGATCATAAGATCGGGACGATGTATAACTGTGCGCGGTTTCCAATGCGCGTGTGCTGTTGAGTATCGCTAACGAGGGCTAGGTCATTGTTTTGCATTATTGTCCAGAGTTGTGATCCTTTTCTGCAGTCGTGCGTGTAGCCCCAGCTTATGTGTCTCGCGTTAAAATGTTTTAGGAGTAATAGCGGGTTTATCGCGCTGATTTTTAGCGCTTTTCGAAGAACGGCGAGAAGTGGGGCTCCGCTGCTTTTTGGGGCGCTGTACGTACTGAGGATGAATAAGCTAGGGCTTTTTCTAGTTTTGGGAAGTAGCTCTAACAAGTGGCAGTCTATATTTTTTGTTTGATGGGGAGATCTGTAGCGGTGTAGGCTCTTTTTGACATGGTGGCTATCCGCTGGGCGGCAGATGTGTTTGGTTTGTGCGGGGTGTAGTTGAGGAGCTTGGCAGGTGTTTGCGTTTCCTTCAATGCGATGACCGTTCGGATCTCCGTGTCGGGGGGGATTGCATGTGGATCTTCAGAGCGGTAGCCTGTGCATTTCCACTGCCACAATGTACGTTCCTTGCGGGTTGCTTCCATTATGGATTATCTTAGCGCCGGCGAGTGGGTTGAATTAGGTTTCGGTGAAGCAGAGTTTGTCTACGCAGTTCCGATGGTGAGCGATGACAGCATATTGTGCACTCATCTTTTGCTCGAGCGTTGCCAGGCGGCTGTTGACTGTTGTTGCCCAAGTTTTGGCTTCCTTGGACATCTTTTCTATCTTTTGTTCGATAATATTGATAGCCCTAAAAATTGTTTCGATGGATATTGCGCTATCGTTTGTGGTAGAGTTCGGTTCTTTGGCCTTGCGTTTCAGGGGGAGGCCTTGTGTGGATGACCTTGGTGGGCTGGCTACTGATGTAGGAGTAGTGGTATCTCTGGGGATATCCATCTTTTTATGGGGTGGTCGGTTTTTGCATTAGCAGTTGAATCTGTTTCCTGAGGTTCCCGATTGGTTGGCTTCGTTGCTGGATTTGTTTGCACTGCTTTTCCAGCTGCGTCTTTAGCTGGTTATTCTCCCGGACCAAGGAGAGAGGTCGCGGGCCCCAGCTGACCTGTTTTTCGGATGCGGCTTGGCCTCCGCTACCCAGGGGTGGGAAATACGGAGATCTGCTCCTTGTTCCTTTCGGTGGGCCAGAGCGCTTCCTCTTTCGGGACTTGGATCTTATGGGCTTTTGATCGGGGGAGATAAATACGTTTTGCCCCATTTAACAGCGGCTGCCACAGTTCAAAGCCGCCCGGACCCCAAACCGTGATCGCGTACTTCTATCGAGCACACGCCGACCACGGCGGGATTTGCTCTGAGGGAACAAAGGAACGACACACTGGATGACACAAACAAGGCAGTTATTGCTACAGGAACAATAATGCCAGCTTGCAACAAAATACGTTAATGAATCGAGATCGTCCGACTGACCAGCAAGGTTACGAGCGAATGTTCGCCCACGCTGGGGCAGGGGATACTCCGAGGCCGGACGGGACGAGATACGGGAGCATGTCTCCCCGCCACTTCCTCGCACCGCCGGCGAAGAGCGGAGCCGCGTGCGAAACATCCGCTCGCGCCGACAATCCCAGCCCAAGATCGTCTCTACCCCGTGCGCGCGCAAGCGATTTCTCGCGCTGCGAAGCTGGCGCCCTCTCTTGTTAGTCAAGTTAACTAAGCAGGGAATGCGCCCCTTCTCAAGGCGAGGCTGCTGGTGCCCGGTGCATCGCGGGAAAGCAAACCACATGGGGAAGGGGCGGGGCAGTCACCACATCCCCCATCCATAAATATACCCTCGCGCCTGAAATTACATGCTATGAAGGAGTCTCCTCGTCTTCATGCACGTGAGGCAGGTTTTGAAGCGGGGGTCACGCTGATTTCCGCAGGGTTCCGAAGGTGGTGTGAAGTTCTCCGCTGCGACGACTCGCATGGCCCGTAGACTACGTGTCCGCAGGCCCGCGAAGAGCAGGCCGGTGGAAAACTGCAGGCCAGGATTTTGAAGTAGTCGCCAGAATAGCAGCCAGAGGTGACTGCTCCCTGTACTCGCCACAGCTGTCCCGGAAAAATGCGGCGAACAGGATACAGGCCGCTCCGTCCCAGCAGGCGGCAGCGAGACGATGTGCACCGGACAGCAAGCCTGGGTAGCTCCACCGGATCTTCACAATTGCCGAAACGCTCTCGGCGTGCTTTTAACGTAGGTCACGGGATTCTTGAACGCATCGCGTGTTTCCGACGCCATCATGCAGGAAAACGTAGGTCGTACTAAAACGAATGGAAAGTCTAAGCGTTGTGCGCACGTGAGCAGGAAGGAGCACAGGCTCTCCAAAGCTATAAAATCGCATGCCCCTGCTCACTCCAAAACACAAGCATCGTGATAGTACTTCAGAGCAGTATAAGGGACCCAAGAACCGAACAATGTCTGGTTCTTCACGAAGGTGAAAGCAGAAGTCTCCCTGAGCGCTGATTTTCCGCATGCTTTGGCCACATGGCTGGTAGATAGGAGGACGGTTCTCGTACTTCAGGTCATGACATTGCGCAATCTCATGCAGCCGGAGAACCTTACCGGCTTTATGACGTTTCGAAAACCTTGCAGCACGTCATCCTCGGCAAGGAGAGCGGATTTCACGATTTGCCACCTGACTTGCACCTTAACAGTCAGGAGGCTGCCACAATGCTACTTCTCTAAACTTATCGCATATCCCTGATGCTTCCGCGGACGTGCAACAGAGTTGCGAAGCAGATGGTCATGATCCAACTCTTCCTCAACCCACTGGAGACGGTGTGAAGTCTGGAGGAACTGGAGCACAATTCATCAACTCATTCGATCTTGAAGCAGCTCAGCGTACCGGTCGCTCAGATTGTCAGGCCGGACTCGCTCAACCACGGGTCGCATTCTTCACACGAGCGGATGACATGCATCCCATGGTTCAGCAGTGCTTGCAGGACTCATTTCCTGACGGAAGCGATGCAAGCAGCGTGCACGGATGTAACTGCAAACAAGACGTAGTGCTACTTCCAACCCGATTGCAGAGACCAATGGTGGGGGCAGGTCGGCGGCTGGTGCTCCTACTGCAAAACAGTTGTAATCCTTGGAGCGAGAAACTGTATCCATAGCTTCGACCGCATATAAATTGCACTTCTGAGAGAGACAGTATCGATTCCTTCGACACCGTCTGAACATGACGAGGATGTGACAGTCGTGTCTGACTGGTTCCCACTCGACAAGATGCTTCCCGCCAAGGCACTACCTCTTGTGCGCCCGACTGTGCAGAGCTCGTAGAGGTACAAACGGACTGTGCTGCGCAAAACACGCAGCCAGCGCGTTTTCCTGGCCCGTCCGTAACTGCCAAGAATAATACTGCAGGCGGAGCACGACTTCACTTCTTGACTATGGCCATCTACACAGCGCTGTACGTAATTTAATGTTGCGGAGACTAGGATGCGAAGGAGTGGGTCAGTGAACAGTGGAACCTGGGAAGACTATACAGCCACCTTGTGTTGGCATGCCGTTTGGAGGTGCTCAGAGAGGCTTGTGCCGCTATGGGGCGAAACAGCGCCGAGTTGAGAGGTTCGATCCGCTTGCTCCGAAAGCTATCACTGGGTGACACAGGAGGTGTCTGGTACTGATGTGGAGATTAAGAAACTACGAGAACTTGTGGGCGACTGCCCGTTGTAGATAAAGACGTTGAGCATTACTCCTCCCATACATTTGCATCACATAACACTGATCTTTCTGAGAGTACTGCAGTTACTTCTACTCTGCATCAACTGCTCGACGCTCTCTCTAAGGAAGCTTCCCGGCCTGATCACTGCTGCCGTCATGAGTCACAGCCGGCGTCGAATCGATTGGTTTCCCCCATTATACATCCTTTCAAACATAGAGTCCCCTGGTGGCCTCTTTCGCTTATTTCATGAGCGCCTTAAGTCAATTTATCCCGGTTAATTTCACTGTGAAGCCGCGTGTGCTACCGGATATACGCGGATAATAGTCTGTCTCTTATCCTTACAGCGATAATCCCTTTCGTCTTGAATGTGGACCATTCTAAGCTCTCATTACTTGAATCGCATGTAACACGCCGCAAACTATTAGTTGTTTTTTCGCGTGAGTAAATATCTTTCCTGTAGAAGTGGGTGCACTCTCTGGATTCGTTTTATCTCCTTTGGTAGACCCGGAAACTATGCATCCAGTGATGAGGTTGAGGTGCGATGCCGAGCCCTAATGCTTGGCGACTGTGACCTTTTTAAAGTGATCTTTTTAAATATTTGTTTCACTTTTTATTATCACATCAGCGGTAACTATCTTACTGTCGGAATTCGGTTTAATGCAGGTCAACAAGTTCACACAGCCACAAGTAGAAACGTTATACTCGACATCAAGAAATCGCCACAACCGCCGTCTTGCTCTGGAGACGGAGGTGATAACTGCAGTGGATTTCAGAGTTACGGACCAATATCGACGTCTGTTTCAGGCCACTAAAAGTAGGACGGCAGGAAGGAGATAATGAAATTGAAAATGCGGCAGATTTCTTGCTGCTCGAGAGGAACGCTGCTCCAAGCGGAGGCATGTATTTCAGCTGGAGCGATTACTGCTCAAGAGAGAAGACATTTAACCTGACAGCATTCCGTCGTTTTAGAAATGAAGGTAAGTCTAGGTAAGTGGATCAACCTGGCCGCTTTTCTCTCAATTTTTCCGTTTTATCAACTTGGTCTTTCTTATACGGATTACATATGACGCTCGTATATTCCAAAGTGTGACGTAAGCGCGCGGCATACAACCTTTGTCCGTAAAGTTCCGAGTCTGAGTCAATTAAAAAAATGCGTTTAACATTGAAACCGTTCGTGCAGCACCCCTTGGAAACAGTCTCTCTTGCAGTCTATACACAGCTTCCAACGCTTCTTGAGGTCTTGGAAACAGTTGGAAAACGCTTCTTTTGGCACGGCTGTCAGCACCTTTGTGGTGGCGTCTTGAATAGCCTCCGCGCTCCCCATCCAGCGGCTTTTTAGTGCTCTCTTCACACGAGGAAACAGGAAAAAATCACATGGGGCGAGGTCAGGCGAGTATGGCGGATGGGAAAGTACAGTAATGCTGTGATTGGCGAGAAATTTTGACAGGCTGAGAGCAGTATGCGGCCTTACGCTATCGTAGAGAATCCTCCATTGTCCAGATGCCCATAAGTCAGGGTGACGGCTTCGCAGTGCATCACGCATGTGTTGGAGCACGCGGATATAAAACTCCTGATTCACCATCTGCCCTGTGGGACCAACTCGTGGTGTACGACACCTCTGGCATCGAAAAAAAACTATCAGCATCGTCTTTGTTTTGGTATTCTGTTGCGCACCTTTCTTGACGCCGGAGAGCTTGTGGACCGCCACTCGGCGCTCTGCCTCTTTGTTTGAGGTTCGTAATGAAAACACCATGTTTTGCCTTCAGCAATGATGCTGCCGAACCCAGGTTCTCATGCAAAATTTGGTGGCATGTAGTCTTACTAATGTCAAGAGCATCTGCCATCATGCGGAGTGTAATGGTCCGGTATTGCTGTACGATTTCCCTGATCCGAGCCATGTTGTTTTCATTCCGTGAAGTTGAAGTGCCCCGCTGTCTCGTGTCGATTTTTACCGACGTTCTCCCCGAAACGAACCTCTTGTTCCCCCTATCCTCTCTTCCTGTCCCCTCTCCTCTTTTATTTCATTTCTCCATTCTGCCTGCTATTCGTTATTTCCGCTGCCCCAGCTCAGGTGCTTCACTATCGATGGCAGATGCCGGGGATAGCAAAAATCTTTTCCTTCCTTTTTACTATTATTTTCAATAAAACCACTACCACCACCACCACTCGAAAAATCGCGCCCGCGTAATATCTCGTTTCCGTAAGCGTCACGGTGGAACTCATACGTCTGTGTGGCTGCCTTGCCAAGCTTCACGCAGAATTTTATGTTTACACGCTGTTAGAGGTGGGCGTGCATTACTCCACATTCACTCACAATAGAATGCGCAGACGACTAGTGACAACGTATTCTTCTATATTTAGTGCCATCTAGCGGCTGCCACAGGAATTAACATAAATAGCTCAGGTTAGTGTGAAAAGAATGCGCTACACGTGCGCACCAACATTTGTTTTGGGGAATCATTTCTAGAGAAGAAAATAAATCAGTCTCGAAACTTTGCGGACAAAGGTTGTAGGTGGGTAGTTTTGTTCTTGTGGAAGCAAGCTTCATTTTTCCTCCGATAAACCAGAACTTGCTTTCGGTTTTTCAAAGATGTTCATGTGTGTATGTCATTTAGACTTAAAGGTATGATGAAATATGATTAGTTCAGATTTTAGCCGCTTTTTATATAGCGCCCGTTTATATCACAATGAAAAGCACTTTTTTATTTGTAACAGTAATAATAAAGCACTTGTACAAACAATTGTGATTTTGGATCTTCTGGACGATTGAATAGTAGCATTCAATGCTGAATTCAGTGTGAATTGGTCTTCTTCTTGTGAAATCGCCTAGAAAATTACCATAGTTGTCATTATCATTATAATCACCTGCCTCAATATGCCCACTGCACGACTAAGGCCCCTCCTATACCTCCCCAACAGAGACTGCCCGGTGACAGCCGCAGTCACCTTATCCCCGCAGACTTCCTAAAAGTCATCCTCCTATTACTCTTGACCGTTATCTAGTCCATTACCAATGAAGACCATTGGTTATCTTGCCTTCCCATTAGATGCCGGGCCCTAGCTTATTTCTTCTTCATTTCGACTGGTATGCTATTACCCTGCGTGTGTTCCATGACCCGCTCGGCTATCTTCTTGCCTTTTAACATTACAGCTATGATTTTGCTATTCATAGCTCCCTGCATGCTCCTCAATTTAAGCTGAACCCTTTTTGTTAGCCTCCACGCTTCTGCCCTATAGGTGAGTCCCGGCAAGATGCCGCTGTTGTATAGTTTTGTCTTGTGGGATATACGTAACCTGTCACTGATGATCTGGAACACTGTCAAATGCGCCGTACCCCATTCTTGTTCTAGTTATTTCACTCTCCTGATCCGGATTGGGGTCACAACCTGCCCTAAGTAGACGTATTTCTTAACCACTTCTAGCGCCTCGCTTTAAATCGTAAACTGCTGTCCCCTTCCGAGACTGTTGAAGATGTTTTCACCATAGTAATTCTGAAACCCGTCAATTTACTCTGCCTAAATCATTGATCATGCTTTGCAGTTCACTACATGTGTAACTAAGCATAGCAATGTCATGAGCAGATCGTAGATTACTAAGCATTTTTTATTAACTCGTATTACCAATTGTTACCAATCCAGGTCTCTCAGTACTAGGCATGTGTGAATTTCGAATAATCTATACAATAGTAAAGTATTAAATATTCGATTCGATCCGAATGCTTTGTACCGTAAATTTCGAAGTATTCTTCTCAAGCGAATAAAATTTTCTGGAGCTCTTGCTGCGTGTGATTGCGGTTCGGCGTACCACCTCCGGGATAGCACCGTGGTGCCCTCGCAACGAGTGCCCTAACTTCGCGTCGCCGCCTGCGCTCCAGCGCGAATGCCAGGGCCAGTATGCGCATTCTCGCACCAACAGACGCGAGCAGGCGCAAGCGCAGAAACGCGGCGCCCAGATCTATGCTTGCCAGCTGCTCCGGAGTTCCCGGGTTCGAACCCGACCGCGGCGGCTGCGTTTTTATGGAGGCAAAACGATAAGACGCCGGTGTGCTGTGCGATGTCAGTGCACGTTAAAGATCCCCAGGTGGTCGAAATTATTCCGGAGCCCTCCACTACGGCACCTCTCTCTTCCTTTCTTCTTTCACTCCCTCCCTTATCCCTTCCCTTACGGCGCGGTTCAGGTGTCCAGCGATATATGAGACAGATACTGCGCTATTTCCTTTCACCAAAAAACCAATTATTATCATAGTGCTACCCGCTTCCGCTCGCCTTCAGAGTGCATGCGCTGGTTGGCCCCGAAGGGGCAGGCGTGCAGATGGCGCCTTGGGGCGTCCTCAGGGAGATGTGCGCATGCGCTGTTGCTCCCCACGGAAGCGGATCCCGCTGCGCTAAATATAATCTTAGGACGGATGGCTCCCTTGATTTCCAGGAAACAAGCTTAAAGGGTCTCTGAAATAACTTCCGAGGAGACCGTATCAACTCGGTCAATCACTGCACTGTGTTGTCGTGAACGCCTGAGCCAAATAATACATTTCTATACACCGCAGAAAACCCACAATCAAGCGAGAAAGTTGGCGAGTCCATCCCGGTGGTTTTCTCATGCTCTCACCCTCTTCCGTCAGTTGAACCTGCGCATACAAGTCGAATGATGGCTATTGATTAGATTCGTTCAAACGTCAGGCAGCTACCATGGCCGCGACCAATAAGCCGGGCAGCTCCGGCGGGTAAGGAACCTCCACCGCCCGAGGTGGAGCCGACGGAGGAGCGCCGACCTTCCAGCGTGCAAAAAGTGACGAGAGAAGAGGTAGAGGCGCGAAAACGCTGAAATTTAAAATTTCACTCTAGATCACTCAGCTTCTACAATGCGCATTAAAGAAATTCTTGTTGGACAATATTCATGCAGCGCGATACTTTAACATCCCTTGGCGTACCGCAACTTTATTAGGACCCCTTTAAGGGCCCCTTTATGCTGTCTGCAGGTGCCGCAGAAGCTCTTCTCGGCGTGAAATTCGCTCAACAAACGCGACGGCGGGAGCACGCAGGGCAGCTATAGCATGAGACATGAGTGTGGGTGCCCCTTTCCGACGCCTGACGCGGGATTTTTTCTTCCGTTGGGCGCGTGATGCGTGCGCTTAGCTGGTGGCATATATTCACTGCATGAAAGTGAAAGCTGTGGAACGACATAATTTCAATTAAGAGTAGCAGTTGAAGGCCCCGCATATAAACCTCAATCCCCCAGAGATGCTCTGCGCCGCATATACGTTGGCTAACCCAATTTCTGATGGTCATTTTTGCAGAAAGTCAATAGAGCTTGAGTGAGTGTGACAAATATTCAAGTCATTCTCTCTTTTTTTTTTTCAAGTACTCGCCTCATGTGTTCCAGGAAAGCCTGAATTTAAAAACGGCAATTGTGCAGCTCAGCGTTTTTCGTGTGCCAGAAGTATTCGAAATTATTCGGAGAAAATTGCTATTCACTTCCAATCGGCTATAAACCAAAAAGAAGCCCTGCCTGACATCCTTTCTTATAAGCCGGGTTGTGACATGGTTCTTAACACAGACTGCACTGTCTTTGATGTAACATTAACATAACAAGGATTATGGTCCATCGGGTTTAACGTCCCAACGCGACTCAGGCTATGAGGGTCGCCGTAGTGAAGGGCTCCGGAAATTTCGACCCCGTGGTGTTCTTTAACCCTTTGAGGGGCAGCTTATATTTTTTGGAAATTGATGAAAAATGTTTCGCTGCACAAGAAAATGAGGTGCACAGAAATTGTCCTCAAAAAATTTAACAATAATAATACAATCAGTTAAGTGGAAAAAAGTGGGACATATTTGTCACATTGGCACTAAATGGCGGTAAAGAAAACGAGACGTATTTGTCCCATTAACTAACATGAGTTTCTTCACTGAGTTAGTTTCTCCTAACCACTTCCTTAACTTGTTCGCACTTGTTCGTTTCTTGTTGAACTTGTTCGCACTACTTTTCCCGTCGTGGAACACCAACGATGTCTACGCCTTTGTTCGACTTTAACAGGGTTGTGTTCTTTGCCGATGACCCGAACTTCAACCAAGACGCCAAATATGTTTGACCATTTTTTTACCCTTCAGGTGCATTCCCAAGGGTTTCTTGCTGCTGGAGGTTCTGAATGTTTGGCTATGGATGATTTGGTGTCCAAGGACAAACTATAATACGATGTTTGAGAATGGCCACGCTATGTTCAGCCGTTAAATATCCGATTATTTTCAGCATAGTAAAACAAAAGTGCTTTAATCTTATTACTTGTCATCTCAAATCAGATAGGATAGGATAAGATAGGAAAACTTTTATTGTCCAACAGAAAGAGGGAACTCAAAGGACTACACGCCTAGTCGACGGCTGAAAGGTCTTGACTCTCGGCGGCGGCTTCGGCCAGTCGGACGAGTTGTAGCTTATTCGCCGGGTCGGAGCTGAGTAGTAAGGTCTCCCATTGGTCTTTTGTCTTTATACCTCGTCCCTCCAGGGGGCAATGAGGGCATTCCCATAGTACGTGGTCCAAGGTGGCCCCAAGTTGGCAGTTTGCGCATTTTTGTTAATATTTCCCAATATCAAATTAGAAGCGCAAGGGGCGGAGCTCCCTCATGTTGAAAAAAAAAACACAATTCTAGGCATGATTATACAAAGCAGCGGGTATAACGTTTATGCAATAACTAAAATGAAAAAGAGCGCACAACAAACGATGCGCCTCGTAAAGCGGATTGCCAACAGGAGACACGGCATGAAAGGGCAGAATCTCCTGCGGCTGGTGCAGGCCTTCGTAGTTAGCCGTATCTCGTATGCTGCCCCCTTCCTCGATTCTTAAGTTGCAGAAAAGGAACAGGTAGATGGAATTATCAGGCGGTGCACGAAGGAAGCTCTAGAATTGCCCATTCGTCATCCACTCACCGCCTCCTAGACCTAGGCATGCGCAATACCCTGGAAGAAATTACAGAAGCAGTAAGAACGTCCCAAATCGAACGCTTAGAGGGGACCACAATCGGCAGGGCCATTCTAGGCGAACTCCATCTGAGTCGAGATAACAGAACAACGCCCAAATTTTACATGCTCAGAGAAATGAATATGCATCTTATTCATCACCCAGTGCGCCGGGCCAAACGGGCAGAAGTGCTCGAGAAACGCTTCGGCTCCTACAACGACGAAGACGTGGTCTACGAGGATGCCGCTGATTATGGTAAGAACGATGACCCTCGCGGTTGTCAATAATAAACAACTCCACAAAATAAGTTCCCCCATATTCTCGGCTAACCCAGAGACTGCAGAGGAAGCTGTCATAGCACTGGCTTGTGTGGGCACAAAAGCGAGGTACAGCATCAGGGAATCCAAATTTGCCATACTGTATTTCAGCAGGGGCCGTGTCTCCCCTCTAACGAATACAATTCTAAGCCGTCATCCAATAGACTGGAAAACTACACTAGTCTGCACACCAGCACGTGCAACCCTGCCTGGTAATGAGACGGGCCACGAGTTCGCCCGAGGCTTTTCCTTCCGGGCGGACCCGAGTGAGGTGTTCTTCACAGACAGGGATCGCATGGTCACAGAAATTACACAGCACTATGTTTGCAACGAGCTAGACTTCCTCAAGTGGATAGATCGTTGACCAGGTGCCAAGTCATCAACTTGCGCCGGTTACAATCTTACGCCATTCCAAACCCGGCCCTCTGGAGTCTAAAGCCAGAAGAAGAGCACGTCATAATCTAGAGTTGCTCTCTATAAGAAAACTGGAATCACTCACAAGACATTTTGGTTTTTTTTTTCAGATTGAATATACTCAAAAACATTTAACGCGTCTCAAAAAATACCATTTTCAAGGTCTAGCCTTACAACCTTATCTAATGGACGTGGCTCAAACCAGTTTTAAACAAATAATTGTACCCTTAAGCTAGTTGGGAGCACAGGAGGATCGTAGGACTGCTGCGTTCCACTGCCTCTTACGAGACCTTTAGTATCAGGAACAAAGTGCGACGTACGTGTCCCATTGTCCCACAACCGGTTAACGTGCACTGACATCGCACAGTAGACGGGCCTCTAGAATTTCGCATCCACTGGAATTTCACCGGCGCGGCAGGCATCGAACCCGCGTCTTTCCGGTCAGCAGCCAAGCGCTATAACCACTAAACCACTAATAAACCGCAGCGGCTAGTAACCCAGCATATGATTATCCATGTTAACTACATATGTGATATGTAAGGACCAAATGAGAGTGGAATCATTGTGCGCATCAAGGTATTCGTACGAACGCACTGATTGTAAGAGGACGTCATGTAAGGAATAGGTAAGAGTACTGTTGCAAATTCAGGATATGCGAAAGGATTTACGTTATTGAGGTTAAATTCCATTAGGCTTGTTTTACACCATGAGGAAATAGCATTGAGGTGTGATTGAATGGTGGTTACGTCGTCGCTGCATGGTATTTAATGAAAAAATTGTATATGCGTCAGCAAATATATGGATATGGGAGAAAACAAAAGAAGGCATATCAATAATGTAAATTACGAAAAGAAGAGGGCAAAGTATGGAGCCTTGTGGGACGTCGGAATTAATAGGGTTTGAGGGTTCAGATTTTTAGCTTACAGGTACTCCGACCGGTTAGAAGAAAACCTTCAATCTAAGAAAGAAGTTTGGAGTCCATGCTCATGAGCTGTATTTTATAAAGCAAAAGCTTATGATATACTCTATCGAAATTTTTGGAATAGTCGAGAAAGATACAATCTGCCGTTGAACGAACTATTCTCGAAAATGATGTTTAGCTTGGGTGGCTTAGCTCTCCATACAGCCATTTTTTACATCCCAGTTCTCTAGAGCCCATCTCTGGAATCCCAGTTTTTATTTAGTCCGACCCCCATGTTATCTTAGCGTGGTTCGACCATATTCGAATCAATTTTAACACCTAAGCAGGGACTATTAACGCGCGCATTTATTACAGAGGTTCATGACTCGTGAAATGGTTCCATCTAAGCGCGCTCCTCTGCTTTACCGCCCGCATTCTGCGAGCTGTGGACTCCCAGATACTTACAGCGATATTCTAGAACACTGTCCTGCACGAAGTGAAGCTCCCGATGGCGGCGGATCATGAAGCCGTGAAAGCAGCCAGGGATTTCATGCGTGCTGCCCACGTCCAAGAACAGAAGTGTGCAAAGGCGGTAGTGTGTCCAGGAGCCACTATACCTGGCGTATACTCATTGAAGCAGTGCAGCTACCTCCATCTAATAGACGTTCTAGAATGTTCCACGCTTTTTGTGCCATGCCTTTCTTGCTTGCACCTATTCTCAACGACGAATAGGCCGCAAATATTTTCCGCATGCTTGATCATGCATTGAGCGTGCGGCTGATCACAGATTTTTAGCTGAAAATCAGGTATCTTAATTTTTAGGACAAATAATGTAAATTCCCGCCGTAATTTTATGAGATACACAGTAACCCGGGTGCATCGAACACGGACAATTTAAATTATCGGCTTTATCCAGCACACAGATCCCCTTGAAAACCCTGTGCACAAGTATAGGAATGTTGCGCAGTATGTTAAACTCAAATTTTTCCGACACACACAACGTGAAGAAGGTACAGGAAAGCCTCAAGGTGCTTGAGAACAAAGCGAGCAGAAAATGACGAAGGCGAAGAGGAGAAAAGACAGAGACAGACCTGTGTCTTATTTCGTTTTCGTCTTCGTCGTTTTCTGCGTGCTTTTTTGTCCAACTAGCCAAATTCCGCTCCTCATGAAGCCCCAGCATGCCTCAGCCAAGCACCCTGAGGGTTTCCCTCCATTTATCACTTTACGTGTCCCAAGAACCCATCTACCATCTGCTTGCCCTCTATCTACCATGGACACAAATTTGCCCGTCGTTCTATATATTCGATATATCGATCATTTTTCACGGGTTGCGACCAATCTGCTTGGCGGCCTTCGGCACCTGGTGGTAGTGCTAGCGCTGATTAACCACGTGAAGAGTTGAACGTGGCGGTCGTTTTCTAGAGGGTAGCCTTAGGCCTCTCGTAATCATTTTCCACGCCCGATGCCTGTCATGCGGTTAAGCTAACCTAACTGAAGCCTAGCGGTGGCGCTCGCCTGAAGTGCTTCGCTGTCAAAGGCATTGCGGAAATCAAGTCTACCTAAACGTTGACGAGGAATCATTCTATGTATACAGTGCTGGTAACAGGACTGGAAATCTTACGGTAGGCAGCAGCTAGTTCCAGATCACCGTCCGCTGCGGCTAGGACGCGAAGCCTAGCTACCCATAGGGAGCGGTAGCAGCACGCCAACAGTCGGGGCGTCTCTACGAAAGGACAATCATAAGACTGGGCGCAGTGCATTCTTGCCTCTTGGTTACAGATAATCTTATATCTATTGTCATTTTTATACAAAGAATTATCGATATGTCCAAATATCTCGCGATTCTTATCGAGTCCGATATGTCAGATTCGACACTATTGGAGCAAAAGTGACCGTTACTGCTTTGTACCGTGTTCATTTGACAAAGACGTAAAGCGTTGTTTTTCGCAAGCTGTGAGTTGCGGTAAACCACAAATACGTTACTACGGGGAGTATCATGGCGCTGTCTTTACCGTCGAAGAGTGCAGGCCTTAGAGAGCTATGCGGGAAAGTTTTTTCCCGTTTCTTCTAATCTCTGTTTTTCTGCCGCTGTTGTACTTTCCACCCCGACGCTGTACGCACAGGAGCTCACAATGGATAGCGCTCAGTGCCAAATAAAAAACAACAAATACAACATTTGCGGACGTACGGCCCCGTAAACGGGAAGGGAAAGCGTGGACGGATGAACGGGTGAAATGAAGAGAGGCCCTTTCCGCGCTATCAACCCGTTTCTATATACCCGGTTTCTGGCTCATACCTTGCACGAAGCTCCCCGGGGCCCCAAATAGAGTGCGCGAGATCGATAGACCGCGAGCGCCCTTTTCATTTTAAACTTATACAATATTTCTTTCTCTCTAGAGGACTGTGCAGATCTCTGCGCGTGTCGGTGCGCGCTTTTTCTTGCTGCGGATTGCCGTCCCCGCCCTCTCGGAGCCCAAATGGACCCGTGGGACTCAATAAACGATCTTCGTGAAAGAAAGGGCAAAGAAAGGAGCACAAAATACGACAGCGCCAGAAACAGCTTTGAGAGGGAACCTCTATTTGCACGTTAGGAGAGTATACCACGTGATCGCCAGAAAATAGGCGCCGTGCTCAAAGGGAGGTCGTATTTTACGGCGCCGCCATACTCGCTCAAGGGGAGGCAAAAGGCTGACGGGCTATAGCTTACAACGCTGGAAGTGGCCGATAGGCACACCATACGCTGGACGAATGTAAAGAATGTATCCTCAGGAAAAATTCTGTTTTATCGACAAGAAACAACACAGCACATTGTGTAATAAAACAAAAGCCGTAAAAAATAACTGAAACAACCGGAATGCGTTTTCATAGCGTCTGATCGCGCTTAGACCGTGTTGTTTTAGACTGAAGGTGCAGAGTTATTTCCCGCCGACGTCTAGCCATAGATTGTACAAGCGACATATGAGTCAGGTAGGTTTCGCCGAGTTTACGGCGCCATCTGTCGTTACTGATGTCGTTACTGATGACTGGCTGACGTCACCCTTCAATATTCGCCATCAAATATCCTACCCATAAGAATGGAACAGCCGGGTTTACATTCTGCCCACAAAGAAAGCATAATCTGTGACCGCCTCTATTTGCAACATTTTTGGCCGCCAAAAGCTGACATAAAACAAAACTGAACTTGCTAACGAGAGATCCATTGCCGAAGCAGAAAAGCGCATCCTGGATAGAGTGCGACATGGTGTTGTAGATGTGTTTGCCGTGGCTTTAGTCAATTTCTTATTCAATTTTTTTTTCTGTTGGTAGTTAGCGACGTTTTCGGCTGCCTGCTCGCGTTCTTATCGTGCGGTAAAAGAGAGAAGCCGTTGCTTACGAGCGCTGCGACCCAGTTTTCGAAGCAGTTTGCTGGCTTTGCATTCAACCAATAGGTACTTACAGCCCTGCCGCCGACCTCGTGAATGCGTACGGTACCCGCACAAAGCATGAAAGGTGACCGGTGACCTTTTCCACGATATAACCCTTCTCCTTTGTGTGAATGCAGTACGCGTAGCCACCTGTGATTCCACGCAATCCCTAAAAGCGTCTTTAAAGGAGCCCCACTTGTTATTAGTGAGACAGCGTACACTATTAGATTACTGTGGCCTACGTAGTACCTTTTATCTTGCTTTCCAATCCATTAGCAAGCGCATTTCATGTAGAGAAACACCGTTTAGATACCACATTTAAAATCTTGCAGCCAGCCGAGTGGTCTGAGTTGGCAAGTAAAAAAACTTTTAGTGCCCACGCCACCATGGGTAAGGATCTAGCTAGGGGCGCTTTTAAACATTTTTTTTCAAGTGACTACCCTCCAGGCATAAATTCGCTTCAGTTTCAGCTTCACTTTAGCCATGAATGCAGGAAGATGTTTATTTATTTATATACTTCGCATACTTTCCAGGCACGGACACATTACAGAAAGGAATGGTAAGTCACGCAAGCTTTGTTCAAAGTGTTAACAATAGTACGTTCGCAAAACGGCAGAATATGCAGCAGTATTGAAATTTGTAACGTTTGAAATTTAATCGATGAAGGTAGGAAGGTGGTTCAAATTTGCGGCGGTTATCGGAAAAAAGAATCCCGATATATTGGAGTTCAAATAATGGCACGCCAAATTTAAATACTTGACAGGGGCGGGATGAAATCGCCAAAGGGCGCGTGATGGTGGTAAAGCTCGGGCAAGATGAAGGTTTTTTTCATGCATGTTAGGTATGTTGGCGTAGCGCGAATAGCTGACAACACGATTCCACCGGATTCCACCGGTGGCATGTGATTGTTTTTCTCCTGCTTTCGTTAGAACTTTATTTCAGCAACAAATATTATAATCTTCACTCATAAACACAAAAAAATTGAAAACAAACATTCCCTTGTGCCGCTTGACTTCGCTGGCTGTTGACTTCCTTCATGCGCGTGCCATGAAAAGCTGCTCATTTCCCTTCCCCTTAAATGACCTGGGCGCTTTTCAATGGATTCTTGTGCAGTGATCGATGCGATTTTTTCGAGACCCCAGACTACAGATTTGTATCCAGGCTTGGGTTGCACTTACATTTTATACAAGGTTAGCTTTACCGGCTCAGGTGCGGCAGAAAAGTTTCCGCGCTAACATCCAAGAACACGGTTAGCTTATTTGGTGACGTGTTAAACATGTGTATACCTATACCTATGTATTTCTACGAGTTCACACATTCAAGTGAAGTGCCGTAAAGAAAGTAAGTATGCGAATGGTTGTGCGACGTGATAGAGGCATTGCTGTACACATATTTATTAATGTTTAGTCGCATGAGCCACTGAGGGACACCGAATTCCAATTGAAACTGTTGATGCCTTTGCCGCAAGTGACTGGTGCGGCTTGTGACAACCATATTGCTCTTCCCCTACGCCACCTGTCACTGTTGGCAGGTGGAGGCTTCCCACAAAACAACCTGGTCAGTTGACGTCACTTCCAAGTCCCGCCAATGAACATTTTCTGGTCGGGTGACGTCACTGCCGGTATGGTGATGTCACGAACCTCCAGCCAATAAAATTTTCCGCTCTGGTGGCGTTACTGCTGACGTCGCTTCTCGCCAACCAATCAGCAATTTTCTGGACCACGTCAGATTATCGTGCCGGTTTTTTGCTCCGGTGCGGCTTCTATGCTATCGCATAATAAACGTTATGCTTTTTTAATTTACTTCTTTATTGGTAACAACTTCATTTACTGCAAAGGGTTGGAACAGTCCATGGGGCCTCTGGCCTCCGCTTCGTGCCTCGCCGGGGTGATCAGCTGATCGGGCTGGCTGGTCGGGTCAAAGGCTAGCAGAGCGTTCTTCCAGGAAGAGCGCGATAGGTCGAGGATGGGGTAGAAGGCACGGGGCTGCGTGGCAAGGGGTGCAGTGAGTGGGGTGTAAGGTAGTGGGCATGCAGTTTGCTATTACGGAGATAGGAATAAATCAGGCCCGTATTCCGCGTCTGTGTCATGATCGAAACCGTCATTTTCAGCCCTAACTTATTAGTCGATACGCCGAAAGGGGATGTCAGTTCGGTTTCTACCGTGAACTGCGGCAGTATGCAACTACGTTTTGGTTACCGAAAAAAACGTCGATGGGCTCAATTGCTGTTTTCCGAGAAATGGAACGCGGCAGAAGAAAAATTCCGTCCATATTTTTAGTTTCTCATAAGATGCTACAGTAAAGATTAATTCGACCGCCGTGGCCGTGGTCGAACCCGCGTCTTTCGGGTTAGCAGCCGAGAATCATAACCAATGAGCCACAGCGGCAGCTCCCTAAGAAGGACAATCGACTTTGAGAAGCAGCTGTCAACTCTAGCTGTGGCGAGCAACAGGGTTCATAAATGACGTTGAGACCACGATATCTGCATTGAACATACAACTTACCCCACTGGAGCAAAAGGTTGACAGTCCTAAAACACCGGAAGGAAGAACAACTTCATTGTTTATGGGGTCTGATGACGACACTATACCTTGGTGCTTGAGAAGGTCGTGAACGAAGAAGTATTTAGCAAGATATTACATGTAAACGTTGCCACTATCGAAAGGACAGACAGGCCAGGTTGAAAGATCGAAATAAGAGGCGTGCTGTTATTTTAAAATTCTTGGTCTCTCATTATAAAGCATTCATGCGGGAGGACTCTAGCATACAAAAGACAGTAGATATATTTGTGAGGATTTTTCCAAAAAGTTGCGTGTAATGCGCTAACAGTTAAGGCAAAGTGCTCCCGAGTAAAAAGCGAACGGAACGATAGTCAAGCTACTATATGATAAGTTAAGCGTTGATAGCGGTATGTATGGATCAGATGAGGAAAAGGACAGAGAGAAGTGTTAGAGGACAGGCGGGGGGGTTAACCGGTAAAATGTTCCAGTTGGCTACCCTGCACTGGGGGAGAGGGATGAGGGGGCGTAAAAGAATCAGAAGTAGAGAAATGCGGTCAGTAGCAAACACGACAGGCAGGGACACAAGCATTGTAAGTCACAGGCCGCCGCAGCTGTGGCCTGCACACCTTGAGGGCTGCCGACTGCTGCGACCTGAGTAGAACACATTGACGGCCCTCCATCACAAGACATCGCAGACGTTCCAGTGTCAAGAAAGGCTGCTTGCCATTGCGGCTGATGATGTTGATGACAACGTTAACATCGGACTTCTTCTCAAAAGGATGAGGCTTGAGGATGCGTTGTGGCAGCTACTGGACAGCTGCAAGCACTGTATTCAACAAATCCAGCATCTCCAGTGCATTCTGTGCAGCTGGCATATGCATGCTAGAAAGCAGCACACGCATGACATTCACGATTGGCCTCAGCATTGCAATCACTTGCTCGTCTGCGACCTGGGCCGGTTTCTGACCTACTACCAGACCAGCAGTAGGCTCGACACAGTGGGTGAGCGGTGACTGTTCTCTCACTGAGGGCGGGCAGTGCTTCAGGAGCGATGGCCAAGTCACTTGACGGTCCTGGTCTAGGACCGGAGTTGGGACATGTGCTTGATTAGCAATAGGCTCGGGACTCTGAGTACGCAATACCTGCTTGGTCACTACGGGTGTGTGTAGCTCAGGCAGGGATGGCCAAGGCCCGTTTGAGACAACCGCCTTTGCCTTGCCAGTCATATGGCTCCCAATCCTTAAATTAGTATGCGGAGTGGGCGGACAAGTTGCGGAAATTCTTGGACGATCCTTTCCAATGCTCGCTACACTTTTAGAAGGTCTGTGACGAGGGCGACGACGTCGTCGCACCTTAGCGGCAGCTTCTCTGTGTGTGGAATTGTCTCTAGTCATTTGATTGAGTATCTTCCTTTTCCTTTTAAGGCGAGGACAATCTTTTGAGGCAGCCTCACGAGGGCCTCGGCAATTGGCACACGTAAGGACTGTGGCCCGGCAAGAATCGCCGCTGTGTGGCTGAGTACAGCGTGAGCACACGATGGGGAAATTGCGCACACTACTCACGTGTCCTATCTTCATGCATTTCCGGCCCTGGAGAGGCTTCGGGACGAAAGGCCTAACTACATGCTGAAAGTGCCAAACCTTCACGTACGTTGGAATGCAGTCCCCTTTGAAGGTCAACTTGATGAACTTTCTCCTCCCAAGACGCTGAGCTTGCAGTATGGCTACACCGTCTGTAGCTGGTTGGATCAAAATGGGAAGATCATTGTCGCGGATGGCTACGTCGACGTCGTAAATGACGCCTGTCGTAGTGCCACTGCCTAGAAGGACATGGGAACGAACGCTGATGCCGCCGAGCGTTCTGATGTTGCTCAAACTTTCAAGCGCGTTCCGGTCCATGGCATCAATGGCGACGACATTCCTAAAACGATTCACCCTCCCATCTTTAATTGCTCCCGGGACGCGAGCCTCCAGGAACGCAGATCTGGCTTGCCTATTGATGTGGTTTCGAATGTCGGTGGGCATCTGTGGCACAAATAGGACAGTATGTGCCGATGATCCTCGCTCCGTAGTGATCGTGGACGTACTTGACGACAACGAGCAGTCACCTTTGCGCAGTCTCTGTTTGGCCTTCTCGCTTACGACTCTGACGAAGCCGTAGTCAGCCGAAGAGGCATCAGTGGTGGCCGAGTACACAACGGTGGCCTGGCTGCTTGCGTCATTCGGGAGGCCAAGACGTTTCCACTGGGCGGCAGCGGCTGACCGACCGGACTGAAGTCCAACAGCGTCCACTTCCATCACCGTCACCAAAAAAGAAACAGTGGTTCCGTTGGTTTTCAGTGGTTTCGTGTCGTAAATCAACAAAAAAACTGAAGAGGCGAGGGGATGGCGTTCTGGTCTAGAACCACTTCATCGTCTCCATCCATGAGGAAAAGGGTTTTCATTACCGTCTCAATACAAAAAAAAAACCGGCAACATAGTGGAAAGCGCCGCCCGCTTCAAATTCTCTATTTTAAGTGTTGGAGAATTCTATACAAGGCTACTAAGTTCGAGAGACTTCTGTTGGTGCATATTCCAGATATAGCTACTCTCGCTGAAACGACGTTGACCGATTCAATTTACGACAATGAATTTGTCCCACCTGGATTTGGTCTGTTTAGAAACGATTGCGGCACTAAAAGTGCTGGTGTGTGTATTAATTTAAGGATACCTTTATGTATGCTAAAAATGACAGATGTACTGAATATAGGTGTTTGCACAGATGTATGCTAAAAATGACAGATGTACTGAATATAGGTGTTTGCGCAGATGTTTGACAGATACTGCGCCATTTTCTTTCCCCAAAAACCAAATTTTCAATTTGCTGAATATAGAATGAATATTTTGCAAGGCGTATTATGCTAATGTTGGATAGGTTTTGGGAGCAATGTAGAAACTCCGACAACCGTTGTTTACGAGAATACATGAACATATGTCAAGTCCGGTGATCGAATTATTTTGGCAGGAGATCATAATTTGCCTGTTGTGAACGGCTTTTTATGCTGCAGTGTAGGTGCAGTGATAACTCAACTAAGGCGCGCTTGGATATCGGCTTTGATTTCAACCTTTCGCAAGAAGTTGAATAGCATGCGAGAGGGCAGGGAACGTCTACATCAATTCTAAACATTTTCTTTCTTAGTGGAGACATTGCTCCTAAAGCGCACTGCGATTTAGTTCCTGGAATTTCCGATCACTGTGCCGCATTGATTGATGTATCATCTGGCACAAATATGAAATCTTCAAAACTACGTTTTCAAACTTTTCTAAAGCAGATGACGTGTCAATATTAGATGTACTTTCTCTTCATTTCGATCACTTTCTCTATAGTACTTACAGAGGACATATTCTTTGGCATCAGTTTAAGCATACTGTGCATAATTTTATGCCATTGGTGCCGTATATTGTTAAGAAACCAAACAGTAAGCACCGGTAGATTTTCAGAAGACACTGGAACTACGGAGGCCATTAAAAAGGCTTAAAAAGAAAATCTTGCTCCAGCGCTTCATAATGTGGAAATGGAATTTAGGATTTGTCCTCTAAAAATAAGATTCAAATGGCCCTAGATTAAATCGCTACTATGGGGAATCATTACCTAAGTTATAACATCATCACGGGAAAAATGTTGGTGGGGCATTCGCCTAAATTCATCGATTTCCATACCTTCCAAATTAACCAGGAGCAGTTAGCTGATTTTTAATTAATATCCAATGTTTTTAACGACCATTTTAAATCTGATTTTACCGAATATGATGGTGCCCCACCTTCTTTTGATGTGTCCGTAGCACGTATGCCAGACATCGCAATTTCGGAACAAGGTATTTTCAACATGCTGCTAAAACTGAATGTGAAGAAATCATCTGGACCAGACAACATCCCAAATTCGTTTCTTCCAAAATATACAGAGGTTTTTTTATGTATTTGCTAGTTTTAGTTACTAGACCACTGCGCGACGGTGAACTACCGAATGACTGGATGACAGCCAGAATCAAACCGTTACATATTCAGTTCAGTTCAGTTTATTTACCTTAAAGGCCCCCTTGTATCGGGGGTATTACATAAGGGGTGGAATTTTAATGAAATGAGCAAACAAAACAGCGAATAATATTTAGCACTGAAGGTGATGAGTTACATGTTCTTGAAAAGTAGAAGATGAAGCGATGTTGACGATGTTGACAACAATCACCTGATCTCATCAATATCAACAACTTGCAAATTAGTCGAACGCAGTATACCTAATCAAAACGCTCAAATTTCTGAGTGAAAAATCCACGCAAATATCCAGAGAACCTAGGAGGCAGGTGGGCCCTCTAGGTAACGTGACCTGGTGGCGTCATCACAACCCGCCTAACAGACTGTGAGAAAACTGCCCACCGCGGCAGGTGGCAATTAGATTATTCGTGGTCGCTCAGAAAGAGCAACCTGGATCGCACAAGGCCCACCGGTAGCGGCACCTGGTACCGCAGGGCAGTGCCCCATCGCCTAAACGCTGCACCACTGTACTACAAGTGGTACGGGGGCTCCCAGGGGCCTATGAATGGGAAGTAGAGAATGTCCGATTCTGCAGATATGAAAATTGACCCATTACGCTATCGCGTCATAGCGTTAACGCGGAGCTTAAATGCCTCTTCCAATTCTTTGCTTTCTTTTTGTTAATGCCAACCTGTATGCTTTGTATTCATTCAAATATCAAGTTTATGAACCTCTGCATTTTTTGTACATGCAACTGTATGCATTCCGCTTGTACCACCCTTCTAGAATCACTACATGGTGATTGCAGCATTTATAAAATAAATACTACAGTCTTCGCTGCCCCCTATTTCTTTCATTTCATTTCTCCATTCTGCCTGCTATCCTTTATTTCCGCTGCCCCAGCTCAGGTGCTTCAGTATCGATGGCAGATTCTGGGGCTAGAAAAAATCTTTTCCTTCCTTTTTATTATTATTCTAATAAGACCACTCACTTCTAGTTTTCGCTGCATTCGATCCGCCACATTCTCTTCCGTCGTTTCGAACAATCAGGTGTGGCCGGTGTGGCCGATTATAACGGTTTCGATTATGGCAGAAGCTCGGAATACGTGCACTGATCTGAAGATACCTCCGCACGGTGCCCCCGTGTAGGTGAAGGGAGTCGTGTGTATAGAAGGGCCTACTCCCACTGAGTAAGTGATGTCCTCGTGGTAGTCGGGTATGCCGCCGTTGCCGCTGACTGGGGGTTTGGGAGAGGGTCCCGCTGGAGTTCGGAGATTTATCGAGCGTACGCACGGGGAAACCCGCATGCAAGGAGAAAAAAACACTCTTCCATGCCCTCATGCTCAGGTCGCCATCCGACGGTTAGGGTTGTTACGGGGGGGGGGGGGGGGGGGAGCGTTCTTGTATGCGGGCGGCCATACGCGGCATGATGCCGCGGAGAAAGTGTCTGCACGCTGGTCGCCACTTTAGTGCATCGAGTCACATGGTCGATGGCTAGGGCCGTGGTAGTGTGCCTCCATAGCTTCCTTTGGTAGGAAGCTGCATGACGTACACAGCTCGTACGGTTCCGGGTGCGGAGGGCCGCCCCCATCGCCTGAGTTGTGGTGTGCAAGGGATCCACCGCTGCCTGACGACCAGGAAACGCTCCTTCTCATCGCCAGAAGGTCAGCAGAAGCCTCCGGAGACCTGGGCTAAGGGCCTACACACATGCGATCCAGTCACCACCCTCTTTAATAAACCTTTACGCACTCACTTATTAATAATGGTAATAACGGTAATAATCTATTTATTAAGGATGGTAATATCTATTTTTGTCTTCTTGCGTGAAAGCAACTATACCATGTCTGCCACACGCTACACAATACCTGCTCGTGTAAGCCAATGGCGCGATGACAAAATGTACTATGATCAGAGGCTTCGTCTTCACTGAAGAAATTGTTGCTGAAATATGTCCTGGTATGAGAGCTCCTGCAGCACCAAATTCTGAGACATGACGATGTTTTTATAGTGATTACACGAGCTTATAGAAAGAAATTCTCGAGAGCAGAACAAATGTTTGTGGGCGTAGGAAGCGGAGAAATCAACTGATTCAGATAAGGGTGTTCATTAGTACGACTGTATTTCTTCATCCTTTAAAAAAAAAGGAAAGTTCAGAAAGCTGAATGTTAGTGAGGGAAGAAAATGAAATATCCTAACGGTTCGGAGAAAAATGTTCCGTGATAATTTTGCTCGCAAGAAGTCTCCTTGAAGCTCCTAGGCCCAAACAAGTAGCTGCGTAAAAACCACCTCTCTATCCATCTGTTGGTTCGGGCTGCTTTCCTGTCTCGGTCTACTCTCTCTTTAAGCAGTGCAGATGGAAGTGCATTCAATAGGAACATAACTGAAAGAGTGTACTGCGCTTCGAAGGCATATTGTAAATTTCATGCTTTCCAAATGATCTGTCTGCGGCCGAAGCTGTAAAACAGAAAATTTTTACGGTTCCAGCTTGGAATGCCCGTTTCCTTAACTGACAACGTTAGTCGTCTAATGATTACCTAGAGTCTATCACAGTGCGGTTACACATGTCTGTAGGGAAACGAAGAAGGTCCATGAAGGTTCACAGTCCAGCACGCCAGCAATTACAACAGACTATCCGCATCCAGGTTCTGTGCTTTTTCCTGTTTTGTGTCAAAGCTTCCAAGAGTGCAACATTAGAAAATCATGATCATAACCTACTAGTCAGATTTGAAACTCTATAAATAATTGTAGAGGGCAACTGAGCTGCGCGTTAAGGATATGAGGCGGCAGCCGAATGAGTAAATTCCCATGTATGCAGAAGGCCATTCTTTACTTTACATTCACAGAACCCTGAGAATCCTCATACCCCTCCTAACGCAGTGGTGCACAGGTTAAGCGATGCGCCGCTGCCTGCGATGGCAGGGGCTCCCAGCGGTGGGCCTTGTGTGGCCTAGGTTGCTCTTCCCGAGCGACCAATCATGCACTGCAACCAACCTGCAAACATCCTGCAATTAACTTCTTTGGTTACAGGCGCGAAAACAGACACAACAGCTAAACCACCACAAATTCGCGCCTGTAACCAAAGATGTACAGTTACCAACTTGCCCAGAAAGACGTTCTTTTAAGCTGCAATTAACTGCAACCTGCCGTGGTGGGCAGTTTGCTCCGTATCTGGTGGGCAGGGCGTGATCACGCCGCAAGGTCACGTGACCCAGAAAGGCCATCTGCCTCCTAGGTGGCACCACCTGGCAGGGTCATGTTCGTGATTTATGGCTCACAACGCTGACGCCGATTGCGCCGACACCGGATATTCTGATGAACGGAGCCTTTAACGCTATCGCGTCAAAAAGACGACAGTTAGGCCCATAAACAGGCTAACGAACAAAAAGGATGATTTCTCTAGTAGGTTGTTGTTGAAAACCATCGAAATGGTAAAAAACCATGTACCGTGGAAGGTTTCTCGACCCTGTGAGTTTTTTCCGATACTTTCCACGCTGAGATATCCAACAAAAATGTTTGGAACGTGAGGGTGTTACGATGACTGCATTGGATAAATATTCAGAGGCCAAGGGCTTACAGCACGAAGTTGAGGCTGGGCAGTGCTGCGTAGTGGCTCGTTTGGAGGCCCCGTTTTGTAGCGGTAGCTACATTAGGGTAGCATTTCGAGCCTTCAGCGTGGCGGGCACCGCCCCCTCGTGGCTGCGCCGCCACACTGTCACGTGGTTGGTCACGTGGTGCGCAGAAGCTGCTGCTGCTGGCGGCGCGGTGAGCCGGCAAAGTTGAGCTGCCACAGCTTTGCGCATGCGCCGTGTGAAGAGGGACGAAGATGAAGAAGGACCGCCCAGCGAAACGGAGCGGCGATAGACTAACTTTTTAATTCAACTGAGCAAGTTCCACTCGGCCAGCTGTAGCTATCGCGTCACTCCAGGTTTAACCAGAGCTAAACCACCACCAATTTTTTACATAGAGTTATAGAAATGCTGGAGCATTAGGAGCTCTTTGACTCCTCCGCGAGGAAGTTGCAGCATTTTCTTCTAATTAGAAGTTGACCGCAAAAAAGTTCCTCTGTTGTATACAGTAGTCAGTAAACGATGACGTCCGGAAGCGACACATTCGATAAGAGAATATTCGCAGAAGCAGCTTCCAGATTGATTGCAAGCACTATGTACGATTCTCTGTTACAAGAAACAAAGTATTAACATCAATACGCCTTACCAGACACGTGGCGGCAGCGAACAGGTATCAAATATGCCACCTCGCAATCAGCAACAAACCGCCATTGGCGTTCAGGCTTCTCGGAGTGGTGTGATCGTATGTTAAGCAAAACCATTTAAGTGAGTGTTATGTTATCAGCGTCTATTTACACGCATACATTGTCGAGGGACACCCGCCAGTGAGGATGCTATTCCGAAGGGCGGCTAAAACAGAGGGTCGAGTGTCCGCGGGGGGATTGAACTTTTGATAATGCGCCATCTGGGGCCACAGCGATGGAAGCGGGCCTATAGGAGAGGGTGAACTTAGGAAGCGGCAGCAGTGCTGACATGCTGACACTTTCATTCAAATGACGAATTACTAAGAGAACCAGGGTGCCCTTAAAACCATTGGCTACTGATTTCATGTAGTGAAAGCTAGAAAAATTGGCGGTGGGTTAGCTCTGGTTAACACTGGAGTGAAGAAGTAGCTATAGCTGGACGAGTGGAACTTGCTCAGTTGATTTGCAAAGTCAGTCTTTCACCGCTACGTTTCGCTGGGGATTCCTCATTCATCTTTGTCCCACATTACACGGCGCATGCGCACAACTGTGGCAGCTCGATTTCGCCGGCGCACCGCGCGCCGGGAGCACCAGCAGCTCCGCACCACGGGGCTGGTCACGTAACCAACCAGGTGACGAACCACGTGATCAGCCATGGCGCCGCGCCACGGCAGCTGCTCCGCACCACGTGACCGACCACGTGACAGCGAGGCGGCGCAGCCACGCGGTGGCGGCGCCGCCACGCTGAAGGCTCGAAATGCTACCATAATGCAGCTATCAGCACAAAATAAACAGTCATCATTTGTATTAGATCGTTTATAGAACCCACCACTGTTATTACCTTGAGGCGTAATGTGCCCACTCACATCAACTGCAGTACAAACTCCTCTGTCACTGATATTCATTTTGTGCCACTATGCGGCAGCTGCGGCCAGATTACCTGCACATTCTTCCTTATCTAATGACCCACCTGACTCTCTTCCGTGGCATTGCTGCGTTTACCGTCAGTTAACCTTAAGTACCAACGATTACCTTCTATTTGAATATTATGCAACACAGCCCATGCCCACATCCTATTCTTTATTTTACGGCTGGAGCACTTAATGAGAGCCCTCCTTGAGTCGTCGTGTAACTGAAGACCGCTGTAGTTGTCATGCCAAGCAAAGTCAAGCTACACAAAGAGCCAAGCCGAGCCAAGACTGTATGGCATAGCAATCGAGCGGAGAAAATGAGGGAGAGAGAGAAAGCCTTTAATAAAAAAGCGGTAAATTTAGCAAGCCAGGATTGTTGGGCTTGGCATGGCTTCCCTAGGCATCAAAGCGAATCATCGCCAACCCAAGCCAAGTGAAACCAAAAGCCGGCCTGTACCAAGAGAGTAGGAAAAAGAAAAGAAAGAAAGTACTTATCCTGGCTTTCCACATCGATTCATGCTAATTGAAGTCGCCAGGAGAGAAGAAGAGAAAGAACGACGAAGAGAAGAAGGGTGAGAAAATGCGGGTATGTCATCGTGGAGAGAGAGATATGGCAGCTCTCGTCCAATGTTTTTTACTAATCCGCGGCATAGTTTAGCCAGTAATTTCCAGCACTGCGCTTCTTACATTAGCCCTATTATATTTCATCAAATAGCTAGCTGCGTTGGCTGCGGTTTAACTTCAATCCTTTTTGTTACGCTCCAAACATTCGCCCCGAACGTTATGTTTGGAAAGATACAACTATTATGCACTTTTTCCTTGAAGAATAGACCTGGTGAATTAGTTTTTCAGAATTAGTTGCTGTTCAATACTCTTGTGTGTCTTTACTTCCTTGTGTTAGTGCTCTGAGCTTCTCTTAACGTGAACCTTGATGAAGTGCAAGTGAAAACAGAGTGACGCTCTTTTTCGGTCGGCGTAACGTTGGCTGTATTGTAACAGCTGCTTTCCATCGCTTTGCTGACCGGTTCATTGTTGCTGTATTGATTAACCGATCGATCGACTTTGTGTATTCTCGTGTAGTTTTATTAGAGGCTTATTTTCGGGAGCTGAGTGCGAGAATCAATTCTAGCTTTTCGTAAGGGCCCTGGCAACGCAAGCTATGCCATCGGTCCGATATCGTTGCCACAGGAACCTGCGTACTTTTTTCCTTCTCCTGCGGGGCGGACACTCAGGAAAACCGGCCGAGTTTGATTGCGCTTTGCTTTCCGGGCAAGGCCTCCGCGTTGTTCTCGCGGGAGCGGCGCTCTGTTTGTCCGCATCTGCAAGTCAAATGCGACTTTACCGCTGCTCTAACTTGCTCTTTCTGTTTGTCTTAGATGAGCCCAGTTTTCTCGTAATAAAATCTATCAGGTGGTCTGGAGCGTTGGTGTGATGTTCGTTTCCTTTTGTCTTCGTTTTGCAGACATTCTTTCTTCTCAGCAGACAGGCTGTTATTCTATCTTTTTCGGAGACCGTTTCTCTCGCATTGTATGAAACTCCTCAAGCAGCGCAAATCCTATGCTTCACGAATGCGAATATGAGGCAGCTTGGCCGGTTTATTGCAGCGATTCTTTTCTTACGCAGTTTATTATATTTTATAGCGTACCATCTTAATTACCGATGCTGGTGTATCATTCGAAACTATTTAAAATGCAGGCAATACTACACGCAGGCATGCCTTCCCCTCGGAGTCACGCGATCCCAGCAATGACTTTCAGTTTCAAAAGAGTTGATATGGTTGCCTTTGACCGTGTAATGCGGGGAACTAATGTTGGTTTACTGCTTTTCCAATAAAACCAAATCTCTCTCTTTTCATGTATGCGCAGGTAGTACATGAAAGGTCTGCGGGAAAAAAGCTACCCTATGGCAGCTGACTGGGACCGCTAACCCAGTCGTTTTAACAGCAGGAGGGCATAAATATGAATGAAGGTTATACGACTGAACACACATTTTAGGAATGACGCACAAACTAGTGCGATGGCAAAGGAGAAAAAAAAAGAACCAAATTTGCAGTAGGTCAGCGGAAGAGACATTACGCGCATATATATATTATATATATATTATATATATATATATATTATATATATATAATATATATATATATATATATATTATATATATATATATATATATATATATATATATATATATATATATATATATATATATATATTTATATATTTTTTTATATATATTTCACGTTGGTGCTATGAAATATTCTGGGGAGGGGGATACTGTCTCCGACGTATGTTGGTCCTTTGGGCATCACTCTTGGGCACCAGGAGAGGAGGAAGGGGATGTGGGGGAGCGGAGGGGGAGTTGGTTGCCGTCGCTTCCGTTGAGGTCATTTGCCCTGGGAGAGGTCAGCAGTCTTGCAGTCGCCACCGCCGCAGCAGCAACATCAGCCACAACGGTGAGAGGAGCCTCGGTGCACTGGGAGTGTGTGCAAGGCCGGGCATGAGGGGGAGGGGAACCTCGGTTGCACTGGGGTGTGTGCTAACACCGGGGCGGTGGGACGGAGCTGCGGTTGCCCTGGTAATGTGTGCAAGCACCGGCCAGGGAGGACGGGGAGCCTGGGTTGCACAGGGAATGTGTGCAAGCACTGAGGGCAGGACAGAGGGGAGCCTCGGTGCATTGGGAGTGTGCTGCAAGCACCGGGCAGGGGGGGAAAGGAGCCTCAGTGCACTGGGAGTTTATGCAAGCACCGGGCAGGGGGGAAAGGAGCCTCGCTGCACTGGGGAGTATGTGCAAGCACCGGACAGGGGGGAAAGAAGCCTCGGCGTATTGGAAGAGTGTGCAAGCACCGGCCAGGGAGGAGGGGAGCCTCGGTTGCACAGGGAATGTGTGCAAGCACTGGGCAGGGCGAGGGGAGCCTTGGTGCATTGGGAGTGTGTGCAAGCACCGGGCAGGGGGGGAAAGGAGCCTCGGTGCACTGGGAGGTTTATGCAAGCACCTGGCAAGGGGAGGGGAGCCTCGGTGCACTGGGAGTATGTGCAAGCGCCGGACAGGGGGGAAAGAAGCCTCAGCGTATTGGAAGAGTGTGCAAGCAACCGGCCAGGAGGAGGGGAGGAGCCTCGGTTGAACAGGGAATGTGTGCAAGCACTGGGCAGGACGAGGCGAGCCTCGGTGCATTGGAAGTGTGTGCAAGCACCGGGCAGGGGGGAAAGGAGCCTAGGTGCACTGGGAGTTTATGCAAGCACCTGGCAAGGGGAGGGGGAGCCTCGGTGGACTGGGAGTATGTGCTAGCACCGGACAGGGGGAAAGAAGCCTCGGCGTATTGGAAGAGTGTGCAAGCACCGGGCGGGGGGACGGGAGCCTCGGCGCACTGGGAGTGTGTGCAAGCACCGGGCAGGGGGAGGGGAACCTCGGTGTACTGGGAGTGTGTGCTAACACGGGGGCGGGGGGGACGGAGCCGCGGTGCCCTGGTAATGTGTGCAAGCACCGGCCAGGGAGGAGGGGAGCCTCGGTTGCACAGGGAATGTGTGAAAGCACCGGGCAGGGCGAGGGGAGCCTCGGTGCCCTGGGAGTGTGTGCGAGCACCGGGACAGGGGGAAAAGGAGCCTCGGTGCACTGGGAGTTTATGCAAGCACCTGGCAAGTGGGAGGGGAACCTCGAGGTGCACTGGGAGTGTGTGCAAGCACCTGGCAGGGGGGAAAGAAGCCTCGGCGCACTGGAAGTGTGTGCAAGCACCCGGGCGGGGGGGAAAGAGGCTCGGTGCACTGGGAGTGTGTGCAAGCACCGGGCAGGGGGAGGGAAGCCTCGGTGCACTGGGAGTGTGTGAAAGCAGCGGGCAGGAGGAAAGAGGCTCGGTGCACTGGGAGTGTGTGCAAGCACCGGGCAGGGGGAGGGGAGCCTCGGTGCACTGGAAGTGTGTGCAAGCAAGCGGGCAGGAGGAAAGAGGCTCGGTGCACTGGGAGTGTGTGCAAGCACCGGGCAGGGAGAGGGGAGCCTCGGCGCACTGGGAGTGTGTGCAAGCAGCGGGCAGGAGGAAAGAGGCTCGGTGCACTGGGAGTGTGTGCAAGCACCGAGGGCGGTGAGGAAGGAGGCTCGGTGCACTGGGAGTGTGTGCATGCTCAGGGTGGGGGAGATGGCGCCGCCGTCGACGCCGCTGCCGTCGCACGCTCGCTCCACCAGACGTGCTCCGCCGGAGTAGAGGGAGAGGAGGTGGCACCTCGCGGGGGGTATGTATATGTATATGCGCTTCACCTCAGTGTATTGTAGTCGTTATGGAGAGCGCGAAAGAGACGCAACAACGACAGAACGAAGCGAGGAAGAGAACGCGCACAAGAGACGCGAGAAGATCGCGCCGCACGACTCGAGAAGCGTCGTAACAGAGATGCGGCGAGAAGTCGTGCCACGTCCCAGAGTGACTCTTCAACTGCGGAAGAGACCGGTGTGAGTTCTCGAGAGTGTAGGAATAAGACGCTGCGTAGACGACGTGCCGAGGAAACGAAGCTTTCGCAATTCAACTAAGCTTAACCAAAACTGAACCACAGCCAATTTTTCTTTGCACAGTTTCGCAGGTAGGTAGGTAAACTCTTTTATTGCGCCCAAAAACAGGGGACCAGTCAAAGGACCGGTTGCGCTGACTTAGAGGAGGTCGGCGGGGATCCTTTGGGATGCCGCGGCCTCCACCGCGCGCTGGATAAGCCAGCGTTGGTCTGCTGGCTTGGAAGTACACAGGAGAGACTCCCACGTCTCTGGGGTGTTTGCGTTGTCTCTGTTGTAATGTGGACATGTCCACACCATGTGTATGAGGCCAATTGGTTCATCAACTGTACCAGCCATTATGCCTGGAAAAGATTCACCCTTCATGCTACCACCATTCCCACTTCCCACTCTCCTCTCCCTCAACGGGCCTTCCTCCTCGCAGGGATGACCCTATTTAAACCCCGCCAATGGCGAACGCTTTGCCCAGACGAAGACAAATCCTGTTGTTGAAACGTTGGCAAGCACTCATTGGTTTTCTCTTCCTTGTTCGCCTCGTGATTATGAAAAACCATCTGACCAACCTCTCTCTACCTTGTGACAAATGAATGTGGCAAACCGAAGGCTTCAAGAATGGCCCCTTTGAGGTCAACCGAAATTATTTTGTGCCTTTTTTTCCGCCGCTTGGAGCCTTAAAATGAATATGACCTCGATACCGCCAATATCACCAAGCGCATTGCCAAACAGCTTTACCCATGCGACCATGCTCCGAAATTAGACACTAAACAGCGCATGGAACCAGAGAAGCAGTGCGCGCTTGCAATAGGCTGATTTTGCGGGCAGTTGGATGACGAGGGGTCTGCAACTGTTTTGGCAACTGAGTCCAGGCGCAGCAGAATGCAGCGGGCTGTGAGCAACGCGCAGCGTGGCATTGTTCAGGGGCCGCGTACCAAATGTTCGGCTGGTCAAGGAGCGCCAGCTTCAAAGCATGCACCGTATTGGCAAAGGCCGGCCCCACAAAGGACCAGGATGGAACCATTCTGTTGCAATATTGGGCCCATTACCTATGCTGCTTGGGAAGGTGGCGAACTGTCCGAACAAACGTCTAAGAAGCCCCGCTTGAGGCGGGATAATTTTCTGCATGTTTTGCGGGGTGATCCAGAGAGCAGATCATTCGCAATGATTTCTCTCTGCCACATCGAATCGGTTCAGACGTTTTGGGCCCCATTTCAGATCGGCATACTATGCGCCCACATAACTAATGGAGTTCAATGAGGGGTTGTTTATATCCTGTTGTAGGAAAATTTTACTCCTTATATACGACAGATCAGATACACGGGCTTCTATGGGAGCTTCGGAGAGGAATAGTTATTCTTTCGTTATACTCATTATTTTCTTATAAACTGTTTCGTGGTAGCAAGATTTCACTGCATGCATTTTTCGAAAAAATGCGATGGTGGGCGTACATATGGCACTCTCTTTCATTGCTTGATACTTTGCTTCAAGGTACGCCCTTTTTGTAATTCTATGCTAGACCATGACATCTTTAATCGTGCAGTTTGCGAATATTTCCTTCCGAACGAAGTGTGAACTTAGCGATCGTATAACATACATCTCTTATCGAATCATGTCCAAAGAATACTCTCGATATTAGAGTTACGCTTATAAAGCCTGCACCGTCTTTGCTGAAAGCTAGCCTAGCAGTACCCTGGAATAATTACTTTAATGTGGTGCATGTGGTTAACTCTTTAATGTGCGTATTGGGCCGAAATAGACGGAAAAACGAAGAACACATAACAAATGACATGTATCCCCTTTGTCAAAACTACCGGCTTTTGCCTCTTAGTCGACTTGTAGGGCGCTCATGGCAGCCCCTAAACTCTAAATCTGGGTAAGGTTAGGACCACACTCGTCATCACCTTTCGGGACCTTTTGGTTCGTAGGTTTGCAGTAACGGCTCTTGAGTACTGCTGAGACTGTTCTATTACTTTTGGCAAGGGGGTACAGTACGCATTTTCAAGCACGACAGATGTCAACAAACGTGTGCAGCTACATCCGTTCAGAATGAACGTGTCGTATGACCCCGCCCCCGCCCCTTCCCCCTCATTTTATGCTTGTCTATTTTTGCGCATGTTAGTTTATTCAGGCCATACGACTCAATCGAAATTAAAGAAACAGCTGGTCGAAGATAAAGAAACACACGCCAAATGACGGTAAAAAGAAATTAATGCGCAGTTGAACAGACAACTTGGTACCCGTGGTTGAGAAAAAAGTTTTCCCGCATAGAAACCCAACAGATTAAAAGCCGAGAACAAAACAAAAACAGCCAAGGGTCTGTTCAGCAGGCCGAATATCGTTATGCTTTCCGAACCACTGGCATTATGTGGCTGAATAAATGGAGGAACACTGGAATGTATTTGTCCGCAATTCACCTAAAGCAAGGCGCTCACACTGAAGCCTCATTGAGAGGAGATACTTGACTACGAAAGCCAATTGAATTAACCCCTGTCAGTGATTTAGCGTCTGAATTGGCGATACAAAAGCTTCAGCGCTGTTTGTATGCGGGATTATTGTTCATTGCGTCACTTGTCAGGCCAAGGAGTTCAGTCAACCACTGAGTATTAAGGAAATATTAATGAAGTGTTAAGCTTATTACCTTACTTTCGATTAAAGAAAAAACGCTTTTTTTAATGGGATTTTGATTGTCTCATGATATAAAAGGGGCTGGCTGTTTGTTATTTATTTAAGTTACTATCTTGGCCAAGAGGGCATTATATGAATGAAAAGCAGTTTACTGGTATAATGAAGACCACAATAGACCGACGGAGTGTGCAGCGTGTCCAGGTAGCATGACGCAACACTGTCAGGATAGCGACTAGCTGCGGCCACATCACGAATCCTCGTCAGTTCCAATGCTAGGCACACGTAGAGTAGGTGGTGAATGTCGGCTTCCACGTAATGAAAAATGCAAGGGTTGGCTTGAGAAGCAGTGGCCGGCGTCAAAGATTTATTTTTTCAAGAATGCAAAAGGCTCACTTTCGTTTGCTGTTCACACTTCTTTTGCATAGTGCAGACATTCACAAGGCAGTGGCTCTTCTTTTGGAACCTCATACTCAAGAATGGCGTCGAGCTTCCCGATGCGGGCTATTACGCGACAGCGTACACAGTTCGTTCGGTCGAAAAGCCATCGGCGTCGTAGTAGTTTTAGTTGTGCGCACAGCGCGTCAGAAATATTCGGGGCTGCATAAAAATCCACGCACACTCAATGAATAAAAAAAAACAGGATCTAGGCCGAGAATCAAACCAGGGCCTATGGCGTCCGAGATGGGGATGCTTCCACTCCACCACGACGACTTTCTTTTTCTTTATTGCATGGAAATAGTGCCGAAAACAAAAATCTAAACATGCTTACGCCACAATACACCAAGCGACGGCTTCACGTTTGAACATGAGAAAAGGCGCGTCTAGTGAATGCACGGGTTTCTTATAAACGTATCTTCGAGATCTGTACTGAGGCGTACGCGAGTAATTATGAGCATGTAAATGATTAAATTGTAACATGCGTTTCCGGTAAATTTCCTCCTTGCTTGGCGTGCAGTCATAGCGCCATTGTGTCGCACTCCCTGAAACCCCACCTTCGCCATGCACGGCGCTGGCCCAGCAGATGGCACGCGTGTAGGCGACCTTTCTGCGGAAAGCACGCAAAAAACAGACCTCTGTATTTAGACTTCCCGGACATAAGCGGTGCATACGACAACGTGAACAGGGAGCTCCTGTGGAACATATTAAAAGATGATGGTATCAGCGATGAGCCAATTCTTTTTCTACAGGAAGTATATCGAGAAAATAAAGTTGAAATTACATGGGAATGGATAAAAGGTACGACAACTGTCGAAGTACACAAAGGATTAAGGCAAGGTTGACCTCTGTCGGCGCTGCTGTTCATGCTTTAAATTATAAATCTGGAAAGAAGGCTTCAAGGACACAATCTAGAGTATAACCTGCCGTACAGTTTAGGCGAAAAGGTCGTTGAGCAACAGCTGCAGGGTTTAATGTACGCGGACGATATTGTACTGTTGGCAGATAGCCAGGAAGATTTGCAAACTCTGGTTAATTCCTGTGGAGAAGAAGGAGCCACTCTATAGGTTTCACTTTAAGCGGAACTAAGTCAGGTTT
Organism: Amblyomma americanum; assembly: GCF_052857255.1. NCBI lineage: Eukaryota > Metazoa > Arthropoda > Arachnida > Ixodida > Ixodidae > Amblyomma > Amblyomma americanum. Next base: position 100,848,880 of record NC_135507.1, on the reverse strand, counting down.
GATGATTTTCAACGATGCAACTGATCAGGTGCTTACCATTCAAGGCAATGAAATACCGCGAGTGGCCGAATACAAATATAGGGATATGGGTAAGCGAAGGTCCGATGTATACACGGAAAAGCACGAGCAGACTATTATAGAAAAAGGGCGAAGAGATGCCGGGATAATGAAATATAGGGCATTGAGGGGTACAACATTTATGAAGTACTGAAAGGTATTTGGAAATAAATAATGGTGCCAGGGCCGATCTCGGGAATGCGGTTCTGTGCTTAAGGGAGGAAGTCCAGTCGAGATTAGAAGTACATCAGAGAGCTGTTGGAAGGTTAGCACTGGGTGCCCACGGACAAACCACAAACGAGGCAGTACAGGGGGATATGGGCTGGGCATCATTCGAAGCCTGGGAGGCTCAGAGTAAAATACTATATGAAGAACGCCGGAAGAAATCGGACCATAGCAGGTGGGCAGCTAAGGTATTTAAATACCTATACAAAGGTCGTTGACTCACAATAGTGGAAAAAGACTTGGAAACTAACCTTAAGTACGCAGGACAAAATGACGGAGAAATAAAGAGCTTTAAACGACAATTAAAAATAAAGATGTTTAAAATTTGATTAATTCAATGAAAAAGAAGCATGGTGTTGAACTATATCTGTACTGAAAAAGGAAGATCAGGAAGGAAGCATTTTATGATAACTCAAGAGGCAGTGCCCTACTCTTTGAAGCTACATCAGGGTGTCTTAGAACGTGCAGCTACAAAAAGAAATTTAATGAAGTTGACACAAGTGCTGTGCGTGGCAAATTGGTAGAAAGTATTAGATATTGTATTTTTGAATATGTTGGTATTCTTCCAAATGCTGATGCAGGCACAGTTACTCTCTCTGAGGCTATAGACTTTACAGAAAACAATGGTAAAGAAAATAAATCTGCGGTGGAAATAAGCAGAAAGCGATTGGAAGATTGGTGGCTCAAAAGCAGAGCGGTGACATAAGGTTAAAGGTGCAGGAAGACGTGTTTAAAGAAAATGGCGAATTTTAATAACTTACAACTCAGTTAAACAAAAATAAAGGAAAAATTAAGCTGAGCATGGCGGCAACTGCCATCACTCTGTTTCAAAGGGGACGCTCCGTCCATCCGTCCATCCATCCATCCATCCACCCACCCATCAATCAATCAATCAATCAATCAATCAATCAATCAATCAATCACTCAATCCGTCCGTCCGTCCGTCCGTCCGTCCGTCCGTCCGTCCGTCCGTCCATCCATCCATCCATCCATCCATCCATCCATCCATCCATCCATCCATCCATCCATCCATCCATCCATCCATCCGTCCGTCCGTCCATTTCTGCGTCGAAGTAGTGTCGTTCGTTTCTCAACTGGTGTGATACAACCGCAGCCGTCTACGAGTGCTAGTGTGGAGCAGCGTCTGTGTTGTTTTCAGAGGCAATCTAGAGACTCAGAGCGAATTGTCCAACGGCCAAGGCGATAGCATTCCGTGGACAGGGAAGTAGCGCTGCAACACAATGTCACGTTCCACTCTTAAAGGCGAAGCTTAGGCGTTTTCCAATTTTTTCTTTTTCCGCAACCAAGCTGCATCTATTCTCACTAGACTTTAACCTTGCAAGAAGTTTCTAACAGGACAACCTGGCTTATCTGTCAAGGAACGGATATGGGCTGCAATTCTACGTCATTTTCATGCGGCAACCCCGGCGGTAAGTTGATTCAAAACCGGCGAATAATTACTTATATTATTTCCATGAGCGCAAGTATGAGGGAAGAGGTAAAATTCTACCTCATCCACGCCACAATCCTAAAGGCGCGCCAGTTACTAAGTTAGGGCGAAGCCAAATTGTTCAAAAATTTCAAAGCAGGGCAACTTTTGTTCAGTTTAATGAAATTACCCGAAGTCGTAGACCAGAAGCAAAGGAGCACTTACTATTAACATCCTACTGAATATCATAGCACTTGGAAGTCTTGTTTAGGACTACAGCATTTCATGTCGATAGTAATTATTGCTCTACATAGGCCTTCGGTCATCCATTTTCATGATTTCTGTGTACTCTATTTGTATGCTTACAGCCTTTGTAGTTTTTGAATACAAAAAACAGCCTGATGAATTTCATTAAAGCTTCAGTAGCCGCGAAATACCTGCGTGGTTTGAAACATCAGTAAATGGCCCCGAATGCTACTTGTAATGTCGTCAGGCGGAACTGGCTTGTTCTGCAGTGAGCGATATGGTTCTGGAATGGGTGCCTCGCAAAAAGAGGACGCAGGGTACTGTTTATCTCCCTGATAATTATTTGCGCCTTTTTAAATCTACCGTTACCAATAAAAAAAATGCACCGTGGGCAACGAGGAATTCTATATATGCGAACAGAGTTATGCAAACAAGAAGAGAAATCTATTAAGTGAAAAAAAAAGGAGGGGTTGCTTCAAAATCCGATATACAGCGTATTCCACAATTAGCCGCTTCCCGTTAGCCGCCGCCTATACACGAGGAGAGGAAAGAGCTGGGGAACTCGGAGCAGGGGTTTTTGCAAGCAAAGCAACTCGGCGAGGCCTGACGTGAAGCGCGCGCGCTCAACTAGGAGGCGCTGTGATTCGAATCGAATGGGGCGGTAATTATTCAGCGACACGCTGACTCGGCGTCGCCGCAGGCGCTTGAGTGGCCGGGAAAGGCAGAGGGGGGGGAGCGAGATTTCGGAGAGAGCCGAGCCACGGTTGCGTGCAGGCTCGTGCTTCAATTACTTCAGCCGAGTCGCGTATGTTGGTCGCCAGCGCGATTTCTTTTCTTTGCGAGCTGGTGCAATGGGGGCTGGTTGGCAGCTGAGAAAACAGACACGAAGGAAAAAAAAAACTGCTGCTAGCGAGAACGAATAACATGGAACGGGAGAGCTTTACGACGCTTGCGGCTAGCAATCAACGTCGTTGCGGATGGCGCTAGCTAAAGGTAGAAATTGCGGGTATTCGGAGCGCGTTGCAGGACTGACACGCCGAAAATAAATTGCTGTCTCTCTAGTGGGTGAGAGCAGATGCCAGGAGGGAGGCCGAACCACACTCCAGGACTGGTAAACGGCGATGCCAGTCCGTATTGCGAATCAGGGATATTTGGTTGTTTCGAACACTAGGAAGCATACGGCCAGTGGTAACATATGCGAACTGAAGATTGGCAGGACAACACAAACGCTGAAGTGGGCTCGTACTGAGGCCAAGGTCTCTTTTTAAATGAGGAAAGGGAGGCTATGGGTAGAAATGCTCAGACAGCGTTTACCGCGAAGGTTAAGAAAGGGAAAGTGAAGCTGTACGATTACCTGAGCCTGGACGACCCTGAAAAAATTTAAGTACGGGTAAAGAAGAGTGCCCCAGAGTGTTCTGACCGGTGAAAACTATGAAAAGAAACATACCACTTACTGCTGGTAATAAAAAAAAAAGGTTTTTGTCCGGAAATACTGCAGAGGGTTTCGTGTGTGTTTCGTTGGACGGAAGGTGTCCTTTTACCTATTTATCGAGTACCCGAGACATGTATGTATGTATATATATATATATATATATATATAATATATATATATATATATATATATATATATATATATATATATATATATATATATATATATATATATATATATATATATATATATATATATATATGTTTCGTTGGACGCAAGATGTCCTTTTACCTATTTATTGAATATCCGCGACCTGTTTGTTCCAAAATTGAACGTGCTTATCAAATGACCCAACAGCCTTTTAAGTACTGTTCTAGGCAGTATTAAGAGAACTATCAGTAGACTAGCAAACGCATCGGACATGTAACGTACGTTGGAGTACCATTCATTGGCACTGGTGAAGCCATAAACATGCGAGCGCTGCAACTTATACGTGCACTTAGAACAGAGCGATATTAAGGAAATAAACGGTCCACCGATACAGAAATTGAGAGGGTGCACACGTGGCGTCTTTTTTTTTCATTTCAGAAACATGAATAAGAGGTGCAAGAAATGAACAAAGCCTTTGATACTCTTTAGAACATCACAACAGGGAAGCCCTTGGCGCACACGCGAATTATCGCAAGCTTACCTTACAAGCTTGGCATTCAGTAGGCGAACAGATAAGTCCGCACTGCGCAACACTGATGACTGCAAAGTAAAAGAACGGACAAAATTTGGCACACTGACTGTTAATATTGCTTAGGACAGGAGTCCTTGGTATTCTGCAGGCTTGGTGGGAAAAATGTTGAGAACCGCCAAGAAAGGTACCGCCAAGAGGTATGCGTGTTGTAACAGGCCGCAGCAACTCTGACCCCAATGTCTGGACCAGCAGGAGATAACCACGATAGGCGCAGTCTGTCGAGCAGAACGGGAGGCAGAAAGAAGACAGGAATAAAGAAACTGGACGCCGGCACAGAAGCATTCAGCGCAGAGCGTAGGCTGCGTAAACAATCTCCAGCGGGTTGTCGTCGGGAGGGCGTAGGATCAACGTGCAGCTCTACCACCTCTGCCGCCTCGCAGCAGCATTTCGGCTCAGATGCCGTGCTCTTGCACGCGCAGTCCGCGCTGCCGAATCACGTATAAACAGCTCGCGCAACCCTGGCGTGGAAGCGTGTTTGTTGTTATAAGCAGCGGCGGCGGCGTATGTGCAGCGTTAGGGTGTGAGCTAGACCTCTTCTTTCCCTGCTTCCTTGCATTTCCTGCACATTTTTCGCCGTTCCGTTTTCTGCATTCCCGTTTCCCTGGGTTGGACATATGTTTGTTTTGCTTTGCGTCGCCTCCAGGCCACATCGTACCCGCGTTGTCCGCATGACCGGCTTGAATCTCCCTGCACGGCTCCTGGACTTATCTTTTTTTTTTATCACCAGTCATGGTAGCTTTTTTTCATTTTTCTTCCTTCTCTGCGTCCTGCATTGAATTCTCTAACATGTTTCAGCTTGGTAAGTTGATTCTCGAATTAATATGTGCCGCTCCTAACCCCACGTCTTTTCTCTGAAATGTGGATTTCTCGAATCGTATGTGCCCCGCCGCGGTGGCTCAGTGGTTAGGGCGCTCGACTACTGATCCAGAGTTCCCGAGTTCGAACCCGACCGCGGCGGCTGCGTTTTTATGGAGGAAAAACGCTAAGGCGCCCGTGTACTGTGCGATGTCAGTGCACGGCAAAGATCCCCAGGTGGTCGAAATTATTCCGGAGCCCTCCACTACGGCACCTCTCTCTTCCTTTCTTCTTTCACTCCTTCCTTTACCCTTTCCTTGCGGCGCGGTTCAGCTGTCCAACGATATATGAGACAGATACTACACCATTTCCTTTCCCCAAAAAAACCAATTATTATTATTATCGCATTTGGTTTTGCGGCTTTCAAACCTGCGCAGGCAGTTTAACCCATATGCGAGAAATAGCGAGGAGGGCTAGTATCTCTTGTGGCCTTTAGGCGCTTTCAAAAGTAAACGGCTGCTCTTAGACCTTCAAAAAAAAAAACACCGATTGTAATATCTTTCTTATTGATACATTTTCTGGAACTATCGAACATTGTGCACCTTCAGTGCTTTATAGTTTTTAGGATACCATTGCAGCCGATTTTAAGTCGTTCCTTGTGACCGACCGCCTATAATGGCGACACAACGGCTTAGGGATGCAGCTGCATGGTCTTTCATTGTGCTGAAAGAAGTTTCTCGTGATGTTATGAGCTATACTTTTCAGGCGCATTCCTAAAGCATGGATTCAAATACCTGGACTAACCCTCAAGACCTTTGAAAACACTTTATCCTTTTTACAAGCACAGAAAAAACCACAGCGCGTCTTCGCCTCACAACTTGAGCAGTGCGATGTCAACACCGGCATTAATTACGTGCAATTTTCTAGCAGTCTTTTAGCTTCAAAGAATATCAGTTTTTGGTATCTGTAAAAAAGGGGTTCCAAATAAACCGGACAAAACTACCAGGCGCTGCGAAGCTTGAAAATTAGCACTTAGACGTATCTACATGCCGTCATGCGCATTATACCCTCCTGGACACCGCGCAAACTACGTTTAGCAAATCTAGAAATCTGTTGTTTTTTTTTACCTGTTACCTAACCAAGTGGAGTGGCGCGTGTGGCAGAACGACTTATACATGTTGCCTTTATGTGTGCTTTGCGCGCTTTGACAACTGTAACGCCTAAAATTTTTCCCGTCTGTTGTCATTTGAGCAGGTAAATAGAGTTTTCAGTCTCTCGCTTACGATGCTTAGTTGTATACTAGGCTGAGCTAGTCAATATAATTTGAAACAACTTTGATCCTGTGCTCTCGTGCAAAGGTCTTATTTGCTATAAGAAATGAACCCATGGTCTCTCGCCATGCCATATTTTCACATTGTTGCGTCTCGTTGCATTACTGCTCCATCGTTTGACAGCTTAGTAAAACTTCCTTAGTTGCAGCGCCTTACTGAAGCGGTGCCGGTGGCTGTTAGACGTGTGGCACGATCAGTCGTTGTGTACGAATATTCGTGAAAGTACTACATTTTCGCCCGAATATTCGGTTCATATTCTATTCGGTTATACGATTCGCTGTACTACTTATATTCGGTACAAAACCACAACTATTATTGCTGAGCTCGGTTTCGAAAAAGTACTGTTTGCAGATCCTTAAAAAAGTGATCACGTGATCAAATCAGTGGCGAGTGATGCAACTTTAATCAAAAGTTGGGCTATTATTCGCGCTGCATGCGCTCGCAAAACGCTATGAATTGAACAACTTAAACAAGTAGTTGTACTTAACGAACTGAAATCGAAAACAAAATCAACACAGCGCGCCAGTAAAATGTAATTCAATGTAGTCTGATTTCGTCTTCTGTGTAGCGGGAAAGTTTGCATGAAGGTGATTCCGAAGCTCCTCGCTCCGCCATTGTACCGCTGGATGTACTTTATTACAAAAGGTTAATCAAGCGCGAAGGAACAAGGACAAAAGAGAACAAACAACACAGGACGGGCGTTGCACAATACAACACAGCGCCTGTCCTGTGTTGCGTGTTTTAATCTTTTTGTAACGATGAACCAACTAGCCGAGACCCTAGTCCTGATTCAAGATATACTTAACCTGCCAGGACATGACGTGTTCTTGAGGGTGTGGAGCATTGCTCTCTTTATGCACGAAGACTGGTGTGAGTTGCTTTCTGACACCTTGGAAGTAAAAATTGGCAGTGGCTTAACTTGGCTAACTGGAATTCAGCGAAAAGCAAGGACGCATGCTAAGCGTCTAAGGCTCGTCCATGGCGGCTCCGCTACACGCTCGCGACAGCCGTTCTATATATGCCTTTCTATATATGCCGTTCTATATATGCCACAGGGCCACGTGGCTATGACGTGGTATCAAATGGCCTAACGACACCCCCAATGGATGTCATCACGTGGCTTCACATCGCCCGATCGGATTTCCTTAAGGTTCAAAGGTCAGCCCGAACGTCACGAAAACTAACATAGGTGTTAGTTTTTGAGCAAGGCAATCCAAGTTAAGGCAATCGACCGTATGCCTTATCGTCTGAACGAAAATACTCTAAGCGTTCCACTAAAACATGAAACCTACCTGTTTGTGGAGTTCTCGTGTCCGTTCTGTAGCTGAAACCAGAGAACTCTTAGCAGTTATTCCGCCTGAACATCGAGCAAAAATCTCTGTAACAGTGCTTCTAAAACCTATTTTCTCTTCGAGCTCTGACAACAACGTTTGAACGTGCTGTCGAACTAGCCACGTACAGAAGCGTGCGATCTGTCTTGGCATAGGCCGCTCTATTTTCTGCCGTTTGAGGCATTGTCGCAGTCTGCTGGTGAGCTGAAACACTACACGGGTGTTCTTGCACTGGTATTCCAGTGAAATTCGATCGCAGCGGCTGGCATAGAAGTGAAGAACTTCTACTGAGCTGCCCAGATTCTCGTAGCGCGACAAGTATGATCCATCGCGGCAAGTATGATCGATCGCATTTTTAATATTTATGCCGAATGTGCTTACTTTTCGGTTCTTCCTAATTTTTTATGGCAGGAATCGATTGAAGCGGGATTGCTCTAAACGCATACTTCATCTCATCGCTTTTGTAGCATCTATGCGGGGACTTAAGCGTCCATGCAGCGAAGCCCGCCTAGCAGAAGGGAGGGCGACCTAAACATGATTCTAAACACTGTCCGTCAAAATTATTCCTGAAAATATCCACTACGCAATGAAACAATGCCAGCGTGTACGTTCCACATATGCTGTTTCAGGCGCGAAGACAAGAAAATAAAAGGTCGCAGCTTTAGGACTTGGCTGAAGATAAGAAGGCAGGCAAGTTCTGACGCTCCCGGTGGTTGCGTTTCCTTCAGTAGACTGACAATCAACTCCACACCTCTGCCTTTGTGACGTTATCTCTCTCCCCTTCCTTCCCTCGCAGCCTCCGTCTCGTCCTTCTCGCCCAAAGTTTTATGAAAGAGGCGGGCGCCTTTGTTTCCAACAGGGAAGCACCGGCGGCCGCTCTTCAATAGGAGCCGCGGGGAAGCCACAGAGGATCGGGAACACTGGGCGGCCTCTTCTTTTGTGTACGCCCGCTGACGAGCAGCCCTGGCTTGGCGACTCGACTTGTCTTGGTTTGCCTCGGCTCACTGCTGATATCGAGGAAACGAAAAAGGAGACGCGGCAGGAGGAACCGGAGGGAAGTCGGGTTGCGCTGCGCGACTCTCTTGTGCGCTGTCTTGGTTCCTCGCGTCACTTCCATGAAGGAGCGTGCGTTATCAGGCGCGAAACACCTTCGAGCTAATTCCGGAGAAAGGCCCGGCGCGCCTGTCGCCGCGCTCGGCTGGGCCCGGCCGCGCTTGGTGCCCGCCTTTCGGCGAGCCTGTGGTGCTGGCAGTATGTGGTGGTGGTCTTCTGGCTTGCTGAGGCTGCCTTCTTCCTTCCGCAAAAACCGGAAGCAGAGGAGAGAGAAGGTCCGGAAATACTTTAATCAAAATACTCAGGTCCGAGTGCAAAGGACGCCGAAGAAGGTGCTTCTTGTCTCATTTATCTCGGGGAAGCAGGGGATGCGTAGTGCGCAGGAGCAATGTACTTCGCACCCTCGACACTTCTCCCCTTCGAACTCTCACGTCACGAACTTCGCTGAGCGGAAGTTCATTCCAGGAAGGCAACAGTTGTGCTTCGAAGTATAAATTGGAATAGTGGCGCTCTGCATGCCACGCCGCTACTAGGCGCGAGGGTTTAAAAATTAAAGGCCTCAAAAGAAGCTGAACTATCCATGCTTCCTGCAAACCTCAGCCGAGGCAGCACGGGTAACTGGCCCAATATTGTAAAAAAATGGCTTTGCATTGGCCCTTTGTAGGACCAGCCTTTGTCAGTACATGCCCAATATAGGGCCAATTACCTCTGCTGCTTGGGAGGGTACGTTAAGGTCCAGGTGAGGAAGAGAGCGCAGACGTTTCTGCTGTCTCAGTTGCCCTCGACACGCGAGCTTCCGCTCTGTCTGGACTGAACTCGCCCGCTGCGACGGAAGTGGGACGGCTCAAGATGTCACGTCTTGTAATTCGTTTCAGCACAGTAGCGTTAAGGCTCCCGTTGCGCAGAAGATTCGACGTCGTCGGGGCGTGGTGGGCGAAAAAGCCGATGGTCCACCAACCACCTATTGGTCACGTGACCTTGTGGCGTCATCACAACCTGCCCATCGAACAATGAGCAAACCGCCCACCGTGGCAGGTGGCAGTTAAAATGACAATTGTCAGCAAAGAGGCTTCTGTGGAAGAGGAACCTGGGTGTCACAATCTCTCATCAGCGGCTGTCTGTGAAGGAGACATCTGCCGGGACTGTGGCGCATCGCTTTAGCGCTGCAATACTGCGCAAGGAGTGGTGTGAGGACTCCCATGGATCTATGAGGGTAAAGTAGAGAATGACCAATTCCGCATAGAAGGGCATCGACCGATTAACAGTATCTCTTCTTACCCTTAAGGCTGAGCTTAGGTGTCCTCTTCAGGTTCCTCTTTTATTTTTCTGGGGCGAATACAAAGAGTAATATCGCGTTGTCTCCTCGTGCGTGACCGACGATTTGACCTCGTGATGAACCTTATCTCTGAGAATGAAAGTTTTGTTGATTCGGCGTTGAAGTTATGTCTGAGTTCTTTTGACTAAAAATGTGTGGAAGTATTTTTTTTATGGATACATTAAACCTTGTAGTAATTAACTGTCATTGATTATCTGAGAGAACCTGCCATATGCGCTCCACTCCATTCTTATCCTCCCCGTTATTTCCCTCTCATGATCCGGCGTTCAGCGGCCACTACCTGCCCTAAGTGGGCGTATTCCGTTACCACTTGCAGCCCCTCGCTGCCAATTGTGAACTACTGTTTCCTTGGTAGACTGTGTTGAACATTACTTTGGTTGCCTGCATGTAAATTTTATTACCTACCTTTCTGCGCCACCTGTCTAACTTTGCATGCTCATCTCCTGAGTGACTTAGCGAGGAAATGCTGTCAGCGAATCGCAAACTACCAAGCTATTCTTCGATAACTATTATCCCCAACTGTTCCCAGGAACACCTCCTGTAAACAGGCTGTGAATAGCATTGGCGAGATTGTATCTCCCTAAGTGACGCCCTTCCTTATTAGAATTTTATTGCTGACTTTATCGAGTACTATGATAGCTGTGCAATTGCTATGTATATCGTCCAATATTTTGAAATAAGGCTCTTCTACACCATTTTTCCGCAATGCCTGCATGACTGCTGAGGTTTTTGCTGTATCAAATGCTTTCACGTAAACAATGAGCGCTATGTATAGGTGTCGGTTGCATTCTGCGCATTCTTGCTCCTTCTAACCACACATTATATTCTGTGACATTGTCTCAAGAATCAACACTGCGTTTAATGTTCGCTTCCTTCTCGGTTGTCATTCCACGCGCCGTGTTTTCACATTGGCCGCGGCATATGAGGGGGTGTTTCAAACGGAGGTCTACCGGTCAACGATTTGTCGCTGTGTTTTAATAAGCGTTACGGCTTTCACGATAACTCCTGAAGCTTTAACAATTGGGCATGGATAAAAAAGAAACGCGAGAGGCTCAAGTAGCTATCAGCATGTAAGCTTCCGAATGGGGACACCAAGAGACGGTTCCAGCAGTGGGGCTTCGATCCATCAGGGGCGACAATGCTGCGAGACTGCAGAACGGAGGAATGTCAGGCTTTCGCTATCTCACGCAGAAGAAGAGTAGTTCTCAAAACCTTGATGGGCATTCGCTTTGGCGCCTCGTGTCATCCCTGCCAGCGACGGCGGTTTGATAAAAATCTATAAGAAATTCCTCGTGGCGCGAACGGTCGCCTCCAACCGGAAAAAGATACTTGCGATGCGTTCAGACAGTGCTCAGACTGGCGACAGTGAGTGACAGAAGACAAGGGCCTGATACTCCTTCAAGTCTCCAACAGACCTTACCCTACTAGACTGCATTACTCGGTGTCAGCCGGCTGCACTTTATGCAGGTAAGACGACGACGCATAGTCGGCGGAGATTTCGGCATTCGTGATCGTGTTGAAACGCACACCACCTCAATAACCATTCACGTTCTGTGTTCTTATCCGTTTCTAACAGAGATAAACTACCCATCAATCTGTTTCAAATATGCCCATTGCATGTGTTGCCAAATGGAGTTCATCACGAAGTTTTCTAGCGTCAAACTTAAGCTATTCTTTCGGTCCCGCAGCGGCGGTGATTGGTTGTGCACGTGCTTTGTGGCGTGCTTACTAGTACTGCTAGGAGTTCCTCCTTTTCGCTCTGGTCGCAGCGATAGGCCTGTGAAGTGGCTTCAATTAGGCGCATTTTGAGTTGTTTGCTTCGTATTTTATTGTTTAGATTCTCGCTGCGGGGAGTCATTCTTTCTTGTCGCTACATCTTCGCATCTTCGGCTCCATTATGAAGTATACGCAGGCGCTGTGTCTCTTCGGGAGAACCGAAACAATAATAGTTCTCTCCAATGGCTCCATCAGTACAAGATATCCCTTAAGGGTGGCATCAACAGTTAACTAGCTAAACACTACCGATCGCGTGAATGTGTTCCCCACCTTAGCAACCCCAAAGTCATCTCGTCATACATGGATCAACGGACCCGGGAAATTGAAGAAGCCATCAACATTCAGCGAAAGAGAGACGTATGCGTCAGTATACCTTCGATATCGAAATCGGTTATCTGCATGCGACGGCATGATATTCTACGACGTTTAAACCTTGCGTGTTTATATGTGTTTGTTTATCTTCGCTTTCCGTTCCTGTATGAACGGGATATACGTAACTGACGAACGCGCTGTAAAATCTGGTTGTTAATCAGCGTCATGTCCCCTCTCTCCTCAGTCTGATGTAAGCGCTGTTTTTCGCTACAAGCTCTGCACCGACTTTTCGCTGGCTTATAATCATATTAAAATGAGGACATTTTGCCAATGGTGTTTTTTTAGTGCTCACGGAGATAGCACTTTAATGTACCTCTGTAAAACGAAAAACATCCTTCTGGCCAATGCACATGCCGCGAATCAATGGGACTCTCCCTTTTTTACGCACTTATGGCTACGGGTCTGAAAAAAAAAATTCATACCTGAGCTCTAGTCACTAAAGAGGTGCCTTTAGCTGTACCCACCCTGTGCAGTTGCTTGGGGAAATTGGGTGCAAATTCTTGGCGAAGTTGGGTGCTACTTATTAAAATGAAGAATTGATGCGATGCTTGGAAACTGCAGAGTGTGATGTAGTGTCCAATAGAAAGTTACCGATAATCACAAGTTTCTAGGTCAATTTTTTGCTTAGACAGCAGAAGCAAAATCTCTCTGCGCCGCTGCGTGATTCCTACGTCATTAGGGATGTTTGGCCGATGCTTGGCAGACAATTTCTTTTTTTCTTAACATTTACATTTAAGCCTGACGAAAAAGCGTCACGTTTCCCTCTAAAAATATTTTGTGATATTACTTGTACTCCATTAGTTTTACAGTTAAATGGCAGAAGGTGCCCAATAACAGGTAATTAGAAGGTCGTCAAGAGAGGCCACAAATTCCAAAACTTGGAAAGCGCTAGAAATCTCAATCCCTTGTGCACGGCTGTGTGAACTTCCCTACGGCTCCTAAACCAGCCTGCTTCAAGAGCTAGAATGACCACAAACGTGTATCAGTAGTAAAATGACTTAAAAGTCTTAAAAATCGACTTAAAAGTCGTGTATGACTTAAAAGTCGAGTATACGTCACAGCTATTGTTCGGTCGGCGAAACAGAAACTGAAACCGCGTAAAGAGAAATTTAATTGTAAATTATTTAGCGGCCGTAGGCGAATACCATGCGGTGATCCATGTATAATAATGTCTAACGTATCAACTGAAAGAAGAAAACACGCAAGCGAAAATTTGGTGCCTATAGTACCTTAAATATAGCATGACGAAGCTATATATGGAGAGAGAAAGACAGCGAGAGAGATACGACAGCAAAGGCGATGTGTTTAACCATAAATACGCACTTGGGGAAGTAGAAGAAAGCATATGAAAGGGATAGGAAAACAAATTCGTATCGTAAGATGCGTTTAATGTCCCTAAACGAAGCATGGGCTATGAGAGACGATGAAGTGGAGGTATGTAGATTAATATAGCCCGCCTGAGATTCTTTATCGTGCGCTGACAGTTCACAGCACCTGGGGGCTTTTCGCATTTCGCCTGCATCGAAATAATGATTCCACGGTCGGAATCCGATTCCGAGACTTTGGGATCAAGAACCGATGGTCGTAGCCACTTAGCCTGCACTGCTGGCTGCACTGGCTGCACTGCACTGCTGGAAGAGAGCTGAGTTAAAATTGTCACGTTAGTAAGGACATTGCGATTAGCAGAATGAGACCATCGCATAGGCATGGTGTCCTTCAAAAACTACACAGTGTTTGGCCGTGCGAGCGAGGAAAATATAGGAGGTATGAAAAGTTAATGACCAACAGTGCGAGTAATTATGATATGCAATGTGAAAACGTCAAAGGTTCCGCATGTCAAGCTTAAAGACCACATGCAATTTTGACGTACAAGTGGACACCAGAGGGAGGCAAATTACAGGCTAAAGAGCGTCTGTATAAAATAAAAACATCATCATCATCATCATCATCAGCCTAAATACGCCCACTGCAGGGCAAAGGCCTCTCCCATGTCTCTGGAATTAACTCTGTTTTTTTGCCAACTGCGCCCACCCTATCCGCGCAAAACTTCTTAATCTCATCTGCCCACTTTAACTTCTGTCACGCCCTGCTACGCTTACTTTCTCTAGGAATCCACTCCGTTACCCTTAAGGAGCAGCGGTTATCTTGCCTTCGCGTTACATGCCCTGCCCAAGCCCATTTCTTCCTCTTGATTTCGACTAGGATGTCATTAACAAGTGTTTGTTCTCTAACCCTTCTCTTCTTGCTCTGCAAAACAAATCACACCTACTCACCCTCAGTACGCAACCTGCTCGTACGTTTGCGCAGTCCACTCATGAATCCCAGCCCCGTCAGCCTGTTACATGCATCGAATCATGCACTAGTGAGTGTCACCTCACATCATGAGCCTAGCAGTGCACCCATCTCAGCCGAGCCGCTTTGCGATCGTTGGAACCACGAACTCCATGGCGGCCGGAGCACCCGCTAGGCCTGAATATAAACACCTGGAACGAACGTTCCGGTGAATACGGAAACGGCGGGAGAAGAAAGCCAGGAAACGGAAGTAAAGACCAGGGAGGGGGAGGGCAAGCGGGAGAGCAGGGAAAGGGAAGCCGACCGGGATAAGGCTGGCAAGGGGGAGAGTTTACGGGCGGCAATCCGTAATTGGAGCCGGCGTTGGACGCGGGACGCCTAATGGGATGCCTCGTTAATCTTGCAGATCGGGAGTTGGCGTAGAGGCGGACCTGGCTGCTGCTTCGAGTACAGTTTCGGGACTCCACGCTCGTGGGCTTCCCCGCGCCGAGAGCTTAGCTGCTGCTGCTGCTGCGAAGCACACGCAGGCGAGACGACTTTCTCCCCTACTTTGCTCAGCTTTCCCGTTTCCCGGGCCCCGGTTGTTTCTTTAACTTGCGTTCGCTCCCCAAATTCCTTTATTTTTTTCTTTCACCCTTTACAGCACTTACCTAGGGAGCATGCGTCGCCAGAACCGTGCAGTTCCATGGCGGGAAGATTTGTAGCCGTGGTCTGCTCGACAAGAATCACCTCCTTGTGCAGATAGGTATATTTTTTTGGACTTTTGCTGAGTCGGCTTCAATTTAATTACCTCATGTCAGAAATTCTCTTCCCGAAAAATAGTTCTGGACTCCTTTGCCGCTCTGCGTTGGCCTGTGATGCTTGGCAGAAGCAAGAGAAATTTCTGCGTTGTTTTATTCGCTTGACTTGCTTGGCGAGACCCAACGGTAATTTTATGTTGTCTTATCTTACCGTATGTTCGAGATGATAACATTCGTAAAACAGGAGCGAATTGACAAATAGGAGACATTGTAGCGTTGTGACACATCCATTCCTGCTTCCATTACGTTAAATTAATCATCCCACTTTGCACAAACTACAATTTTATGTACTTTATAAAATATTAAAATATCAATTTTGACGTGCATTCATTCAGTTGTTGATTTTGTTTTACGTACTAATTCCTCACAGGTCGTTTATTCACCGTAAAAAATAGTGGGCGGCACGCAGGAGAACGGGCATCAAAAACCAAAAATCGCATCTGAAGGAACAGGCGCTGCATGAGACATTGGAAACCCGAGTTGACTTTTGGTAGATCGACAAATATACCGGTAGAGATCGAAAGAGAATTCCTGGCCAGGCAAGGTCTATAGTAAGTGTGCTTAGAATTGCTGGTCACGCATTGCGGCATGCACACACTCCATTAGTGGCTATGCCATTGTAACGGGCTGTAAGGGGCGGTGTATTTATTAACAAGAACTTGCTGAATTTGTTGAAGCCCTCTTTGCTAATCACGTGACGAAAACGTGTGTTGCCATTTCCAGTGGGTGCATATGACTTTGCAAAATTACGCTGTAATGCTGCATAAGAAAAGGAAATCGTGTTCGGAACTTACGGCACTTACAAGTGCACAATCCTACTAATAGTCGTAATTACTGAATGTGAGAAAAATTTATCAAAAGATTAAATTCCTGCTCTCCACAGATGAAGAATGATTAAGTTTAACGCGCTTAATCATTCTAGTAAGCCCCTTTGAATAAACGTCTAGACAAGCATTACATGAAGTGAGTATCCTTTATAGAAACGTCTAAAAACCGGTGTCAAGGTAAAGCGCATTGCACTTAACGGGATCAACATGGTTCGAGGTTGCAGTTACTGCGTTACATGCTGCACGCAACTTCATACCTCACTTTCGTGGCTTTCGCAGTGGGGTCTGCTTTTAAGGGGAAGTGAGCAGCAGCAGAGACTGGATGGCACGAGCGGTAAGCAAGGCTTAGCGACAGCGAGGTTGTGGTATTCGGACAGGCCTCGCTTCGGCTCTGCTCGACACATCTAGAGCGGAAGTGAAGCAGGAAGGTGAACGCGGAACCGGAGAGCGGAAAGAAACGGAGGTAGATGCTGCTAACCCGAGCCAGGCCTAAGCCTTTTATGAACGCTACGCTTTGAGGGAACTGGAAAAAGAAGGCAGAGAAGAATGAAAGCGGTCGAAGTAGAGCTTCTCGTGCTGCCGTCTGCTGCCTACGTGATGATGCTGAAAAGGGGGAAAGGGCAAGCGGAGGAAAAAGGAAAGGAAGCGCTCCGGAATTTAGTTAGTCTGGGATATGTCTTACTCGTGCAGGAGGCCGGTAAACGAAGTGACCGTGACTCTTATGTGCTGCAGAATGAGCACGGGGTTCGAGGGCTGGGCTGAATGTATCGACCCTGAGTGGAGGCGGGCCCTCGCGTAAAGCGTAATCGGTAATCGGGGTGTAATCGGAAAGGGACTATAGGCCGGGAAAACGAAGGTTACGCCTTAGTCAATGAGAGTGCTATTATTTGACACACATCATCCACAGGAATACAAACCGAAAGAAGGGGGTGATTATCTACAAGTGGGCAAAAAGGCTGTCTGGGCTTGACAGCTCATCAGCTCATCAAGGTATAAATTCTACGTGTTTTACTCTACACTCTGATCGCCCAACAGACTAAGGTACCACGGTTCCCGTTGGACCGGCGGCCACCCGCACGGACCGGCGAGTGCCCCCTTGTTAGCGAACTATACAGGGTATTTTGACCAAACGCGGGATGCCGAGGAGTGACAAAATATGAAATAGAGAAACTAGGTCGGCGTCCTGTGTTTAGTCAAAATGACTCCCCCCCCCCCCCCCCCCCCCCCCCCCCCCCCCCCCCCCCCCAGGCTAGACCGGATTCCATCACTCAATTTTATACAGGGTTATATGCTGGGTGTACTAGGCATAGGTAAAAACCAGATGTAAGCGTTAAGAGACAAGCAGGGCAATGTAACTAGCAATGTAGGTAAGATAGTTACAGTAGCCGAAGAGTTCTACACAAATATAAGCAGTATCATATGTAATCAGAACTCTAATGTGACAGAGTAGCGCAAAGCAATGCGTCATCCCATCAGTAACGAAAGAGGAAGTAAAGGAAGCCTTTAGAGCAATACAAAGGGGAAAAGCAGCTGGTGAGGATTAGGTAAAAGCTGATCTGTTGAAGGTCAGAGGGGAGATTGTGCTAGAAAAACTAGTCACCCTGTATGCGCAATGTTTATCACCTCGACCGTACCAAAAGCTTCGAAAAACGCAAACATAATCTTAATTCATAAGAAAGGAAACGCCAATTAAGGACTTGAAAAATTACAGATAGATCAGCTTACTGTTCGTTGCCTACAAGGTATTTACTAAGGTAATCGCAAATAGAGTCAGGGGAACCTTAGACAACAGATCATAATCACACTATCAATCACATAACAGATGAATGCCCAGAATATAACCACACCTTATATATAGCCTTCATTGATTACGAGAAAGCATTCGACTCAGTTGAAACCTCGGTAGTCATACACGCATTGCAGAATCAAGGTGTAGAAGAGCCTTATGTCAAAATACTGGAAGATATATACAGCAACTGCACAGCTACCATACTCCTCCATAAAGTCAGCAATAAAATTCCAATAAGGAAGGGCGTCAGGCAAGGAGACAAGATCTCGCCAATGCTATTCACCGCCTGTTTACAGCAGGTATTCCGAGGCCTGAATTGGGAACAGTTGGGGAATAAAGTTAGTGGAGAATATCTAAATAATCTGCGATTAGCGGATGACATTTCCTTGCTAAGTTAAGCAGGAGATGAACTGCAAAGCACGACCAATGAGTTAGGCAGGCCGAGCAGAACGGTTGGTCTAAAAATTAACACGCAGAAAACCAAATTCATGTTCATCAGTCTAGCAAGAGAAAAGCAGTTCACAATTGGTAGCGAGGTGCTGGAAGTGGTAAGGGAATACGTCGACTTAGGGCAGGTAGTTCCATTTCCTTTATCCGTATCTATTTCCAATTTCCACCGTCCAGTGAAACACTTGGACACTCATTTCGAATACCTGATCGAATTTCGACGCAGGCAAAATTCTTGAGGCCATTAACTTTGCGATCTCAGTGTATGTTAAAGAGCCCTTAAGAGAAGTTAAGAGAACTGAAGAGAACTCCTGGTTGCGCTAGTTGGTAATTCTTCAATTGCAATTTAAAGGTGCCAAAAACCTCAGACACACGCAAACACCCACACACACGCACGCACATGCACGCACACAAACACACGCGCGCGCGCGCGAGAACAGCACGAGACAGGGCGCTATACTCACAACTGGCTGATCTTGCAGAAGCCACAGACATATGCCGGGTGTTACAGGGAAGACTTAAGTCAATTTTCAAAAATAGGATCTTTCAGGTAATAACATGGCTTTTGCGGGATGGTATTGCCTTGCTTGGCGGAAACCTGAAAACCGGTGAATCATTTTAACTTGTAAGGTGGTTAACTAATTCACATATATAACTTCTAACTATTAGAGTGAGGCGCCTGGCTTTAATTAGAGATTTGTAGCCGGTCGTTAGTAACCGTTATATCAGTTTGTATAGTTTCGAAAACGTGATTACCCTCCCCGCTGTGGCTCGACAAAATCTGGCTGCATCTTGCGAAAATACATGCGCTTTCAAAAGCATGCAGGCAAAGCAACCCCTCCAGTGCACGTGGCTAGTCGAAACAGGAACAGTGGCAAGAGTAATCACGTTTTCGAAATTATAAAAACTGGAATGGCGGCTACCAACGACCGGCTACAGATCAATAATTGCATCCAGACGCCTAACTCTAATAGTTAAAAAATAATGGTTTGAAATTAGTTAACCAGCTTACTAGTTAAGGTGGTTCACCGGTTTTCTGGTGTGCGCCAACGCCGTAATGTCCTGCCGCGAAAGCCATATTTTACAGCGACAACTGCTAGGCGCCCGTCCTTGGATTTAACGCCGCAGTCGGTGTCGTCGGCGTCGTTGTCGTCGTCGCAGTTGGCGTAACCGGTCAACCTGGGTCGCATAGGCCTACGGACGGCTCTGTTTGGAACAGCTGCCAGCCAGTGCAGGGATGCATCATGTGACCACTACACCAATGGTCACGTGACTAAACGCCTAAACATCTATCGCTGAATCTCGTGTAACGCAGTTGTAACCGTGCTGTGAGGTATTTTTGCCTCAAAATATTGTGTTTGAAAATTACTTAGTCTTCCCAGTAACACCACGTGTACATTCAGCCAGCACCTGCACAAGGAACATATTCATTTGTCAAGTCGTACATGATAATCATCGCTCAAAAACTTTCTTCTGCCTTACATATATATATGCAGACAAGGTAAAGAAAATGAGGGGCTCGTTTGACTAACTTATTTAGGGCGCCAACCGTCACAGAAACCAAGGTGCATACGGGAATGTTTATTTTTTTATGTGTCGTGTTTATCAGTGGGATAATAATACTTAGATTAATCTATCGCTGAAAGAAAATTACTTATAAAATAGCAGAAGAAACAACCATGCCGCCGGTGGGATCCGAACCGACGACCTCCGAATATCGCGTCCGGTGCTCTACCAACCGAGCTACGGCGACGGCGGTCCAATCTGCTGCTCTCGTGGGTATTTATGTTTTTTTTATTGGGTGTAAGCGAACCTCGTGAGTGTTCACCAGCGCCACTCTCGCCCATAGCGGCGGACGTAGCACGTCCTTTAATACCGCGAGTGTGACGTGGAACGTCATCTAACGGCGAGGGCGGAAACTGCGAGAGCCCTCTAATGCTACGTATGGCATACAGACTGCCAGAACCGAGACCCTCGTTAAGCTATTAGCAGACAAGGTAAAGGAAATTAGGGGCTCGTTTGACATACTTATTTATGGAGCCAACACTCACAGAAATCAATATGCATACGGGAATGTTTATTTTTATGTGTTGTGTTTATCAGTGGGATAATAATACTTAGATTAATCTATCGCTTAAAGAAAATACTTATAAAGCAGCAGAAATACAACCATGCCGCCGGTGGGATCCGAACCCACGACATCGAATAGCGCGTCCGGTGTTCTACCAACTGTGCTATGGCGACAGCTGTCCAACCATATATATATATATATATATATATATATATATATATATATATATATATATATATATTAGCAGACAGGTTAAAGGAAATGAGGGGCCCGTTTGACAAATTTATGAAGGGAGCCAACAGTCACCGAAACCAAGGTGCATAGGGGAACGTTAATTTTATTATTTTTTTTTAATGTGTTATGCTTATTAGTGGGAGAATAATACTTCCATTAATAAATTGCTTAAAGAAAATTACTTTTAAAGCAGCAGAAAAAACAACCATGCCGCCGGTGGGATCCGAACCCACGACCTCCGAATATCGCGTCCGGTGCTCTTACCAACTGAGCTACGGCGACGGCTGTCCAATCTGCTGCTCTCGTGGGTATTTATGTTTACTGCGTGTGAGCGAGCCTTGAGAGTGTTCACCAGCGCCACCCTCGACCATAGCGGCGGACGTAGCACGTCCTGTAATACCGCGAGCGTGACGTAGAACGTCATCTAACGGAGAGGGCGGAAACTGTGCGAGAGCCCTCTTATGCTACCTATGGCATCAAGACTGCCAGAACCGAGACCCTCGTTAAGCTATTAGCAGACAGGTTAAAGGAAATGAGGGGCCCGTTTGACAAATTTATGAAGGGAGCCAACAGTCACCGAAACCAAGGTGCATAGGGGAACGTTAATTTTATTATTATTTTTTTAAATGTGTTATGCTTATTAGTGGGAGAATAATACTTACATTAATAAATTGCTTAAAGAAAATTACTTTTAAAGCAGCAGAAAAAACAACCATGCCGCCGGTGGGATCCGAACCCACGACCTCCGAATATCGCGTCCGGTGCTCTTACCAACTGAGCTACGGCGACGGCTGTCCAATCTGCTGCTCTCGTGGGTATTTATGTTTACTGCGTGTGAGCGAGCCTTGAGAGTGTTCACCAGCGCCACCCTCGACCATAGCGGCGGACGTAGCACGTCCTGTAATACCGCGAGCGTGACGTAGAACGTTGTTTTTTCTGCTGCTTTAAAAGTAATTTTCTTTAAGCAATTTATTAATGTAAGTATTATTCTCCCACTAATAAGCATAATACATTAAAAAAATAATAATAAAATTAACGTTCCCCTATGCACCTTGGTTTCGGTGACTGTTGGCTCCCTTCATAAATTTGTCAAACGGGACCCTCATTTCCTTTAACCTGTCTGCTAATAGCTTAACGAGGGTCTCGGTTCTGGCAGTCTTGATGCCATAGGTAGCATAAGAGGGCTCTCGCACAGTTTCCGCCCTCTCCGTTAGATGACGTTCTACGTCACGCTCGCGGTATTACAGGACGTGCTACGTCCGCCGCTATGGTCGAGGGTGGCGCTGGTGAACACTCTCAAGGCTCGCTCACACGCAGTAAACATAAATACCCACGAGAGCAGCAGATTGGACAGCCGTCGCCGTAGCTCAGTTGGTAAGAGCACCGGACGCGATATTCGGAGGTCGTGGGTTCGGATCCCACCGGCGGCATGGTTGTTTTTTCTGCTGCTTTAAAAGTAATTTTCTTTAAGCAATTTATTAATGTAAGTATTATTCTCCCACTAATAAGATAACACATTAAAAAAATAATAATAATAAAATTAACGTTCCCCTATGCACCTTGGTTTCGGTGACTGTTGGCTCCCTTCATAAATTTGTCAAACGGGCCCCTCATTTCCTTTAACCTGTCTGCTAATAGCTTAACGAGGGTCTCGGTTCTGGCAGTCTTGATGCCATAGGTAGCATAAGAGGGCTCTCGCACAGTTTCCGCCCTCTCCGTTAGATGACGTTCTACGTCACGCTCGCGGTATTACAGGACGTGCTACGTCCGCCGCTATGGTCGAGGGTGGCGCTGGTGAACACTCTCAAGGCTCGCTCACACGCAGTAAACATAAATACCCACGAGAGCAGCAGATTGGACAGCCGTCGCCGTAGCTCAGTTGGTAAGAGCACCGGACGCGATATTCGGAGGTCGTGGGTTCGGATCCCACCGGCGGCATGGTTGTTTTTTCTGCTGCTTTAAAAGTAATTTTCTTTAAGCAATTTATTAATGTAAGTATTATTCTCCCACTAATAAGCATAACACATTAAAAAAAATAATAATAAAATTAACGTTCCCCTATGCACCTTGGTTTCGGTGACTGTTGGCTCCCTTCATAAATTTGTCAAACGGGCCCCTCATTTCCTTTAACCTGTCTGCTAATAGCTTAACGAGGGTCTCGGTTCTGGCAGTCTTGATGCCATAGGTAGCATAAGAGGGCTCTCGCACAGTTTCCGCCCTCTCCGTTAGATGACGTTCTACGTCACGCTCGCGGTATTACAGGACGTGCTACGTCCGCCGCTATGGTCGAGGGTGGCGCTGGTGAACACTCTCAAGGATCGCTCACACGCAGTAAACATAAATACCCACGAGAGCAGCAGATTGGACAGCCGTCGCCGTAGCTCAGTTGGTAAGAGCACCGGACGCGATGGAGGTCGTGGGTTCGGATCCCACCGGCGCCATGGTTGTTTTTTCTGCTGCTTTAAAAGTAATTTTCTTTAAGCAATTTATTAATGTAAGTATTATTCTCCCACTAATAAGCATAACACATTAAAAAAAATAATAATAAAATTAACGTTCCCCTATGCACCTTGGTTTCGGTGACTATTGGCTCCCTTCATAAATATATATATATATATATATATATATATGGTTTCTGCAAAATAAGAGAGTTGTGAGTAGCGCTCTGTCCCGTGCTCTTGTGTGTGCGTGTGTGCGCGTGTGTGCGTGTGTGCGTGTGTGTGTGTGCGCGCGCGTGTGTGCTTGTGTGTGTGTGTGCGTGTGTGTGTATGTGCGTGCGTGTGCGTGCGTGTGTGTGTGTTGTGTGTTTGGCAGGTTTAAATTACCATAAATCCTTGCTTTCCGATTATAACTAATAAATATTTGAACATGTATTTCAGCTGGATACTTTATTTCTGTCTGATCTCTGCCGAGTTACTGGCCGTTGGGATATAATGAGACCAGTAGATCATACTCGGTGAGCTCTACGTGCTGCTCTGTGGTAAAGGACACAGAAAGAATCTGAAATTCTATTTTTAAATGCTTATTCGCTATCATACGCCTTCTTCTTGTTTTCTGATTCCGCGGCGCTTATTTCGTGATGTCTCAAGATTTTTCCAAGATTTCTATGCACAAAGCAACATGCCTTCTCTCTGTTACTATTTCTCTTTGATAAGACGGGGTTGTTACGTTTCGCCTACGACGCGCGGTATAGCCGGCGCGGATGCAACGGACGACGGGGCTTCGTTCAAAGTGGCGGTCATTTTGGCCCATTCAGTGCTGCCGCAACGCCTCCCGCCAAGCGCGTCCAGGCAGGTTTCAATGCCACGTGTCTTCGTGTGTGCGTGTGTGTGTGTGCATGTTGGTGCCCACGCTTGTCAAAGCGCGGCAGCCGGGGAGAGGAGCACCCCAACTGGGAGGCGAGGAGGTCTGACCGGCGCCGGCCCGGCGGACGCGACACGTCACGTCTCAACATGTCCGTGCGTCGCCGTCTTGTGCGCTTCATCCCGAGCCGATCCTTCTTGCCCTCGACTCCGAGGGTATAAAGGCAGCTGCCCCGGACGCCAAAGAGACTTCGATTTCTTCCGTCGAGTAACGTGGTCGCCCTGACCGGCTGCTCTTTTGCGATGCTAGAATAAACAAGTTGTTCTGTTGGCAGTCGACTCATCCTTTGCCAGGACTTTCGGATGTCTCCAGCTGTGCCCCAGGCCGCCAGGCCAGCGCTACCCTTGGGGCTTGCGACCCAAGTGCAAAAACTGGTTGCCAGCGGTGAGATCGCGACAACGGAGGCCAGCAGCGAAGATATGAGGTCAACTGTATGCTGAGCAGCACAAAGACCATCCGGGAGCAGTGCAACGAGCCCTGTGTGATGACTGGTTGCCTGCAGCGGAACGACTGCGCTGAATTCTTGGCTGCGAGGTTTAGTGAGTGCGGGACTTTCTTCTTCTGAGTTTTGCCAGGCTTTTGTTAGTGTCAGAAACAGAGCTGGTAATTGTGGTTGTCGTTGCTGCCGGGTTAGTTTGCGGCAAGACAATAGTAGGCAGTAGAGAAAGCAGCATTCGGAGCAGCCATGGATTTGAAGTCGTTGCGCAAACCGAAATTGCTGGAGCTTCCAAGATAGTTGGGTCTGGATGTCTCAGACAAACTCAGAAAACCAGAACTGCTAAGGGCTATTCTTGAGTTGGAGGCTGAGGATGACGAGCTGTCAGAATGCCTTGAGACCATTTAGGAGAGGGCAAAAAGACAGGAGCGCGAACGTAAAGTGCAAAAAGAGAAAGACGAGCGCGAACGTAAAGAGCAAAAAGAGAAAGACGTGCGCGAACGTAAAGAGCAAATAGAGAAAGACGAGCGCGAAGGTAAAGAGCAAAAAGAGAAAGACGAGCGCGAACGTAAAGAACAAAAAGAGAAAGAGAAAGAAGAGCGCGCCCGTCAACACGCTTTGGAAATGAAGCGTCTCGAGGTAGAGATGGAACGCGCTCGTAATGGAAGTCAGGCACACGGTGCAGGAGAACGAGTATCGTTCAGAATGACTGACCTGATGCGGCCGTTTAAGCTTGGAGAGGACATTGGTTTGTTCCTGGTTAACTTTGAGCGAACGTACGAGAAGCAGGGGTTCTCTCGGGAAACGTGGCCACAGCGCTTGCTCACTTGTAGAGAGAGGAGGCAGAGGATTTCGACCAAGTGAAATTGAGTCTGCTAAAAAAGTACAGGCTGTCAGCGGAGGCGTTCCGTCGGAAGTTTCGGGAAAATGAAAAAGGCAGAAGTGAGTCATATACAGAGTTTGCCTACAGGCTTATGTCAAACATGCAGGAGTGGCTCAAAGAAGAGAAAACGTTTGGTGACCACGAGAAAATTCTGCAGTGTTTCGGGCTGGAACAGTTTTATAGTCGGTTACCTGAGAACGTGGGGTACTGGGTCTTGGATAGGCCAGACGTTAGTACAGTGGCTAAAGCCGCCGAGCTAGCCGAGGAGTTTGTGACGCGTCGGGCTCGCGGAGCTAAGGACGGTCAAAAGGGTGAATTTGGCTCCAAGTCTGAGAGGCCGAAGTTCACACCCATGAGAGCAAGGGGGGACACACGTAGTGCGGATGCGAGTGAAAGCAGTCCGACCGAACGTAAGGAGACGGCGGCAGCCGAAGCCGAACGCAGAAAGCGGTTCGAGACGAGGCAAGCGCGCGTGTGTTATACGTGCCAGAAGCCGGGTCACTTTTCTGCGCAGTGTCCAGAAACAAAAACAAAAGTCGTGTTTTTGTCATTATGCAGCACTGACGAGAACATGAAGCTTCTCGAGCCTTACATGCGAGACTTCCTCGTGAACGGCAAAGAGTGCCGAGTGCTTCGTGATTCCGCAGCTACAATGGATGTAGTTCACCCCATTTACGTAGAACCCGATATGTTCACGGGCGAGTGCGCATAGATCAAGCAAGCCGTGGAAGCTCATAGCGTGTGTCTGCCCGTAGCAACGGTGCTTATTGAAGGACCTTTCGGAGCAATTGAGACGGAGGCCGCAGTGTCATCTATGCTGCCCCCCCCCCCCCCAGTACCCGTACCTATTTTCGAACAGGTCCGATCACCTCCTGCGCGAGAAGGGGCTTTTGTTTGGTGAGGCTAGCGTTCAGGCCTTAACCAGATCGAGAGTTCGGGAGCTCGCTGCAAAGGCGGTAGTTGCGGGGCCGACGTTGTCGAACAATGAAAAAGGGTCGGAGGCGCAGCAGGCTGATATTCAGAGCACGTCCGAACTGAATAAAATTGAGCCTGTAGCGTTGAAGGCACCAGGTACTGGAGAGGAAATGCCCGACACGGGAAAGTTAGAAGAGCTATCTGCAGATTTGCTCATCGCGCCTACGTCAGATGGACTTAATAGGTTGCTAAAAGTCAGCCGGTCGGCTTTGATAGCCGAGCAAAAAAAGGATGGCAGCCTAGAAAACATGCGCTGCAATGTTAAGGAAGGTATCGCCAAGAAAAATGCTCGTTTCGTGGAAAGAGGTGGGGTCCTGTACCGGAAGTATCTAGACCGCAGGGGAGTGGAGTTCGATCAGCTGATCGTGCCTCAGTGCTACCGTCAGGATCTGTTGCGCTTGTCGCATGGCGGTTCGTGGTCCGGACACCTAGGAGTTAAGAAGACTAAGGACAGTCTCTTGCTAGAGTACTATTGGCCAGGGTGTTTTCGTGACGCAGAACACTTTGTGAGGACATGTGACACCTGTCAGCGGGTTGGCAAACCAGGGGACAAATCGAGGGCGCCGTTGAAGTTGGTACCTATCATTACGGAGCCTTTTAGACGGCTCGTTATGGATACAGTGGGACCTCTGCCGGTAACAGCCACGGGGTACAGACACATTTTGACTGTGATCTGCCCAGCGACAAAGTTCCCTGAAGCAGTGCCGCTTAAAGAACTCAGCTCAGTTGAGATAGTCAATGCACTACTGTCCATATTTGCGCGAGTTGGTTTTCCTGCGGAAATCCAGTCAGATCAGGGCACAGTGTTTACTAGCGCTTTGACGACAGCCTTTCTCGAAAGGTGTGGGGTAAAGCTGTTACACAGCTCAGTGTACCACCCACAGTCGAATTCCGTTGAGAAGCTCCACTCCGTCATGAAGCGCGTGTTGAGAGCATTGTGTTTTGAGCAACAAAGTGATTGGGAGCTGTGTCTGCCTGGGGTTATGTTTGCATTAAGGACCGCGCCGCATGCGGCTACGGGGTTTTCGCCAGCTGAGCTGGTGTACGGTCGCTCGCTGCGGTCTCCGCTTCGCATGCTTCGAGACTCGTGGGAAGGCAGGGGCGACGACCCAGTCGTGGTCGAGTACGTGCTTAGGCTCCTCGAACGCTTAAGAAGGGCACAGGAGTTGCCAGGTGAAGCAATGGCAAAGGCCCAGCAGAGGGTCAAGGTTTATTATGATTCGACAGCCAGGGCCCGTCGTTTTGAGGTGGGCGATGAGGTAATGATATTGCGCACATCGCTAAAAAACAAACTCGACGTGCAGTGGGAGGGCCCAGCACGGATTGTTCAAAAACTGTCGGACGTTAACTACGTGGTGAGTCTACCAGGAAAACGCAAAGCACAGCAAGTTTACCACTGTAATCTGCTCAAACCCTATAGACAACGGGAAGCAGACAACGGGAAGCAGTGGTGTGTATGATGGTAAACGTTCCCGAAGAGCTTCCGGTCGAGCTTCCGGAACTAGCCTCAGTGACGAACAGGGAAGACACCGATCAGGTCATTAGTGACTTACTCAGTAAAGCACCGCTGTCGCCTGAGCAGAAAACCGAACTACACCAACTCTTACAAGAGTTTCAAGGTCAGTTCTCTGAGAGGCCTGGTAGGACTTCTGTCCTTACTCATGAAATAGAACTTACCTCCCCAGAGCCAGTACGATCCAAGGCGTACCGGGTGTCACCCCGCCAGCGCGATATTATGGAGGCTGAGGTAAAGAAAATGCTACAGCTCGGTGTTATTGAGGCGGGTGAGAGTGATCTATACCTCCCCTTTGATTTAGTTGAGGTACCGGGCAAGGAACCTCGTCCTTGCGTCGACTACCGCAGGCTTAATTCCATCACTAAGGATCAAATTTATCCGATCCCTAACATCGAGGAGCGCTTGAGAAAGTATTAGCGCTCAGTTATTTCCACCCTAGATCTTGTCAGGGGTTATTGGCAGTTCCACTTACAGAAGAGGCTAGTAGGTATGCGGCGTTCATTTCACCATGGGAACATTCCGTCCTAAAGTTTTGAGTTTTGGTTTGAAGAACGCGCCATAGTGCTTTTCAAGCCTCATGGACAAAGTGTTGCGGGGACAGGAAGAATTCGCTTTACCGTATTTATACGACGTAGCGATATTCTCCCGCATCCTGGTCTGAGCATATGCCACACTTGCGGCAGTGCTAACCCGCCTGCGCGAAGCGGGCTTGACAGTCAAGGCTCCCAAGTGCCAATTAGCACAGGCCGAGGTTGTCTACCTCGGTCACGTGATTGGACAGGGTCGTCGCCGCCCTTCTGAAATAAAGGTGGCCGCTGTGCGAGACTTCCCGCACCGCGCACGAAGACCGATATTCGGTCGTTCTTAGGTGTCGCCGGCTACTATCAGAGGTACATCCCCAGGTACTTCCGATATCGCGGCTCCCCTGACGATGCTCTAAGAAAAACAGAGCCCCAAACAGTCGTCTGGGGCGAGACAAAGGAAAGAGCTTTTAGCGCCCTAAAGAGCGCCCTAACAAGCCAGCCTATGCTACGATCGCCAGACTACACAAAAGGGTTCGTTGTTCAGTGCGATGCTAGTGAGCGAGGCATGGGCGTTGTACTGTGCCAACGGGAAAATGGAGAAGTGGAACACCCCCGTCCTGTATGCTAGTCGTAAGCTGACCTGTCGTGAGCAGGCGTACAGCGCCACCGAGAAAGAGTGTGCGTGTCTCGTGTGGGCCGTTCAGAAATTGTCATGCTACCTAGCCGGCTCGAGGTTTATCATTGAGACGGATCACTGCCCTCTCCAATGGCTGCAGACCATCTCTCCCAAACATGGCCGCCTCCTGCGCTGGAGCCTCGCTCTGCAACAATATTCCTTTGAGGTGCGTTACAAAAAGGGGAGTCTCAACGGTAACGCCGATGGCTTAAGTCGAGGCCCCTAACGTAGGAATCCGCCTCAAAGTTGTTTGTTACTGATGTCTTCTTCCTGAGGCAGGATTTTTAACATATTGCTTTTGTTTAATGTTTCAAAGTGATGACGTGCTTTCTAGTGCAATTTTCCCATTTGTGGACGCGTTCTGAGTGCTGCTTGACTACTGTAAGGAACTAGGCAGTAGTATAAAAGGGGAAGGAGCCTGGCAGAGCTTAGTGAGGGTTGTCTCGTGCTTGCTGACTGAGCGGTTGCGTTTCGGCGTAGTTCTAACGCTTGCTGGGAACGAGAACAAAAATGGCAACTCTCCCGAAGTCACTTTGCAGTGTCCTGTGTGAACCTGAACCTGAGAACGAGGCCTTCTCTGTGCGCTGCGCTCAAGCAACACCGAGGGACGACCGATTTCGATCACGAGCATCATCGAGCGACATCCCTCCGGACAGCGGATGCAGTCCCCTGACCATCGGGATCTCCTTCTCCCGGCGGGGCGGTCTGTTACGTTTCGCCTACGACGCGCGGTATAGCCGGCGCGGATGCAACGGACGCCGGGGCTTCGTTCAAAGTGGCGGTCATTTTGGCCCGTTCAGTGCTGCCGCAACGCCTCCCGCCAAGCGCGTCCAGGCAGGTTTCAATGCCACGTGTCTTCGTGTGTGCGTGTGTATGTGTGCATGTTGGTGCCCACGCTTGTCAAAGCGCGGCAGCCGGGGAGAGGAGCTCCCCAACTGGGAGGCGAGGAGGTCTGACCGGCGCCGGCCCGGCGGACGCGACACGTCACGTCTCAACATGTCCGTGCGTCGCCGTCTCGTGCGCTTCATCCCGAGCCGTTCCTTCTTGCCCTCGACTCCGAGGGTATAAAGGCAGCTGCCCCGGACGCCAAAGAGAGACTTCGATTTCTTCCGTCAAGTAACGTGGTCGCCCTGACCGGCTGCTCTTTTGCGATGCTAGAATAAACAAGTTGTTCTGTTGGCAGTCGACTCATCCTTTGCCAGGACCTTCGGATGTTTCCAGCTGTGCCCCAGGCCAACGCTACCCTTGGGGCTTGCGCCCATTTGCAACAGGGTGCAAATGCAAGGGTGGAGTCAGTGATGAATGCACTCTCAAGACGGCGCGCGACACCCCGCCAAAGACATGCAGCAAAGAAAGTAGCTCACAGGGATCTGAAGGAAGGCGGGCGTTTGCGTTTATGGTGTTCGTTTTAAAAGACCACTCCCTTGAATTAATAGTGCCAGAGTCGCCTTGCAGCAGCAAGTGCCTCCCCTTCTTTATTCGTTCGATTCTCGATCCTTTCAAGTGCGCGTGGTTAGAGCGAGTCTTTCGTGCTCCTGGCAAGCTTTATATTTCAACAGCTAATCTGCATATCAAAGGAAGCCTTGCCCAGCTTTTTGCTCTCTTTTCCTAGCCCTTAGCCTTGTTTAGTCGGCTTGCTTCGGGTTTTTTCCTTCATGATTTAGTTCACTTCGACGAACGCCTGGAAGCGGTAATTAATCGCGCGAGAACTTTTTGAAGCACTACTAACGTAGTCTGCATTTTCGATTTCAGGGAGTGGCACTGCTCGCGAATCGACGTTCAGTCGTTCCACTTGTGTTAGCTTATGTCGTTTTACGGGTGAGGGGGGAGGGGGCGAACTAGTCAAGCTGTCAAACTTTTTCTCTCAATCTCCCGCGTCACCTTGATAGAAATTGGCGTTGATATAATTATTATGATTTAAAGAGAACACTTTTCGCTCGTGCTTAGTTTCGCCACTGTGTATTTATTCTCTCGCCTAACACAGAGATCTCATCAAAGCTTTTTGCATAGACAATAAAAGGAGCGGCTTCTATCGACGATGCATCTCTCAACATGTTTTCTCTGGAACTTTTTGGGTTTGCGTTTATGAGAGTTTAACTTTCCAAAGCGACTCAGACTTCGAGGGACGCCATAGTGAAGGGTTCCGGAAATTTCGACGACGTGGTGTTCCTTAACGTGCACTGACATCGCACAAAACAAGGGCCTCTAGACTTTTTCCTCCATCGAAGTTCGACCGCTGCGGCCGAGATCGAACACGTCGCTCTTTGGTAAACGTCTTGGTAATTGGTGGGTAATGACTTCTGGTAACAGTCTGTAATTCCCCGAAGCAGGCTGCATTGATATACAATTGTGTATACGTACAGCCTTGTCCATTAATGCGAACACAGGATCGCGTGATGAAGTTAAATCAGATCTCTAAAGAACACCTCATGAGGGCGTTGTCCACATTATTGTGCCCGTGCAAAAAGCGAGAGAAGTGCGATCACGTTGCCTACGCTGCTCATTAGTTTGCAATTACCCGGCATATTGTCCGTATGTGCTCATTCTAGAAGTGACGAACCCAGAGTATCCACGCCCAACTAAAACCAGGTGTATGTCAGCACTTGCCTTATTAAATTTTTGTTCCTGTTTCTTTTTTTTGCGCCAGAATGTTTCATAGGAATGAGCCACAGGTGGCCCGGCAGCCCGTGTAGTTAATACAAACAGTTTTCAAAGAGAGCTTGATAAACTTGAAAGAAAGCTTTATGGCGCGATATGTTATCGATGTCGAAATGGTGACCGACTTTCAAGCTGGCGAATTACTACTGATCGTTGTCTCTAAGAGAAGTGTGCTATTTGTAAGTGCAGCAGCGAAGGCACGGGTAAAAAACGGGACATATGCCCTATGCACCATGTTGGGGGTCGGCGCGTCGGATTGAAAAACGTCTTCATTTGCAACAACTTTGGAAGCAACGTGGTCGCGTAGTGATTTTTAGAGCCTAAATTTTATACCCAGCGTAGAGTCAGCTTAAATTGCACTTGAATCTACCGGTCACTCCAATATATAGTGAACCAGGGAAGTGTTGTAGCGGTATGTTAAAATAGAAATTTACAGGTACTGTAGCCTTGTAAATTAGGCGCATATTCAGCGTGAAAGGAGGCGCCCTCTAGCATACGCAACACACGTAGCCCGCTTGAATTGCGTCACGGATTGGTGTCCGCTCCCGGGTGCTCAGAAGTCGACGTTGTGATCTATGCTTAAGAACGGCGTCACACTCTCGCGGCTCGTTCTCACCGGAGACATGTTTTTGGGCACAGACACCTTCTTTCGTTTTGACTGCTTCTTGTGCACCGTTTCTTGTTGCAAAAAAGTGGCAACTAGTGGCAGCTGCGCACCATTGTTTATTTTCACACATATTTGTCACTCGTGCCATGAAGCAGCGCCGCTGGGGCTTACAGTTCCTGCAGTAAGAAGTCAAGAGGTTCGACTGTTTGCTCAAAGTATCGTTAAGCGCGTCGTCACTTTCAGCTGCTTTGGATCATTTCTCTCGGCATCTAGCTGGTCAGGGTGCTTAATTCTTTCACAAGAGCACAGACTCCTTCCTTTTGCTTTCCTTTCTTTGAAAGCGGGGTAGGCGAGGTCTCCAGATGTCGAACCGCTGAAAATTTCAGTATCAATCTGCTTTGCTGTTTCGCCACGTGCCTTCTTGGGGCTACAAGAAAAATTTAACATTTAAAATTGGTTTTGAGGAAAACAAAGGGCGCAGTAGCAGTCTTAGATATCTCGGTGGACAGCCGAACCATTCCGCAAGGAGGGGATAAAGGAGGGAGTGAAGGAAGTAAGGAAGAGGTGCCGTAGTGGTGCACTCCGGTAATTTCGACAGCATGGTGTTCTGTAACTTGCACTGACATAGCACAGAACACGGGCCTCTACAATTTTGCCTCCATCTAAATTCATCCGCCGCCACCGGGATCGAACCCGCCTCTTTCAGGTCAGCAGCCGAACACCATAACCACTGAGCCACTGCGGCAGCCGCTCAGGCCTCTCCTGCTTCCCACGTCCTATTCATCTGCCATCATAGTTTTCTCAAGAACTGGTTTTGTAACGATAGCTACATTACGGTAGCATTTTGAGCCTTCAGCGTGGCGGCGCCGCCACCCTGTGGCTGCGCTGGCACGCCGTGGCTGCGCCGCCACGCTGCCACGTGGTTGGTCACGTGATGCGGAGCAGCTGCGGGCGGCGCGGCGCCGTGGCTGATCACGTGGTTCGTCACGTGGTTGGCACGTGCCCAGCCACGTGGTGTGAAGCAGCTGCTGCCGCCGGCCGTTCGGCGCGCCGGCGAAACCGAGCTGCAACAGCTGTGCGCACGCGCCGTGTCAAGTTGGACGAAGATGAAGAAGCCGATGAATATAGCTTTTTTCGCGTCAGCAAATGATATTCATGCACTCTACGAGTGTTTGCAGGCATACATGAATGCTATTGAAGTCTGGTTGAACCAAATTAATTTATCACTTAATGTCAGCAAATGTGGCGTGCTGGTATTTCCGCCCGATACTCCTTTGTGCATCTCGCTAGTCTACCGCTCCACTCCAATTCCGCAGGTGGAGTCGGTTGAATACCTAGGCGTTACTTATGATCAACGTTTGGACTGGCGACACCATATTAATAATAATGTTATTAAAGGGGAACGTGCTCTGGGCCGGTTGACACTAGTTGGCAATAAAAAGTTCGGCATGCGTCGTGATACGTTACTGTTGCTCTGTAGGGCTTGTATGAGACCGATTCTGGAATTTGGTTGCGTCTTATTCTACAAGCTGCAGCCATTAGCTGTACTGGAAAGGCGTGCCCAAGGGCTATGCTTCGGGCTCCCAAAATCAGCTTCATACGCTGTCCTTTATCTGGAAGCCCGTATCCCCGATCTCTTTTCCCGCTTCCAACTTCTAACAGTGCGTACTTTCCTTAGGTCCTTTGACCAGGCCCCGGCGTTAGTGGTCCCATTTTTCTATCCAAACCACACCTGTTTCTCACTAAACATTGGCCACGCTATCAGCTTCCGCAAGTTAGGTTCACGCAGAATCTGTTAGCCCCGCTTCAGGTTGATCTGATCTCCTTGCAACAAGTTGCGGATGCGCTGGCAGACCCCGTCTTCTATTACGACCATATTTTCCCGTCCCATGCGAAACATATGCCCGCAAATATCCTAAGTGGTCTCCTTTCTGAACAACTACAGAATTTTCTTCTTCATACCGTTATCTCCACTGATGCCTCCGGCAGCTGTGAGAAGGAGGCGATTGGGATATATTCGAAGGAGCTGGCTTGGAGCTATTCCGTTCGTATCCCATATTATACTCCTATATTCTTCGCAGAGTTTCTGGCCATTGGTTTGGCTCTTCTCAAACTTCCTAGGGATGTAGCACGGGTTCTTATTCTTGCAGTCTGCCTTTCAGTTATAGTCTCTCTCCAAAGTTCGTGAAAATCTTTATTGAATCGTTCGCTTAGGTTTTTTGTTCCGCTCGCAGTGCGTGAGTTCCGCTTTGTCTGGGTACCTGGGCATTCGGGCGTCTATTTTAACGAGGTGGCTGATTTATTGGCAAGGTCAGCTCTCAGCGCTCCTGTAATCTATCCCGTCCCTGACCTCATTCTGTTAGAAGTTTCACGTTTCCAGCGCCTCCAACATATTTCAGCCAACTTGAGTATTCTAGTGCTCAATAACGTGGATTTTCACCACTTAAAGTACCCATGGAATATCCGGTGATGTAAATGAAGGCTCTGTGAGGTGTCAATGACGCTCCTGCGATGCAGAATTCCTCACTTAAATTTGCACTTATGCAGATGTGGGTTCGCTGCGACAAACCTTTGTGTATCATGTGGGCAGGTTGAGACAATAGATCTTTGTTTTTCTCTTGCCGGTGGTTCGTAGTTCAGAGAAAACAGTATTTGGAGGTCCCTCTTTCGAGGTTAGTACTCCTTCTGTCTCTTCCAATTCTTCTCTCGTTCGGTGCGAGCGCTAAGGGATTCCCGCTAAGCAGTGTTTGCGGCTACCTTCATGATTACATAAGTGCAACTGATCGATTACCTTGTCAGCTGCATACAAAATTTTGTCGCATGTCCAAAACTCCTCGATTCTATTCCCGGTAATTCATATTTCTCTAATTCATTTGACTTTTCCAATTTTTATATTGATTCAGTCTTCTCACGCCTATGTTTCCCTGCGCAAATACCTCATTGGGATTATCTACTGAACCTTGGCCAATCCTCCTGCGTGGGTATGTGCCATGCTTACTAACGAGAAGAAGAAGAAGATCAGAGTGGCGAAAGACTAACCTTGCAATTCAACTGAGCGAGTTCCACCCGGCCAACTGTATCTATCGCGTCACTCCAGGTTTAACCAGAGCTAAACGACCGCTAATTTTTGTTTACGGGGGTTTAATGTTTCAAAGCGACTCAGGCTATGAGAGACGCACCTGAAGCGGTGGTTCAGTGGTTAATGCGCTCGGCTACTGAGCCGGAGTACCCGGGTTCGAACCTGACCGCTGCGGCCGCGTTTCAATGAAGTCGAAATGCAAAAGGCGCCCGTGTGCTGTGCGATGTCAGTGCGCGTTATGGTCGAAATTATTTAAGAACCGTCCGCTGCAAAAAAATAATATTGGCCTCTTTCTTTGTTTCGTCTTTCGCTCCCACCTTTCTCCCTTCTCGTACGGCTCAGTTCCAGTTTCCACCGATATATGTGAGAAAACTACCGTGCAATTTCCTTTCCTCAAAAACCAATTTTCTATGAGAGACACCGCAGTGAAGAGCTCCAAAATTATCAACGCCCTAGAGTTCTTTAGCGTGCACTGACATCGTACAGCTCATTACCTTCTAGAATTTCGCCTCCATCAGAACTCGACCGCCGCGGCCGGGATCGAACTCGCAATGTTTCGGGTCAGCAGCTGAGAGGCATAACCACTGAGCCACCGCGGCACCTCTTTTCAAAAGAAGTGCACTTCAAAAGAACTGCACGGCGATGCATGGTTCGATCAGGCGGAAATGCGTTAGGATGGCTTGTTTCCTTCACCCCTGAAATTCCGCTCATTGCACGAGATACCTCTTTCAATTCTGTTGTGTGCACCCTATCATCTTCGTGGTCACTGGTCGACAGAACTGCCACCATCATGTTGTATTCTGCAACCATGCAAAGAGCTACGCCGCTGGTTGCTGAGCGACTGGCGTCCACCACGTTGTCAACACCAATTGCTCATCTACTCGTTCCCCTACTCGCCGACGAAACCGCTTCCACCACGCTGCTGATGTAACCAATCACAACCGCGCAGAGCATCGCACTCTGTTTTCTTCTACTAGGCCTCGGAACACAAGTGCACGATTTCGTTTCCCACAGCCTTCAAAGTCAAAATCAAAGTCAAATTTATTTCAGCATCAATGTCCACAGGACACGTGTGCTGCTCTTCTCACATCGAAGTTCACGACGCAGCTAGGCTTCTCTATCCCAGCCCGACACACAGTCCCAGCCTGCGCACGCTTTCTCCTTTTAACGCGATACTTAACACTCCCGTTCTGCAGAAAATTAGGCGTCTTCGTTGTCGGCGTGGTGAGCGAAAAATCCCCGGAGAAGCAGCCTAGGTGCGCAACCTATGTCACGTAATCTTGTGGCATCGTCACATTTTGTCCACCGATTAGTAAGCCAATTTACCACCGTGGTAGGTGCCAGTGAAAATAATGGCTGGTGGCGACAGGTTGATCTGGAAGAGCAACCTGGGCCGTATTCTATAAGCTGTCGATTATGCGCTGCCCATTAATAATAATTGGTTTTTTGGGGAAACGAAATGGCGCAGTATCTGTCTCATATATCGTTGGACACATGAACCGCGCCTTAAGGATTTGGCGTCCATTTGGTCCTCTCTCATCGGTCACTCAGATAAACCCGCGGCTTTCAAGCGTCTGCGGCTTGCGATCCGCCCAGGGAGGGTTGGGCACTGGACCTCACCATGGTCAGGCCCGCTCACCTGCTGTTGACACAGCTCTGCTATGCCCCTCACCATTAGCTACATATGCATCCAATTTCAGCCAATGGTAAGGTCGGGTATCCAACAAATCCGATAGCTGGGTCGTGGTGTATGTCGTGGTGTATGACGCGAAAGCAACAACGAAAATTGGACAGCTTACGCAATACGACCCCTCGGTCGCATAAGCCCCACATGTGGCAGCATCTGCGATCGCAGGGCAGTGTCGCATCGCTAAAACCGCTGCGACACTCCGCCAGGAGTGGTACTCCCAGGGATTTATGAATGCAAAGTCGGGAATGACCAATTCATCACATATGAGCTATCGCGTCATAACCTAGCTTCATAACACGATAGCGTCGTAACAACCCAATCGCGTCATAACCTTATGACGCAGCTTAAAGGACAGCCACATAGGTTTTAGAAATCGAGGAGCTTAAAGGGGCAGAATGCGTGGAACTTGGAGGTAAAGCATGGAAAGTCTTTTTGGTCTAACATTTGAAATAGCGACATAATTGTCGATCTAGATCGCGACGACTATCAAGATTCTCCGCAGCGCACCACATCAAGTGGGGCGCATGATGACATCTTGTGAGTAGGTAAAGCTACTCAGAAATACGAAAATGAAACAAGTAAAAGCGGCAGACAGGTGGAAAGGGAAGAGGAAGCTGCGATCGACAGAGGGCAGAATACGGAAATTAAGGAGGCCATCCAACAACGACGTGTGCTTTCAAGGGAACACAGAAAGGCGGACAAGGCGCAGCTATCTCAGTAGGAAATAGTTCAAAACTGAGAATCTTATCCACAAAAGAAA
Organism: Amblyomma americanum; assembly: GCF_052857255.1. Classification (NCBI taxonomy): domain Eukaryota; kingdom Metazoa; phylum Arthropoda; class Arachnida; order Ixodida; family Ixodidae; genus Amblyomma; species Amblyomma americanum. Next base: position 100,811,128 of record NC_135507.1, on the reverse strand, counting down.
CTGGAAGTGCAGGTCCTCGTCCACGATAAAATAAAGCAGTCCACTGATTGCTCGATAGCTGAAATACGCGATGCAACTAAATGTGGGCCAAGAAAATTCTGGAACCGTATAAGCTGGCTGGCTAAAAAGAATCAGGAAAGTAAGAACAGATTCAAGATGCCGAGAGAATATGTTTAGAGGACACCACAAAGTGAATTACATTATATGAGTTATAGCTGAGTCATGTAGGACCGAAAACAGGCTAATATCATCAAATGAGGGAGCAACACAGGACAGCATAATAGAAAGAGCTTAGAACTCGCCAATTTTAAGTGGGAAAGGGCAGAAGCAACTTTTTCTAAATACAGAGCAGCAGGTATAGAGGAAATTCTAATAAAGCTCTTTAATGAACTTGGTCCAATATGCAAGAAAACGTTGTTGAGAGCGTTGGAAATAAGCACAAGATGAGAAAATTCCAGACAGCTGACGACAGGGTAAATGAATTTGATGTATAAAAGAAACGGAGATAGGAGGCACATAAAATCCTTCAGACCGATTACGATAGCATCTGTCGTATACAGGCTGTCAATACAGGTGGTGAAATTAAAAGTGCAGTCATTGATAGAAAGTAATAAGATACTCGGAGAACTTCAAAAAGAGGTGAGAAGTGGCATGCGCTTATATAAAAACCTGTTCGTGCTTGCCAAATGCATAGAAATAGCGAGGGTGTAAAAAACACCTCTATATTTAACCTTTCTGGACATTAGCTGTGCCTACAACGTGAACAGGGAACTCCTGTGAGACATACTGAAAGATGAAGGTATCGGTCATGAGGTAATTGATTTCCTATCGGAAATATACCGAGAAAATAAAGTTGAAATTGCATTGGATGGGATAAGAACTACGACAACGGTCGTAGTACGCACTGTTAAGGCAATGTTGTCTTCTGTCACTGCTGCTCACGCTTTTATTGTTACGGGAGGGTCTCCACCAACAACTTTGCAGCTCTGAAGGGTAATCGAATACCTAAGTCTTGAAGAATGCTCACACACGCCCACTCTCAATGTCGTCGTTTTCAAGAGCACCGATAGTCACTTCGTTGTCGGCTGGCAACACTACACTGCGGCAAAATCACCGTCCCGGTCAGTGCTTGGGATGGGGGGGAGATGGAGGGAGAATGATAGGGCTTGAGGCCGGGCAACGTGCACTATGTTTGAAGGAGGTGTAGCGGACTCACTCTTTGGATGGAGCGGTGCAATTTCGCAGGTCACGTCGGTCACTTGGCGTAAAACACGGGACGGGCTCGCGTAAAGAGGCAGAAGTTTTTCGCCCAAGCCACACGACGGGACGGGAGCCAGAGTAGGATGAGGGAGCCGGGACGATAGTGGACATCAGGGTGGTTACTGTCGTAGCGGCGCTTCGAGAAGATTGACAGGCAGACAGTCGGCGACGAGGAACCTCTCGGGCGGCGTCAGCCCGGGCGATGACATCACGAGCATAAGTATTTACGGAGTCGGCGATGGGCAGTAAGTTATCGAAGGGCAATAATGGGTGTCGTCCAAAAATAAAATAGAAGGGTGAGTACTCAGCAGTAACCTGGCGAGAAGAGTTATAAGAGAAAGTCACAAATGGGAGGCTAAGATACCAATCATGGTGATCATCAGAAATATACATTGAGAACATGTCAGTGAGTGTGCGGTTTAGACGTTATGTAAGCGCATTCGCCTCAGGGTAATAAGCCGTGGACTTGAGCTGAATGGAGCATGCACGAACAACTAGGAAGAGGAAGCAACGGCTACAGCCAGTCAACAGTTGGCGGGGGGCGCTAGGGTGCACGGTGGGGTAGGATCTCGTGCAGAAGGAGGTCAGCCACGTCACTAGCGCCGCTGATTGGGAGGGCACGCGTGATCGCGTACCGCATTGTATAATCGGTGACGACGGCGATCTATTTGTCCCTCAAGATGGCTATGGGTGGAAAGTGCCCGGAAGCCAGAACCGTGGGCTTCTTTCGGCGTTAACAGCACTCACAAGCGGCCCCATATTGTTTGATGGAGCCGTACAGACCAGACCAGAAAAAACGCCGACGAACGTGCGCGTACGTACGAGCCACTCCAGGTTTACCTCTGTCGGAGCATCATGGAATTGCTCGAGGGTGGCAGAATGCAGGTATTGCGGTACGACAAGTAAGATGTCAGCGCCATCTTAGAGCATATTGCGGCGGTAGAGAGTGCTCGCATTGATGACGAACAATGCAAGGGAATTGTCAGGCCGGTCGACGTTGAGGCGGTCGATGATAGAGAGTGAGTTGGTACCCAGTCGCTGTTCGTTGGCAATAGGTGATAAGGCCGAAATACGCAAGACACAGTCGCCAGAGTCAGTTTGTACGTGTCGGAGGATCGACGGGATGACCGGACAAGCCGTGAACATCTTGATGGAGCCGGCCGGATTTGTGCACGACAGGAAAGGTATACTCTTGCAAGCGCAATGCCCAACGACCAAGGCGGCCAGTAGGGTCCTTGAGAGGAGAGAACCAGTGCAAAACGCGGTGGTCGGTAACAACAGTGAACAGTCGGCCAAAACAAGTAAGGGCCGGATTTCGAAATGTCAGGCACTCCAACTCTGTGATGGAACAATTATTCTGAGGTGAAGAAAGAAGGCGGCTTGCATAAGCTACCACGCAGTAGTGGTCGTATTCCCGCTGAGCAAAGGTGGCGCCAATGCCATGGCTGCTGGCGTCTGTGTGAAGTTCTGCAGGGGCGGAGGTGTCAAATTGCGCCAAGACAGGTGGGTTGGTGAAGACAGCAATGAGGCTTGAGAAATCGTCAGCGTGCTCAGAGCCCCATGAAAAGGGAACGTAGAACGTTCAGTTGGGAAGTTGGTACAGATGCATCTTTTGTAAAACAGCGCGAATAACGTCGGACAAGAACAAGAAGGACACGGGACGAGCGCTGACTCTCAACTAAGGTTTTATTAGCAACACCTAGTGGTTATAAACGAAAAAACACATACAAAGTGCATCACATGTTACACTAAAATCAATAAAACATGAGGCAGAGAAGCACGCGACGCTCAAAGCCACCAAGAAAAGCTATCTCTTTGTCACTGAGACTGAGTGACGGTTTGCTAACACACTTTGGCTAACACACAAGTGGCTCTAGACCAGAACGCCGTCCCTTCTTGTAAACCAGCGCAACGACTCGAAGCCAAACAGAAAGGGACAAAACACAGCGCTTATCTGTTTGGCTTCGAGCCGTTGCGCTGGTTTACAAGAACCATGTCTAACCAACTCGACCACCAGTTCATGTTGTGCCGTCCCTTCGCCTCTTCAGTTTTTTTTCTGATTTACGACATTATAATGAGACCACTGTTTTTTTTGGTGACGGTGATGGAAGTGGACGCTGTTGAACTTCAGTCCGGTCGGTAGCCCGCTGCCGCCCAGAGGAAACGTCTTGGCTTCCCGAATGACGCAAGCAACCAGGCCACCATGGTGTACTCGGCCACCCCCATCTTCATCATCATAAATTTTACTACGCCCACTGCAGGGCAAAGACCTCTCCCATGTCCCTCCAATTAAACCTGTCCTTTGCCAGCTGCATCCGCCCTTTCCCTGCAAACTTCTTAATCTCATCCGCCCATCTAACCTTCTGCCGCCCCTTGCTACGCTTACTTTCTCTTGGAATCCACTCCGTTACCCTTAGGGACCAGCGGTTACCTTGCCTTCGTATTACATGCCCTGCCCAAGCCCATTTCTTCCTCTTGATTTCGACTAGGATGTCATTAACCCGCGTTTGTTCTCTCACCCATTCTGCACGCTTCCGGAGTCGGCCACCAGTGATGACTCTTGGGCTGACGACGGCTTCATCACAGTCGTAAGCAAGAAGGGCAAACGGGGACAGCGCAAAGGTGAGGACTCGTCGTCGTCGAGTACGTCCACGATTACTACGGAGCGAGGATAATCTGCACATACTGTCCTGTTTGGGCCAGAGGCTTCCACAGACAATCTCAACCACATCAATAGGCAAGCCGCGTCTGCGTTCCTGGACGCCCACGTCCCGGGAGCAATTAAAGATGTGAGGGTGAATCGTTTTAGGAATGTCGTCGCCATTTATGTCATGAACCGGAACGCGATGGAGAGTTCGAGCAATATCAGAACGCTCGGCGGCATCAGCGTTCATTCCCATGTCCTTCTTAGCAGTGGCACTACGGCAGGCGTCATTTACGACGTCGACGTAGCCATCCGCGACTACGATCTTCCTATTTTGATCAAACCAGCTACCGACGGTGTAGCCATACTGCAAGCCCAGCGCCTTGGAAGGACAAAGTGCATCAAGTTGACCTTCCAAGGGGACTGCATTCCAACGTACGTGAAGGTTGGGCACTTCAGCATGTAGTTAGGCCTTTCATCCCGAAGCGTCTCCAGCGCTGGAAATGCACGAAGATAGGACGCGCCAGTAGTGTGTGCTATTTCCCCATCGTGTGCTCACGCTGTATTAAGCCACACAGCAGCGATTCTTGCCGGGCAATAGTCCTTACGTGTACCAATTGCCGCGGCCCTCATGACGCTGTCTCAAAAGATTTTCCACGCCTGAAAAGGGAAAGGACGATACTCAAACAAATGACAAGAGACAATTCCATACACAGAGAAGTTGCTGCTAAGGTGCGACGACGTTGTCGCCCTCGTCACAGACCTTCTAAAATTTTAGAGAGCATTGGAAAGGACCTCCAAGAATTTCCGCAACTTGTCCTCTCCCTGAGCATACTACTTTAAGGATTGGGAGCAATATGATTGGCGAAGCACAGACGACTGTCGCAGACGGACCTTGGTCATCCCTACCCGAGCTACACACACCCGCAGTGACAAAGCAGGTATTGCGTACTCATATTCCCGAGCCCATTGCTAATGAACCACAAGTCACAACTCCGGTCCAAGGCCGGGTCCGGCAAGTGACCTGGCCATCGCTTCCGAAGCACCCAGCACCCACACCAGCACCGCGCACCCAGTGTATTGAGCCTGCTGCTGGTCGGGTAGTAGGTCAGAAACCGGACCAGGTCGCAGACGAGCAAGTGATTGCAATGCTAAAGCCAATCGTGAATGTCATGCGTGTGCTGCTTTCCAGCATGCACATGCCAGCTGCACTGATTGCACTGCAGATGCTGGATTTGTTGAATACAGTGCTTGCAGCTGTCCAATAGCTGGCACAACGCATCCTCCAGCCCTCTCCTTCGAAGAAGTCCGATGCTAACGTTGTCATCAACATTATCAGCCGCAACGGCAAGAAGCCTTTCTTGACAGTGAAACGTCTTCGCTGCCTTGTGGTGGAGGGCCCTCGGTCTGTTCCACTCAGATCGCAGCAGTCGGCTGCCCTCAAGATGCGCAGGCTACAGCTGCGGTGGCCTGTGACTTACAGTGCTGGTGTCTTTGCCTGTCGTGCTAGCTACGGACCGCATTTCTCTACTTCTTATTCTTTAACGCCCCCTCATCCCTCTCCCCCAGTGCAGGGTAGCCAACCAGAACATTTTACTGGTTAACCTCCTTGCCTTTCCTCGACCACTTCTCTCTCTCTCTCTCTCTCTCTCTCTCTTGGGTCATGACTGATATGGAAAGTTTCCATTACTTCTCGCGTGGCCTGATCACAGTGCTTGTAAAGCAATTTTGCGCTACGCCATATGGCAGTGCATTTTTTCTTCTTCTTTTGTATTACTTCACACTCTTTTCACTGGCTTACCAAGTATGAAGGTTCCCTGTTATTGTCTAGATTATATCTGTGCTTTTGCAACCTTTTGTTTAAGGAACGTCCCGTCTGCCCGATGTATTAGGCTCCGCAGGAGAGGGGAATTTGGTATACAACCCATTTGCGACAAGCAATGAACTTGTCTCTGTGCGCGGTGCCACAACCTTTTGTTTTTCCGATGGTTCCATGGGCTGCAAAATGTGTCTAGTCGATATGGAGTAAATGTAGCTATATCAGCTCCCATAAAGCTAAAGCAGTTATGCCCGGCGATTCAAAGGGAGAGGGAACCATCGGAAAAAAGAAAAGGTTGCGGCACAGCGCACCAAATCAAGTTCGTCACTTGTCGCAAAAGGGTTGTATACGTAACTCCACTCTCCTGCGGAGCCCGGTACATCGGACAAACGGGGCGTTGCTTAAATAAAAAGGAGGCTGCAGGAGCACAGAAATCTAGACAATAACAAGGAACTTTCATGCTTCGTAAGCCATTGCAAAAAGTGTGAAGTAATGAAAAAGAAGAGAAAATTCACAGCCATATGGCGTAGCTCAAAAGTGCTTTACATGCACTGTGATCAGACCACGCGAGAAGTAATGGAAGCTTTCCATATCAGTCAAGAGCCAAAATGTGTTAGCAAACCGTCAGTCACTCTTAATGACAAAGAGAAAGCTTTTCTTGGTTGTCGTTGAGTGTCGCCTGCTTCTCTGCCTCATGTTTTATCGATTTTAGTGTAAAATGTGATGTAATTTGTGTGTGTTTTTCGTTTATAACTACCAGGTGTTTCTAATAAAACCTTAGTTGAGACTCAGAGCTTCTCCCGTGTCCTTCTTGCTCTTTTCCGACATTCGCGCTATTTTACGTAAGATGCAAAAAACAGAACGGCATTCTGCAGCAGATTAATGAGAAGGCGGGCAACTTCTGCGAAGTTGGGGACGAACCGACGAAAATAAGAACACAACCTGATTAACTTGCGCACGTCATTGGACGGACGGGGAGTGGAAAAGGCACGGACGGCATAAACTTTGTAAAGATTACGCTGAATGCCAGCAGCATTAGCAAAGTGGCCTAGGACTTTAAGTTCGCGGCAAACAAAACTGCATTTCTTTGAGTTAAGCTGAAGGCCGGCGCAATGTCAGAGCAATGAAAGAAACTCGAAGAAGGTGGCTGTCAAATATGGACGACAAACCTTCCCGTCGTCCTCCAACTAGCATAGACCAGTTGTTCACTTAAAGCCACGGAGCAACGAGTCCATCTTGCGTTCAAGTATGGCAGGGGCGTTACAAAGGCCAAAACTACCTAACCGGTGGCCAAATGGTTGGACATCCGCCTCGCATGCGGGAGGTGCGGGATTCGATCTCCAGTGTTGCCGGGTATCCACCGGTGATACACTGGGTACAAGCTTTCGCCTGGTCTGTTGCTCGGCCAATTTGGGGTGAAATGCTTGAAAAATAGGTCTTTGACCCCACCTGGAGAAGTCGAAAATACCTTGTGTTATCGCACTCTTTGACCATGGATGCCCATGCGCCATAAAAACCCATAATCATCATCATCAAAGGCCAAAATGCATTACTCTAAATTCGTCTCCATCTAGGTTGACTAAAGCGGTCTTCTCACGGTCACTTTCGTCGACAAAGATTTGCCACTAGCCGCTACGAAGGCAGAAGGAGAAAAAATTGGCGGTGGTATAGCTTTGGTTAGCCCTGGAGTGAGGCGATGGGTATAACTGGCCGAGCGGCACTTGCTCCGTTGAATTGCAAAGTCAGTCTTTCGCCGTTCTGTCTCGATGGCGTTCCTTCTTCATGACACGGTGTATGCGCACAGCTGTGGCACCTCGGTTTCGCCGGCGCGCAGCGCCGCCGGCAGCAGCAGCTGCTCCACACCACGTGGCTGCTCACGTGACCAACCACGTGACGAGCCAGGTGAGCCACGGCAGCTGCTCCGCGCCACGTGACCAACCACGTGACAGCGGGGCGGCGCAGCCACAGGGCGGCCAACGTTACTAGAATAGGTTCTTAAAGTCTAGCAACGTTGAGGGTGGCAGCGCAGCCACGCTGAAGGCTCGAAATGCTACTGTAATGTAGCTATCGCTACAAAAGTAGCGCGCCCCATGTAAACAATCCGAGGCATCATCAATTCGCCAAAGAAAATAGAAATGTTTACTGATTTTGTTGAGATGCACACAGTCAAGACAAAAGCGCCAACTGTGATCTTTCTTACTGAGCACGACCGGGGATGCCCGAAGGCTCTTCGAATCCTCGATAATGTCGTTGGCCAGCATCTTGTCGACCTCCCTATGGATCACGTGACGCTCAGAAAAGAACGCACGGTACGGCCTCCGCTGTATAGGACTAGCATCGCCTGGGCCCATACGGTGAGTCGCAACGCACGTTTGACACAGAGGTCGAGCACCTAAGTCAAAAATGTCACTACAAGGGCCAAAAGGTGGTGAAAATCTTCAGCATACTCGAGGCTCAGGTCTTGCGCAATTGTCTCGGAAATAGGAGTTCGACCAGAGAGGAGTGATGGAGGGTCATCAGAAGGCGGAGCAGATGATAGGGCAGAAGCGGTGGAATCGGTTAGAGGCGACCTAGATGCTTTCGGGAAGAACTTGGGACGACAGGGTGACAGGAAGGTAGGCGCATTTTGGGTGAAGCGCACGACGACATGGATAATGGCAATATGGTGTAGAACGACATCGGACGTCATAGCCGTCATGAACAGGCGTAAGAGATGACATAGGGAGGCAGACAGCAAAGTGAGGGGGGCAGGCGAGCGAACTCCATGGAGCGAAGGCAGGTAAGGCTGGAGGAGGCGTTAGAGCAGGGGGCGGGGGGGGGGGGGGGCTTCTTTCAGTATAAGAAAGCCACTAGAGCAGTCGATAACGGCAGAGTGGGCTGTTCAGAAGCCCAGACTGAGGATCACGTCGTGAGGGCATTTTTTAAGTGCGGTGAAAAGAACCGGGCTGTGATGACCGGCAACTGCTATTCGGGCAGTACACATTCCAGTAACGGCAACAGTACTTCCATCGGTGACGCGAACTGGACGAAGCGGCAGGAGTCATCACTTTCTTAAGGCGGCGGCGAAAAGATGAGCTAAGGACGGATACTTAGGCACCAGTGTCAATGAGTTCAGCGACATGAACAACATCCACAAGGTCTTCAAGCAGATTACAGGAGATAGCAGTGGTCAGCAAATGATTTGTAGTGCGGGGCATCTATGCAGGGTCACCTCGAGGAGCTGCGTAAACTAGTCTCCCGAGACGCGGTTGGCAGACCATGGGGAGGAGCTGCGGCGACGAAGAGGGCAACGATAAAGGCGGGCTTGAGGAAAGACGAGCAGGTGGACCCGTGAGCAGGCGGAGCGGTCTCGGAGGTCAATGTAGGAGAAGAGGCGGCGAAGAGAGTGCCAACGGCTGCGGCAGTGGCGTGAGATGTGACCGACCCGCGGGCATGTGAAACAGGTGGGCCGATCGTCAAGGGTGCGCCACTCCGCAGGATTACGGTACCAGTAAAGGGTCGTGAAGGTATTGGTGGGCGTAGCCATAGCGACCACAAAAGGGACGGGGCCTGAACTCAGGTTTTACAGTGTGCAGCTAGAGGGCATGCCCATTTTTGCAACCTTCTATCGAACAGCGGCCTGAAGAGAGATATAGTGGCCAGCGTGCTAATCGGCAGAGGAGGGGTGTAGGAAATGGGAGTCAGAACCTGTAGATCACGGCGCACGATCCAACTCAAACTTTCAGGTTGCGAAGGCTTCCGCAAGGTCGGTACATCTCGTACGAGCTGTGTTTGGTAAATGGTCGAAATGGTGTTCAGTTATCCAGTTTTTGGCCTGTTCGATGCACTGGCACACCGGTAGAACGAAATCAACTGTGGAGCAGTATATACAGAGTAAAAGGTTTAAGGCATCCTCAGCAATGCCTTTTTGTACCTGCCCCGCCTTATCTGCCTCGAACATCAACTTTTCTGCACTGGACAACACGTCCTGAATATAGGAAATATAAGATTCTGTACACGTTTGGAAAAATGGACCTAGCCAACAATTCTGGACAAAAGCATTTTTGAATGGGAAATAGTTTATGAACAATTTTTTTTATATACGTTGTAAGATTTCATTGTACAATACCGTCGGCAGGCTTGCATGTTTTTGCTATTAAAATTTTCGCTATCGTCTGAAGCGTTCCCCATTGGTATTCTGTGGCAGTCTTAACTGCCCGTTGCGAGTGATGGAAACACTGTTCAAGAACGATATTAATCGACAATGGAAGGATGGGCCACTACATTCAATATTTCCCTAACAGTACCTAACAATTTTTCAATATTCAAAATTTTTGTCCGAGTACGTTGGACATGAGAGACCCCAACAATATGTCACCTCGTTTGGGACTACCCAGGCCTGGACAATAGCCGACGGCAGTACCGTGCAACTTCGTTATTAGACACCTTTAGCATACCGTCTACCGTGTTACCGTTAGCGTTACCGGAGTACCGGGAGCCCGCCCATCGCTAATACGCATACGCAGATCGCCTCGGCGGCACCAGATGGCGCCACGTACCCGGCAGCTGCACGCACGCCTCCCGCATCGGGACCAATCAGCGCATCCTCACTGGCAGTGGGCGGGATCCCGATAATCCAGTAATGTTAACGTTAACATGGTACACAGTATGCTAAAGGTGCCTATTGACATACGAAGCCTGAACTCGGCCGCGCAGACGGCATGGAGGTACACTGAACTTATTGTAGCGCTTTGTATGCAGGCGACCATAGCCGTCCACTTACAATCCGCCAATCGCTCTCTCCTCTCTGCGGCCTCGAGCCATCCCTACAACTGACTACCGAAGACGAAAATGGCAACGCGTTGCATGTGAGAAAGCCGTGATGCATGTGCAGAAGATGCTCACGTGATTGCTTCTCCCGCCGCGGTCGCTCAGTGGATAGTGCGCTCGGCTACTGATCTGGAGATCCCGGGCTCGAACCCGACCTCGGCGGCTTCGTTTCGATGGAGGCGAAACGCTAATTGGCCCGTGTACTGTGCGATGTCAGTGCACGTTAAAGATCCCCTGGTGGTCGAAATTATTCCGGAGCCCTCCACTACGGCCCCTCTTTCTTCCTTTCTTCTTTCACTCCATACTTTATCCCTTCCCTTACAGCGCGGTTCAGGTGTCCGCCGATATGTGAGACAGATATTGCGCCATTTCCCCCCCCCCCCCCTACAAGAAAAAAAAACAAGTTTGATCGCTTCTAGGCCGCCGCGGTGGCTCAGTGGTTATGGCGCTCGGCTGCTTGCCCGAAAGACGCGGGTTCGATCCCGGCCTCGGCAGACGAATTCCGATGGAGGCGAAATTCTAGAGGCCCGTGTACTGTGCGATGTCGGTGCACGTTAAAGAACCCCAGGTGGTCGAAACTTCCGGAGCCCTTCACTATGGGGTCCCTCATAGCCTGAATCACTTACGGATCTTAAGCCCCAATAAACAAAACCAATCCTTCGGGTCTGTTTTGGAGCATGCTGAAGATGCAGTTTTGTCTATTAAAAGGAAATATCCAGCACTGAAGCATAGCAGAGCGGAAATATGGACAAAACAAGGAGCAGCATGTCTAAAGAACTTGACCTCTCTAAGGCGCCACAAACAAAAATCGGTACCTGTGTGATCCACCATTGTGAATGGGGGGGTTTTGACATCCTGAAGCGACTCATGTGCCATGAGAGACGCCATAGTTGATTGCTGACGACCACTTAAGACCGACCACCTCAGGTTCTTTACCCGGCGCTGAAATTCCAATGCACACAAGCGTTTAGTATTGCGCTTTCATCGAGATACCACCGCTGCCTCGGGGTTCGAACTCGCGATCTTGGAAACAGCAGCTGAACGCCAGGGCTACTAAAACCATCGCGGCTAATTTGTCCCACCCAGAAGTTCACCATGCAAAACAAAAGCGATCGAGGCAAGAGGCGTCAATTGTGCAGCACACTCTTGCCACATCTTGTTTAGTGCCGCTGCGATTTAAACAAGAAGCATATCGAAAAGAAAAACTACAGCAAAAAACAACAAAAGGCGCGAAAGGCATGCCTGATGCAGCGTGAAGCGGAGAGAGAAAAGGCATTTTCAGGCGGAAAGAGAAAAATGAATTGAAGCTAGAAGCTGATATAATATGTTCAGCAAGAGCTGTAAAACGCGACACGACGGATTGAAGACAGAAAGAGGAAATTCCTCTCTGAACAATAAAACAGACTGCGGCACCGGCTGCTTGGCATGGGCGAACAGAGGGCTTCTCTCGCCGCTGAGGAAGCGGAAGCATCGACCGCGCAAAAGAACACCGGGCCCGCATCTTACTTAAAATTCGAAACGTGGAGCGGTCGTGCCGCCGCGAAGCAGCAGCTCGAGCCTTTCTTCGGCATCCCCGCCTTCTTCTTCGGCGTTCATTAATGCAATATTGGGTCGTCTTCCTTCCCTGCGGCTCGTAACGCGCCAAGGCAGGGCGCGACTGATACGTACGCTAAGCCCCTGCCTCTTGTCTTTGTTACTTTTGCGCGCGGTTTCTAGACAGCTATGGAGGGGAGCTAAATTCTGGGGAAGAGAGAAGCGGAAGGATTACGAACGAAGCTGACGATAATGAAAGAGCAAATGGTGAACGAGGCGGCACGGCGCGTGCTTCGCTGTTGCATTTTGATTTTTTTTTCAATAGCCCCTTTGCTCGTTGTTCTGATCTGCTGACTCGTTTTCTGTGCTTTCTCTCGTGTGTTGATGGTCTTCACACGCTGCGGGGGGAGGGGGGGAGGTGGCGGGATAGATTGGAGGAGCCGAGGCGTATCTAGTCAGCTTCCTGGATGGAGTAGCATTGTTTACCGGAGAAGTGCCGCTGTTTTTGTTTGGTCGTTTCATTTTGACGGCAGATGCGTGAGCCCGAATAAGCGATCGTGCCAGCCGGCGCTCCATGCATGCTAATTACTGGCGTATCTTCACCGGGATGTATCTCTCAACGTCGCTCGCAGCGAATGCCTGGATGCACGTGATTTTTCACGCCCTAATAAACTAGCACGCATGCTGGCAGCTTTGGGGCGGCACGCTTCCAAGCCACTTTTAGGCTACGGAGTAACAAAAAAGTTATCGTAGCAAGCGCTGGCACGACAAGCAGTGTCGTCTTAACTCTGTTTCTTTTGGTTTCATTAGTGTTTGGTGCGGAGCAGTTATCAGTGGTGAACAGATTGTTAGCTGAAAAACGGCATGCATGACTTGCAAAGCTGCGCTACTGTATATTTTGCCTTGGTCGCTTCCATTTGTTTGTAAATGGTCCCCAATAAATGAAACGCTACTTAAGTATTGCATTAGGTCCGGATGATGTGACTAATTGCATAGTTCTTTATTACAGAGCCGCGAGATGCTAGCATCTTGCCCATGAAGTTCTCTATGCAGATTTATTAATTTAATTTATTTACAAAATACTGCAGGACGAGGGCCAAGCAGAGTGGGCAATATTACAAGACCTGCCAAGGAGATAACAGTTGCCAGTACAACAACATTCAACGAATAACACTCTTCACAAAGAATCTGACTTGCGCACGTAGAACATCTAGGCAATAAGGGGTAACAGGGATCGCTCAAAAAACCGCATTGCCCTAGAATAAAAGGAGACAGAAGTAAACAGGAAAAAATGCAAGGCGTAACCAGCGAAATGCCAAGAACAACATTTTCGTGAAACAGCCAAGTTTGAGAATAATCAAAACGTGAAAAATGGATCGTTCAGTACTAAAGATACATGCAAGAAAAAATACAAAGAACAAGAGGACGCTAACTCAGATGTGAGAAAACACGCGCTCTTCAAAATCGGTAACATCGCGCGCTACGAAGACATGAGCTGGAAAGCTATTCCAATGGGCGATAGTGTTGGGCAAAGAACGTTTTTAAAGAGGTTTGTGCGGACAAAGTATGACGTAAGGCTGCGGTCATGAATGTGCCTGGCATGCTGAATCAAGCGCGGGCGCAGACAGTCGCCGAAGCTGAAACTGAAGTGTTGGGGACAAACTGAGAGAAGAAGTTTTAGCCTGGCGAGTGCTCTTCTCTTCTTCTAGGGTGGAATATTGTTTTCCACCATGATAACGGATTGTGCAGTATGCCTTTGATATCTGTTGAAAATGAAGCGGATTGCTTTTCTTTACTCCAATTCTACGGACTGTTCATCTTTAAAAAAAATGGATGCCATGTTCTACTCGCATATTGAAGCTTAGGCCTTATATAAGTGTTATATGCTAATCGCTGTATGGGCTGTGGGGAACTAATTTATGGCGGAGAAAACAGAGGTTCTTGGAAGGAGCAGCGCAAATTGACAGGAGAAATTGGATTCATTGTGATTGGTCCGGCTGAGTTGCTGGTTTAAGGCTACGCCTAGGTACTTGCAACTATCGCCCTGCAATAATTTCTAGCAGTAGCGTTTCGGTAAAACATACCGGGCAAGTAACAGAAGACCGGACGCAGTCGAGCTGGCGGAACTTTTTGGTTTCGTTTTTTTACATTCACTACCAACACGTTCCTGCGCCTGATAACCCCTAGATATATATAATTAGTCGACTCCCCTTTGTATCACGGCGGTGACAATTGTCACCTTTCCATTAATTCGTTCGCCATTAATAAATTCGAATTAGTGTCAATTTACTTCCCATTTCTAATCTACTCTCGTGACATTCTTCACCTGTCCGGTCGTCGTCTCTTAGTTGTTTCAACTTTTTGAAAATTTAGCTTAACTTGCCTATTTCGAAACCCTAGTGCTTCGCGGATTCCGTAGGGTTGGGAGGCCTTACACTAGATAAGAACATAAAATCAAATCAAATATTTCTTTTTGATGTATGCGCAGGTACATGAAAGGGCCGCGGGAAAAAACCTGTCCGTTGGCTGCTTGGCTGTCCCGCTAACCCATTCGTTTTAACAGCAGCGCGCGTATAATAGGGATGAAGATTACATGAGATAGCACATATTGCATTAATGACATAGAACCTACAGCGATCACCAAGGAGAAAGAAAATTAAAAAAAATACAGCCGTTGAGCAGAAGAGACAAACACAGCGCTGACTTACGACTGAAAGGCTTTATTGCTCGCACGCAATAAATAGGTGAAAAGGAGCACAATCAACAGACGAACAGCATCAGTGATAATAGTCAAAAAACACGCAACAACAAAAGCACACAATCGCAACCTACACAAGCGAACTTAACTGTTATGATAGTCAATTTTTTTTTGTGTTAGCACAACGGAAGGTTTGCTGACGCAGTTGTCAAGTCCCCGGTGAATTAAAAGAGCTTTAACGATTTCCCGCATACGTTGGTCCTTATATTTACACAGTATTGTAGTATGGCCGAAAAAAGGAGTGCATTTACAGGAAAGCCAATGTATAACCAAATTACTTTTGGGGGTGGTTTTAGAGAGCGTTTATGCTCACTTAAACAATCATTGAGGCAGCGCCCTGTTTGGCCAATATAAAATCGCCCACAGGATAGCTCTATCTTATAGACAACATTTTTACGGCACTGCACATAGGGTGATTCGTGATTTTTTCCGCATTCGGCAGGTGGAGGTCCTTCACAGTTTACGGTTTTACACAAGCGCTGCAGTTTGTTTGGGGCAGGAAAGATGACTCTGACACCGGCTTTCCCTGCAATTATTTTCAGGTTATGTGATACCTTGTGCACATAAGGTATCACCGCGAAGTTTCAGTTTTCTGCTGCAAGCGAACTCGTTGTTTTTGTTCTGAATTCGGCAAGAATTTTCTCCGCTACAGCACGCAGGATGTGGTCTGGAAAGCCGGCCTTTTTCAGCCTCATGATCTGACTTCTGAAGCTAGACTGCAGTTGATGGGAACATTACCTGGAAATGGCATTTTTGAGGGCGGCTGTCGCGACGCCTCGTTTTGCTATTTTTGAATGAGAGGATGAGCATAATAGAAGCCCTTTTTGTGATCGGGGTGAGTAGCGCCAGCGTACCCCTTCGTCGCATATCATTATCTGTAGGTCCAGAAAGCGAATGTGGTCATGATCCGGAACTTCCATCGTTAGTTTAAATGGTTTTAGATTGGACCTGAACAATGTGAGGATGTCACTGGCTTGATCTGCAACACTGTGGCCACTCCTTAATTTAAAAATCACCAGGAAGTCATCCACGTAACGGAACGCACGTACCACTGAAGATCCAAGTAAGGCTTTTTGCAAATTTTGGTCCAAGGAAGCTAGTAGACAGTCACTGAGGAACGGAGCGAGGCCCGAGCCTATACAGACGCCCTCCTTCTAGATAAAGTAGCTGCCGTTGAAAGACACTACCGTCGAGCGCAGATATAGATCTAGTAGATCAAGGAGGCTGGCAACGTCAATTCCGAGGTGGTTTTGGAATTTGGTGGCACCGTACAGGTCAATCGCTTGACTCACGGCAATGCGCACGGCATCTTGAGGGAAGGAGTGGAACATGTCCTTGATGTCAACAGACAAGGCGCTGACATTTTTCAAAGGTTTCTCCTGGAAAAATTCCGACACAGTTGCTGGGCGGCGCACAAGGAAAGGGCCATTGATAGTTAGTTCTGAAAAACAGTTTTGAAGGTATGACCAAAGGGCAAGTTGTCAGGTGCCCTTTTCGGTTACAATGACCCGGAAAGGACAATCCTTCTTATGGGTTTTTGCTGAGAAGAAGCATTGCAAGCTCGAGCCGGTGCTTTTGTTTACATTGGTTGCCAGCTTGTCCAAGCCAAGCCTTTCACACCTGAGCAGTGCTTCCTTTTTGCCTTATTCGGGCGGAATTTCTTCCCAAGATCAAAATTTTCACTTATGGCATCTTGAGATTTCTTTTGGTAAACAGCCGACGGGAGGACGGCAAAACCACCTTCTTTGTCGGCCAGGACTAGCTTGAGATCGGCATTTTTGAGAGAACTGGTCAGCTTGTGTAGATCCAAATGGTTTTTGTTTACCTTTGTGGCGGGAAAGGATTACACTGAGTCTAGGATGCACCGGGCGGCGTCTGACTCGTCCTTTGCTCTTCCCGCTGTCTTTCTTGCAATGGCAAGTAGCTCCGGTTTACTTAGTGAGGGTGCTGAGCAGAACTTCGGTCCTTTTTGCAGTATTTTCAGATCGTCTGCGTAGATGTTCGGGTCTCCCACAGGGTTAACGGTGTGTTCCTCTTGTGCCCGTCGCTGTTTCTTTGGGAGCGCTGCCCAGACTTGTCGCCACAGCCATTCAGTGCCGATTGAAGCAGCGCGCATTTCCTGGCTGAGACGTCGGGAGGTACCACCTGGAGGGCATTCTGCGAGCAGGCGACGCGCAGGCAGTCTTTCAACAGTCGAACATTCGGAGCACTGCATACGCAAGGTCTTGACAATGCCCCGCCAGGGCATTGTCAAGACCTTGCACATGTCTGATGTCGGTCGAGAAATCTTGCACGTAGGAAAGGTACGAATTTCATGGGGCTAGAATTTACCGCTCCCCGATTTGATGGCAAAAATAAGTGGTTTGTGGTCGGTGACGATGTGGAACTGCCGACCTTCTAGGAGATGCTTGAAATGCCGCACGGACATGTACATGGCAAGAAGTTCACGGCCGGAAGTACTGTAGCGGTTTTCGGGAGCGGAAAGCTTGTGGGAGAAATAAGATAGAGGGCTCCAAGAACCACCCACGAGCTGGTGTAGCACGGCTCCAACGCCGGTGTGGGAGGCGTCGGTCATGAGGTGTAGGGGTGCATGAGGGCGCGGATGGGTAAAGAGAGCGAGGTCGGATAGTTTCGTTATGGCAGCCTGGAAAGAATCCAGAACGCTGAAGACCATGTCTGTTGTGCGGAGTTTGTTTTCTTGCCTTGAAACAGGCCCGTCAATGGTTTGAGGAGTGCACCACAGTGAGGGATGAAACGGCGATTAAAATTGATAAGGCTGAGAAATTCACGGAGCTTGCGGATTGTGGCAGGCTGCGGAAAGACTTGAATGGCCTGGACTTTAGATGGGAGATTCCGGATGCCGGGGCGGTTGACACGATGACCAAGGAAGTCGAGCTTCGACTTGTTGAATTCACATTTTGCTCTGTTGATGATCAGGCCGTAATCAGAGGGACGTTGAAAAAGCTGCCGGAGGTGTTGCAAGTGCTGCTCCGTATAACGGCTGAATACGAGGAGGTCATCGATGTAGGCCATGCAGAAAGGGATACCCCTTGTAACTGTGTCCACGAAGCTGTGGAGAAGGAAACGTCCACGACGAAATCCGCCAGCTCAGCGAGCTTCTCCAAAGACAACCCCTGGGCGGGCCAAGCACCAGGCGGACCGGCGACGGCAAACGCTGAAGGAAAAACTCACGCAGGGAGGCTTGGTCGAAGGTGGCAGCCTTGTCGCCCAGGAGCTGCTGGAGCCGCCGCATCAACTGTGTAGGTTTGCGGTTCCCCAGTTCTTCGGAGGAGATGACCTGCTGCAGGCCGAGACGGCTGTTCGCTTGATGAGCTAAGCAGTCGACGTGTCAAACGGGGCCGAAGCGGTCGGAGTTACGAGGAGGTCGCGGACTTCGGCTGCAATCTCAGGTGGTAGCGACGCAGCGACGTGATGAAACTTCTGCGCCTGGCTGGCGATGCGGCCAATAGTGAACTGGCTGATGACTTGAGCGAGCCAGAGTTCAGGATCGGCTGGCGACAACTGGGGAAGGCGAAGTTACAGCGCAGAGACTCTGCGCTGTCCCTTCGGGATGTTTAACGTGCACTGACATCGCTACGCACTAAGACTAGTTGTGGTTTATTGAAATAATAATAAAAAGGAAGAATAAGATTTTTGCTAGCCCCAGCATCTGCCATCGATACTGAAGCACCCGAGCTGGAGCAGCGGAAATAAAGGATAGCAGGCAGAATGGAGAAATGAAATGAAAGAGGTGAGGGGACAGGAAGACAGGTTAGGGGGAGATGTAATATACACAAGCTATTTACACAATAAGAAATGTGTACAGGTTGCGTGCATAATTGACAGAATGAAGTTGCGCGGTCGTATGTGCGCGAGAAGGTTATTCGGCTTTAGTGCCGCTCATTCGAGAGGAGGCGTGATGTTCGGTGTAGACCAACGCTGGGAAACGGCTGACGAAGACAAGGAGTAGGCACAACTACGCTTATGTGTATACTAAATGCTGTAATGTCTAGACACTCCTTGTCTTCATCAGACTTTTGCCAGAGCCGCTCCTCTCAGAATGGTTGCAACCAGGCAACTCGTCTAGCAAGATACTTTGCTCATAATTAATGTCATAAACATGCAAAGCTGAACCCGGGGTCTAAACTTTAATATGCGGTAAAGTAATGTTCAATAGTCTCGGAAGGGAACAGCAGTGCACGTTGGTTAGCGAAGCTTTGGAAGTGGTATGCGAATACATCGACTTTGGGCAGGTAATCAAGGCTCTCTTTTGTCTTTAGTGCCTGTTTTGAGTTTAAAACAGATCACAAACATGCTCTGCGCTGCACTCTCAAACATCAAGAGCGGACATGCGTTTCACTCACGTGAGAAAATCAAAACTGTTTCAAGGAACACAACTCTCCCATCAACTCGATGATTTAATCTCCAAAATATAGCTCCTTGTACAGTTCACGCAACTTAAATATGTTTTCTTTGAAGTAATCTCGGACAGACCGCGCATCTTCATCGCACGCCACGCCAGCTCGATGGCTTCGAATGAGCAATGGCACCTCTTGTGAATACGTTGTTGTCTTAGAAGCGTGCTTTAGAGACACGTACTGTGGTGTGTATTAGTAATTATGAGCCAGGAAGTTACAGAAGTCACAGTTATGCCAGTTGAAAAGTACTTTTCCGCTACTTTTCCTCTTCGCTTGGCGCGCACGTAGCACCATCAGGCGGCGCCCACTGAAACCACTCCCTCGTCCTCCTCGCAATGTACGCCACTGCCCCAACAGATAACGCGCGACGGCAGCGCCTCCCGCTCGTCTGGTTCGGGCGCAGTGGGGCCGTGCGAGGACGCCGGAATCACGCGGTGAGCGGCGAACAACGCAACGCACATCCAAGGCGCGTTCACCACCAAGCTTGCGGCTTGCTGCCCGTTCGTTCGGCGCGGAAGCTGGCGTTCGTGGCATCTGGTTTGTAGAGAGCGATGTGCCGACGAACTACGACTGCAACTCGAGTCCCGCGCGTTTCGTCGATGTGAGGACTCCCAGGGATCTGTGAATGTAGAGAATGACCTGCATATATGGGGAATTATCCCATTACGCTATCGCGTCATACCGTCAAGCTGGAGCTTGAGTGTCCCCTCCAATCTTTAGGACAACGAGAGTGAAATACGTGAAGAAAAGAATGGGGTAGAGTGCTTTGGCAGGTACTCTCAGATAATTGATGGCAATATAGCATCAAGTTTGTATGAATGTCTAGTTTAAACTTTGGAGTAGGTAAGGAATCGCAGTGCCCTTCATACTTTACCCTTGTTTACCCATTTCTGCATTAACGAAAGATACTTTGAACCTTCACCTTCTTCCTTTACTAACAGAGGTGCCTTGCCTATCACTTTTTTCTAAAGTTCTATCACCACACTTACCTCCTTGATGAGAACTGTCTGAAGCATCGTGCATTTCATTCAGTAGAGGTCACCTTCATAAAGTAAGCGTCCCTATTTGTCGAACAAAAGCATTTCTGACTCATTCATTCCCAAGAGAAGCAATGAATGTAGCCACCTGCCCTCTTCAATGGCCACAATTACTATGCTTGTTGTTGAAATCTGTTATTGAATCTGTTATTGAAATCTGTTATTGGGTAAGAAGAAGAAGAAGTGGTGGTGCCGAACGTTCTTTGTTTGAGCTCTTTCACTTTTCTGCAGTTTTTTGCTTTTGTGCGTGAACTGTGTCCTCGTCATCCTTCGGGATGGCGGGAGTACAACCCCTGCGTCCACCCGTGGTCGCCGTTGACAAGACTGCGGCTCTACCAGGTGGCAACTCTAGTGCTGATGTGGAGCTTCCAGATTCGTCTGATGAATCCACGGTGACAGCGATGGATTCTGACAGCAGCAGCTTCATGCTTGTTGAGTCGCGCCGCCTGAAAAGGAAGTTGCGCCGGACATCGACCGCGGGTGAGTTGCCTCCGAGCAATGTTGACCAGCCAGGTGTCTTCTCAGTGGCCTTCGTTCCTACAACGCAGACGGCTAATCTGAACACCATTAACAGACAGCGGCTAACCCAGTTTTTCGACCGGGTTGTTCCGGGACAAGTCTGTGAAGTCAGAATTAATGCATGGAAGAATGTCCTGACAGCAGATGTTACATCTCAGGCATCAATCGACAAGCTGAAAGAAATTAGCGTCCTCAGTGGCATGGCGGTCCGCTCCTACGTTGCTTACGGGAAGCGGACAACCACTGGACTTATCACTGATGTTGACCCGGAGATAGCTGACAAGGACCTCTGGTCGCTGATTAAATCTACGGCCCGGATTGTTGACATTCATCGTTTCTGGCGCTCCAAGTGTGTCAAACTAGTTCTTGAAACTGACGCTCTGCCATCCCACGTCAAGGTGGGCTATGTGAGGCATCCTGTCCGCCTGTATGTTCCCAAACCTGTTCAGTGCCACAAGTGCAACAAGATAGGTCATGTGAGTGTTGTTTTGCACGAATGAGGTATCCTGCCATCGATGCGGCGGGATGCACCAGCATGACACCTGCACGACGGAGACTATAAAGTGCGCCAACTGCTCGGGTGCCCATGAAGCCACAGCTAAGGACTGCCCTAAGCTGCAAAACGAAAGACTCATCCTGAAAAAGATGGTGAAGGACAATTCGACCCACCAAGAAGCGGCGGCACGTATTCGTCGCCGCAAACATCGTTCCCGGCGGCGTCGTCCGGTTCTACACAATTCTAGTCCACCTGCACCACAGTCGCAGGAAGTATCAGCTCAGCCGGCACAGCAGCATGAGCCTAACAACGATAACAAGACGTCTGCGGCCGTGTCCCATGTTACCGCAGTAGCTCAGTCTGACGCGTTTGTGTTACCTTCTTCCTCTGATGCTGAATGGCCTGCTCTGCCATCCAAGGAGATCGCCATGGCAAGACCAAGACCGGTTGCCACTCCAGCTGACACTGTCGGCAAGCCCGAAGGTCAGGATGTGAGCATAATGTTAAAAAAGCTTGTGTGTTGAATGCGCGTGCTGCTTTCAGGCATTAACACGCCAAAAGCAAAGATTGTTGTGCAGTTTTTGGATGCACTTGAGCCGCTCTTGGCGGCGTTGCAGTAATTAATTATGGCACAACCAAAACCCACCTCATCTTTGCCAATGCACGTGCGCCGTAGTGTAGTGGTGCAATGGAATGCCCGAGGCCTACGAGGTCGTCTGAGTGACTTCCGGCAACGCGTCCACAAGTACCGCTTCCCTGTGCTGGTTATATGTGAGCCCAACATGCCGTCGCCTTTCCGCCTTTCTGGATACGTGCTGCTGTGGTCTCGCACAGAAGACGAAACTAGCAAAGTGTTAGTTTGCATACTCCAAGACATTGCGCACGTCCGCCAAGTTCTACAGCCACACAACACAAACCATTACATCTGTTTGACAGTCACGCCAAAGGACGGGTCTTTTCGATAATCGGTGCCTACATTCCACCTAGAGAAGCCATTGATACTTCGTACCTATATTCAGCCATCCAGAGTTGTCCAGCTCCTCATATCATAGTGGGCGATTTTAATGCTCATCACCCTCAGTGGGGCAGTGCTGTTATGAATAACCGAGGCAGGAACCTGTTTGATTTTATGCACTCCCAGAACTTCATCAATATCAACGACGGTTCACCTACGTTTCTGCGTGGCACGTCGTACAGCAGCTGCTTGGATCTGGCGTTTGTTTCAGCAAGTCTCCAGTTTTACGTCAACTGGTGCAGTGACGTGGAAACACATGGGAGTGACCACATTCCAACGTATGTTTGCGTCAAGTGGCACGCACCTACTACTCCGTCTCGCGTGCGATATACTGACTGGCCTGCCTTTAGGTCGTCCGTGGAGATTTCCTGTGTGTACCTCTCAACACCATCTAAAATAGAAGGCCTGATTACGTCCTCTCTCAGTGAGACCACGCGGTATATATGTGCGCCTACGCCAAGGTCTACTATTGACGTGGAATTCGAAAGACTACGCGCAGCCCGTCGGCGCGCCGAAAAGAAATACAGAAGAACCAAATCCACGTATGATCTTGCCCTTTGTCGCGGAGCTCAACGACAAATAAAGCGCCACCTAGCGAGACTAGGGAGACAACGTTGGAGGCAGTTCTGTTCATCGCTGGACCCTCGCAAACCAATGTCGCGTATTTGGCATGTAGCCAGGAGCTTGCGTTCACCCCCTCAGGAACGCTATCCTTTCCATGCCCTGTCTATTTACCAACGCAGTAATAATGTAGAGGTAGCAGAAGAATTCTGCAAAATGGTTGCGGGCACAACTATGGTACCATCAACCAGTTTGGAGGCTTTTCTACCACCTTCACCAGATGACCACTACGACATGCTATTCACGATGCCTGAACTAGAAGCTGCTCTTTCCTCGTGTAGGCGTCCATCTGCACCTGGTCCTGACGGGATTTCGTACGCATCCCTCTCTCACCTTGGCATGGAAGGCCGAACTGTGCTGCTCAGTTACTACAATGATACATGGGCTTACGGAATCGTTCCAGAACACTGGAAGATCAGCCGCCTGGTTGCACTTTTGAAGCCTGGCAAAACTCCTTATGAGCTTACCTCATACCGGCCAGTTGCACTAGCAAGCTGCGTCGGTAAAGTTATGGAGCGAATGGTGCTGGCGCGGCTCGAATGGTTTTTAGAGCAGTATGCTCTTTATCCGGATATGATGACCGGGTTCCGGAGGGGACGTTCTTCGATTGACAGCGTAATCGACCTCATATCGACAGTGGAACATGAAAAACGTAGTCGCCGACTCGTCGCTGCTGTCTTCTTGGACATCAAGGGGGCCTACGATAATGTACTTCATGACGCCATCCTTGATGCCCTTGACGACATTGGCGTTGGCGGCCGGATGTATTCGTGGATTGGGAGCTACCTCAACGGCCGGTCTGTTTACATGTCTACGCCTGATGGGGAGACTACCCGTCATCAGGTTTGCCGTGGAGTTCCTCAGAGAGGAGTTCTAAGTCCAACCCTATTTAACGTGGCATTGATCGGACTGGTGAATGAACTTCCCACTAACATTCACATCAGTGCCTATGCTGATGATATCTGCATCTGGGCGTCGGGTTCGACACGTCTGCAAATGCGTGCGAGATTACAACGTGCCGTGTCATCTACTTCAAGGTACCTACGGCGTCAGGGTTAGCACTTGGCAGTTGAAAAATGTGCTGTGGTCGCATTCACGTTCAAGTCTGCCACTACCCGGTAACTCTTCAAGGGGTTGCAATACCGTACGTCTCCCACCACAGATTTTTGGGCATTATCATTGACCGCGATCTGTCATGGTCGAGGCATATAAACATGCTAAAGAAAAGACTCACTCTTTTTTGCCATGTGCTTCGCTTTGTGGCAGGCATTAAATGTGGCCCAACGGAGCGCTCCTTGCTTCGACTTTACTATATCCTCTTTATTGGCTACATTCGCTACAGCCTTCCTGTACTCTCTAACATGAGTATTTCCTGCTTGCGGACATTAGAGAGTGTCCAAGCACAGGCGCTCAAGATATGCCTCGGATTACCACGTTGTGCCTCGAACAAAGGCACGATTGAGGAATCTCGTGCGTGCCCAATATCGGTCTACTTGTCACACGAACCACTTCGTGTATATTTACGTGCGCTTACACGGCACCGCTGTCACCCGCTGACGAATATTTTTGATGAGCGACCGGACAGCAGTTTTGCACGCGCATTGCGCTTCCATCGCTCCGAATTGCCATCAGACTATGCCCTGCCGCATCATTCCTTGCAGCCCCCATGGGTAATGGCTCAGCCTTCAGTCTGCCTGCATGTCCCTGGCATAATAAAGAAGTCTGCGATGCCGGTTAGCGGACTGAAGCAACCCGCCCTTGCCTACATCTGGTCAGAATACCACAAATGTGTGCACGTCTACACGGATGGATCTGCGTCTCCAAATGCATCAACAGCAGCTTTCGCAATCCCTGCACAACAGACGACCCGCAGATTCATTTTGGGACAACAGTCTACTTCAACCGCTGCAGAGCTTGTGGGCCTTCGGGAATCGATTCGCCACATCTGCGGAGAACCGCCCCAGGAGCGGTACATTTTCACCGACTGTAAACCTGCGCTAAACATTTTAGAATGCTTCCTACGCCACACAGCCTACCAAGCTCTGGCTCTTGATATCATTAGTCTCGTATCATTTGCTCAGGGAAACGGCCACCGTATAGTGTCTCAGTGGATCCCCGGACACTGCGGACTCGATGGAAATGAGACCGCCGATGCTGAAGCAAGGAGCGCCTTCAGCAGTGGCCTGCGTACAGCTGTACCGTTCTCTATAGTGGACACAACTTGTCTCCTTTCGGAATTGATGAGGAGGGCGACGGCTAGGTACTGGGCCCTGCCAGACACCCGCCACATCCGCCTTAAACGGCTAGATCCGGCGATGACCTTTTCAGTTCCTCGCGGAATACCTCGCCCTATTGCATGCGTTATGCGTAGACTACGTTTAAATGTGGCATACACGCGCAAATACTTGCACTTAATAGGACAAGCGGACTCCCCGGAATGTACCACATGTGGCGTGCTAGAGACTATAGAACATGTTTTAGTGGCGTGTCCAGCGTATGCACGTGAAAGACTCATACTCGCATCTGCTCTGAAGTCTATAGACACATCGCTCCTCCCTGAGGATTTGATCCTCGGCGCTTGGCCAGATAGTTTTAGAACTGTAAAGGCAACGCGAGCGCTTTCACGCTTTTTTAGCGACACGGACCTTGTCTCGCGTTTGTGATGTCAGAAAGTGTGCCTTTTTTTAAAGTAGTTTTTCATCTGCCTCCTCCCATCATCAACGTCCCCCATCGTTAACTTATTTTATCTCCTCTTCCCGTCCCCCAGAGCAGAGTAGCAGGCCAGATATTTATTTTCAGGCCAACCTCTCTGCCTTTATTATCAATAAACTCTCTCTCTCTCTCTCTGTTATTGAAGAACATGTTTTTCCCTGTGATCAGTATTCTGCTTTCTTATTGGGTTAAATATTTTCGCTGCATTTGAAGCATTCTTATGTTTTTTACTTTATACTTTCCACTCCTTTTGTAATGAAAATTGGCTTTTAGAGGAAAGGAAATGGCGCAGTATCATGTCTCAGATGTCTCAGATATCTCAGAAATGTCTAAGATATCTTGGTGGACAACCGAACCGCGCCGTAAGGAATAGGATAAGATAGGAAAACTTTTATTGTCCAACAGAAAGAGGGAAGACAAAGGGCTATCCGCCTAGGCGACGGCCGAAAGGTCTTGACTCTCGGCGGCGGCTTCGGCCAGTCGGACGAATTGTAATTCAGTCGCCGGGTTGGGGCTCAGTAGTCAGGCCTCCCTTTGGTCTTCCGTCTTTGGTGGGAGTGAAAGAAGAAAGACAGAAAGAGGTGCCGCAGTGCAGGGCTCCGGGATAATTTCGACCACTTGGGGATCTGTAATTCGCACCGAGATCGCACAGCACGGGCGCCTTTGCGCTTCGCCTCCATCGAAACGCTGCCGCCGCGGTCCGGACCGAACCCGGGTACTCCGGCTAAATAGCCGGGAGCTTAACCACTGAGCCACCGCGGCGGGTGACCTTTTGTAGCGAGAGCTACACTACGCTACCCAGTCGAGCTTTTCGCCGTGTGCTTGGGAGGCCGATAGTGCGTATGCACGAAACCAGAGAGGAGCAGCAGGCGCACGGCGCATGACGTCAGAATTCGCCGCCGCCGCCGCGCGAGAAGCCGCGCCGGCCCTACGACGTCAGCCGGCGCCGCTCGTGAATGCGCATGCGCGGCAACCGGAGAAGGACAGCTGGTGCGCGGCGTATGACGTCAGAGCTAATTGCATGCTATTTGAAATCAATAAGAAATGGGCATGCTCAAGTCATGCAAACCGAAACCAAGATAACCGATTGTTTTCGAGCAAAGCTGTACTACTCGAGGCGGAACTTAAGTTTCGCCTGGCTTTGCGCGTTTGATCTTGTAGCGCAACCAAAGTCAAATCAAGCACACACAACCAAGACTAAAAAAATATGACTGCATCTTGCTGCGCACAGCCATAATATGCCTGTGTGGTATGGTCATAGCTACCAGCAACCATGCGACCAAGGACCAGTGGTTACTTGAGTTTTTTCCTTGACTTTTAGAGTTGAGATTTGCATCACCTGATGTGATGTCATGCGATGACGTAGAAATTTCGTCACACCACTATTCGCATTAAATCGCGCCGGCTTTGCTTTAGCTCGTCTGCTAGGTTCAGCCGGGTTGAATCTCAGCCAATTTTTAAGCGTAACGGACTGAATCCCACGAAAAGGGAAGCGTAGCAGGAGATGGCAAGAAATCGATGGGGATAGGAGAAATAGGAAGTTTTCGGGGATGAGGTAGCTACAGGGGACATAGGACATTGGACGAGGAAGACTCTTGACTGCTGCGAGCAATATATTATGGGATCAACACTTAAACACTGCCTTGCATGTTATTACTTAAAGGTATTGATTTGGTTGTGCTTGATGTTATTGCTCCTTTTATTCATGTATAACCTATTTTCAATTTTTTTTTCTCGTTTCCATGTATGCAATATACTTTCCTAAATCGACTTTTCGACATGTATAACTTGATATTGAAATTTCGCGCCACGTATTGAAATTTCAAGTGGTGTCTCTCCTGCGTCTGCAATGTACACTGACTGAACTTCACGATGTCCTGCCTTGTTGTGGTCTCTTGGGTTCAGTCAAGCTGCCTCGAGCAGCTTTTTGCCGAAGAGTTCCTTCCATGCATATGCTAAATAAAGGAATTGAATTGAAGTGAGACTTGGGAGAGGCCTTTATTTTGCAGTGGACGTAGTTCGAATGATGATTGTTTATATTCTTAATAATTCTGCATGGTGTATTCCGTGATAAAATAAAAATCACTCATGTCATTGTGATGCATAAATGAGGCGCTAAGAATGTTCTTGAGGACTAAAAAAATAACTGTGTAACGGTTTTACCAGGGGAAATTCCTGAGTACAGGCTAAGTAAAATACCTAGTGGCTTTTTGAGCAATAGCGGTATAATAGCGAAGCTTTTCCGGCAGGCTTACAAACTTCACTAGCTCGCAGCAGTCAAGAGTCGGGCTGTGCTCCACGTGATAGCAGAGACACGCGACAGAGCGTAAGCTGTCCAGCTAATCTTCTTTACTGAGTGTGAATTCCGGCAGAAGAAAGGCAAGAAGTAAAACGACTGCATGGTGGACTGAGGAGCGTTTGCATATACAAATGAATAATTCAAAGGAGGCGCCAGTGAGGCATGCTCTTCGCGCTTTTCGTGCACATCACTTCTTGCACAGCTTCCCAGAGAGAAACATGCGGGCTTCTTTCTCTCCGAATTAATGGCTCCAGCTGTCGCATCCAACCTGAACGAAGCACTCTGTAAGAGGCATACAATGGTTCATTTGAATTTCGGAATTTGATGTGGAGTAGGATAGATCATGGATGAAATGTGCTCATATTTGCAATCAATCAATCAATCAATCAATAAATCAATCAATCAATCAATCAATCAATCAATCAATCAATCAATCAATCAACCAGTCATTCAGTAAGTCAATCAATCATTTTAATCAGTCAGCTTGTCAATCAATCAAATATAATAGCGATGATGTAGTCATAACCAATTACAGTAAAATAAAGACATAAATAATTATTAGCCACGCAGTCATTCGATCCGTTTATCAATCAGTGAGTAATAAATAAATAAATAAATAAGCAAATAAAGTGATAAATAAATAAGCTTAACAATCAATTCTTTC
Organism: Amblyomma americanum; assembly: GCF_052857255.1. Classification (NCBI taxonomy): domain Eukaryota; kingdom Metazoa; phylum Arthropoda; class Arachnida; order Ixodida; family Ixodidae; genus Amblyomma; species Amblyomma americanum. The sequence continues at coordinate 100,782,524 of NC_135507.1, read as the reverse complement.
AACAGTTTCGCGTTTTAGTGTCCATGTTTGCAAATTCTTCTATTGGTTTTTATTGGAACTGCGACCGGCCATCTTATCGACACTGTCGACGCGAGCTTAATCATTTATTTATTTTTTAGTTATTTATTCGTTCATTCATACATACTACTGCCTCGGCAAGGCTGTTGCAGGAGTGAGGTAAACTATAAAGAAACAAAAATACCAAAAAAAGACAAAGCAATCATGCAACATTAGGAACATGCTTGTGAGAATTCTATAGATAATGAACGGATGTTGCCTGCTAAGGAATACCAAGCTTCAATGGTATTAGGGAGAAAGCTGCACTCACAGACGTGTCTAGTAACGGATTTAGCAATTTGATGGAAATATTGAATATGGCTTTGTAAAGGGTTTTCATGATAGTGATTTTTTTTATGGCGCAAGGGATCAAAGGCCCAAGAGCGCCATGACACCACTTGCAAGTATTTTCTTTTTCTCAAGGTGAGGTCAAAGACCTATTTCCCAGGCATTTCGCCCTAAAGAAGCCGAGCACCAGGCCGGGGGATAGCTTGTACCCATTTTATCACCAGTGGGTGCCCGTTAGCGCTGGGGATCGAACGCCGCACCTCCCGTATGCGATGGGGACGCTCAAACCACTAGGCCAACGCTGCAGTTTGATAAATACTTTTCAAGAATAACAAAATTGCGTGAGGTACCTGTTGCTTACAGTTGTTGGGTTATCAGTATTCAGGGCGCATGCACGGGTTTCTGCATAAATGTGTCCCTGTTGCACTGAATAAATAGTTGGCAGTAGCGCCTTTGATCCTCATTCTTTATCTGCTTTCGGACCATCCCTATTGATACAAGTTCTGTACCCCTGATTTAGAGTATGCTTGTCATCTATGGTAACAGTAGTCGAACGAAACGCGTTTTATTATCAGGTAGGAAAGAACTTTCAGTGTTTGAAGGCATTTATATTTCTGCCTGTTTCGTTAATTTCTTCATTAATGACTCAGGGCAGGGCCGGCACCTGTGTATGCATCTGAATGACTCTTATTTGCAGGTTATATTGCCATTCGTTTTCTGTTGTGTTTTTTTTGTATAAGAGAGAAACATACAAGTACTGAAACAATAGCGCTGTGTCCGCCTTTACTTCTTTCCCTCCTTTTCTTCGTGTGGTGATAAACCAAACCATCTTGCCAGCCGGCGCAAACAATCGGCTGGCGCCGGAATGCGTCAAAAACAACACGTGCCTAAGCCTTCATAGAGCAAGGACTCTAGGTGATATCAAAGGACAAAAGATTCAAGGCACCGCCCCTTAACTTTTCACGGTGTTGTGATCGGAGGCCCCGACAGCGGGAACAGACGAGCCCGGCAGGCGCCATCGAACTATGTTTGACCAAAGGTGCTGTCGTCCTGAGAAGAGGATTAGGAACGGCTCCTGGCGACGGTGAGCTGTGACGAAAGGCCTCTCATCCCTTCGTCCGGAGTATGGAATGCGGCATTTCTCACGAACTGCGCCCTCACGTGAACCGGCAGAAAGACCCGAACAAAGGCGCCGGACCCGCCTCGCTCGCTTGCACTTGCGCGGCCAGACAAAGCGGGGGCGGACACGGCTGATTCATCTTACCCTCTGGAATGCCTGGGGCCGTCAGGACGCATCACCGCCTACAAAGCCAACGACCTTATGCACATGGTCAACCCGTCGGAAACCACATTCCAGGACGCCTCTTTCCCACGGAGGGGGTCACCGCCTGCTAAGCCAACGACCTTATGTACCTGCTCAACCGGTTGGAAACAGCATTCCAGGACCTCAAGGCGCCAGGATTCCTTATCGCCTGTGCACGTGTTTGTGGGGGCGGAGCGGTCACGGGGTTAGGGAAGAGACTATGAAGAGTGTGTCTGCCCATTGGACGCTTGATCAGCCACCGGTTTCCCTAGCTAGGTGCCTAGGGAATATCCACTGTATTTAAGCCGCGATTTGGCTGGTTTCACGGCACTTCATCTCTGACTTTTGGTCTCCCTGCTTCTCTTGTAAATATGTAAATAAACCTTCAAGTTTACCAACCCTCCTGAAGGCTTCCCTTCGTCGTCTGCAGAGTTCATCGTCATGCGGTGAAGACCTCGGTCCCGATACCCAAGCATATCAACTGGTTGGCAGCGGTGGGATGGTCTGCGCCTGGTCCTGACTCTGATATGGTAAGTGCGCGGTCTTTCTCTTGGAGCATTGCCAGGTTTTACAACTTTGGAAGATTGTTATCCTAGGTAATCGAAGGTTGGTATAAGAGGCAGCCGGGGCTCCTCTGACCACGTGAGTAGAGACTTGCCGTTGCTTAAATAGTCATGGACTGGAAGCAGCTGCGCAAACCAGACCTAGTTCTCGTATGCGGGGAATTGGGCATTGATTGTGGGTCGATCCGTAGAAAACTTGAATTGATTAGGGCAATTGAGGATTTCGGTGCGGACGAGGAGGAGATAGTAGAATGTTGGGAGCTAATTAAGGAGGAGTTGGAGAAGGAAAGGGAAGAAAAGAAGCGAGAGGATGAACAAAAAAAGCGAGAGGATGAAGAAAAAAGGAAGCGCGAAGAGCACGAAAGAAAGTGCGAAGAGCAGGAAAGGGAGCACGAAAGGAAGCGCGAAGAGCAGGAAAGGGAGCACTAAAGAAAGCGCGAAGAGCAGGAAAGGGAGCACGAAAGGAAGCGCGAAGAGCATGAAAGAGAGATTGAAAAAAAACGGCTCGATCTACAGATAGCTCAGGCTGCACAGGCAGAACGCACCAGGAAAGGGAGCACGAAAGAAAGCGCGAAGAGCAGGAAAGGGAGCACGAAAGGAAGCGCGAAGAGCATGAAAGAGTGATCGAGAAAAAACGGCTCGATCTACAGATAGCTCAGGCTGCACAGGCAGAATGCACTAGGCTAGAGGTGCCGAACACAGTGGAAAGCCAGGCAGCATCAAAAATAAAAATAAAGGACCTCTTGCAACCGTACAAACTTGGAGAGGACATAGGGCTCTTTCTCGTGAACTTTGAGCGGGCATGTGAAAGTTGCGAGTTCCCGACCGAGTCTTGGCCGCAGAAACTTTTGACCATTCTTCCATGTGAGGCGGCCCAAGTACTCGCTCGTCTGGCAAAAGAAGAGGCGTCAGACTATACTAAAGTAAAGGCAGCACTCCTAAAAAAGTATCGCCTGTCCGCAGAGGCCTTTCGGCGCCGCTTCAGGGAAGCCAGAAAACAGCCTAATCAGTCATTTCCGGATTTTGCGTATAACCTTAAGGCAGACCTGAAGGAATGGCTAAAGGGAGAACAGGCTTACGGAGCTCACGATAAAGTAATAGAGGTGATCTGCCTGGAGCAGTTTTTTGGCTCTTTGAGGGAAGAAATGCGCATGTGGGTGCAGGACAGGCCGGGAAATAAACCCCTAGAAGTGCAGCACAGCTGGCCGAAGAGTTCCATGCCAAGCGCGTAGCAGAGGGTGCGCGTGCCCCAAGAGCCCCAAGGTAGAAAAAAATTTCCACGGATCCAAACAGGAGGGGCAGCAAGCCGCAACTGGGAGCGGAACGAGGGCCAGAAAGCAGAATCAAGCAACCCCACAAAGGGGGCGACCGAAAAGAGAGGGATAAGGCTTTTGAAGCCAGAAAGAAACCAGTGTGTTTCCGTTGTCACGAGCCCGGTCACGAGCCCACGCTTGCAGGAAGCAGGAAATCGTTCACTCCTTGGTGGAGGCGGGCGACGAGAACATGCGCCTGCTAGAGCCTTACCTGAAAGACATGCAGGTTAATGGAAAACCGTTCCGGGTTCTGAGGGACTCCGCGGCCACCATGGACGTAATCCACCCCACGTACGTGAACGCAGCTGATTTTACTGGGGAATGTGCAGGGATTAGGCAGGTGGCCGAAGAGAATAGCGCATGCTTGCCGATCGCACGAGTTAGAATAGAGGGCCCGTTTGGCGTTCTGGAAACGGAGGCAGCGGTATCACGGAATCTGCCGGGAAAATTTCCACGTACCTCTTTTCAACTCGGTCGGAGCAGATGCTCCAGGAAGAGGGTCGTAGTTTCGGCGATCGAACCGTCCAGGCGCTCACTCGAGCGAAGGCTAGCGAGATTGCAGCTGAAGTAAATCGTAGGAAGAACGAAGACTCTCCCACGACGGGTCAGGCAGCGGCAAACCCAGGAGGCGATGCTTCTGAGACGAGCGGAGAGGCTCGCGGCAGGAACCGATGCAACGCCGAGTACAAGGACTCAAAGGGGGTCTAGTTCGATCAGCTCGTGGTGCCGCAGAAATACCGCGCAGGCATCCTTAAATTGTGCCATGGTGGGGATTGGTCTTACCACCTTGGAGTGAAGAAAACTAAAGCTAGGCTTCTACAGGAGTTTTATTGGCCTGGTTGCGTCAGGGATGTCAAGCAGTTTGTAAAGTCCTGCGACACCTGTCAGCGTGTCGGAAAGCCAGGGGATTTAAGGGAGGCTCCGATGAAGCTAGTGCCCGTGATTAGCGAACCCTTCCGTCGTTTGGTGGGGGACGTAGTCGGTCCTCTACCAGTGACTCAGTCGGGCTACCGCTACCGAAAAGGGCGGGGAAACGGGAATGCCGACGGTCTCAGTCGTAGCTTTCCTGCATAATCTGGCGTAAAATGCCCTAAGGCTCGAGAAAAGCTACCGTATCATTTTTGTTTTTTGTTTTTTTTCTGGCTTCTCCGTACCTACCTCATTGCCGGAAAAGAAAAAAAAGTTTCTTACCAAATTTCAGACGCATGTCTTTTGCGAGAAAAGGAAAAACAAAGAGGAACTAGTTTTGGTTCAGCAGTCTTCCGGGCGTGAGCTGTTGGCGAGGGTTAAGTCATCCAAAATTTGCAGTCATATTGCTCTGTATTAAAGACCTGGCAATGTTCTCAGGCTGGCCGCGTGCTGCCTAGCCGGAGGTAGGGGCTGAGCTCAGATCTCATCGCTAATGCTCCGCTGAGGACCCTTGCCAGCTGTGCAGGTCAAGTGGACTGACTACTACGAGGCCAACTGGGACTCTGACGCCCATTCGTGGTGCACCGACCAGCTGCAACCACTTCTTGGCGTCTTCTTGGCGGCGGACGGATTGTTGTGATCGGAGGCCCCGACAGCGGGAACAGACGAGCCCGGCAGGCGCCATCGAACTATGTTTTACCAAAGGTGCTGTCGTCCTGAGAAGAGGATTAGGAACGGCTCCTGGCGACGGTGAGCTGTGACGAAAGGCCTCTCATCCCTTCGTCCGGAGTATGGAATGCGGCATTTCTCACGAACTGCGCCCTCACGTGGACCGGCAGAAAGACCCGAACAAAGGCGCCGGACCCGCCTCGCTTGCTTTCACTTGCGCGGCCAGACAAAGCGGGGGCGGACACGGCTGATTCATCTTACCCTCTGGAATGCCCGGGGCCGTCAGGACGCATCACCGCCTACAAAGCCAACGACCTTATGCACATGGTCAACCCGTCGGAAACCACATTCCAGGACGCCTCTTTCCCACGGAGGGGGTCACCGCCTGCTAAGCCAACGACCTTATGCACCTGCTCAACTGGTCGGAAACAGCATTCCAGGACCTCAAGGCGCCAGGATTCTTTATCGCCTGTGCACGTGTTTGTGGGGGCGGAGCGGTCACGGGGTTAGGGAAGAGACCATGAAGAGTGTGTCTGCCCATTGGACGCTTGATCAGCCACCGGTTTCCCTAGCTAGGTGTCTAGAGAATATCCACTGTATTTAAGCCGCGATTTGGCTGGTTTCACGGCACTCATGTCTGACTTTTGGTCTCCCTGCTTCTCTTGTAAATATGTAAATAAACCTTCAAGTTTACCAACCCTCCTGAAGGCTTCCCTCTGTCGTCTGCAGAGTTCATCGTCATGCGGTGAAGACCTCGGTCCCGATACCCAATCATATCAACGGCAAGAGAGACAGCAACAACAGTGCCGTCATCGAAATCCGCTCTCTTGTGCCACTTTCGATGTTTGCTATTAGCGTATATATATTCGCTTCGTTTCTTTATGCTCCAATGCCTCTTTGGTTTTTATTCCATCGAATTTTGTTTTTGCCTGATTGGCATCCACTAGCTTCGTTTCCGTGCACTTGCTGAATGCAAGCTCTAGCATAGTGAGAATGCGGCGAACTTGACAACGGATAAACCAATAACCTCGGCAAAAATTACAAATTTAAAACTCTTCAAAAGCGGTAATTTACTATAATTACATAACATTTGAGCAGCTGTGGGCGTTAATGCCTACGGTAGATAATATCGGCGCTAATTAGGATATCCGTTTGGGTATGCCTTCTCTATTGGCGTCTATTACCGGAGAACAGCGTCTCCAGCGCACGCGAAAGGCGATCTAAGCGCATAAATGCCGTGTGAGTTAACGGTACGTTCATTTCAGTACTAGAGGTTGGGTTAGCCATTTCAGATCTAGACCTCTACCAGTTTAGCCTCGAGCCAGTACCTAATGCTTTAGAATGTGTTCAGAATCGTTCGGCCCGTTTTATCGTGACTACCTACTCGAGTTCGTCTAGCGTCAACTCATGAAGCGAACTCTACACCTTCTAGATCTTTGACTGCGGCGTCATATTTCGAGACTTCACTTTCCACAAAATATATTACACAAATGAATGGCTAAAACAGTCATTTCACTGCTCCAAGTTATGTATCATCCCGTATTGATCACCGATTCAAAGTGAGTGTTCCAAGTTGCAGAACTAACCAGTACTTTCATTCTTTCGTGCCCAAGACCAGCCCAGACTGGAACCACCTGCCCGCCTGCATCGTCTCCAGCCCGGAACCAGAAGCATTCAAATCTGTGCTTCTTCATCATCTATGTAAATCTCTTCTTTTGTATTTGATTTTTGATTATTTACTTACCACTCCTATCTGTAACGCCTCAGCGGCCCCGATATTAACGAAATAAATAAATAATAAATCATAACAGAGTTATCGGGTTCGACTACTATTCAGCCGCCCTGAAAACTTACCTTCTGATAGTGCCATGCAATCCGCAGAGTTTAGCAGAAACTTCCAGCATGCTGAAGCCAATCATGAATGCCTTGCGTGTGCTGCTTTCCAGCATACATATGCTAGCAGCATGGAATGCAGTGCAGATGCTGGATTTGTTGAATCAGGTGCTTGCAGCTGTCCAATAGATGACACAACGCATCCTCCGGCCTCATCCTTCCGAGAATAATCCCGATGCTTACGTTGTCATCAACATTATCAGCCGCAACGGCAAGCAACCTTTCTTGACACTGGAACGTTTCTTATTTATATAAATGATTTGCCCTCTAACATCACTTCTAACATACGGGTTTTTCCTGACGATTGTGTCATCTATCGCCCAATTGTCAACCAGTCCAACATTACCATCCTCCAAGAAGACCTGCTATGCGTACAAGAGTGGTGTAAAACCTGGCTAATGTCATTAAATTCTGCTAAAACTTCCCTTCTTTCATTCCACCGCCGGCGCAACCACCAGGATGCAATTTACACAATTAACAACCTTCCCATTAAATCAGTAGATTCTTATAAATATCTCGGTATTCATTTAAGTAAAAATATAACCTGGTCGCAACACGTTCACCATGTAACAAATTCAGCTAATCAAGTTATAGGGTACCTGCGCCGTAACCTTGCCTTAGCACCACGTTCCATAAAATTGCCTGCTTACTGAACATTTGTACGGTCGAAATTGGAATTTTCATGCTCCGCCTATGATCCTAACTTTGCTAACCTGATTGACACACTCGAATCAGTCCAGAATTTCGCTGCAAGATTTGTTTGTTCTAATTTTTCATACCACACTAGCGTTTCCGCACTAAAGTCTCAGCTTAATCTCCCCACATTGGCCTGTCGTCGCAAGATCGCCCGTCTTTCCTTATATCATAAATTTTTCCATACTTTTAATCACGAAGTTATTCCTACCACACGCACTGATTGTATTTCCCGTAATTGTCACCCTAACAGCCGTCTACCCTGTGAAAGCCAGCACCGAAACATATCACTAGTCTTTTTTTCTGAAAACAGCCCGAGACTGGAATGACCTTCCATCCGAAGTGGCAACCATCATCGACTACAGCAGGTTCAAAACCGTCCTCGTACATCATCTGTATTCATGCTAATTGTCTTCTCAGCCCACCCCTCATGTAATGTCCCTCGTGGACCTTTGAGGAACAAATAAATAACGTCTGCGCTGCCTTGTGATGGAGGGCCCTCGATCTGTTGTACTCAGGTCGCAGCAGTCGGAAGCCCTCAAGATGTGTAGGCTACAGCTGCGGCGGCCTGTGACTTACAGGGCTTGTGTCTTTGCCTGTCGTGCTTGCTACGGACCGCATTTCTCTACATCTTAATCTTTCACGCCCCTTCATCCCTCTCCCCCGTGCAGGTTAGCCAACCGGAACATTTTCCTGGTTAACCTCCCTGCCTTTCCTCTACCCCTTCTCTCTCTCTTCGGCATGTTTTTCGCGCTTTCCCAACCTGCAACTCTGGGAGCTACGCCGGGTCTAACAAGCAGTAGAGAAACACCATTCCCATGCCAATGCAAACGTGGGCGTCTGAAGGAGGTTCGTGCCCAATAGCGCGCCCGGGTCGTGCCTGCGGGCTGGTTTGAGAACTGGCCTCTCGCAGGTTCACCAAATTATCGGTGTTGTCGGCTTAGCTCGCCAAGCTTCACGTGAGGCCCAAGCCCAACTTGATATTGGCCCTGCCTGAGCCCTGCCTTGGCCGATCCCGGCGGCAGCACAGGTCATAGTGCTGTCTGCACACCCATATGAGGCGCACACTACAAAAACAGGAAAGTGGCGGCGTCAACACAAATTTCACTATCTCATCCCAGTAGCATTAATCACATCCTACTCACTGCCTAAGCCACCCCGCGCTGCGTTTGCCCAACCCTGGAAGGCGCTCCATTATCTTAACGGATCATCGAATATCTACAACTTGTAGGTATACTGGGGTTTAACGTTCTGAAAAAAAATGGGAAAATTTTTTTAAACAAAACGGCCCAGTATCTGTCTCACATCTCGATGGACACCAGAACCGCGCCGTAAGGGAAGGGATAAAAGAGGGAGTAAGAAGAAAGGAAGAAAGAGGTGCCGTAGTGGAGGACTCCGGAATAATTTCGACCACCTGGGGATCTTTAACGTGCACTGACATCGCACAGCACACGGGCGCCTTTTTGCGTTTCGCCTCCATCGATATTCGGGAAGTCCTGCTCAGTAGCCGAGTGCCGAAGCAGGGCACGGTTTCTGAGGGATGCCGTGATGGACATCTGGAGGTTAATTCAAACGGCTTCGGATTCGTTAAAGGGCACTGACATCCAACCGCACACAAGCCTCTTTTGGCATTTCTCCTCCATTGCAATGCAGCCCCCAAGGCCGGGATTTGATCCTGCGACGTTGGGATCAGTAGCCAAACACCTAAGACACTGAGCCACAGAGGCGTGTCATCGGTTATCTGTTATCCGTATTACGTGTACTGTTGATGTTCATCCTTGTTTATATCGCTGGCATGTGCCCCTTAAGCTAAACTAACCTGCAATGCTTCCTCTTTTGCAGTATTTTAACTTATCGCTATAAGTTTTCATTCTAATCCTTGCTATGCTGTCGAAAATGCCGCTTAATCCTTTTCGGAGGGTTCCAATTTCTTTACGAGATGTTAGTACTGGCAGGATACAACGCTGACATTCTTTTTCAGGGATATTCCAACGCTGCAACTTGTGGTCTATGAGTTATGATTGCGTGCATTTTTTTACAAGGCAGCTTTCTTTTAAAACAAGTGTAGAAATTCATATTGAAGCTGCCTCTTTTGCGTAAATGCGGAGCCATTGCGACCAGTTTTCAGCGAGCAGTTAACTTTGTTTCGCGAAGCGTTTCAGAACACAGGAGGCTCGTAGATTGTGCTGTACTTTTGCTTGCCCTGAAAGAAAACGGCTAGCGTGCAATGAAAGTGCAAAAATATGAACAATCGCTTTTTTTTGTTGCTCGCCCAGAGCGTTTGCGCTCTTCATTCTTGTCGGTAGATAATGACAATAAAGTGTAACAAGGTAACCATGGGCTAGTTGGCAAGTATCAGACATAACTTTACCAGCGAACGTACGAGAACACCCTGTTTGTCCTGTGTTCTCCTGGTGATCTCATGCGTTCACGTGTGAAGTGATGTCGGATTGTGGCAATAGAATGGCCTTAGTGACATGATTCGATAATGACGCATCGAAAGCAAAATACAGGTCTGCCTGTTTACAGGAAGGCACCGGCTCCAGCCCTTCAACTTCAAGCTGAAGCCCGGCTTACGCCTGTTGAATAAATGCTCGGGCCCGGCCAAGGCCCCGCTCGCGGACCTTTCCGGGACTGGAGCCGGACTTTTGGTAAACTGCAGCCTGTGCAGTGCTTTACAGACAGTGGTAACCATGATAGCCTGGGCAGTCTGTTCAGAGCCAATGGCGGGGGCAACGCGGTGAATAATACCCTTGTCACACTATAGATGCACAGTGTTACACGGCGAAAACGCCACTGAAAATGTTGGCAGCACCTTGTAGAAATTAATTTGTTTTCGCGTGAAGTTTAGACATTACAGTCTCATCAAAAATCAAATTACTCTAAATTAATTTTCTGCGACTGCACTCCAGTACTCTTGTTTACAACGCTGTCTACAAACGGGTGGTGGTCGTTTGCATGATATGAAACGCAAGCTGCGCTTCAGTTATATTAATTAATCTCAATTTTTGTACCGGTTGTGCACTTGCTCGTTTACAGAGTGCGACAAATCTGTAGGACGCGTCGCTGCGATCGCGCGTCTGGAAAGCTCTTGATAGCCGGCTTGCTGCCATCCTGCATGCGGGACCGGCGCTTCTCGCTAATTGTCTATTATTTCTCCGATGTGACGAATACTTAATTTTAAATCACTTTATCCACAAATACGTTCTGCGACCGTTCGCATTAACTGAAACGGCCTTATCTCTTATCCACAAGTGCGGCCACGACTGCGGCTGGCTGCCTAAAGAACTGCGCGGCAGTCAGGGACCCACCGGCGCTTCCCGTTTGTTGTGTGCGCGTCCTGTGATGAAATCAGTAGTTAATTTCAGATCACTGTTGTCGGCACTACACTCGTTTCCTATTTACATTAGCTAAAACTGGCGAATTCGCTTTCTACAATTGCCAAACTTTCACACACGAACCCTGTGGACAAATTATTAGCCTTTCGCGTTGGTGGTCGTCGTCCCTTGGCAGAGCGAGAATGGCTGATCAAGTATACGCATTACGTTTAGTTGCTAATGACTTAGTAAAAGTTATCATTAAAAACCATTACCAGGAAAAGAAGATGTAGATTTTAAACTCTTTTCATTAAGAGAACGATTATTTTTCATGTCGGAGCGCTACTGTTCTGATTGCACGCTCGCCTTACCAGACTACACGTCAAGTGCGTTCTGCAGCGTGTATCACTAAAGTTCATCGTGTGACAATGCGCGAATGACACTTTAGGCCAATGTCACTCGTTGAAAGTGACACTAAATGCGCCCGTGTGACAGGGTTATTACTGTACCTTCACATCATATTTTGGTTTCTCTGTGTTTACGAAGGCACATGCAGTAGCCAAAGGGCTGCAGTGTTTTTTAGATACCTTGTTTACGGAAGGCAAAAAGTGAATAGGAAATGTCAAATGCGTTGACATGTCGGTGTGGCAAGTCCATACTCAAGACATCAGCTTTCAAAAAAAAAAAAAGGCGCTCCTATTTAAATGATTGTCAGGACTGGCTCAGAGTTTGACAGTTCATGTTCAAACTTAACACGCGCAAAGCCTTTCACGTATTTTGGCTAAATGTGGCTACGATGTTATCAAGGTGTGCTGCCTTATGATTTTGTACCATTAAGTAATGTCTGTAAAACTGATCGTAGAAAACATTGGCTATAACCATAGTCCTATAGAGAAGAGAGGACAGGACACGCTGACAAGAAAGTAGATTGTGCGTTGAAAAGGCAGCGCTACAGAAAGTTTAACATTCACCCCCTGTTCCATGCATTGCTGTGAAACTCTGCTTACGGGCCATTTTCAAATAGCACACCGTCCGTGTATGAAGTTCTCGCTGTAAACAAACTACAGCCATCTACGGTACAATTATCTACAGTTATCCATAACTAGAATTGTGGAAGTAGCTGCTGCCGTCTCGTGATAATCAGGCGAATTCCATTAGCACACTTGCAGCATCGGCAATTTCAGAGTAGCTTCTGTAGCCTCGGTCCTTCGCGACTGATTACGAAGGTGACATGTTCGTGAGGTTTTTGTACAGTCTCTGAATCAGATTTCCCTCTGTACATTTTTAATGAAAGGCCCGCTAGGAAATGTGTGGGAACTGCGTAAATATATGGTTTATAAGCCGAAATGCCGCAGAGGCTCCACCCAGAGTAGTATGAGTGGTGGTTGCATAAAAATCGATGAAGAACAGCATAAAAATCACTTGACGAAGTTTTGCTGCACTGACTAGGTTTAGAAAATATCATTTTAATGATTTGAAAGCTTCAGTGTGGCGGATCTCAGTAGCCGTTATAGAAAGGGATGGAAAATTACGGGCATAAAATGAGAAAAGGTATTCTTGCTCTCTCATCGGCGGTGTGATCTGTGCAACCTGAGATCAGGTGCGGCGCTCTTCTCATAGTGTAAGCGCTGAAATAAAAGCCGTACTCCATAGTTTTCCCATTCTTCTCTCCGCACCTTCATACTACACTACGAGATAGAGAACTCAAGAGCACCGACTTCTGGGCTGCTCATAATGGCTCCGCTCCCAACTACACGAGAGTTCCTGATTATTATGCGAATGCAGATGTCTGCCCTGTATAGGCACTCGCCGGGGGAGGGGGGTTGTTGCGGAGGGGAGCGGTAGGCAAAGGGAGGCTCAGGCGAGGAGCAGTGCTTGGAGCCGGGGCGCCGCCTATAAGCTATGCAGCACGGGGCGGCGATCTCTGGAAGCGAAAGGAGCCGATGGCGCAATACAATGCCGAAGCGGTGCCAGCTGCCGCCACGAAGAGGGCGGGAGGGAGGGAGCGCCGGCACATCGGGAGAGCTCTACTTAGCTTGGAACAGGCTCCCGCGTATTACTCCCAGCGAACATATACGGATGGGGAACGGAACAATTCCGGAAGAAGGATATGGCAGGGAATGCGACTTCCTTGCTTTGTAGATTAGCTCAGCGGCACGCATTTTCAGGCTTTTCTTTCGAGGCTGTGGGCTCCGACGTGGGGAGCTATGCCTGACGTTTTATCACTAGAGGATCTTTGATGAGGCAGAAGTAGAGCAAGACGCAGGCCGTCATTTTTTTACAAGATCCCCCTTTTAGAGAAGTGGCATAGTTTTGGGGGAGAAAAAGAGGAAACAATTGATGACGTCACTTGGTCAGTCCGGGAATGGCAAGAGCGGCCGTGCATGCCACTCATGCCTTTGACATGAAAGATAGTTGAAACCACAAGGCGATCTTGTGGCCTCTTAAACAAAAGGAACCATTGAACAAATCCAAGACACGAATTTTGAAATTTTGAGTTTGAAGGTCATTTCGAAATGTTATATCCTTTTACAACAAAAGTTGAACACAAACACTCTCCGCTGCTCCCTGTGGCTTTTAAGGAGCCCTGAACGATGCGCCATATTCGGTGAGGCCGGCACGGTGGCTCAGTGGGTATGGCGCTCGGCTATTGACCCGAAAGACGCGGGTTCGATTCGGGCCCCGGCGGTGGAATCAGGATGAAGGCGAAATTCTAGAGGCCCTTGTAGTGTGCGATGTCAGTGCACAGTAAAGAACCGCAACTGGTCGAAACTTCCCGGGCCCTTAAATACGGCGTCCCTCATAGCCTCAGCATATTTAGGACGTTAAACCCCCATAAACCATCTTCGGTCATGCGGCTCAGGTGTAAGTGAGCGGCAAGTGACCTGCGTGAGTGTATGAAAAAGATATCGTTATCTCCTTAGAGTCTTACTGCACAACCAAGAGCTTGAGTGCTTAAAGTTAGTATGAGGATTAACGTCCCAATGGGACTCAGGCTATGAGGGACGCCTTAGTGGAGGGCTCCGGATAATATCAAGCACCTAGGGTTCCTTAACGTGCACTGAAATCACAGAGTACGCGGGCCTGTAGCATTTCGCTTGCATCAAAATGTCATCGCTGTGGTCGGAATCGAACCCGGGTCTTTTCGCCCAGCAACCAAGCACCATAACCAATGAGTCACCGCAATGGTCTTGAGTGCATAAGACAACCGTAAAGTATTTATGGCAAGAAAGGTTGATGCGAATGGCAAATGGCGTCGATGTCCTGTGTATGGGTTTGTGGGTTTATGAGGGTTTAACGTCCCAAAGCAACTCAGGCTATGAGGGACGCCGTAGTGCAGGGCTCTGGAAATTTCGACCATCCTGGGGTTCTTTAACGTGCACTGACATCGCACAGCACACGGGCCTCTAGAATTTCGCCTCCATCGAAATTCGGCCGCCGCGGCCGGGATCGAACCCGCGTCTTTCGGGCCGGCAGCCGAGCGCCATAACCACTCAGCCACCGCGGCGGCCGTCGATGTCTTGTGTCGTATAGGTGGATAGTGCAGGTGGATACTGTAGTGCGTTCGAGTGGCAGCACAAGTGAGGATCAAATAGTTGTGGCAAAATCACGCAGGCGCGAGTGTACCATCAGGACTTTAAACTCGCGCAAAGCTCTCTGTGGCGCTAGTCAAAGCTGCAAGACCGAAGCGCAAATGTCAGTGTCAATCCGCAACGGAACAGGATACTGAAAACGATGGTGAAAGAGGCTAACAAGTTTAAAGGGGCTCTGACCACAATTCCAGCGATTTTTATTGTGATGAGTAAAAATAAATTCAGTGGCTCCTTCTGCTTGTGGTAACGGTTTTTCGGCAACGCAAAAGCGATTTATGGCTGTGGAAATCAAATTTCAATAGCTGCCCGCCAGTCTATTCAAAGTCGTGACATCCTCACCTAAAAGAACAGTTTCCCACCGTTCAGAAGTCAATGGCAGTTTAGCGTAGCTTCTGTGGTGAGCACACGAAAATTTGCGTCCACTCAAGCATTTCATTTCGAACATCGGCCGCTTGTGGCGACACCAGCTAGTCGATATCTGCTCTTCTGGCTTATAAAAGATATATTTTGGGTAAAATTGGTTCCTTAGTGACTACAATGGGGAAGCGCATTGATACCGCCATTTATACTTCTCCTCAGCGTCGCTTTCAACAATAATTTGTACCCCTCGCAGCTCTCGACATTGACAGTTTCCGCTCGCGCTGGTAGGATTAAGTGGCTATAGATAATGCGCAGTGAAGGCATTCACATTAAAATTCAGTTTATGTTCTGTAAAACAACGGGGGTGGAAGGTTCGAACAGAAAGAGAAGAAAGTTCACTTGATTGCGCTCGAGTACCCTTTTTTACTGCGATAGCGCTCATAGTTGCCATTTTTTATCCTTTGGGCATTTGTCTGGTTGTCTGTCTATGTCTTTCGTCTCTCTGCCTGAAGCCTGTTTTGCCACAGGCGAGCAGCCTGCCCAACGTGTCAGGCGGCAGCTCAATTAAATGTGAGAGGTGCTCAGGAAGAACAACCTGGATCGCAACCCAAGTCCCACCAATGGCAGCACCTTTCATAGAAGGGCAGTGGTGCATCGCTTACCGGCTGCCGCCCGGCACCAGGAGTGGTAGACTTCCAGTCCAAAGATCCAGCAATGTAGAGAATGAACAATTCCGCATATGTGGACATAAGCTCGTTATCGCTATCAGAACAGCTGACACCCGGGAACACTGGATCTGAACACCTGAACCGAAGTGAAAACCGAACTGCTGGCGCACCGAATTCGCATTGGGCTTAAATACGCAAATCAACCATCATTGTTTCGTTGGCATCCAGTGAAGACAGGCTGATATTCTAATAAAACATTCGGGGAAACACCCAGCGGATATATCTCTTTTTGTTGTGTTTCCGGCTTCACAACACACATTTAGCGTTGCCTCTTACAACTATTGCTAGGAAATGGCATAGAGGCGGTTGTTTGTTTACAGTGGGCGAGTGCTTTGAAGAACAGTGTGGCAAATATTGCTACGACATGACGCCGCATACGTTGCCACGCTCTTCTTTAAAGCACTCGGCCACTGTTAACAAACAACCGCCTCCATGAGTACTCTGTGAAACGAGAAAATTATTTCTTAACGTTTTGTTTACATGCGTTTCTATGGACCGCGCTCCTGTTCCGTACCTACATTCGAGAGTCATTCTCATGCTTCGGAGTTTTGAAAATACATCGCCTTCGAAATGACGCTTCATGCTTCCATAACCTGTTCTAGGATGAATCTCGTTGTTCTTTACGTAGGGACGACACCAGTGGCGCACTGCGAAAACAGAAAACTGCTCTGAAAACCATTGCTTCCTTGTATTCGTATGGACGCTGAGCCCAGTTTTCAGCCCCAGTCGGAACCGCTTGCCACAAACCCCTCGCTGTCCAATAGGGCACACAGTAGTGACGTCGTTTACGTACAGGTTAAATAGGATTGGTACAAGAACGCTGCCTTGATGCATGCCGTTAGTAACAGGTCTGTATGATGACAAGTTGAAATCTATGGAAAAGCTAGGCAGGCGATTTCGGAGATAGGAAGTTATGAGTGCCGCGTGTGTTCCTCTCGCTCCCTCTATTTCAAGTTTTTTTTTTTTTCAAGAATGTCAGGTGGTTAAGAGAATCAAAAGCTTTCGAGAAGTCTGCATATACCAACTACACTTCTTTTTCTTCAAATGCATTTACTGTTATGCTTTTACAACTTTTACTGTTTTACTGTTTAATGTTTCTGCGTGAGTAGTGCTAGTTCTGTGTATTTACATTGGCGAAAACCGATTGTGTCGGCTTGAACAAAGTGTGTCTTTCAGCCAATTTGTTGATGCTCATATTGATTATTTTTGCAACTCCTTCCGAAAAGATCGGCAGCAGCGAAACAGAATGGTAGTTTGGTAAAATGATCCCATCTCCACCCTTGAAAATTATTACTTTGAAAATTTGCACCTTTGCTGGAAATACATCTGTGGACAAAGCTAAATTGTAGATATGAGTAAGATGTCGAGCACGCAAGCCAATTACGTGCGCACTTAATAGGCTTTAGTTGAAGGTTTTTAATGTCGCAGGCTGAACTGTTATAAGAACCCAACGCACCAGAGACTTCACTTTGGCAAGGAGGAACAGGAAAGATACTGTTCGAGTTTCTGCTAATATTTCCCAGTGCTTGTACATAGTGAGCACTAGTAACCTCGTTGACAAGATGGCTGTTTAATTCTTCAGCTAACTTTAATACAGCAAAGATTTTTCCCTTTATAGTATAGTGCAGCTGTACTCGAATAGGGAGATTTTAGATTAGGCAGTTCTTTTATCTTCTGCCACAAGACCAGGTTTTTATGCCCTGTTTCAACAATGTGGTAGGGATATCGTTGTTGATGCTCCGCAGTGTAGCATTCGTATTGTTTCTGTGTACTTTGAATGCCTTCCAATCTTCTTTGATTCGCGAGAGCTCAAAATAACCTGTTGAAAAGTATGTCTTCTTTATCATTTTTAGGCAGGCTTTGTAGGCAAGTGGTTTTGGCTTTTGCGATTACGCTGTCGCGCTTTGTACGAGATTTGAATTTACTATGTTGATTGTTTTGCTTTATTCAGCTCTTTGCACAACCACTACAATTTCTTCTAGGTTCACGTTCCGTGAGTACTTTTCCAAGATAACTACTCGCTTCAATTAGTTTCCTTACCTTGTTGTTCAAGTGTTGCAAATTTAGTTTGACACTGTTTTTCAATGCATAGACGCGGTTTATTTTCAAGTTCCGTTGCAAGTTGCTCTTTCAGTGTTTCATTTTCAGCATGTGCATACTCAAGGCTTTCGGTTAAACGTTTTTGCTCATTGCGTTGCTCAGAGATTTCACTTCGCGCATCGCTATCAAAAGCCGTTCGAGCACTTTTCATTTCTTGCTGACGCTTCTTTTTTAACTGGGTCAGTTCTTGTCTTAACTGTTCCCTCAATTTTGCTAGGTATTTCGCCATCAGTGTAGGGTGCCCTTCGGCGAATAAGGATATACACAACTGTGGGCAACTGTAAGTGATTGCCAACTCCGAAATGGCGACGTCTAAAATCACAATTCTGTCGGCGACCGAATTCAATATATTTGGTCACCGGAGGGAGAAGAAAAGAACCCACGTTTACATGCCTGATCACCTCGTGCAATGACACATGGGCAGAGCTCACGTCCTTTCCTTTACTGGCCTAGCCCTGGCTGAAGTGCCGCAGAAAGTTGTCCGCTAGTAAAACGCGGGGGCTGGTGTTGCCGAAGCCTCTTTGGTCGCAGAACCTCCGACGTGGCGGGCGAGGAAGGGGAGGCGACTGCGTCCAGGTGCCCGATTCTCTATGTCCGCTGATTCGCTCAGACTGGGACGTGCCCGTGACGTGTACATCACGGCGACACAGGGTACGTAAAGGCAGAATCGGATGACGAAATCTGAACATAAAGAAAAAAGTTAGAAAATATAAGTACTGTCGCTCGCTACTTGGCGCCATGTGCAAAAAGAAAAAGAAACATCGCTGCCCTAAATCCGTGCCTGAAGCCCCGTAGTTTCGGCTCGCGGTACATGCGAGCCGCTGCACAGTGCAGTAGCGCCGAAGAGAGAAACGTGTACGCTCAAATACGTGGCGATCACAGCGTTGAGGGCAGACATATGGCTTGGGTGGTAGGGCTCAACGGGACGCGAAAGTCTCTGCGAACCATTCGTCACAGAAAACAAAAAATTAAGCGAGAACTGCGTGAATTAAGCAATGCCCTATGTTTTACAATGCAAACTGTGCTCATCTTCGAAGAGAACTCTTGAGCATGGCGTACAGCACTCGACACCTGTGCAGACACCTCATGTAATCGTTCAGGAGACTGGTGTGGCTACCCAGGTTGACAACCAGTCCGGCTGAGCGTTAAGCGGAAATGAATCTGGAAGAAGGGCTCCCCAACACATGAGACACTTTGGTCAGAGTGGTGCACCATGTGTGCGCAGGATGCACACCATAACCTGCACGTTAATCAACGCTGTGTTCACTGTTTAAGCAAAGTGCACTGAAATATTTGATCAAGTCAGACATCCGGGTTGCAATATATAAGATTGTTGAAGCTGTAAGTTCAAATCCAGTCTGCTTTTACGTACCAATGTAAAATATGCTTATTCCGAAACCAATCCCCAGTACCCAAAGGAACTGTTTCGCAAATGGCTACAGGTAGTTAGTGGCAAATTTCCCGCGCTGATGTGCATTAACAATTATATTATTTGTATGCTGAAGTAACGGAACCCGCTAAACAATATATTGCAGGGCAGGGAACCAGGTTAATTATTTATACTTATTATTATTTATTTATTTCTCATTTTTCTTGGGTTTTTTTGCCTTAGGTGTGCTTTTGAATTTTCCACCGATCAAAATAAGGCCACCATGAAATTTGGGTCCGCCATAGAGCAACGCTCCTCCGTGTTATGGCACCAGACTTGTTTAAATTAGACTTTTTGGTATGCAGGCTCTAATTACACCGTCTTTGCTTGCTCGGTAAACTACAAGTCACAATCCCAGTTTTTGTAAACATGTCAGCCCTTCATGCCTGCCACAACACAACAAGCAGGCACTCACCACTTTAACGATTTTCATGTGAAACATACATGAGAAAGAAGAGAGACTCCACTCAAATGGATCATGGATATATCCATACGTCCGGACCAGTATCCCCCCCTCCCCCCCCCCCCCCCTTCATAGCAACAGCCACCACCACAACCTACAAAGACTTCGTGAATCCTGGAATAATTCACATCATTTTTGTAGCGATACATTACGGTAGCATTTCGAGCCTTGAGCTTGGCGGCGCTGCCACCCTGTGTCTGCACCGCCACCCCCGGGCTGCGCCGCCACGCTGTCACGTGGTTGGTCACGTGGTGCGGAGCAGCTGTCGGCAGCGCGGCGCCGTGGCTGATCATGAGGTTCATCACGTGGTTGGTCACGTGACCAGCCAACGTGGTGCGGAGCAGCTGCTGCTGCTGACGGCGCGCCGGCGAAACCGAGCTGCAACAGCTGTGCGCATGCGCCGTGTCAAGTGGGACGAAGATGAAGAAGAAACGCCCAGCGAAATAGAGCGGCGAAAGTCTGACTTTGTAATCCAACTGAGCAAGTTCCACGCGGTTTGCTGTATCTATCGCGTCACTCCAGGTTTAACCACAGCTAAACCACAGCCATTTTTTTTTTAACTGGCAGAAACGGAACAGCCGTAAAAGTAAATTTAAAAGATTCGTAAATTTTTGCTTTCAGCATGCCCTTGGAGAAATTTTTTTTTCTCCCGCTTTTGGTCACTTCCACTTCACTGCTGTGTAATTGATGCTGTAACACTGCTATAAATATTTCTGCTTGAGAAGCGAAATCGCTTTTATGTGCTTCATTAATAATGTTCAAGCCTGGTTGTGCTATCTTATAATATTTTCACGCAGTTTTTTCCCACAAGTATGGAAATGACTCATCCCAGCTGATTTCACTTATACTTCCTTTCACATTCTTCGGCGCCAAAAACCAAAAAATCGCCAAACGTATCAGCACGCACAGATTTGTTTTCTTAATTTCGCACCGTGAGCATCAACTGAAACAAAGTATGGTGCGCCGTAGAAGACGGCAACAAAAACTAAAGCGAAACGTCGAATAGAAATTCTAGATTGGCAGCATGCGTCCTGCACACAATATTTCGCTTGCTTTTTAGTTGTTTCATGCTTGCATGCAAAGAGAATGAAAATTACGCTATACAAAGTATCACCACTACAGCTTCCGTTTTTCCTACCTGAATAATTCTGGAGGCGTGGTCGCGTCGTACTTTTCCCAGCATAAGTTTATGGTGTCATGCTCACACCACTGTCATCAGATAGTGTGCTAGAGCACATGCATGTCTCGTCGAGACGCCCGACACATTCCTGTAGTTTGTTGCTCGGCCACGTGAACGCCTGTCGTCTCATCCACTCATCATGCACGCAGAGTCGATCAGTTCAGCGACGTTCACCGCTGGGGATCGCACCGTAGCGGTCGACAGTTTGGCACCGCCTCTTGTTGCATCTCACCGCAATGCATTCTTGCAATGCACACACCGCATCACACGCCTCGTCAGGTGACTGCACAGAGCAGCTGTGTAGTCAGAAACAATTCGAAAGCATCGCGGTGATCTGGAAGGTCCCTCACTTCTCGCGGATCTAGCTGAGGACGAATAAATACGGCGGGCAGGAAAATACGTCGACAGCGCTGCGATTCCCGCCTGATATTAACCGCACGGACTGCTGATTTCCTACCGGAAGCGATGGGTTTGTAACGGCAGAGCAGTTAGCGTCCTCTTGCGGCGGCACATATGAGGGGACAGTGAGCAGAACTCTATCAATTTTTTTTTGTTAGCAAAATCTGATAGTTCGGCATTTGATGGCTTTGTTGCCGCTTTTCCGGGAGCGAAAGATGCATTTATTTAAAAGAAATTTGGATTCGAAGTTGAAAAAGTTTTCCCCGCACCGATTCAAACTCGGCGCACTCTTATGACGTCACGGCGCCCTCTTATGACGTGAAACGTGACGTAAACGCAGACTCCGTGATTTCTGGTGCTAGTGGTGCGGTCTAGCAGCAGCCTAAATGAAAGCTACCGCCGCCGCAAGTTCAAGGCATCTACCGGGGGTCGCTACCGTCGCTTCGTTTACGTTTGCACTGGCGTGTTGCCAGCGTTGCGATGGATCCCGTACCGAACCCGACGACGTAGTTCTCGCAAAAACTGCGGCCTGCATTTCAGCGACCTCAGCCCCACAGAGCGTGCGATGCTTTTGAGGGAGCACGGTTAGGTTAGGCGCCGGCGGGTCGTTTCCCCCTTCCCCAGTGAGCAGCCGTTGCTAATTAAATATCTTAACCCCAGTGCGGGGAATCGCGAGAGGCGAGAACAAGGTCGGCACGTCGCGCCCATCGGAGGCTGGCCGAGGCTTTGGGGCCAATGGATTGTGATCCATTGAGTGGCGCTCTTGCACGGTGCAGCAGCCGGCGTCGAGGAGGTTTCTCACGGTTGCAAAGGCCAGGTTATTTTTTTTTTTGCCACAAAACATGGATGGGCGATCGCGTTTAAAGTTGGCGGCTTGAAATTAAAACCGACGCACAACGCTTCAACGGGTTCTGCGCGTTTCCGAAGGTACGGGGTCTACTGAATCGAGTTCTCTCGCCCACTTGCATGTGCCTTCAGATGTGTACTGTGAATGGATTAAATTAGCCGAGAGCTCGCGGACAACAGCTCCGTCCAACTGCCGAAGCTATTGAATGGAGCCGCAAACAAATGTGTTGGAGGAGAGCGAAGTCACGGTCTCTGCATGTTCCAAATCTCTTTTAAAGCGAAAGCTTTGCTGGCCGCGAATTTGCGATTTCGCTGTGGCGGTGCTCCGAGGAGGCACACGACGTCAAAACGCGCGCCTCGCCGCGGAGCCGAACCGGTCTGGTCGGACCGGCGGCGGCTGACGCA
This sequence comes from Amblyomma americanum, assembly GCF_052857255.1. Classification (NCBI taxonomy): domain Eukaryota; kingdom Metazoa; phylum Arthropoda; class Arachnida; order Ixodida; family Ixodidae; genus Amblyomma; species Amblyomma americanum. The sequence continues at coordinate 100,760,016 of NC_135507.1, read as the reverse complement.
CTTGGCGCGAAATAGACATGCTCCAAGTCTCCGCCAGTGCGGTCAGAGTGCGCCGAAGCCGCCGAAAGCATCGGCGGTGAAGCGCAGTTGGAGTATAGAGGGTCTCGCTTTGCCGACGTGACGTCGCTGCGCAGCGCGTGCGTTGCGCCGGAGTATAAACGCGCCTTAACAGAGCGTGCGCTTAACCGCTAACCAACGTATTTAGTGGCGGCATCTATGGGAGCCACGGAAACCACACGCTCACTGAATAAAAAAAAACCGTGCTGAGGCTCGGAATGAAACCAGGGCATTTGGCGTTTGAGACGGAGACGCTACCACTCCTCCACGGCGGCTTAAGCCGCAACCGTGAATGAAGTCGCATTTAGTGAATGCACTCTTCCGATGCAGAAGTCTCCGCGCTTTCGCTACGTATATCCTGGCCTAAAAAATCTAGGCCATCAGCATTTTTTCTTAACTGTCTTGTATCTTGTCTCCCCTCCCTAATAAACTATTTCCGTTAAGTAGTTTGACTGGCACAGCCGGGAATGTTTCGCCGGGCGAGCGTATGAAGACACAAGTGCTCTTTATACTGCTAACTGCCTTGTACGGTCACCGACCACCGTGCCAACATAGTTTTTCATCGACCGTGGCGATCATCTGACCAGCCTCAACAAGCTCCTTCAAAGGTTAACTAGCACTTGAAGCGGCACTTGCCGTTCCTCTGCTGTTCGGCGCTTGTAAATCGAGGCACGTCAAAAACAAAACCACGGGGCACGCAGATCATAGACGCGAAGCGCCATAACAAACCGAAATTCTCCTGGCCGCCTGTGGCGCCACCAAGCATCAGTTTTCTTTGCTTCCAACATTAAGGTTATCTTTTGTCTGTCTTCCTTGAGTGATAAAAGTGCACGATCGGTTTCAAAACAAAACTTACTTCAATACTGAACCGCGCAACCTTCCTTTGTCAGCCTCAGAGATTCGTGGCTTCCATGGAGTAAGAAAAATTGCTCCAAGGTGCCGTCTATTGTCCTATGACATTATCACGCTTGTATTTGCGAGATTGGCCTGTGGCGGCGATAACTGTATTTTGGTTCTTGCTATTTACTAACTTACAAGAGCTGTGTTTTCAGTAAGAGTGGCATTTTTGTTTTCAGGAGCTGGTATTCTAATGATACAAGCCAACTTCAATTTTTATTCAATGTTCCTTTAAGCCCTCACTATTAATGTTCTCAAGCATTGCTTACTTCAGATGTTCTTGTGCAATCAAAGCATGACTTTTTTAAAATTAGTTTTTTACTCCATATAAATCATATTTAAACTGCGGTGACTTAACGCCGTATGAATCAGCGTTACATTTACTCATTCGCATCATTCCGGTACCTCGCAAGGATGCATAACAAGGAGGTAAAACCAAGCCTGAATTCTTTCAATGCAACATTCATAAAACATGATGCATGCCACCTCAGACAACCACGTCATATAACCCCTCGTATTGGAGCTAACTACGGTATAGGCAGATGACCTCGTATGATCTTTCGGTTTTTATCAATATCCGGCTTTTCATCTACACCTTATCACAGGATTTTAAAAGTGCTCTTTCTTTTAAACGTTTGTTAGCCCTTAGTTTGTTTACCTTCTTTCAACTGTTGCTACCTGAAATCTCTTTAATTACCCCATTGACTAGTATGTTTCATGTCCTTGGTGCTTTGTTATTTACTTCGTTATTCAAGAGTTATTTTTTATTCCATCAAATGCATTCATCTCTGATATGTAATGAACATTTATTATTTTGTAAACATTACCCCAAAGTCTTGCTGTAAACGAATTTCTTTATTTTGCATCTTTACGTGGTGACCAGAGCTCCGTCAGACAGTCTTACCTGCCTATAACTCTGGGCTCCAGAATTTCTTCAGAATCTAAAAAAATACAATTCCAATTCCAATAATGAATACGAACAGAACTTTTATGGATAATTTGCTATTCCTGCCCACAGTACATAAGGGTACAGAAGTTCCAGTGCCTTGGCCGGAAAAAAAAATTGCCAACAATTCATGGACAGCTTCCTAGTTATTACGGCAAGTGAAACAACCTTCAAGTAAAGCCAGAAGCTTTTTAGTGTAGGAAAATTTTGTGCCCAAGCTTATTTTTGTTAAGCGGAGGCTGGCGATACTATTCAGAAGAAAATAGGTTTCAGCGTATTGTCCGCTGCGGAATTCAAAATTTGTGGCAGGTGTCTCTTTAACAACGCCATTTTTGAGGCTGCTTCATCATCCATACCATTTTATATTGCGTGTTGTAGAGGTCATATCCGTCAAATAACATTGGATGAATTGTAATAAATTTCATTCCATTCAGTTAGACTCATTTTTTATCTTAGTTAAATGACTTTAAAGTAATAAATTGCGAGTGGCAAAGTTGTAGTGAATCAAGCAGATAAATTTGAAATCAATCAGGGGAGTTGAGAGGGAGCCTCAGAGAAATGCGCTGACACAGCCTTTAATATCGTGCTTATCTAAAAATTCAAATTCAAGAGAATTCCCTTCTTGCATCCAAGAAGTTCAAAGCACACATCGTTTCGGCGCGGTCCTTCTTAATAAGTACGGCTCGCTTGCAGGGCATCTTCAAATGACTGCGGAAGAATGACCTTTTTGAGTTGACGGCAGGCAATGCTTTTTTATACGTTCCCTTGCAGTCGTCATGAAGCTGCTGATATATATGCGGTATTACCACCATTCGCTCCACAATTTTTGCACTCATTCGGAGGCTAATGATGCGTGCAGTCGGTGTAATCAAACTCTGGGAGATTAAACTATTTCTTTCATCATAACTTTTTAAAATAGAACGGCAGAACGACAAACATTGTAAGAAAAAGGAGCTGGTGTTAAAAAAAATGCTGAATCCATATGCGCTGCTCGTTGCGCTTGGCACAGTTCCAAGAAAACTGTCTCCCTGTTTCGGGAGCTCTCCTGAGAAGGCTAAGTGAACCTTCCCTGATTTAGCACCTTTTTTCCCTTTACTTCCACTTCTGGAAAGGCCCGGACTTCAAGCAGCTGTAAGTTCTATTTCTTTAGATAATGGCGCCACCAGTTAGGAAAAGAGAGTGGATGCGCCAAAAAAAGAAAATAAGTGTTGCCGGAGCAGAACGACATGTTTAAAAAGAAAAGCAAGACAGGTCATGTGCCTTCGCGGAAAGAAAACTTAAAAAGTTGGTAAAAAGCTTATTTCAACAAACTACTTTTCAATGGTCTGAGAGGAAAGCAGTTTTTTGTTTTAATTAGAGGCGTTTACAGCAGCTGCAAATATTTTTTCAACACCAAGTAGGTGCTTAGCTGGCAGCGTTCTCGGGACATCTTTTTCAATGCACTTCTACATGCGAAGAAAAAAGTGGATCCAGAAAAGTCCTCAAGGTCACTGCGATGAGGTCAGCTCTGCATATGAGTTCATGAAAGGCACCAAAAGAAATAAGGATGAAACCTGGCAGGCAGCGGGAAGGGCAGCACTTCATAGAATGAACTCTTGGTGGCCCGACTTCAAAAGTGGGTGCCAAGGACGGCCTTGCCGCGCTTCAAGCAAATGGGAAGACCCTCGCTAAAATTGTAAAATAATCACCAACAAAAACTTCTGTAAAAAGTGGAGGTCGTTTCCTTACAAAGAAGGCCTCATTCACCCAAGTGACCGTTTAGACGGAGGAACGGAAAGGAGGTTAAGGAAGAGTGCACGCAAGTGCAATGCTCATCTGTGTCTAGCAGAGCTATCTTTGTCGTGGACTTGCGCAGAATTCATAGATTACAAATACTCTAGTGCACGAGGCACAAGAAAACCGAAAACAAGGTCGAACACAGTGTTTTAATTAGGTCAAATTTTAAACTGAGGGTGATTAGAGCCTCCGCTATGACATCACTCTCTATCATCCCCATGCGCCGTAACATCTGGTGTTCCCCAAGGCTCTGTTCTGGGTCCTTTACTCATTTTGATATATATTAATGACCTTCCGACTGGCATTAATTGTGCCCTTAGGCCTTTTGCTCGCGACTGTGTTCTTTTTCGTGCAATACATAACGTTAACTACAGTTCCCTCCTTCAGTTGGATCTCGATAACGTCTTAATTTGGTGTCAGCGATGGTCTATGGTTCTCAATCCATCAAAGTTTAAAATTATGTCCATCTCACGCCAATATAACTCGTTTAAAACGTTCGATTACAAGATTAATAGAGTTTCATTAGTGAACGTTACATCATATAAATATCCGGGTGTTCACATCATTTGCAACTTACCCTGGCGTATGCACATAGAACATGTCGTTAACAATGCAAACCGTGCCCTTGGTTACATACGCAGAAACTTCTCTCAGGCTCCATCCCATTTGACGTTACTTTTATATCAAACACTAATACGGCCAAAGCTAGAATTCGCATCATCATTATGGGACCCGCACAGCTCACTTTAATCAATATTATAGAATCTGTTCCGAATCGGTCAGCAGCACTTCATCCTTTCCAATTATTCTCGCACGGCTTGTGTTTCTTTAATTAAATCCAATGTTGGCGGTAACGCGTTACGAGTAACGGCGTTACCGGTAACGCGTTACTTTTTTTGGTAACTTGGTAACGTACTCGTTACCATTTCGGAACTGTAACGAGTAACGTACTTAAGTTAACATTTTTCGGAAACTTGAGGTGTCACGTTACGAGCTACATTTTTGTTAAAATTGTGACCCACTCTACCCCCTTTTTCAGAAAAAAAGCGCAGATCACCTAAAGTGCTGCTGTAAATAAACAAAATGTGCAGGTGCTCTCGAAGACCCTTGTTGCGGCTCGCATGCATGCAACAAAAAACCTGCCCTTGGCAACGCACCCAACTAAAAAAAAAAGGGCAATAACCATAAAGCACGAAACACGTGCATGAACACGCATTCACACACTTGCCTTCACCTACCTCCCATTCGCAAAGTACTCCCACACACAACTCTCTAAAGCGTGGAAGCATGCGGAGCATTTTGTAACATCACATTTTTTACAATTACCTTAAATTTGTTGAGAGTTCAGAATTGTTTTCTTTGTGAACTTAGAATTGATGATGAAATGTCATTTTGTGTTTAATGGCTTCACCATGTGCCATAGAGTTAGAAGCCACCTCATGCAACTCTACAGGCAACTCTGTCATTATAACATTGCTAAGCTCCTGCAAATTTGTGCGGAGTATTCTCGTTAAGTGAGGATTTCGCGTAAAATCTTGTTTGGGCTAGAAGTGATATGTGAAATGTGAGCTTTATAAAATTGTTATCCTAAGTTCTTAAGGCGAAGAATGTTTATAATTAATGGCCATGAAGTAACGGCAAAGTAACATGCGGTACTTTTTTTCGGTAACGGTAACGATCACGCGTTACCTTTTTTGTAGGTAACGTAGGGCGGTAACGCGTTCATTTTTGATTAACGTAACGAGTAACGTATTTAGTTACTTTTTCGGTAACGCCTACAACACTGCTTAAATCCAAACTTGGTCTGACTAATCTCGCAGCTCGTAGAAATATTTCACGCCTCAGTCTTTTCCACTACATTTTCTTTCATAGCGAGACACCAAAACGGGAATATTTTTTTCTATACTATCATGCGTATTATCACGTGTTTATCATCGGCATAAAGTTGCCATGCAAATTTGTAAAACGAATGTGCTTTTTAATTCTTTCTTACCGGAGACTAGGACTGAGAGGAACCACCTTCCACCCCATATCGCATGCACTGAAGACGCGTCATCCTTCAAGCCACTTATTACCAAGCATGTCATCGAACAAGCATCTGCATCGTGATTTTTGCCTTTTTTTTTACTTTTGCCGGTATTTTTTACTATGTATTTTTTTCTTTTTTCACCCACCCCCTCTATAACGCCCTGCGAGCCCTGCGGGTATCGTAATAAATAAATAAGTATGCACACCCATTGCGCTGGAACAAAAGAAACCATCTCTGTCACGTGCGTACCAACAGGAGAAGAACAAACGATATACTTCCATATATTTCATCTCTCGCAAAGAGTCATCATCTGACTGACTACGCCCACTACAGGGCAAATGGCTCTCCCATGTCTGTCCAATTAACCCTGTCCTGTACATGTCAGCTGCGGCCACTGTATCCTTGGAAATATTTTTAATCTCATCCGCCCACCTAACTTTCTGACGCACCCTGCTACGCTTGCCTTCTCTTGTAATCCACTCAGTTACACTTAAGGACCAGCGGTTGTCCTGCCCAAGCCCATTTCTTCCTCTTGATTTCGACTAGGACGTCATTAACCTGCCTTTGTTCCCTGACCCACTCTGCCCGCTTCCAGTCTCACCTATAATATTTACGCCTATAATATTTGTTTACACAGCTCACACCTTTGTCCTTAACATAAGCTGAATATTTTTTGTTGGCCTCCAAGTTACTTGAAGCGATAGTTTCCCGTAAGGAAAAACAAAATGTTCATATTGTGCCAAATCTAGATTATGATTATGAATTTTTATGGCGTAAGGGCATCTATGGGCAAAGAGCGCCATGGCACAAGGTATTTTCAATTTCTCAAGGTGGGATCAAAGACCCATTTCCCAAGCATTTCACCCTAGACCAGCGGAAAGCTTGTACTTATTGTAGCACCGGTGGGTACCCGGCGCAACTGGGTATCGAACCTCGCACCTCCCGCAGGCGAGGCGGATGCTCAAACACTCGGCCATCGCTGCGGTACAAATCTAGAGAATACGGGTTAAGTTAGAGTGTAGCCATGAGGCTGTCGACCAAAACTAGCTTCACTGGATGGGCTATATGAGTATTCCTAATTTTATTTATTTGTTTAATTTTATCCTACAGTCTACTGTAGGGAGGATTATGTAAGGAGGTTTTTGAACTAGAAACTAAGAATGATGACGGTTACAGAGGAACTTAAGCGAAAAGAGCAGGAAACAGAAAAAAATAACTTTATGCAGCATAATGTGGCCGCAACCGCTCACAAAAGGCTTGACAGGGGCGGGGGGGGGGGGGGGGGGCGATGGAATTGGGAAGCTAATTTCTATGTGAAATGGCATGTGGCAAAATAGATGAACTGAAAGCAGTTATCTTTCTGAAAACAAGTTTGCTGGTAGATAGACCATAAGCCATAATGACCTTGGCTGCATAGTTCGAAGTGGAAGTATGAAGGATGTGGTGGAATTGGCATTTATGGCAAAGGCATAAAAGGCTTATTGTGCGATAGATGTCAAAAGCATAGAGTGGAATGTTTTCCTTTATTTATGCGACTTCTGGATTTTCTTTACCCTTACGCCATATGAAGCGGACAGCCCTGCTTTCAAAAGGCTCTAACATTGTAATTTAGTGTCCCTGATGTGTAATCCGTATTAATAAAACAACTTCCAGGTGGAGGCAGACGAATATTAAGTATGCCAGTTTACATCTGTCTGGGAGAGGTTCTACATTTAAGACGAAGGTACCGCGGCCAGCAAACAACACGAATACCTTGTTCGGTTTGTCTGCCCTTTTGTCTGTGGCGGTCCACAACGGCGAATCCACGGTCGTGACGGGGACTTTCGCCACCTTTAACCCGCAGCTGCAGCATCACTACGGCGGCTATTCGCTTGCCGTTTTCTCACAGGGGTATACATAGCAATATGAACGGAGAGGTCATAGCTCGCGCTGCTTTCGATTTGGGGAAAAAGCCCTGTCATGAGAGCGCATGCTTCGCGGCGAAGGGCCCCCTACGAAAGCGAGTCGAAATAAATACCGCAGCAGCTATCGTCAGTTGCCGAAAACAAACACAGAAGTGCGCTCACGGACCCAAAGGATAATTCTCTGCGGCACTGGCGTCCGTCCAAGCCACGCTCTGAAGCGTTCGTGTTACGTTTACGGGCGGCGGAACAAAAGTGTGTGTGAGGCTTTGGCACGGATGCTCCTAATGTAGGTCGATCAAAAAAAGTCACGAATAAGATGAACGGCGAGAAACTTGCGAGCAGAGGCTCCGGAACTTCTTCTTCTGAGTGAAGTGAGAGGGGGGGTGGGGGGGGGCAAATACATTACATCGCCGTTTGTTTCGTTATTCATCCATTTATTTTAGGTCTTTCTGTGCTTATTCAGTCATTCATTTGCTTGCATTCCTATTAGTCTTCAGTGTTTAAAAGAGCATTCAGTTTAATGCACATAACACTTAAATGAAATGTGCAGCTCTATATACATGTGCAGTCAGATTCAAATGAAATGTGACTAGTATGACTGAAACGTAAACACAAAAACGCAAAAATATTAGGTCCTACACCAAAAAAATCCGGCTGGGATCATTAAAGCTTCCACGTTCAGGTCTTCGCATCTTCCTAGTGAAAATTAGGTGCGCCAGTAATAACTATTCGTTCTTCTAAACTCTTCTTATTGCGCTGTTTCCATTTTCACAGTCTTTTTCTCATTTATATTAACGTTGAGTGCACATGAGAGCGAGGAGCGAAAGAGGGCATTAGGAAAGCATCCGCATAGACGGTTTTCATTCCGTTAATCATGACCATTAGGAGGGGTCAATACCTTAAAGATTTTGGGACACGCTAGTTTTAGGGTACAGAAACGAAAAGTTTCAAGACTCTCTAAGAAAGCAACTAGTTCAGCCAGACGGTCCTTTACATAAATGACGTCCTAGATTTAGAGAGATTGTCAAAAACCTGATCTGAACGCAAAGAGCAGGAGACTGGGGGTTGGGGAGTGCTCTGTCTGGAGACATGTTGGGGGCGGTGACCGCACCCCTCGTCCCCTTGTTCCCTAGTCCCTGATTGTGGGAGGAAAGCTTTTATAAAGCAGTGTTAATGGAAATGAGGCCATTAAGTTAGCATTCAGTGAGTTCACGATCATTTCCCAATGGTCGGTCCAATTACGTCGTTGATATCAGTTGGCGGGCAAGGTGTAATCAGAAGAATTAATTTTGCTGTACATTAAGCAACCATGGACAAAAAGTCGGATTCCTGAAGCTACGCTAATGGCTAGGTCATCAAATGATTTTACGTAGCGGTGACGGCAGTCCGTTAAACAGGAGAGCAATGAGAGGCTTCCAGAAGAGCCTTTATTGGTACGACTTGCATCCACAAAAAATAAAGACCTTGGTAGCGGCGATAACACGAGGTGGTCTCGGTAGTAGTTGAACAGAATTCCCGGCGCTTTCAGCCGCTATCAATTTAAAGCTGACGACGTGTCCAGATCAGGCGCGTAAAGCACAAATAACACAACCAGCTGCGCGTAGCTGCAATCTTTTTAGGTAAAACCTATCGCATATTTTTACACAAAGAAAGCCGTAATAGCTCCATGAGACTCCGCAGATTGGGATGACTGACGGCCGCAGGGCAGCAGCAGGAATATAGACTAGGATCGCAGTCGGATGAAAGGCCGCCTCATATACTAAAAATTTACGAACAAGATTTAAAACAGTTCCCTTTAATAAAGAAGAACAGTGCAAGCTTCTGAGCTCTTGTACCAATACCGCCGCAAAACTGTAACGTTGAGATGACTACCACACAATTATGCACATCTCGTTGGCCTAGAGGTCCGTTCACACTACTTCATGCACCCGGGGAGAAAAATGAATTCAATCGCGGAAAGCAAAAAGCGGGAATCGGCCTGGAGAGGGTGATCGGTTCCTCATTCATGTTTTGTACTGTAGCATTTACATCCGTCGTGACAACAAAACCATGCCAAATTCAAGTGTCCCGCTGATTTGTCGCGTCAGCATGTATGAGGTCGGGATGAGGGAGCATCGACATAAATGATATCTCAAATAATCGTCCAATCTCCGTCTTGCCCACATTTTCAAATATTTATGAAAAGTGCATCCATAAGCACCTGATAGCATACCTTAATAAATATAATATACTCTCGCCATCCCAATATGGTTTTCAAAAAATAAAACAAAAGAAGATGCACTTCTAAAAGTGAAAATCAAATAATTGATAACCTTGATAGGAGGCTGTATACCTTAGGTATATTTCTCGATTTGCGAAAAGCATTTGATTCGGTAAACCACAGTATCATGCTTAGGAAATTGCACAGATATGGCGTTAGAGGTATTAGCTTCGATCTCCGCCGGAGTTTCTTGACACTGAGGCAGCAGTACGTTTTGTTGGACAAAGTGAGGTCCCAAAAATTACTTACAAAAGCAGGGGTCCCACAAGGCTCAATACTGGAACCAGTTCTATTTCTGTTGTATATTAATGACATTACTGAGCTAAAATACACTCCTGACATCACGCTAATCGCTGATGACCAAGCATATGTTTTACAGGTGGAAAAATTCAGGAAATAAGAGAGGAGATTAATGCCTATCTGGTAGAATTGTCGCAATGGCTGAAAAATAAATAAATTACGGCTCAATACACAAAAAACTAAATACATAGTATTCAGGCCCATCAACAAAAATCCAACTGATATTCAGGTAATGTTCGAAGACCATTACATGGAAAAAGTGCAGGTGCATAAGTTCCTTGGAGTATGGTTTCACGAACATTTCTCTTGGAATTTTCATGTCAATCACTTCATTTCGGAACTCGCGCGTACCGTTGGATGCCTAACCAAAATATCCTATATTATACCTTTATGGTTGAAAATATCTATTTATTGCATGTTGTTTTATTCCAAATTCTTGTATGGCATGCTTGTGTGGGGTACTACCACCAAAGGTAATTATGAGAGAATATTAATTCTGCAGAAGCGCGTACTTCGAATCCTTGAAAACTACAAAGGCACAATAAAACACTTAGCCACGCAACCCCTTTTCTCTAAACATAACATCCTTCCCGGTATAAAAGTATACAATTTAAGGCTAATGCAATATATTTACAAAAAACAGTTGTATACTGAAGAAATCTGCCATACTTCCTCGAAATATGAATTTAGAAACCCTACAAGAAAGATTAAAAAATTTAGAACTAACTATGGCAAACAGGGTATGGGCTACCAAGTAACCAAAATACTTAACCTACACGAATCTGATATTGACTTCAGCCAGCCAATGAGAGCTTTTAAAAGAACATATCAAGAATTATTGTTCTCTAAAATAGTTTTAGAGCCAGGAATAAACTACAAGAATCCATAAACCTCTGTAGATGGCTATCATGTAGTCTGTAGCTGATATTCTGTTTTTTGCACCACACAATATAAGGCTCAATTCTACCGGATGGTATTATTAGAAACTCTCACTAACATACTTTTTTTTTTTCCTTGATTTCTGACAACTGTTACTTTCGGCTGTACATGAATGTATCTGTACCCTTTTTCCTTAACAAAATCCCCTAAGTGTACTTGTGTTGTATTGCTCTATTGTATTGTTGAACTGCTGTACTCGGGTTGTATTTGATAGTGCGGGAATATGTCTGTGCTATTATAACCGCGTAAGTGTTTTGTGTAAAGAAAATGTGATTCTGCTGCTGCAGGCTGTACACAATTGGGGGCTAAGGCCTCGTCAGGCTTCCGAGCCTTTAGCCTTACGCCATCCGCAGGGATTAATAGTATTACTTCCTGCAAATAAAGTTACTTACTTACTTACTTACTTATTTATTGGCAGTACTGCCAAGGTTCGATGCGCTGCTGCCTTTCCTGCGCGTGATCGGCGTTGCTGCTACAGCAGGCTCCTCCGCTAGTGAAGGACCCGATGGAGCTGTAAGCAGGAACTAGGCGTGTTGCTCCTAAGGACTACCAGGGGAAGATGGCGTAGATTTTGGCTGGCGAGGCGGCAGGTGTAAAGGAAATCGTGACACGTGACGGTGCGTCAGCTGGGGCGTTGTTTAGGCCTTGTACATGTCTGATGTCTTTCGTGAATTCCGCCACATATGAGAGATGACGGATTCGAAGGGGCGATAACTTACTGCTCCCCGACGTGATGACAAACGTCAGTGGTTTGTGGTGATTGACAATGTGGAACTGCCGACCTTCGAGGAGGTGCTTTAAATGCCAAACGGACATGCAGATCTAGAGGAGGGTCGTACAGTATCAATCTCAAGCATGTGCTTTAACTTGCTGTTTGCATTCTGAAACTGGTCTGGAAGAATGTGGCGGGGTAGAGCGTGCGTGGACGGGTCAATGGTTACAGTTTGATGTATGACCTCGTGCTTGATCTGCAGTAAAAAGCTGGATGGACGGCGCACGGACGGGTATACGTCCAGAAGGGTCTGAAAGGCCGACTGGGGTGTACTGGGTATAGTGGTAAGGGGCTCTCGAAAAGATAGACATTGATGAGTGAGGTTCGCTGCAGTGAATGTTGACGAGCAAGTCGTAGTGGCGCTCCTATGGTTGGGTAGCACACGTCCGTGATGAGGAAAACACATCAATATACACGTCAGAGACCCAAATTTAGTGATAGAGCATGCTCTCTGTACATAGTGAAGGGAGTGAGATTGCCAGCTTGGAGCTGGGGCTGGAACGGCGAGGGGTGATGATGCAAGGCTGCGAGGGAGGACGCTAAGCCCTGCCCCGGTGCCAACAAGGAAACAGAAGACAGAGCTGCGGTCATGAATGAAGAAGTGGCTGGTCTCTGTGCCTCAATAACTCGCATCTTGTAGTGGTGCTCGTGGAAAGTTCTCTGGAAACGACAGGGCGGAGCACCACGACACACCTCTTGCCCAGGTGTGCGGTGGTACCAGCACTCGCCGTCGTGAGCAGGTGGTACTGAATTACATCTGGCAGGTGGCGCCCGGCGGCGAGAAGGAGAGCGAGCGTGGGCAGCGGACAATGCAGTGAGCTGGTCAGAAAGACAGGTAAGCTGTACGTGAAACTCGTTACGGAGGCTCTGGAGGTCAAATCGACGGGGAAGAGGTGACGGCGGGCTGAGAGGTCGCGAGACAGCGCCGAGAGAAACCGGGCAACAGAAGTCCATGACGGTATCCACAGTTCGGGGAACTGTTCTAAAGTGGGCGGTGATGAGCACCAAACGCAGTGCCAATAGCAAGCACCGAAGAAAGAGCTCACGTAGAAAGACTTGGTCGTAGGTGGCAGCATTGTCGCCCAGGAGCTGCTGGAACAACCGCAGCATATGGGCAGGTTTGCGGGAGACGGGTGGAGTTATGAGAAGATCGCGTACCTCGGCGCCAATCTCGGGAGGGGCTGACGCAGAGACGTGATGAAACTTCTGTGTCTGGAAGGTGATGCGGGAAATGGTGAAATGGCTCCTTACTTGGGCGAGTCATAGCTGAGGATCGACAGCCCAGAACAGGGTAAGGCGAAGGGAAAACGTAGAAACGCCGCAAGAAGGGCCTTCACCGGGCAGGACGGAGGCGTTGCCATAAGCGTGTGCCATGATGCGTGCGAATGTTCTAGATAGCATCCCAATCCACCAGTTTGTCGCGTAAACAAGTATGAGACAAGCATTTACTGATTTATTGGCAGTAGGGGCACGGTTCGATGGGCTGCCGTAAGGCGTCCAGAGCAGACTCGGTCGAGGTTCCAGCATGATGAGAGGGCCCAACCATGATTCTCCTTGGTGTCTTCTTCATTAGTGGCAGCTTCCATCTGTGCTTAGTGAGACCGGTGCTGCTGCTACAAGTTCATTATTTGGTCGAGAGAGGTCACCTGGTCTTGTGACGTCATCACAACCTGCCCATCTGGCCGGTGGCAAGCTGGCCACTGGATTGTAAGCAACCTGCCCACCCCTCGAATGTCTCTCAAGCAACACAAAAACAATGGCCTGACATTGGCATTATGATGACAAAAAAGGCATTAATATCGGTTCTACATCGGCTTTTGGGGAATCCGAGATTCTTCCAGCAGTGGCCCATCACTCATAAGAAGAGAGGGCCTATGCTCAGCTAGTTTAACATCAGCAATGGCCTGTCGCCCTCACCTGGGCTGGGCCTATGTTCTGGCCAGTTTGGCAACAATGGCCCGACGTTCTCGACAAGACTATGCGCATGTCTATGCACAATGTCCCGACATTCGTGCATTGACTATGCCCGTATAAATCCAGTCTGCTAATATTGGCCCGGCATTCGCTCTGACATTATGCCTACATTCAGCTGGTCTATAAATAATGTCCCGACGTTAGCGCTATAGAAAATGCTTAATGTTCACATGGATAATGGCCCTGCGTTCGTGCAGGACTAACCGCATGTGCCAGTTTTCCACCCTGGTCCAACATTCATCTCTGATGCATTACCAATACCATTTACAGATGGCTTATCAGTTGCAAGGCCAGTTGGGAAGTGTATGCGATGGGGGTAATTCTACTTTTATTCTAACTAAACATCAGAGTACATACGTCACGTGTGAGAAAGGTGTGATTTATCAGATTCTCTTGTCATGCGGGAACAAGTATATCGGTCAGACGGGAAGATGCTGAAACGAGCGCCTTATGGAACGCTCGCAACGTCAAAAACGGACGAGAAGGAACGCTGGTCGACCACGTTTTCACGTGGCAATAAAAAAATTGCAAGCCTCTTTTTTAAAAATGCGTTCTTATAGGAAAGAGGAGGTAAAGGATAACGCCTGAGATGATCGAAGATGAAAAGATAAATAGTTCAGGCCGCATGCACGTAAGCAAACACCTTCCATTTTCCTCTGCAGTAAAGAACTTGCGTTTCTAAGTAATCAACACTCTTTACAAAAATTATTACTTGTCTTTGTCCTGGCATATAAATAGGCAGCTTGTGAAGGACAAAATTTTTTGGAAGTTAGTGCCCGTGGTGTTCATTTCTTTTATGTCACTGACACGGTCACATATTCGTTCAAACTTCACTCGATCAATCTGCTAGAATGAATGGGATAATTTATTTGAGGAAGCCAGCTTTCTGAGACTAGTCATACTGTTGGCCACAAGTGTTTAGTGTATTTATTTTAGTGCACTAGCCATAGTCGCCAATGCTTTCAATTTATATGTGCCACTTCATCTATTTTGTGTAAAAACAAAAAATGTCTTTAATATTAGAATCGTGTAATCAAACCAGGCACTGAAAACAAAAATCTCTGCTGGTATCAACACAGAATTGTTCTTTTTTATAATAGCTGCGAAACCTGAAGAACATGAAAATAGATTCAGAAAACAGGATAATTTAGTCTCGCAGAGCGGACGGACCGAATGAGCGAAGCTGAAAGATAGCGGTGATCATTCAATATAAACTTGTAGTCTCTTAGGCTGTCTCTTTCGTCTCCCACCTGGCTTCTTGCTTGTTCTGCCTTGTGAGCTCAGATTATAGCGCTCTCCTCACTTTGAGAAGCAAAAACTAGCAGAACAGGAAGAATTTAAATTGCATTAGTGGAGGCAGCTTGCATAATGAACGAGCCTTGATTAATTTTTCGCGCTGATCTTGCGAAAGCTTGGATGAAATCTTTCCGTGTGTTCTTATAGAATATGCGTGGAATGAAACCTGCAGTAGCAGGTTGTATTAATTTTCCTCTTGTTTATACCACGTTAAATCCTGTGTTCACGATATATGCTGCTAGGCAAAACCGAGAAGAGAATATAAGCTAATTCGGCTTACGTTGGACGCGAACACCCTACATGACGATGTTTATTTGCTATTCGTATCCTGACCTGCGCGTGATGTTTGCCGTTTTTTAAAACTGCTCAAACACGAATCATCGCGTATTT
Organism: Amblyomma americanum; assembly: GCF_052857255.1. Taxonomy (NCBI): domain Eukaryota; kingdom Metazoa; phylum Arthropoda; class Arachnida; order Ixodida; family Ixodidae; genus Amblyomma; species Amblyomma americanum. Next base: position 100,744,476 of record NC_135507.1, on the reverse strand, counting down.
ATTCGAAGAGGTGTTTAGTGAATATTGGATCCTGCATAATGAATGAAGAGACTGCTACAGGCAAAATAAAAACAAAAAGAATGGCACATGCTGTGCGCGCTATCTAAGGTGAATTTTAGTGCAGGAGTAACACTTAAGCCTATAAGGGTCACTCGAGCGCAAATATAGGAGCAAAACAAAACACATAAACGTCCCTTCTTGCCTCACGCAAAGATGCAGTTGATGATACGTACAAAGCACTTCCCTCTTCTGGGGACTGGTCCCACTCCGTATCCTTTGGTGTGCTGCCCGTGCCATGAGTCCTCCCTAGTTACCTTAACTAACAAATGAGGGCGCCTGAGAGCAGCGACACGAGCAACACGGACGACGTGAGTGCTGGGTGCGTGCGGGAGCAACACCACCTAGACTAGACAAGGCCCCTCCACGGAGGCCGTGACGTCACTCCAGTGGCCCGGCAGCCCCCCCTCGGCCGCTCCTTTCGGTCGCCACGCATTCGCGTTAGATATGACTTGGGTGCTTGTTAGGATAAAAACCGGGGTGCGTTGTTTTTTTTGTAGTAGAATATAGTGTTTGCGACTCCAAGGCATGCAACGCGAATATGTGAGGCTGCTTTTAGTCTTTACGACAGCATACTGAAACAGTGCCACAAATGCGTTTGTACAAATTGCTTTATTGGAAAGCATGGCTAGAACTGACCCTTTTCATTTCTTGCTTAATGTTTTCATCTTTCTCTCTGCAGCCTTCTTTTGTGCAGAGCTTAGAATTGTATCATTTTGTAGTCTACAAAAGTTGTTCAAAGCTACGTTCGTTGCAGCACGCACTACCTGTCGCACGAGAGTCTCTGTAGTGTGTCCATTTTCGCACGTTTCTGGATCAACATCTCCAATAATAGAGGCGGAAATGGAGCTGACAATGGCACGTTGGTTGTCTGATGCGAGGAAAGAATTTGCATGTTCTCCCGTGGTGAGTTTTTCCACAACAAGGGTTGTAATTACCACCATATGCACAGTGCATGGTTGCGGGAACTTTAATCCTCCCCTTGATAAGTTGGCAATCATTTTCGTGGATTCAACTTCTATATCCCGATTCTCCAGAATGAGAACGCTGCGGCAAAATGTGCAAGACACCTTCTTGAGAGCTGAATGGGCACAGTATCCAGCGATGTAGGCGACGACTTCCATGTCGTGCTTCGGGCTGGAAATTTCTTCATCAGAGACCAGCACGGAGAGGTTGTGTTGCGGAATTTCTTCCGTGTCGCTCGCGCTGTTGTTCTCTGGCTGCGGAAGCATCAGCAGCTTTTGTAGACGAATTTTCTTTTCTGATTCGAGAAGCTGTCGCACAGAAATGTGATACCGTGCACCAGCAAGCTGACGATATCGACCGAAGCGATCCTCAAGTGTGTCCGTCTGAAATTTGCCTAGGAGAACATACCTGAATTTCAGGTCTTCTAGGCAGTAACGCGACAACTCAACAAGAGAGTAGCAAGTTAGCCTCAAAGCAGTATGTGTTTCCTTCGTCATGCAGCCACTGGTCATGTTGACACTGCGCCAAGCGTCCAGCCAGTCTACCATGCCGTTCAGGAAAGTCAGCTGTTGATCCACCACCGTAGTCACAGGATTCTGCAGGGAGTCGTTCAGTCTGCGACCTTTGGAAGGGCTCTTTACGTTGACGACCTTCCATCAGTTCGTTATAATGTTGATGAAGAGGGCTGTTGAATTGGCGCTCATGAGTTGGAAGGCTTCGCCACGCATTTCAAGTGCGTTTGCGATAAACGGGTTCATGACGTTTAAAACCAACTTTACATTTTGTCTTTCCATAGGTGTTGGATTCACTGCTTTGGCATTTAGCTTGTAGCCGAACTTTAAGAGCGATGTCTTCTCCGATGAATAAAGCTGTCGCACGGCTTCAAACGATGCAGCTTTCATTCTGGGAGGTCCTACGGGCAGTTCTCCAGACAGGCTCATTTCAGGAAAATAGAAACATGTTCCTTCGTTTTTCTGGTTGATCCAATTATTCCTGACGCATTTGAGTATGTGCACTGGGTCGATGACAAAAAAAAAGAGGACGGCTTTTATCGGCTGGGTGGGGATAAACAATGTTCACTTCATGGTTCCTTGAGAAAAGCGACATCATTTTCCGATTGAGCGAGTTGTTATCAGTAACTACAGCTATGACTTTAAGGCCCATAGATTCCACCTCCAAAATTATCTTCTTGCAGTACTCATGTAGGATTTCGGAGTTCATTTTAGAAACGGGCAGAATGTGTATCACATCTTTGTTGGCTGACAGGAGCGACTGAACCATGAAAACATGGGCCGTTGTGGCTGCTTCTTGAGAATTGGCTGATGATCCTACTATGCTGCCTCCCTTGTAATCGAAGTACGGCTTGATGTGAATTTCATCAAGCATCAGCACTACAGTCTTTTCGTGCGGCTCCATGCACTTCACCCTTTCTTTGATGTAGGAAAGAAAGTGGGCTTGGTTTTGTTCCTGCATTGGATCGCCTCCATACTTGGAGCAAACGCGGCGCAGTGTTGAAGGATGGGGTAACGTCAACATCGACGCCGACCTCGCAAAGTTATAAGCGTGCGGTGAAATGAAGTGCAGGATGCTAGAAAACACTAAAGTTTCAGCACTGTATCGACGAATGGGGGCAGCGAGTGTGAGAGCAATCTGGTCGTTTAGAAGACGAAACAAGGCACTTTGTTCTTTGGTTGTATCGTTGTCTTCAGACAGTTCATTGAGCAAGGAACCGATCTGCTGCAGCACTCTCGTTGTTTTTGACGCACTTGTAGCTTCTGGCGTCTCCGTCATGTGATTTTTTAGCTGCTCGAGCATTAAGGACAACGTACGGGTGTCACGCACTGCATCTGGCACTGAGCGTCCACAGGGTAATGAAATAAGCTTAATCATACCTGCTGACACTGAAACTGAGAGATCAGCAAACACTGTGACGGAAAACCTAACATGCGGTGCAGGATTATCCTCGATGCGGAGAAACATTACACAGCGATCATTGACGCTGACGGTCCAGAACTGACTATTGCAGACAGCAGAAAGTTTGCCCTTCAAGTCTTCAAGTGATGACACTGCATTTCTCTCCTCTTCTTCTCCTTTTGTGTCTATGGAGTTCTTGATTGCCTTGCTCAAGGCCTCGTCTTCCATTCGTGCTCTCTTAGAGGCTGGAGATTCGCGACGAGTACTGCTTGTGCTCAGGTACGCTGGACAGTTAGGGAAAATCGACGGTACGGCATCTGGTACTAGGTGCACCCTCTCGCTGTCAACTGTCACAGTTTTTCCCGACGCTGCATCGAAATGTGACAGCTTCGTGATGAGTTCACTCCCTTGGAAGTGAAGTTCGCAAACCTGCGCCACACGTGAAAACGACTGAATTATCATCGATACATGGACACACTATTTTATGAAACATCTGTTATGATGCAGTTTGACACTGTCCTGAATATTTCTGCTCGTTTACACCGCATTGTCCTTCCGGAAGCGCAATAAAACTGCGAACGTTTTGACTACAAACCATACTTAATTGCTTCAAGAGTTACTAAGCGAGAACGCGAGTCATGCGATGCACAATGTAATGAAGTAAATATCGTCTGCTCACCTTGGAGTGTATGCTGGGTGTGAAATCCTTGCGCGGAATGGCTCTAATCCAGGATTGCCTCCGACCTTCATTCTTGGGGAAAGATAAAACCCGCACTTTGGGCCCATTGTCGTAATTCCCGCGGCATCCCGGAACACAACACCGTCCCATGTCGCACAAAGCGAGGCGTTTGCTTTTGCTCAAAGCCACAGGATTGTTGCACGCAACACTTCCGCAACTATTCTGCACACAGACACACAAGCACGATCGCACACAAACGCAAAGATAGTAAAATAAGACACTTCACCAAAAACGAAAAGAGCGCAAAAAGAATGTCAGCGCTGTGCGACGCAGCACTGAACCTAACCAGAGGAAGCAAGGACAGGCGGGTGGCAAACACGTTCCGACTTGTCAAAAATTTTTGACTCGCCCCGTCCCCCCGTCGCGAGAGCGCCTGCCGGCAACAGGAGAATCGGACAACTAGCGTGACGTAGGCAGTCTGGAGAGGAGGACATGAACAGGCCTTGTCAAGTCAAGGTGGTGTTGGCGGGAGACGCCACACTCTCTTCTGCCACGGAACGCGTCGCGTGCAGACGTTTCGGTGCGGCGCACCGCTCTGTGCCAGCGAAGCGAGACCTCGTGGAAACATTCGCCCGCGAGCTCGTCCCATCCAGCCTCGGAGCTTCTCTCCTGCCATAGCGTAGGCAAAAGTTCGCTCGTAACCTTGCTTGTGAGTCAGACTACCCTGATATCTACCCTGATGTTGCTAGCTGGCGCTGTTCTTGTAGGAATAAATGCTTTTTTGTGGCAGCCAGTATCGTTCCTTTGTTGCATTCAGAGCATGGCCCGCCGTGGTCAGCGTGCGCTCGGCCGCGCTCGCGAGTGGGGTCGGCGGTTTTGATTCGATTTATTTTTTTTTCTGGTTCAAAAATAGGGGCAAGAGTAAAAGTCGAAATGCCTGACGATGGCTATTGGACTTCACGCTTATGGCGCATAATCACTCCGTATATACTTGCATGGCAAACTTCAACACGATAAAATAAAATAAAGTACAACATACTACAATACAATACTATACAGCAATGCTATACAGCAATGCTATACAGCAGTGAGATACATGCACTAAAGCTTACTCCTGGAGGATACAAGCTGAGGACTTGAGCACAGCAAATTAAGGGAGTTCTTATTTGCAATCAACAGAGCTTTAAGTGTATTCCTAGAGATGTTAGCACTGAGCTGGTTAATTTGTGAATTTGTTTGTAAGGCTTGGCGTTAGATATTCTATATGTTGCCGTCCATAATTCGTCCTTATTTCGGGTGTCCGCAAAGTTTCTGTACGAAGTGTGTATGGAGTAGTTGCACTAGATTTTTATGCATTTTAAATCTACTCAACTGCGGTTAAATGAGGAGAACGCATTTATCCCCATATTTTAACCCCACATTTAGCGCCCAACTTGGGCCCTGCTCTTAGAATATTGGACGACACTCTGTACGATTCGAGGAGCGCTCATTGTCCGGACTGGACAAGTGCTATGCCTAGAGTGAATTACGATCACTACGGCCTGCGGCATGCTTTCTTGAGTGCGAAGTAGTTTCCGCTGCAGCATGTTTGCATTGTTCGACATGCACAGTGCGTTCTGCAAGTTTTATCAATTTTTCACTCCGATAACCGGCTAGCACTCGCAGAATTTCCAAGCCCGAAGCGAGTGAGTACGAAAGCCGCGTGCGTGGTCCGAGTTTTATCCTGTATTTAAATAATAGAGATTTATTCATCACAACGATGAAAAGGGCCGAGGAAAAAAGCCAGCAAGGCTTGACGAGCCCTCGGCCCCTACATATACAAAGGCATCAGCGGAACAAAGAATACATATTGTGCAACAGTATCACAATAACAAAATTAGTACTACAAACTTTTGATGCAAACACTGAATAAAAAGGAAAAATGAAAAGATTATAAAAGCAGACTAATTTTTGAAACACAGGAAATGTTTACAAAGGTCACGGATCGGCGTACTAATTATGTCAATATTTTTATGATGTAACGTGTTTAGGTGTTTAGGCAACTGGAAGGCAATCATTTGTAATCCGTAGTTTGTTCTTGGAGTTTTAGTCTGCCACGGGGAGTGTTGTCTAGTGTTATACAGCTTCTCGCTCGGCGTTAGGGAGGCCAGTCTCCCCAAATAATCAGTATGACGAAGTAGCTCCTTCTTATATCTCGAAAGCAGTTGAAAACTATAGATGTCAAAAATTTTCATAATACATGCATCTTCAAAGTACTGGTTTGTATGCTGGTTGAAACTAAGCTGGAATATGCACCTTATCGCTTTCTTTTGAAGTAGATAAATTTTGTCTAGATTATTCAGAGTGGTCATGCCCCAGACAAGGTGACAATAATTTAAATGGGACAAAAACAACGATTTGTATATGAGCTCCTTAATCCTCGAAGGAAGCATTGTTTTCAGGCGATATAGGTGTCCTACGACTCGAGCGAGTTTAGGCAAGATAGTATCTACATGATGGTCCCATGACATTGTTTCGTGAAAGACGACTCCAAGTGTTTTAAATTTTTCTACTATCTCAATCTCCTCTGAATTAAGTAGTAGCTTTTTATTTGTATGCAGAAGTTTATTCCTTGGTCGGAAGATAACAGCCTTGCTTTTATTCACATTTATTTTTAACCCATTTAGTTCTGTCCAGGTGTTTAGTTGGCATAAAATATTGTTTCCTTTGTCTATCACCACTACGTGACAATATTTTTTGTACTGCCCTTGTTTCGACTCCGGGAGTCGCGGCTCCGGGAGCCGGGTGGCCTGGGGCCACGGGCACCTCGGGGAGCTTGCTAGCATTGCAGCTCGGCACTGGGCGCTCTGACACAACCCGATGCGGTAGGCGCCGACCGCTCACAAGCTGTTTCGTGCAGTGCGCAGGATAGAACTACCTCAAAGGGCTGACGTCTCCCCGCGGCTGTGAGCATGTAACCCTTTTCGGTTCTTTGTTCCGTTGGGGGTTGTTGTCAGTGGTTGTTAGGTTTAAAGCTTTCCGAAGCCGCCTGTACCATGCGGGAAGAGTCACGAACTGCGGACCATTGTGTTAAGAGGAGGCACACATTGCTGACCACCTGTTTTTAGGGCTTCGCACGAACTGAGCAGTGTTCGGCGACTCAAGAAAGGGCTTTGTTTAGATGAACTTTGCATTTGCACTGCCTCCCGGTACATTTCGCTAGTTAGTTCAGCATTACGCCATGAGGCCCATTGCAGACGTCATTTTCCCTCCCGTGACCCAAGGTAAAGGCTAGCGGACAGTGTTTCGGCAATCATCTGATCCAACTGAGCCGCCCAGGCTTGCGGTCCTGTGGACGTCGTCTCGCTTCCGTCTTCTGCGGGTCCCATTCATGAATCGAAGAAAATCAGAGTCCACGGGCTCTTCATACACAACCAGTGACGCTGCGACACAACACTCGCCAAGCTCCGGCAGGTGGGGAACCAGGTGGCCCGCATGGTCCCCCGGATTTCCAACAAGCGCGCTGGGTTACGATGCAAAGAGGCCTTGCGGCTGGCGAACGCATTCGTGACCAGTCGAATCTTGTATTCGGCTCTCTACCTGCACCTGCGGAAACAGGAAGAGGATGCCCTTGAGGACATCCTCCGCAAAATCATGAAACGAGCGCTGGACCTCCCGGTTCTCTACCTCTACCAGCCACCTCATGGCATTGGGGGTGGTGAACACCTTCAGGGAGCTTCCGGAGGCCCATCTCAACAACGAATACATTCGTCTCACAAGGCTGGGTAGGTCGCCGCCTTCTATTGCCCGTCCTCACATCCAGCATACCCAATTCACAGAGGAGAGATGCCGCCTTCCCGTACACAGGAGACGCGCCCTCTACGTGCGGCCTCTCCCCACCAACACGTCCAAAGGGGACAATAATGGCAGGCGCTTGGCGCGGGCGGAGGCCTTTGACCGCCATTTTGGAAGTAAACCGGGCGTCTTCTACGTGGACGCCTCCGGCCCGGACCCCAGGGGATGGTAGACGGCCGCGGTCGTCCACGAGGGCAAAACATAGACGCCCGTGCTTTCAAGGTCCAGTCAGCAATTCACGCAGAAAACATTGCCATTGCCCTGACAGCCTCCGACTGCTCCTCCAAATACATACATCGACTCGCAAGGAGCTTGTCGAAACGTCGAACAAGGATAGGCTACTCCCCTGGCTTATCGCATCTACCAAAACTGTAGCCGAGACTCTGATCCCGCGCACCGATCTCCCGTTTGGGCTCCAGGTCACCAAGGCCTCCACGGAAACGAAGCAGCCAAAGCCTCCGCCCGCGCACTCTCTCTCCGGACATTTCCCACGGAACCCGACGCTGACCAGGGCTCCAAATTCAACCCAGTTTACACTTTTAAAGAAATATGCGCTCATTACAAATCCACGCACCAAACTCTTCACGGGGTGGGAAAGCCCAACGAGCGGGTACTCCTGCGCTTGCTCGCTAACACAATGCTATGCCTGGCAAACTATAAAGCATTTAAATTTTCAATTCGACGGGTGGTGCTCGCACTGTGGGGGAGGTATCTGACACTTACCGCATGGTGTGGGCCTGCCAGCAGAACCCATCCTTACCCCCTATTTCCAACCGCACCCGAAAGGAGTGGGAGGCGACCCGGTCCGGCTGCCGGCTGCGGCATCCTGGAGGACCAAAGGGCCTTAACGCAGCGCGTTTGGGCTGCGGCAACCGCCAATGGGGTGTCTGACTAGGCATCCTACCTAGTGGTTGTAAGGGCGCGACACTTCAGGTCACGACCCCCAACACCTCTCTCTACGATTAATAAATGTTTTCACGACCACTACCAACGAACCGACGAACCTGTCTCTATCCTGTTAGACGCGTCTATGCGCACAGCTGTGGCGAGGCCAGTCAGCAGTCACCTCCGGCTGCTGATACCCAGGCGGCTACTGCAGAATCATGGCGTGCGGTTTTCGACTCGCCATCGCCTCGCGGGCTTGCGGACACGTAGTGCAAGGGATATGCGAGTCATTACAGCGCAGACCTGCGCGCCGCCTTCGGAACACCGCCAAAGTATGTGATGGCGCCATCGGTGCGACCTCTGCCGCAAGACCTTCTTCAAGTGCATGAAGACCAGGATACTCTTCCATAGCACGTACTTTTAGCGCGAGGGTCAGTTTAAGGTTGAGGGGATTTTCTAAATTCTCTAAAAACAAGGGCACTCAGACCATCAACACAGCAGTGACGTATCTGGAAGGCGCTTCGGTCCCATCCGATATAGATGCCCTGCTGAGGAAAGGCCCTAGTTCGCCCGGCTTCACTCCTCCGTTTTGCAGGGAAACCCCGACGTAGAGAAATATACGTGCTTGGCAGAAAGCGTTCACTGCCTTTTATAAAAGCGGACGAATCGTGCTTTGAGCAAAGTTTTCATCGTCGTCTTGCCTACTCCCTCTTTCTATGAACACGTCTTTTTTAGCTGTTTTTATTTCGTAATTATGCGTCGTTGGTTACGCCTATGCTCGTCACTCGTTGTTGTATTGGTGGTTTCTAATTTTTTTAACATTTACTCATTGATCGCCTATCATGATTTGACTGTTGCAGAAGCTGGATTTGACTTTGACGCAGTTACAGGAAGTGATTTTGAATTGCCACCGCCGTAGAACCTTTGCTCGGTAACGATACTCTCATTTCATCACTCGCACTTGCGAGCTCGTCCTACTTTCGATAAAAAACGACGTGCGCATTCGTGGGAGCCATGGCGCCGAAGAGAGCTCTAAGTTTTGCGCCAAGTCTAGAGTTCCGAAACCGTGCGCTCAGAACTTGAGTCAAGCTTATTTTGAGGAGGCTGGCCAAACGGAAGCGCAATTATGGCAGCCAGTTTTCCGAAGTCGGGTTAATGAAGTTTTTATTACGAAAACATCATTTCGTTTTGCAAACGCTCCTGTGATTGCGACGCATTGTACATAACTACAACTGCATTGAAGTTCATAACGAATTCACGTATACAGTACGGGAAAAATTTGGAGCTCCAAACAATTAAATCCGAAAGCTGGGGGCAATACGTGAATTATGCCGAACGCTTGGCACCTGTCTTAAGCAGAGTCGGTAGCACATCGTGCGAGTTTAATTGTTTATTTATTTGGTTAATTTGTAGGCGTGTGCCCGATGCTTTGGTAAGGTGCCATATTATTTAAGAAGCAACAATGGTGTGTATGATAATGTACAAGGCATATTTTTATTATGCTTAGGATTCGAGCAACGAGGTGTTTTCATGGTATCAACTGCTTCCTTCTTATGTGTCTCAAAATGACCATTCACCAGCGTCGCTAAGCAGACTGCGCAAAATGCCGCAATATCCTTGAAGCCGCAGCTCTCGCAAGGTATAAGGAAGATGGCCCTCTGTTGCCTATCGTTTTCTGCCCGTCACGACCACCGTGGCTTTACCAGCAAATTACAGATAATCGGCCTATGACTCGCATATGCTCCCGATACGTTGGCCACCTGAGTGAGTCTAGTGTGGGGATGGATGGCGTCTCGTCTACGATTCAAACTTCACTAGGGTGACACGTGGCGTATGTAGACGCTGATGTGAGTGAAGATCACGTGACCACGGCTATCGCTTCCCCTGCTTTATTACTACAAATTGCAACATGCTCGTACGCTTCCTCCCTTGCCTGGCCATTTACACAGGCAGAGCTGTTGGCCATTCTGGACGCATTAAGCATCCTCGGTCCATTGTTGCCTTCTAGAAGCCACCTTGACATCCTCCCAGACTCCCCAGGCGCCGTCCATAGTATGCGGCGTGTTCTGAACACCGACTTATTTGTACAGCTAATTCAGGACATAATTGAAAAATTCTCCCACACGGTATGTGTACGATGGTTGCGTCGAGATGCCCACCCCACACAAGATTTGGTGGATAGAGCAAGTTACGAATCAGCACCTCCATGTCCCCTCCATGCGGCCACAACCTCTCCGGTGACAATATTCCTTCAAGAAAAAGAAAACCTCCCGCGCGCCACGTGAGCACTTCCCCAACGTGTAGCACCGACCTCCCTGGCGGCCTTGCCAGCTGGGAGGAGGTCTTGCTTAGAAGGTTACACCTCCGTGTCGCCCGCACCCCAGCGGTAACCTCGCCGTGGTCTGCACAGTACCATGCCCCTTTCGGTGAATCTGGCCCCTTCTGTCCCGCTCATGTCTGCGAGGCGGACAGAAAACACTTCCTTTGGACCTGCCCCTCTTTGCGGGCTATCCAGCAGAAACGTTCTCCGGTGCGGACCGCCCACAGGCCGTCTACCAGATGCTGAAGAATGGATTTCTGGGCCGCACCACCGGATGTTACTAGACTTTCTTCGACAGTCCAGTGAGTACCTATATTTGTAAATACTACTTTATGCCAGCAGGCGCAAATAAAAAAATTAGCGGTGGCTTAGCTCTGGTAAGCCTAGTATACGTAGCTAAAGCGGCTAGGAGCCGCTTCTTGCTTCTTTTTCCCCATTTATTCTTCCTCCCTATTCCTATTCTTCTAGTTGTTTCCCTCATGATCCGGATCAGCTGTCATAACCTTCCTTAAGTAGACGTATTCCTTTGCCACTTCAGCAACCTCGCTGCCAATTGTGAGCTGGTGTTCCCTAGCTAGAGCGTTGAACATTAATTTTGTTTCATGCATGTTAATTTTAAGACCTAGTGTTCTGCTCTGCCTGTCTAACTCATTGAACATTATTTGCAGTTCACCTCCTGAGTGACTCAGTTAGGCAATGTCATCAGCGAATCGCCAATTATTTAGGTATTCTCCATTTAAGATTATCAGTAAGTTTTTACCTTGTTTTAAGTCATGCGCATGCGTGTTGTTTCTCTCGGATGGGGAGTGGTTTGCCGTCTCATTCTATTCAGGTGTAAGTGTAGCAACAGTCCTGTCTTAGCCCTCCTTCGTCCCGTGCATATGCTACGTTTTTGTTTATAATATTCTCCATTAACTCTTATCCTTAACTGTTCTCAATCCAGGTCTCTCCAATTAACCCTGTCTTCTGCCATCTGCGGCCATCATATCGCCCCGAACATCTTAATCTCGTCTGCTCAGCTAACCTTCTTCCGCCCCCTGCTACGCTTGCCTTCTCTTTGAATCAATTCCGTTATTTTTAAAGACAAGCGGTTAGCTTGCCTTCGCATTACGTGCCTTGCCCCAACCCCATTTATTCCTATTCATTTCAAACAGTATATCATTAAACCGCGTTTGTTCCCTCACCCACTCTGCCCGCTTCTGGTTTTTAAACATTACAACTTTTTTGTACCTTTCCATAGCACGCTGCGTTGTCCTTTACATCAGCTGAACCCTTTTCGTTAGCATCTACGCTTCTGTCCCAAACGTGAGTGCCGGTAAGGTGCAGCTGTTGTACACTCTTCTCTTGAGAGGTATTGGTAAACTGGTACTCGTAGTAAAGGAGTAATTACTAGATGGCATCCACTGAAGGGCAGCCATACAGCTACAGAGGAAATCTATACAGCTTTCTCAGAAACTTCGCAGGTAAAGAAAATTCGCCCCGTCCGGGGTTCAAACCCGGGACCACCGCTTCACTCGCTCTACGAACTGCACTAATCAGGACGGCAAGCGCACGGTAGTTCGAAAGCGAATTGTCCAATAACACGAAGTGGGAACACTGTTGGTCAAATGTTCAGGCACTTCGAGTTATTCCACTTTTAGTTCACCTCCTAGCCTTTCCGTTCATCTTTCTCTGTGCAATCGCTGTCATTACGCAATCACCGGCAGTACGCAGCCTCTCCGCTTGGAAATCTGCCCCTGTCTCGCAATTTCCCGCTCGCTACACGCCGCCTAACCACCTGAGTTTCGCAGATGAGCTTCGGAGCCGGTCTCCAAGCCCGCGCCGGAGAAATTGAAGGCAGCGACCTCACGGGGAAAGGTTGCTGATAGCAGATATTCCGTAGACCTCGCAATGCCGCCGCGGCCGCGCGATTCCGAGATACCGACGCCGCCAGAGCCCAATTCCACGGCACCGAATTTCCCTGACACTGATGAGGTCGTTAGCGCCGACCTCAGCATTCACGTTGACGGTCACCTAGAGGCAGCTTCAGTGACACAGGCATTGCCAATAAGGAAAAACAGCTGACAAGTATGACCATCGTTGGAGGCGCCATGGAGCAGCCTTGCAAAAAAATTGAAAGGAACATTTAACCTCCACCTTAAGGATATGACGCGATAGCGTAATGGGTTAATTTCCATACATCCAGAAGGTCGTTCCCTACTGTACATTCATAGGGCCTTGGGAGCCCTCATACCCTACTGGCGCAGTGGTGCCGCGGTTAAGCGATGTGCCACTGCCCTGTGATGACAGGCACTCCCAGCGGCGGACCTTCTGCGGCCCTGGTTGCTCTTACGGAGCGACCAATCATTAACTTATCTGGCACCTGCCACGATGGCAGTTCACTGACTCTGGTCGGCAGGTTGTGATGACACCGTGAGGTCACGTGACCTAGGGGGCCCACCTTCCTCCTAGGTTTCTCTCAGGGCACCACCTGCCAGAGTCATGCTCGTGATTTTTCGCTCACGACGCAGACGCCAACAACGCGCCGTCACCGGATTGTCTGCACAACGTGGTTTTTAACGCTATCGCGTTAATAGCGCTTAGGGAGGAAGAGAGCGAAAAAGATTATTATAAGTGAAATCAATTATTTTCTCTCTGGTTCATTCTTTAAAATTTAGTTATTCTACCCACACCACTTTGTTTCCTGGATTTTCATTACGATTTCAAAACATGCCTCAAAATTCATGATTTTCTTTTTCTCTCAAATTCCTCTATATATATGAGCCGCAGAGATAAGCCTGGATGAGTTTTCTGCTTGGATCTGCACCAAACTCTGGCCAATCCCCCACTGTGAGTATGTGCCATCGTTTTTGAGGCAACAACAATAACAACAATTATTTATGTCTGCTCTCTCATCGTGCGGACAAGAGCCAACTGGTCAACGTGCGTTGCCGAGGCCAGCCGCGCCGTCCAGTGGGGACGAAGGGTTCATTTATCTATTTATTAACGCGATTACGTTAACTGCGCTGTTCTCCGGAAAATCCGCTGTCGACGTTGTCAGCGTAGGCGTCGTCGGCGTCCCTGAACTTCAGCGAAAAATCGAGAAAAATTCTCATAGGAGCAAATTCGAACACAGGTGGGTCACCTAGTTCACTTGACCTTTGACGAATTATCACAACCTGCCCGCCGTATGTGAGCAAACTGCCGACCATGGCAGGGTACAGCTAAAACACTACGAGGCACTTTGGCAACTAAAGTTTTGAGAGGCGAAAGCCGACCATTCTGTGACAATTTTAGGTATGCCGTGGCGGCTTCCGGGGGATGTGACGTCACGCCGTTACCGTGGCTATATCGATACCCAAATTATACATCTTTTGGGGATCCTTAGTACTAACTACGCTTAATTACACATTTTCCGTCAAATTTGACACACCTCCGACATTTTTCCGACCATTTTGTGACAATTTTCACTATGCCGTGACAACTTCCGGTAGATGTGACGTCACACCGTTCCTGTGCCTTTATCGACGTCCACGCTATTTCGACGCAATTTCGACATTTTGCCTATAATTGATTAACTAATTACTCTACAGTCACCAACCTTGGTTTCCGGGTTCATTTTTTCCTCCTCTATTTGAAGCAGCCATTCTTTTTCTGCTATCCTTTTTAGTTACCGAGTTAAACGTGTGACACTCTCTGCCAACGGACGACAGAATGAGCCATTAAAGGCTTTCGCCTCAAAAATCAGTGTCGCCCAGGACAAGCAACCTCGGCCGCAGTAGGCACACCGGTGACAGTACCTGCAATCGCAGGGCATCGCTTAACCACTGCACCACTGCGCCATGAGTGGCATGAGCCTCTATGATGACTCCCAGCAAGGGATCTATGAATGTAGAGAATGGCCAATTCTGCATATAAGGGAACTAAGTCATTACGCTATCGAGTCATAGCCTCAAGGCGGAGAATAGGTGTCCCTTCCAATTCTTCGCTAATTGCCGCTTCATTGGAGAGGAGATTTTGGGTCTATCGTCTCCAAAGAAGCGACAGTCAGGAGACTCGGCGCACTCTACGGATGTCATGCTTACGAATGGCGACGCACAACCTCGAAGCAGGCCTGCGCATTGCTGTGTTCGTGTGGGCTTTCTCTGCACATTTAACCAATGAATGAAACGCTCGCTAAACTTTCAAAACACCACCCTCAACCACCTTCTCCATTACTGCGTGCAGCAGCTGGACACTGCTGCTCTTTCCTTCCCAGGGCTGAAGCCATCAGTCCCGGCGGTGAGGGGCGCGGAGGAACATGTTTTGTAGCGCACGCCGTCCTGATTGGCTCAGGTCGCCGCAGCCTTCATAGCGCTGCAAACAACTTGTGAGATGGAATATACACGATTAATTAACGCAGATTAAATACTAAGCTTATTTTTTTATTTTAGGTGCAAGGTTATATCCGAAATTGATGGCCTCCAACACTGAAGGTTAGTCTTGCTTTTAATTTTCTAACTGGAAATTTGGTTGGAAATATCTAGTCAAGAATAAGCTTCAAAAAAGAAACAGGAGAAAAGGACTCGTTCACAAGTGGAAGCAGTAAACAGTACGGCGCTGAATGCGTCCAGTGTGTTCTGTCTAGTGCTTCCGTTTGTGAACGCGTGAGGGTAGACCTCATATGCTGGTGGCTTTTTTTTCCCAAATCATGCACAAACTGGCCCATCAAGCTAGCTTTGTGCACTGCTATGGTTTCGAAAACTTGTGAGTGACAGCGCATTCGGCTTTCTTTCCAGATGTTTGGGTATGGTGACCTGAACGAAGAGAGCTGGTTACTGGTCGTGCTGATGGATGGCGCCACGGCACCCGTGTCGCCAGCGGGCGTATTACGTAATGACGTCAACTCACGCGGCGCTGTCGCCTGTGCTGTGCCACCAGGGCTGCACGTGCGTCTCTTTGGCTCAAGGGCAGAAATTCGACTCCAACGCGCCGAGCGCTTGCTTTTACCGCCACGGGAAGATGATTATGATGTTGCTGAAGCATGCGCTGCTCCGGCGGCAGCACAGCTCGTAGGCGCCAGGGCTGAAAGCTTCGCCAATGTTCGCTTAGGTTGGGCTCCGTGGTCCCCTCCGTTCTGAAGCCATGGTCAGCTGCTGTGCGCCGACAACGTAAGCCAAAATCACCCCGTATATGCAGTTTTGCATAAAGCTGCTTAATTTTATCGCGCCCCAGTACAGTGCCAATACGCAGCTATACTCCCGCACAGTGATACGCAGACTGCCTTAATAGCTTCCTCGCGTAACTAAACGAAGTTAGCTTCACCAGTTTACGTGAAGTTTCCGAAGCGCGTATTGTGTGCCATTTTTAAATAGCAAATAACAGCCGGGGCATTCATACGGAAGGTTACCTTCATACAATCACCAGTCATCATCTGTGCCGTTCAGTCTCCTAACCGCTTACAAAGTTCCTTTGCCGCATTGTTCGCGTCTGCCAACAGGCGCCACTGAACGCTAAAATTTGGATATCCGGCCATGTAGCTAACTGTGTCATTATAAATATTGCCGCGTAACTGCTTCATCCCGTACTCGCGAATTATAGTAACAGCTTTCCCTGAACTGCTGCGCAACTTTTGTTGAAAACTAAACATTCGTAATACGATCTGTTGTCATACATCATGGCGTAATTTCTCACTTATGAGACCGATATTTAAGCTTAGTTTACGTTTTCTAAAGCAGGCCAGTTTTTTATGGGAGTGATAGCCTCTCTTTGAGGGCCGCTCTTCTGGGGTCTCAAAGGCATTTGGCCTTTTTATTTCCCCGCTTTACGGCGACATCTGTGCCAAAGAGCCCTGTTGTTCTCTTTTTTGGACGGCCGCAGAAACAAAAGCTAGACTAGGTCCTCGCGAACTCTAGAAAGTAAACACATCGGTAGCATATCCAAAAACGGCCCAGCTGGCGTTAGCGCAATTCTTTTGTTTTACACAGCGTGCCACCAGCCTTCCAAAGTGGAGCACTAAAGCAACGTCGCTCCTTTCATACTTTAGTCCCGCTGCGCACTTAAAGAAAAAAAATCCAGAAAGATTACAACGTTTCACTAATGGATGCCTTGATTCTGACGCTAATGGGGCATTGAAGGCCTGTGGCCCGCCGCCCCCTCTCCACGACGCGTCGTGAAAAGACGGCCGCACCGCCCGCCAAGATGAACCCTTCAGGCGCCCAGGGCCAGCCGGGACGGAAGCCAGGCCAAGAAGATTACAACTCGGCGGCAGGTCACACTTAAAGCAAACAAAAGAAACATGCCGGAGGAGACTGCATATTGCGGTAGCGGCCGGGCAAAGATCAGTCGTCAGCGTATATGCGCCAACAGAATGCAGTTTAGCCTGTGTACTTCGCATGACTGAGCTCATTTTTTTAGGCTTCACTGTTGACATGCTGATTGAGGCAGCTTTTTTCCCCAAATTACCAGCTTTCATCCTGGATGGGCTACAGTGAAGAACAAGGCAAGCCCCGAGAACGACAAATAGTCCCGCTAGAAATACAACAAGGTTGTTGGTGCTTAAGGCCTCGGAGTAAGCTATTACCCATGGCACTTTGCAACGAGAAAACGATAGAAATATTAGAAAACCCGCAGTTCATACACGTCAATCTGCCCGTTACTGAATGTAGTGTCGCATAATTCGCTCGTCCAGAAGCAAGCATGCCTTAACTACCCCTATGTCTTTTTTTAATCGTGTAAATTGGAGACGTTGTCTGAAACTCGGCTTTAAAATGCACCGGATTTAAGAAACGAAATATGGATTACTTCCATCGCGGCACTTTTCGTCGGTATTATTAGGAGTAATTTGCGAAAGGGCACCTATTTGCGACATCTGGAACCACCATCTTGGAAGTGAGGAGGAAGGAACGGCGCCAAGAAGCTTCGTCTAATCGTGTCCTCGGGTCCACCCCCCGCGTCTTGACTTTTCAGAGGCCTTTCGTTTAAGCGTTCCCTCACTAATGGGGGTCATCACCGCTTTGCCTAGATTGTGCGTAATTAAACAACATTTATCAAGTGCAAGTTCTTTCTCGTCTTTCTCCTGCGTTTTGTGAAAATGGTTCTGCGCAAAAAAAGATTTCGCCTGGCGTTAGAGTGAAACAAAAAATTTAAAGCAGCATTAACTCAGAGTCATACGAATTTGAGTGAGAGCACGCTTTTATTACACTACCAAACATAGACAATTTTAAGTGAACGTTAATGTAAGACTAGTTTTGCTGTAAGACTAATTTTGCTGTAAGCCTCATTTTGGAGCATCATGATATGTTTTACGATGATAAACTTCATCGCACTACCAACGTGGAGCATTTTTTCGGTTAAACATTGCTGCACTGTATGATCGACTTGGTCTTACCAAGGCTTCATCTTAGGCAAGATAACCGCTGGTCCTTAACTTTAAGCGACTGGATTCCAAGATAAGGGAAGCGTAGCGGGGGGCGGCAGAAAGTTAGGTGGCCGGATGGGATTAAAAAGTTTGCGGCGATGTGATGTCCGCAGCTGGTAAAGGACTGCGTTTATTGGAGGGACTTGGGAGAGGAATTTGCACTGCAGTGGGCGCACTCAGGCTGATAATGATCAGTATTTATCTGAATGAAAATACGATTCCAGTCGTCACCTCACTCCGAGTCCTCGGCTTTTACCTGCATGATTCCGGCTCGGCGAGCCCCTGGCTGCGCTCAGTGCGCCAGAAGGCGTCCCAAATTCTGCGTCTCATCCACTGCGTTTCTCAAAAGTCAAGTGGTGCCACGTCCACAAACGCCCGCCTCTTCATACGTTCTGTTCTACAGCCAAGATTTATATATCAAGCCCAATTCCATCACATGACACGCTTAGAGTGAGATCGCCTTGGAATCTATTAGTCGGGCAGCAATTCTTGCTATTACGGCCCTCCCAGAAATTACTTCAATTGACGCCCTCCAGGCCGATGCGCAAATAAATACTCTTAACGAACTGATCCACCAGCGTCGCCTAGCACGGTGCACAAAAGACCGCTATATCCCTGAAGCCGCAGCTCTCGCAAAGCATACGGAAGACGGCTCTGTGTTGCCTGTCGTTTCCCGCCCTTCACCGCCACATGGATTTGCCAGCACATTACACACAATCGGCCTATGACTCGCATGCGCTCATTATCCGTTGGCCATCTGAGTGAGACTAGTGTGGGGACGGACGGCATTTCGTCTACGAATGAAAAGTTCACTACGGCCACACGTGGCGTATTTCAACGCTAGTGCGAGAGTAGAACACGTGCCCGCGGCTATCGCTTCTCGTGAATTATTACCACAAATTGCAACATACTGATACGCTTCCTCCCCTGCCTGGCCGTCTACACAGGCGGTGTTGTTGACCATTCGGGAAGCGTTAGACATCCTCTGTCTACTCTTGTCATCTAGAAGCCACCTTAACTTACTCACGTACTCCCTAGGTGCCATCCGTAGCCTGCAGCGTGTTCTGGACGCCGACGTATTGCACATGTAATTAAGAACGTAATTTTAAAAATTCTTCCTCACGCTATGTGCACGACGAATTCGTCGAGATGCCACCCCACACAAGCCTTGGTGGATGGAGCAAGTCACGAATAGGCTTCTTTTTTTTTATTCGAGAAGTGTGCCATGAGGCATAAGTTGAAAAAGGAAGGCGGGGGGGGGGGGGGGGGGGGGGAGGGGGAGGAATGCACGGGATTGAAAGTTAAAAGAAGGAGTGAAGAACCGTTGCGCTGAGGTAGTCGCACAGGTTGCTAATGAAACAGTTGTCCATAGTCCACTTCACGTAGTCACTTTCGCGGTTCCACCGCAGGCCCACCTCCCTGAGGAGCCGTTTTCTGATAGCAGCCGTCGCTGGGCACGTCCACAACAAGTGCCGCACATCACAAATGTCCGGTGCAGCGCTACAGTGAGGGCACCTGTTAGGTGCTGGCAGATCTTTGGCACGCCACCGATGACGGACAGATGGTGTAAGAGCCGCCCCTGCCCGAATCCGGCGCACGGATACCTCCTCCTGCCGAGTAAGACTACGGGGCGCGTGTTCGCTGGCGCAGAACTTCGGAATCGGAAACATGGGACAGGAACGGATCTGGGGGAAGAGGGGAAGGTGGCGGATCGTCTAATGTATGAAGATGAGTCATAGCATCCGCTTGAATGTTATGTGGATCCTGGGCATGGCCGCGAATCCAGTGTATGCGCACAGGACATGGATACTTTGCGCAGAGCACATGAATTGATTGTGAAATCTGGAACGTTCGTCGAACAGCCTAAAGCTGTTTAAGGGCGTCGCGGGAGTCGGTGTAAATATGAACTGTATTGAATGTTGGAACGAGCGGAAGGGAAGCAATGGCATTACAAATGGCTTGAAGTTCCAATGCCAGGGGAGTGCACGTATCCGCAGTATACGTCGCGCGAGAGTTGAGATGCGGATGAGATGGACTATACACAGCAGTAACTCCCCTCTCTGCAGAATGTGGTGCATCCATGTATAATATGCACCCTTCAGGCAGATACGCTGCTGATACCGACGGGGAAACAGTGGGGCGATTGTCAGTGAGCTGGCAATAGGACCACGGTGGAAGTGTCTTTAAAAGATAAAGTTTGAGAGACTGTTTTCGAGCTCTATTTGCCACCCGTTGGTCGATGATTTCACTGAGTGTATTAAGTTGGGTGAACTCCTGTAGCACAGGTATGGGTGTCAAACGAGGCAGATATGTAATGACGCGCATAGCCTCACGATTGATAGCTTCAAGGGAGTCTCACTGTCTGCGGTGGAGACGTTGAAATTGTGCCTGATATGCTATCCGTGGCTGAAGGATAGAGCGCACAAGCTGGCGGGCCGTATGAGCACGTGCGCCCCCAGAGCGCATAGCTATGCGACGAATCAGACCTAGAGTAGCGTGAGCCGATTTACGGGTGGCTGTCAGCCACGGGGTGGCAGTCTCAGATGTATGGAGGAGAAGACCAAGAATACGAACAGTTTCTACCTGATGAATCAGAGAATTATCTACCATAAAATTTAAAGGGGGAGCTTTCCGTAAGCCGGCTTTATTTCCAATTCGAATGAAACATGATTTAGTAGGAGAGAGTGTTAGACCCAGGGGTGGGAGGCGAGATGTCAATACATCCAGCGCGTGTTGAAGGACCGACTGATGAATAGACGTATCTGGATGACAGCACCACAAGCTTATATCATCGGCATATGCAAGCACGCGGATAGAAGGGATGGACTCTAGGGCTCGAACAAGAGGAATCAAGGCCACATTAAATAATGTGGGGGCGAGAACGGAGCCCTGAGGCACTCCTCTATTGGAAGTGAAGTTACCACAGGGTTTTCCGTGGACACGCACGCTGAAGGTTCGATTTGCTAAAAAGGCGTGAATAGAGAGGAGTAACCGGTGAGGGAGACCAAGAGTTTGAAGGGAGGCAAGAATGGCAGAGTGAAGGATGTTATCATATGCCTTTGTTATGTCTGTAGCGATTACGGTTCGTACAAGGTGACTCTGCGGAGAGTGGTCAAGCACGTCAGCAGCCAAAGTAACAAGGCCGTCCTCCATTCCAATTTGTGGGTGGAAACCAATTTGGGAATCTGGGTAACAATCATGGGATTCCAGCCACCACGACAAGCGTGTGGCTAGAATGTTTTCATAAAGCTTGCAGATGGTAGGCGTATGGGAAATTGGACGAAGGGCCGAGAGAGATACTGGAGGCTGACCTGACTTGTGTATTGGAACTACAATAGAATGCTTACAGTCTCCCGGCATGACGTCAGAAAGCCACACTTCGTTAAAAGTATCAAGTAGGGTTTGCAAAGCCCTCCCTTCCAAGTTACGGAATAAGGAGTTAGGTATACCGTCGTGCCCGAGAGTAGTAGTGGTTTTTAAACGTTCAATGGAGGCCAGCAGCTCTGCCATGGTGAGGTCAGAAGTAATCCCATCGGAGGGCACTGTAACCCATAAGTCAGGTGGAGACGTAGCGGTTCAGTCATGGTTTGGAAAAAATTGACGGGCCGCTTGTTGTGCAAATGTGTCCTTATCCACATTTCATCATCATCATCATCATCATCATCATCAGCCCTACTACACCCACTGCAGGGCAAAGGCCTCTCCCATGTCTCTCCAATTAACCCTATCCTTTGCCAGCTGCATCCACCCTTTGCCTGCAAACTTCTTAATCTCATCCGCCCATCTAACCTTCTGCCGCCCCCTGCTACGCTTACTTTCTCTTGGAACCCACTCCGTTACCCTTAAAGACCAGCGGTTATCTTGCCTTCGCATTACATGCCCTGCCCAAGCCCATTTCTTTCTCTTGATTTCGACTAGGATGTCATTAACCCGTGTTTGTTCCCTCACCCACTCTGCCCGCTTCCGATCTCTTAACGTTGCACCTATCATTTTTCTTTCCATGGCTCGCTGCGTTGTCCTTAACTTAAGCTGAACTCTTTTCGTTAGCCTCCACGTTTCTGCCCCGTAGGTGAGTACCGGTAAGATTATGCTGTTGTACACTTTCCTCTTGAGGGAAATTGGTAAACTGCCACTCATGATCTGCGAGAATTTGCCATATGCGCTCCACCCCATTCTTATCCTTCTAGTTATCTCCCTCTCATGATCCGGATCAGCTGTCACTACCTGCCCTAAGTAGACGTATTCCGGCACCATTTCTAGGCTCTCGCTGCCAATTGTGAACTGTTGTTCCCTTGCTAGGCTGTTGAACATTACCTTGGTTTTCTGCATGTTAATTTTTAGACCCATCGATCTGCTCTGCCTGTCTAACTCGTTGATCATGATTTGCAGTTCACCTCCTGAGTGACTCAGCAAGGCAATGTCATCAGCAAATCTCAGATTATTTAGGTATTTTCCATTTATTCTTATTCCCAACTCTTCCCAATTCAGGCCTCGAAATACCTCCTGCAAACATGCGGTGAACAGCATTGGCGAGATCGTGTCTCCTTGCCTGACGCCCTTCCTTATTGGAATTTTATTGCTGACTTTATGGAGGACTATAGTAGCTGTGCAGTTGCTATATATATCTTCCAGTATTTTGACATAAGGCTCTTCTACCCCCTGATTACGCAATGCCTGTATGACTGCTGAGGTTTCCACTGAGTCGAATGCTTTCTCGTAATCAATGAAAGCTATATATAGAGGTTGGTTATATTCTGCGCATTTCTCTATCACCTGATTGATAGTGTGAATATGATCTATTGTAGAATATCCTTTACGAAAGCCTGCCTGATCATTTGGTTGATTAAAGTCTAACGTTGCCCTGACTCTATTAGCGATCACCTTAGTAAATACTTTGTAGGCAACGGATAGTAAGCTGATCGGCCTGTAATTTTTCAAGTCCTTGGCGTCTCCCTTCTTATGAATTAAGATAATGTTTGCATTCTTCCAAGCTTCTGGTACAGTCGAGGTCATAAGGCATTGCGTATACAGGGTGGCTAGTTTCTCTAGCACGATGTCCCCTCCATCCTTCAACAGATCTGCTGTTACCTGATCCTCCCCAGCTGCTTTTCCCCTTTTCATTGCTTCTAAGGCTTTCTTTACTTCATCTTTCGTAACTGGCGGGATGACGTATTGCTGTGCACTGCTGTCTTTCTCATTAGCGCTCTGATTACATTGGCTACTGTACAGGTCTGTGTAGAACTCTTCGGCTACGTTAACTATCTTATCCATATTGCTAATGACATTGCCCTGCTTGTCTCTTAATGCATACATCTGGTTTTTACCTATGCCTAGTTTCCTCTTCACTGTTTTTAGGCTACCTCCGTTCTTTATAGCATGCTCGATTCTCTCCATATTAAACTTCCTTATGTCGGCTACCTTGCGCTTATTTATTAACTTTGATAGCTCCGTTAGTTCTATTCTATCGGTAGTGTTAGATGCCTTCATGTTTTGGCGCTTCTTAATCAGATCTTTCGTCACCTGAGATAGCTTCCCGGTATCTTTTCGAACTGTCCTACCGCCTACTTCTACTGCGCACTCCGTAATTATTGATGTCAGGTTATCGTGCATTGAATGAACATCAAGATCATCTTCCTCAGTTAAAGCCGAGTATCTGTTTTGCAGCGCTATCCTAAACTCCTGTGCTTTCCCTCTTACGGCTAACTCGCTAATGGTCTTCTTCTTCGCTAGCTTCTTCCGTTCCCTCTTCAAGTCTAAGCTAATTCTAGACCTTACCATTCTATGGTCGCTGCAACGCACCCTTCCGAGGACGGCCACATCCTTAATGATGCCAGGTTTAGTGCATAGTATGAAGTCGATTTCATTTTTAATCTCACCATTGGGGCTCTTCCAGGTCCAATTCCTGTTTTCTCGTTTGCGGAAGAAGGTATTCATGATCCGTAAATTATTTCTATCCGCGAATTCGACTAATAACTCTCCCCTGCTATTTCTAGAGCCTATCCCATAGTCACCTACCGCGTGGTCGTCAGCCTGCTTCTTGCCCACCTTCGCATTGAAGTCACCCATCAGTACAGTGTACTGCGATTTTACTTTATTCATTGCTGATTCTACGTCCTCATAGGAGCTTTCAATGGCCTGGTCATCATGGCTGGATGTGGGTGCGTAGGCCTGCACCACTTTCAGCTTGTACCTCCTATTCAGCCTAATTACTATAGCTGCTACCCTCTCGTTAATACTGTAGAACTCCTCTACGTTGCCAGCTATATCCTTATTAATGAGGAAACCCACACCTAGTTCTCGTCTATCCTCTAACCCGCGATAGCACAGTATGTGTCCGTCCTTTAGTACTGTATACGCCTCACCTGTCCTCCTAACTTCGGTAAGCCCTATCACATCCCATTTAATTCCCGCTAGTTCCTCCACATCCACATTTAGCGCGAGGCGAATGCTCTCTGTGTAATCGGCAACCTGAGAAGGGCGCTTCATGGCGTGAAACACTCTCCAAAGATGTCGATTGCCCTGAGTAGAGGACAGGCGGGCACACCATGCAGCCCAGCGTTGCCTGCCTAGCCGCTTTGCATAGCGCCGCGCCCGTGCGGTAGCGCGGTGAAGAGTAGGAAGAGCCGATGGGTCATCGGGGTGACGAGTAGCGTAAAGATCCGCCTGGCGACGAAGAGCCCACAGATTCAAGAGATGTATGTCCGGGCTTGGGTCGTCTTCATTTACAGTAGTGGTAATTGTGTGAGTAGCGAGAACAGCAGAGAGAGTAGACAGTGCTGAAGAGGGGTTGAATGTAGATAAATGATTGTCTGCGCGTACAGAGTCCCATGACGTTATTTGTACAGTGCGGCGTATTTTCCGTAGACGCGTAGGCGTGAGGGAGATAAAAATATGGCTGTGATCGCTACCCCAAGCATCAGAATCAACAGCCCAACGAGGGTTACCGGGGCGTAACCAAGAAGTCAAATCAGGTGAATACGGGCCACCTCGTGGGCGGGTAGAAGTATTCGTGTGGTTTAAAAGGTGAAATTAATGATCCGAAAAGCTCCCTTGGATGTGTGCACCTCTTGAGGAATCCGATGGGTAACCCCACGTAGTGTGTGCGCCGTTGAAGTCACCACCAACTAGAATAGGGATACCCGAGTTGGTCGAACGTAGAAAACGAACCCATCCCAGATTGGGAGATGCGGAGCCAGGACGACTATAAAAAGAAACTAGGACAAGGGGTGTGCGTGAAAGGTTTTACGAGAAGGGCGACAACCTCTTGACGTGTATTGCACCACCGTGAAAGGTCGAGCAGTGTGTGCGGAACGGAACTGTGAATATAAATTGCAGATTTACCTGGGCTGAGGGAGGAGGCGGTGAAACGGCTATCAGGGATAGAGGGTGAATGGTATGCGCAGAAACCTGAAAGGCGTGGGTGTGCATTATGCTCTTGCAGTAGGAACGCCCATGCCCTCAGCTTTCCGTCGCGAAGGCGGGTGTTCACTTCAGAGGCCTTATTAGCGAATCCTCGACAGTTCCACTTCAACACCACCGATGATGATGCGCTATCTATGACGAGGCCGAACAGCTTCCACGATGAGGGATGTCACCTGCTTCATCAGCGCTAATATCTTATCCACTGTCGGGGTAGTCACGGCTAACAAGTGGTCGGCACCTGATTGTGGCCCAGTGCTTACTCGTGTTGATACCTCTGATGATTGCTCCCGAGTTATTAGAATTCTTCGAGAGGATTGAGAACGACGCTGTTCCCGGCGCTGGGTGAGTTCGTCTAGACGGCGGCGAGCCTCCGCAATTGCATCGTCTAAAGCTGTGTCTTCATCTGTGGTATCCACATGTGATGGATGCACTGGACGTTTTGGCGTACCATTTGATCCGGGAAGATGAGTCGCTTGTGCATATGTACGCTGGTGAGGAGACGTATGGTGAGCAGCGGGCTCAGATAAAGGAAGTTCAGGGAAGTCGTTGTCGTCACATGCGAGTGCTGCAGAGCGATTACTTGTAGGAATATCCATTTTTGCAGGCGAATTGTGAAACTTCTTCGCTTGCTTCTTTGGACAAGAGGGGGAGCGAATGTCATGGTCCGGTGATTTTCACAGGGCGCAAGGAACTGTTGGTTCATTCATGTCGGCCACAGCTGCTGGATTAGGGCAGGTATTTTGCATATGTCCTTCTTTGTGGCAGTGATAACAAAAAATACGACGAGGTCGGAAAGGCTGTGGTTTGACGATCGCACAGTAGTAGGTAAGGTACTTCGGGAGAGTCAACGCGCCTTGCAGGATGAGCAGGTATGAGCCCCGGCGACCCATAGGCCGTGCTTGCAGTACAACGTGAGTTGAGCAGCAAATATTTGCGCGCACCTCCTCGGGACGGCTCGTGCTGTCGACATGATAAACCATGCGGCGGAGTGTGTCAGGGCCAGATGCAAAATATATTTGCACCGGGACATGCTTGCTGTCATCCAGGGGGATCCGCGTAACTGCGCAAAGTATCTGGGCGTCCATCAAGGACGACAAGTTTACCGTGATGGTGTTCGATGGGCGATGGACGACAAACCCGCAGTAGTTCGAAGAGCCAAGAGCGTGATCAATTGTGGCTTGAACATTCCGGGCAGGAATGGCAGTCATATCAAAGCGCAATGTATGCTTGATGGTAACGCGGAACGACTTCGCAGCAGGCGGAAGAGAGCATTGACTCACGGGAGGCATCTGTGGAGGAGGCTCAGACGCTGGTGACGGCCCTTGGTGGGAATACTGAACTGGCGCGACGGGCACAGTTTCTTGAGGGAGTGCCACGGGCACGGAGGCGGTGGAGCAGTCCATGTCACAGGCCAAAGTCGTTGCATCGGAAGACGGCGCAGGCTGGAGGCCCGGAGGCGCTAACGATTGCGTGGACGTGGAGGCTGCGTCAGGTGGCAACACAGCGGGCATCCGCGTAGCTGTCGTCGACAACGCAGAATCCATGCAGACGCGTAGCGCGGCCTCGCTCGGCAGCGCCGAGCTAAGCCTAGCTTGCCCCTGAGGGTTCCGGTTGGGTTTTATCACTTGAGAATGCGCCCACCTTGCCGGGAATTTCTCCGCAGGGGCGTCGTCAGCATTCGGTCTCACGGAGGGCACTATCCGACCTACGCCACACGCGAGAAGACAGCGAAAAGCGAAAACGCAGACCTAGAAGCAGACACGTAGCCACCCACTAGGTCTTCGTCCACGTCCACATCCTCTTCAAGCGACCCCCACCTCTGTGGAGACAATACTCCTCCAAGAACAAGAAAAACTCCGGCACCTCACGCGAGCACTTCTCACCTTGCGGTACCGACATCCCTGGTGGCTTTGCCAGCTGGGAAGGGGTGTTGCTTCGAAGGTTACGCCACCGTGTCGCCCTCACCCCAGCGGAAACCTGGTCGTGGCCGGCACAGTATCATGCCTCTTTCGGTGACCTCTGCCCCTTCTGTCCCGCTCCTGCCTGCGAGGTGGACACTAAACACTTGCTTTGGACCTGCTCCTATTTGCGTGCTATCCAGCAGAAACACCTGCTCCGGTGCGGACCGCCCACAGGGTGTCCACCGGATACAGAAGACTGGATTTTTGGGCCGCGCAACTGGACGTTATTAAAGTTCCTTCAAGAGTCCAGTGTGTATCTATATTTGTGGATAGTACTTTAGGCCAGCAGGCACACTGTCACAATAAAAAAAAAAGCAGTCCGGCCAGGAAAACGAGAGTCGAACATTGCCGAGTCCGACACAAGAAGCGGCAATAGTGTACTTCCAACAAAATAATTTACTTAATGAAATATGCTTGCTTTGAAATTACGTGCCCAAATCAATAATGACATGACCGCATTACTACACCAGCAAATTAATTCATTACATTAAAAAATTTCGCGGGGAACTAATAAAATTACTGCAATTTACATACTCCCACGTCTGACGTCCTTTTAGATTGTAGTGCAAACATTAGCTGGCTGGTGCCTATCTATATTAAGTTTGTCATGTTGGCATTGTGCGGATATGGTACGACCAAAGTCCAGTCGAGAGCCTTGGGCAGCAGTGCATCTCAACCACAACAACATCTCAACAACAGCTCACAAGGCAAGCGTTCCTACTTAACGAACGCCAGCCAGGTTATGGTCACACCGGGATTGGTATCGTATCAAGTCGCTATTAAAGCTCTGGCAACCAAAAGCCTCACCGACATTCCGAACAGCATTCTTCAGGCAAACTTGGACATGTCTTGTGGGACCAAAAGTTTCCGTGGGTTGAGGGCTAGAACAAAATCTGATTCCATCGCTGTGTGGCTCCCGACTTTGGCTGCTGTCGACCGTCTGCAAGCGCTCAAGTGTATATCAGTTACAAGTGAGATCTCGGTGCTGGTCCAGCTGTACCTAATAGAAGGTTCGCACCTACAACGCTGTGTTGTTTACAACGACGACGACGTTGCCGAAGACCAGGCCACCCTCCAGCGTGAGCCATACTGTCCTACCCTTCGTGTCATCCAAGCGCGGTATATGGGAAAGGGACACTCTTGCATTCTCACACTGCAAAGCCCGCCAACTCCTTCAGAACGCATTTACTACTATGACTGTATTCTGCAGCCTTTGCCATACAAACCGAGTGTTGTCTACTGCTACAGCTGTTTTCGACCTGTCCACATGCGCTAATCGTGCACTTTTAGAACGCAATACGAGGCTAGGGCACACGGTACACCGTCTTAACGGTGTGGAATTTGCAAGAGAGACGACCACGAGACCACCTCTACAACTTGTCCAACAAAAAAGAAGGCTACTGAAAAGGTTCGGCGTGGGATTCATAGGCAAGTGCATCCACATGAAAATAAAGCCCCAATACAGACGTCCAACAGGTTTACGGCTCTCCGGTGAGATGATGACGACAGGCCGCAGCTTTCTGAGCCCAATCCATCCGAAGTCCCTGCCTAACAGTCTTACAGGGATAAAGTGCGCAAGGATCGCCGTCTCCTTCAGGCTACGAAGAACCATAGCGTGCTGGAGCCTCTGCATGAGGACATGGCAGCAGTTGAAGACCAAATTGCACGCCTTTTAGCCGAGGTCTCTAAGCTACAACAACGCTGTGAACTGCTTGCTCGTCGTAGACCAACAGCGCTGGGCGGAGCAGTCGACGTTGGAGGCGCTCATTGCCGCTGAATTACGGTGTGAAGCCGCCTACCATGCACTGTGACGTTCGCTCGCCTCGTAACACGTGCTAAAAGTTTATTGTGATTTTTTCTTTGCTAGACTGCTTGGAAGACGAGCTCCAATTCTGCGAATACATGCCCCCTGAAACAATGTCTTTAAAATTCAATAAACGTATTTACCAAGTTTCTTGATGCGCGCTATCGCCACCAATATAGCCCCGGGGCTAAAATAAATCAAAAGCAAGTTACCTTTTTTAATTTTTTACCTTCTAAATAAAGACACCCGGTATGACGTCGGTCTTCAGGCTGGCCACGCAAGAACAAAAATCCTCTGTATTGAATCGACCACCGATCCTTGACAGGAGCCGCACAAAAGCAGGGAATATGCGCTGACGGGGCCCGTATTTTCTCCCCTCACTTTGAGTCAAATGTCTGCCGCACGTGAAAATTCACAAGAGGCGCGCCAGTAGGCGTTAAGGCCAAATCTGGACGAGAGCATTTTAATCCCGCCGATATTGGAATGGGTGGCGGCTGTTCTGGATAAGCTCCCGAGCTGCACTATCGGCATTGTCCATCGGCGGTTGCTAGGAGAAGCCGAAGCAGGCTTGAAGAGTTTGCGGGTAGCGGCGACGTAAGTTGCAAAACCTTTTTATTATTTTTCTCTTCACCGTACACTTTTGTTTACGTCCACGTTGAAAGTGACTGAAAAACCATGCACCGACAGGGGCCTGATGCAACCTCTTCATATAAGCACGTACAGGTCTCCCCACAGAGCAGGTGTGCACGCGCTTTGCTTTGGAGAGACTGTTTCTCGTAGCGATGGTAATATTTGTAATCTATGAAGGCTTCCCGGTGCAGCAAGAATGTCTCGCGATGCACAGTTTTTCACGTCCAGAGTTTTATCTATGGACAGTGCGTTTAATCTATTCAGGTCTCTTGTTAACTCTGCCATCGATGCAGTATGAAGGAACGACCACAACTCAGCAAGGATTCGAGTGGCGTCACAATGCCCGAAATAGCATTCTAACGAAGGCATTCTGAGACGTCGCCGCTTCGTGTACCTTAGATTAGAAAGATGCCAAGAGTGGTTTAAAAGCTAGCAATAGAGAAGGTTACGCTACCTCTTAGTTACGGAGAAAAAAATGATAAGAATTACAACAAACTAATGTGCATTGACGCTGGTAGACACGTTTCCAGCGAAAAAAGAAAACAGATGCAAGTCTGCGGTGTCTGCGATGTCCCCTGCTGTGTCCGTGTGTTTTATTTTTAAGGCGAAAGCCTTGAATGGCTCATCGTTGTCCGTCCGTCCGTCCGCGAAATCTGTCACGCTATGACGTCATCAGTGGCATAATTGCTGTAACCCACAAAGTCTAGCAATTACTAAGCAACGGACGATTACTAATTAGTCGTTAATTAGTAATTCGACATAAATGAGTAATTAGTGCAACTAAAAGAAAACACAGATAAAAACAAAAAGTTAAAGAAAATAAAAATAAAGAAAACCAAAAAATAACAATAAAAACAAAAAATATTTTAAAGATAGAAAAAAAATGAAAATTGGGAAAGAAAACTAAAAAAACGAAAGGGAAACAAAAATCAGAAATTAATAAATAATGAAATAAAAATAAAAGAACAACAGAAAAAAATGTAATGCCTACCGGCGCCGTGGAAAAAACCCGCGTTCTAGAAAGTTCTATGCGATCGCATTCCTGCACGTAAGCAAACTTAAGTGCCCTCATAATTTTTGCACTCGGAACATATTTCTACTGTTTCCAACCGCTAACTAGCCAAGTTGTCAGCGGTTAGTATTGCACAGTGGCCAAGGTGAAGCACTCCATGACATTAATACAGTAACAGCTATTTAGGAATATGTAATCACCACCAGCAGTCCCGTACATTAGCTCTCCGTGGCACAGACATAACAAGAATGGTAAAGCACTGCAGTCTGCTGCATTGGAGAAATGTAAAATCATTTGCGTTTGAACGTCAGCAACCTTTTTACAAGACATCGTTTTCACGTGACCCTTGGATGACGTCGGCAACTTTTTTGCAAGTAATTGTGACGTGTTACGTATCATGTGACCCTAGGATGACGTCAGCAAGTTCTTTGCAAGTCATCGTTGTTTAACATCAGTACACATCCCCAAAACACTTCACCGTCGTGCACACTAGATGGCGTTCACTTCGTGCCCCTTTAACACACTTGAACCAATGACCCCTCGTGGCACACGTCCACACACATTTATGCTGCCTGTAAAGCCATGGCTTAATGCTAAGGAGATGCTTGCGCCATGGACGGTTAATTGCCGCCTGTAGAATACACCACAGACAATTGACGAATGTTTTATTCTGTGCATTGATGCTATATTCTTCTGGGACATACTACAACGAACACTACGAAGGACATTGACATCCCACCCTACAGTATCCGTTTCTTGCATGTGAAGAAAAACTGTTCCATATGATCGATTTATGTTACTGAGACTATTTAGTCTCTGGAAGAGCCGCATGATGGACCGCCACGCCGGTTCAACACGGTCGTCGAAATCTTTGTTTCGTGATGCAATGTGCTTTGGTGCGGGGAGTATATGCTGCCCTGGAAGAGCCGCCTAGCTGGCTCTCCTATCTGAATGCATGCGTGTGCCTCCGAGACTTTTATTGTTTTGAAAGGTAGGATCGTGCAGGCTTATGATGGCCTAGTGTTTTGTGGCGCAGGCATGCCTATAGATTTTTCTTTTGGGCACTATTTCCATGCAATAACAAAAGACCCTTCGTGACGTATGCGTTGCGTGCCCACCTGGCACACAAAGGGCCTTGGTTCAAACCGCAATGCAGGCAGATTTCTTTTTCCGAATGATCATTTTCGTGCGAACACGCTCTGGCGACAAGTCGACACGCCTCTCATGACACAAGAAACTATTTCGCATTAAAACAGGCTGAGGAAATTATTCACTTTTACTGAAACGCTGCAACCTGAACGACAATAAAGCCGCCAAGACACAAACCATGGCATGCTGGTGCGATGTTAATAAAATTCATGACAGCAGTGGGCATCGCACTTTCTCTTTTATACATAGCTGGGCTCAAAAATGAAGCATTGTGCATCCGGCTTTTCAGATGGTAGACGCTAAAATATTCTGTGAAAACGAAAGGCAATGCTGCATGACCGACGTTTCTCTTCCTTAGACTGCTTATCACTGAAACACAGCCGAGCACTAAAAGCGGCGAACTTTGCTTATGAAGCTCACATTTTTTACCACGTTTGGAATCGACCGCACAAAGTAAATACACAGGAGGCGCGTGTGCTGAATGCTCTCGGCTGCGATTGTAGCCTTGCGCTCTTCATATCTATAGAGTTAGAGGAAAACTCAAATATTTCCAGCAGCCCCTCGTTTTTAGTATCAGCTGGCTGAAAATATTATTTTTGAGCAATCAAACCAAGTGGGGCAGGGCTGAGATGAGAAGTGCTTTCAAATGAGTCAAAGAATCGCAAGAGGAAACGTCAGAGCGTGGATTACCGATACCCTCAACTGTGATAAACTCGTCGTTAAAGTTACCATAAACAAGTACTCTATGAGAAGGATTGGCAAGGACTTAAGCACGGATGAAGACGAAAAGAGAAAGCCAGGAATGGGAAGAAATGGGATGTAAGCTTTAAAAGACAATGACCCCAGTAGTATTAGCATTTGGTACAAGATTCTTTAATTTGCTGAAAACTTCTATAAGGATGTGTAAAGAAGCTTTAATAATAAAGACATCGAAATAGTCCTACTGTGAAAATAAAGGTACCAGCTGTAACAACAGAAGAGGAGGAAGCTTTACAAACAATACTGAGCGTGGAAGACGATGGAAAAGAATAAGTTAACTCTATTCAGGTGAATAGCCACCCGATTCTTGGCCGATCCCCCAGTGTGGGTATGTGCCATTTTTTGATAGGCTAACAACAACAACTAAAGACCTACCGAACGACGACGAGCATACTGTGCTTTTTAACAAACGCTTACAACGCTGCATGCACAATGCATAGAGACCTGACATGTAGCACAAGCAAAGAATAATGCTGACATTCATGAACCGTTCATGAAACAAGCGAGATCAAAGACTGGATAATATTTATATCAAGTAGCTACCTTTCTCTTCTGCTGTTCTTTACTAAGGCAACTCCTAAAATGAGCTATACAGCTTGAAATGAGAATCAACCCAAGAAAACTGATTAGTTTTCTGAAAAAACGTTTTTTTTTAAAAATCAACTTAATGTCATCCTTCAAGAACTAAAGCGATGATCGCAATGGCAGTTTATGGTCTTCTGCGTGCAAAACATAAAACCATTTGATTCAGATGAGGCCCAAGCAGTCACTGGCGACGTACGTGCGACCAGCTTGGGTAGGAAGCCAACAGGTACCGAAGCCAAGTAGCACAGGGGATTGCTCTGTCTTGTTTTATAGTTCGTAAGCTTGATCAATGAGCTAATAGGAGTGTAATTATTTTATCGCTGAAAGACGGCTGATGATAAGGCAGAAGAAAGGGGCGATCAGTTGGGCTGGTGCGACGGAAATATCACAGCAGTCTTCTTTCACTCCCCAATATATTCAAGTTCTGATTCTATTCCAATTTTGATTCTGTTCCAATTCGGAGTTCATTGTTCATTACGCACCACTCAACTGCAATTGAAATTCTTTTCCAATTCCGACTACGCATCTCAGCAAGATGCGTCGCATTGTAAACCGCTGCGAGTCCTCATACCGGTACCGGCGCAGTGGCGCAGCGGTTAAGCGATGCGCCACTGCACTGCCAGGTGAGTGTTGCAAACACACCCGCCGGTTGGGCTTGTGAGACCAATGTTGTCCTTCCTGAGCAATGCGAGACGGAATAGCTGCCGCTGGGCTGCTTTTTGCACTCATAGTTCTTTGGGAGGCTGTGTATTTCCACGCAGATCTGCTGTTGTCTGTCATTTTCTTACTCGTTTTCGTTTTTCTAAGTCATTCTGCCTCCGCTGTCTCCCTCCCCACCCCTACAAGTGGAGAGAGGGGGGGGGCAAACGAAAAGGGGGACGGTTGACAGGTGGAAGGTGGAGAGATGCAAAATGCTATAAACACCACCCAGCCGTTGGAGGCTTGACACAGAAGCGGACGCTGCCGCCATCACGAACCTCTTATGCCATGGCATTAAAACAACCACCTGCCAGCTGCGGATCCGAACCCACGACTTCAGAGGACCTCATTTACATTTCCTTGTTTCCTTATTTCATTGGGAAGGAGGCATATGTAAAGATGCCGGAAGCTGCACTTGCTTGATGCAAATGTCCATAGGAAGCCTACTACAGCCACAGTTGTCCTCACGCGGAGTGAGAAAATCCGAACGAAAAAGAGTGTCATCGAGACGGTACTATCTGATTAAGGTTTAGGGTTGTTGGATTAAGAAGAATTAGATATTTAAGACAGTCAGTTGGGACTTGATGACCCAGCAGCCAGCGCCGTCGAAGGAGAGATAGCAGGAAAAAGCCGAAGGTGACAATCGAAGCTCAGCTTTGCGCTCGCGAACGCTTGACTACTCAGCTGCAGTGTTCTAACCAAGACGGTGGCCATCCACATTTATTGTTCGATTTACCTCTTTATACGTATTAGAATTTAAAGACTGCGTCTCATTAACTTCCGATTTCGAGGTAATATTACTCTCTGAATTATCCGAAGCGCATATGCTGGTGGACCTAAAGAGACGAAGAACGGCAAGTTTGTAAACAATACAAAGAAAAGTAACGTTGAGCAGTCTCTGAAAGGAACGAGCATTGAGTGTAAGCACAGAGGTAATGGAATTGTCAAGGAAGGACATCTTTCTACGGCTCACCAGTGACCGGCGCGCCGGACCACTGGGGCGGGTTTTTGAAGCGGTCGGGGTTGTATAGGGGGGTGGGGATAGCAGGCAGTCATTTATGAAGAATGCAATCAGCCGGCTAGTAATTTTCTTCCTTATCTTCTTCCATAGTGAGACTGAGATAACTGGAAGAATAAGAATGGGGTGGAGTGCATATGGCAGGTTCTCTGAAATCATGAATTACAGTTTGCCAATATCCCTCAAGAGAAAATATATACAACAGCTGCACCTTACCCGGTACAATCCCGGTATGGGGCTGAAACGTGGGTGCTAACAAAAAGAGTTCAGCTTAAATTGACGAAAACCCAGAGATTTACGGAAGTGAAAAGGATTGGGGTGACATTAAGAGACCGGAAGAAGGCAGAGTGGGTGAGGGAACATACCTGAATTACAGATATCCTAGTCGAAATCAAGAGGAAGAAATTGGCTTGGGCAGGGCATCTAATGCGAGGACAAGATAACCGCTGGTCCTTAAGGGTAACGGAGTGGATTCCAAGAGAAAGTAAGCGTAGCAAGGGGCGGCAGAAAGTTAAGTGGGTGAATGAGATTAAAAAGTTTGCAGGGATAGTGTGGGCGCTGCTGGCAAAAAACAGGGTTAATTGAAGAGACATGGGGGAGGCCTTTGCCCTGCAGTGGCCGTAGTCGGGCTGCTGATGTTGATGGGTTTTTTTTTAATTTGGCGGAGCGGGGCAGGAAGGTGGGGATGGCAAGGGCGGATTGCAGCCTCCTCACCTCATCACCTTCTCACTAACCTCTACTCAGGCCCAAGGGCCGGATCATTAAAAACAAATTAGCAAGGAAAGAAAATGAGATTGAGCTGAATTGTGTGTACATTAGACGCTCAAGTTATGTACAGTAGCTTATAGATATTCCTCGGCACGGTACTACATAGGCGTGAATCCCTCCAGGTGTTAACCTTAGGGACAGAAAGGCGCGAAAAAAAATCTTTGGTGCTTCCTTAATTATATTCTTCAAAAATAAAATGTGAAAATATTTCCTATAATTTTCTCCAATGTCTAGGGATTAATTTGCCCAACGTTCTTCGTGCGATTTCCCGGCCGAAATTCCGGCTGGAACCAGTTCCTTTGACCTTATATGATATGCATGGGTCACCGCCTTCTAGAATGTTGGAGGAACTTCGAATAAATTATTATATGTGATTTTACTGATCCGATCTAATAATACACATCAATTCACTTCCTTCGGTCTATTTTTGGTGTCCGTAGAAATTTTCTGCTGTGGACATACTTTCAAATCTCAGAGGTCCTCACATTTTCAGTTTTGGCGGTGCCCTATGATTCGGGTTAATGACGTCACTACCCTCTGAATCGCATTCAGAAATTGCGGGAAGCCCTCATACCCTTACTGGCGCAGCGGTTAAGCGGTGCGTAACTTCTCCGGCAGGTGGCTTTTTCTAACACAGCCACAGATCGTGCTTGTCAGACCCAGGTGCTCTTGCCGAGCTCCATGAGGCTCATGCCCAGCGCAACGGCGGGCAGGTGGCAACTGCATTGGGTTTGGCAATAATGGGCAGGCTGCCACCTTCCACGGTGGGCAGATACGATGACGCCACAAGACCACGTGACCTCTCTCGACCAGCCAGGAAATTTTGTGGTGAATTTCAAATTTCTCGGTGCTCTCTGATCGGGGCAGTTGGGGTCACGTCGCCCTGAAGCTGTCATCAGGGAATTGGCCGATCAGGGAATTTTGTTGTGGACAAGTCGAGAATTCTCTCACGACAGCCTACTTGCTGTCGCGTTAGACTCAAAATTAGGTATACCAGAGAGTAGTTCCAATGGAAGGGAAACTCAGAGGAGCATTGCGGTCAATGGGCGACGGACACCAGGACAATGTTAATTGGAAGACATGGGAGAGGCCTTTGTTCTACAGTGGGCACAGTCAGGCCTATGATGATGACGATAGAAATTAAGAGGAAATGTGCATCATGTTTCGTTGTCGAGATTAGGCGACAGCATCAAATATTTTGCAGGACAGTGTAGCTACTTCTAGAGAGGATCATTCATGTTTTTGGCCTCGCTAAAGGGAGCTACAATTAGCCTCGTTCATTGAATGGGCCTCGGCTAGGTTTCTAGGCCGCATCCTTGACATGCCAGTGCCTTTACCATCTTCTGTATTTGTTGCTGGGCCACGCGGTAGTCTCCGTGTGGCTGCTTTCGCGGCACGGCATTGTGCCGTCTTGAATGGCTTCTCTGTTTACTGTTTGGTAGTTCGCTCGCCGCCTCAACGTGTTTCGCTCTTTGACATACCGCCGGCTGAGCCGGTTCTCTTCCAAGGCTCATTGTCGAAATGAGCCAGGTCCATCGCTACTTGACATGCCACGGCGTTCGATCGTTTTAGAAGGCTAGCACTAATAACCCTGCTCTCCAATTTCTCCGTTGTCTAGCCGCATTTACACCAATGCGACTGCAGCACATCGTGTCAACTTTCTGGCGTATCGCGCTCATATTAACAGGGAAAATGCGCCAAGACAGCGCGTCGCGCTAATGCGCCATGCAGCGGTAGATCGCGAAGGGCAAGTCGACTTCCGTGCTGAATGGAAATAGATTCAGGGGCCCCCTCCTCCATTCTTTTGTGGCTATACAATACGCCCTCCGTCAAATAACAAAGCAGACCACGCTAAAGATGGGAACCGCTGGCCCCCTCCACCCCGTGCACTGGGCGAGGCGACACAGTCCTGTATGATCCGATGCGGTCCATGTAAACACTGGCGCGTAGGCTCCGCCAGATACGCTATACCTGTAGTCGGATAGAAATCAATCAAGAACTAAGCGGCTCTTCCCCGTCAAAGGACCCACTTCCAGCCAATGGCATCGGTCGATTCTCATGAGCCTGCTAGCATGACGATGCAGGGAGCGGCAGATGAAAGGGGTCATGGGACGGGGCAAACTGTCTCGTTCTTGAGTGGTGTCCGATTATAGGAAATACGATGCGCCACTGCCGTATTCATTTAAACGCGCGACTTCTGTATGGCTAAGCTTGGTCTTCATGAGCCAAGCCAAACAGATGCATCGCAATGGTGAAGAGCACTGTTCGAAGTCTTTTTAGGCTAGGGGTTGAAATGGTGCCGTAATCGCCCATTACAATCGCGATGACCTTCAAGCTTCTCCGCAGCGCACACGAGCATGATGATGGCATCTACGGTACCCGTACATTTCCAATGCACAAACGCTTGCTCTGAAGACAGAAGACCAACACCGCCGAAGACAAAGCCCACCGAATGCTGTTGGGACGTACGGCGGGGTCTGGTTGACGCCAGCGGAAATTTTAAGCCCTACCGTTCGTGACGTTACACCGAGCTCCCCGCACTCCCCCGGTGCTGTAAGAAGGCCGAAATTTAATTGTCGATTAAATCAAAATTTGAAATGCTAGCTCAAAAAAATTGACGGTGGTTTAGCTCTGGTTAAACCTGGAGTGACGCGATATCTACAGCAGGCCGAGTGGAACTTGCTCAGTTGAATTGCAAAGTCAATCTTTCGCCGCTCCGTTTCGCTGGGCGTTCCTTCTTCATCTTTGTCCCACTTGACACGGCGCGTGCGCACAGCTGTTGCTCCGCGCCACGTGGGTGATCCCGTGACCAACCGCGTGATGAACCACGTGACCAGCCACGGCGTCGCGCCGCCGGCAGATGCTCCGCACCACGTGACCAACCACGTGACAGCGTGGCGGCGCAGCCACAGGGTGGCGGCGCCGCCACCACCACTGGGTCGCCACGCTGAAGGTTCGAAATGCTACCGTAATGTAGCTATCGCTGCAAATTTTACAGATGATTACGATAGCTAGTAATAAGAAATGTGAGCACCGCTCTCGACGGCTGGCAGGTAGCGTGCTATACCGTTAGCCACCTTTCGGGAACCTCCCGTGAAAGCCATCTTCCAGGTGGCGTTTCGTTCTGCTGCTTGCACAGCCGGTGACCGCAACTACGGCGACTCCGGCGACTACGAGAACTGTGGCTACTTAGAAGACTACAATGACTACGACATGTAAGCCATGAACGGGCGCCTAAGAAATGCGCTCTAAAAGCATAACGTATTTTTACCTACGGCCTATAGAGATTTGAATCCTTGTTTATCGGGGAATACTCAGGAAGTGGTGCCGTTGCCCTCTAAGCTTCATTCTTTTCCTCACTGTATTAAGGATAACTTACATGCATGTTGGAGGGTGCCAAAGTGGCACCTGTGTTTCTTTCATTACCCGCGTGAGTTCACTACATATAAGGTCACCATAGTGCAGCTCTCTCTACGATGACTGACGGCTTAAGCACGCAATATAGATATCTCCCTTCTGGCCGATCAGCTTGTACTTTCGTGCTTAACATGTAACAGCATTGCGCAGTTCATCACAAAGTGTGCTATCGGTCGTGCAGGTTCAGCACCGTCTCTCAGGTTCAGGAAGCAGAGTGCATATGCCAACACCTCCCATCCGTAGATATCGCCGCGAGCTGCTTTCTCATCCCACTCCGCACGATCTTCTCTTTTAGGTGGACGAAATAGTCTAGTGCGGTGCAAAAGTGAGAAAACGCAAAATGGCAACCCTGAGCGCAAGAACAAGAAAAGAAAAAGCGGCTGTTTCGCCAAATGCGCGGCGGCCGATCGAAGTACCTCACCTTTCATAAACACGCGCCCGCTCTCAGGCTTAACACCTTTTCAGTAGCAGCTGGTTGTATTTTTCGAGCCTCTTTTCGGCGTCCCGCTCTACCGCTCTTTGCCACCGGGGAGCATTACCGCCGAGAACGGCATCGCTCACAGCTGCGGTTTATTTTGTCCTTCTTTGGCAAGCATTTCTTTCTTTGCGGAAACACGCGGGAAAGATATCCTTACCTGGCCTCGGCAACAACGTTCTTTCATTCCTTTTCACCCATCCCGCGCATGCCTACATTTTCGGCTACGCCGAAAGCTTTCGCCGGCGGCGAAGCGAAATCCCTTTCACGTGCCCGAACCACAGCGCCTTTTGAGACCACCTCTCTCTAGAATGAAAAGATGCAAAATAATATCAAGAAAGCGTGTGCGCCAGCGCTTTCAAGACTGTGGGTGCATGACTCGGTCTAGCCACACTACGCTTTCCGCAAGATAACTTTTATTCTCGCAACTGTTTGTCTTCTTGAAATTCTCTCAGAGTAAACAATTTTATTTGCTAAAGTACGTAAGTGGTCGCCTAGGTTATTTGTCATTGCCTTCGCCCTCCACCCTTTCATGGGGCAACTAGGTATTAGCGCATCACAATTTCCCACATACACGTTACCGGAATTAGATCCTTTCCAAGGATTGCACAGAGCCGCGTGTTCAGCGATGGGAAACTTGGAGTGCCATAAACTAAGAGGCTGTCCTATTTTCTCAAGTCAATAAAGCAAAAAATTGAATCTTCTAAAGCATTGGAAGGCTGCATATAGAACCTTACTCGCGCAATGTCTTTCTATTCTTATTGATATTTCGTCAAAGTTTCCGTCTTATAATGGCCCAAAAAAGTAAAGCCAGCACTGGACTGCAAACTGGGGGCTGAACTAAGCATATAGTGGGAAGAAGCAGCGGATTCTGCCCGCATTTGTCTTATGTTGATGCACTGACGCACGATGCATGATAGCAATGGACCGAAGCGGTGCATCAGGCGTCGGCCTTCGTGCATCAGAGTCGATGCCTGATACATTGTTCCAGCAGGGAAGGGATACTGCACATTATGATGAAAATGACAACAAAATGGGGCATTTCTTTAGGGCCCACCGTCAGCGGCACTCCTACTATTTATTTATTTGTTCAAATAACCATAGAGCTGCAAACGCAATACAGAGGGGGGATAACACATAATACATACAAAAACAAGCTTTGCGTTAAATCAAGCCTGACGTTATAGGTGCTGTCTACACTTCAGTGACTGTTCAGCATCTGTTATGGGTCTGTTATGTCATAGCCACTGGCTGTCGCACAACGCTATTGCTAAACAAAAAAATCTTGTTTTTAACCTTGAAATATACGCAATTTAATCTTCATGTTCGTGCAGAACCTGTACAATGCCAAGCAATCTGCGGCAAAGCATAACATAGGTCAGGTTTCGGACTTTCGCTAGCCTCTGGAAAGCGATACAACTGCGTTGTAATTACTTTCGGCACTGCGTACTGAAAGCCATTGTCAGGCGCACGCTACAGCGTTACCCTGCCTTGCAGAAATATTTTAATACATCACCATAGCTTCTCCTGCTGCGGCAGTAGGGGTGGCTCGTAGGGGTTTTTTTCTGTGTGACAATTTTCTACAAGCCTAATATTATGTAAGAAGTGAGCAGGCGGCTCAATACTTAGATGACATGCAATAAAAAAAAGATACTTTCCGATATGTTTAGACAAAACAAGCAAGCGATGACAGCACCCCCGCCCTCGTCTCGTCACTGTCTGAGAGGTGGACACTCGGCACCTCCTCTGGACATGCCCATCCCAACACGCCCTCCGACAGGAACACCAACGCCGAGGCGGACCGTCCCTAGCTCTACCACCGTGTGTAGACCATTCTAAATCAGGGCCCCCTCCACTGAAACTAGCTGGACTTTCTTCGGGAATCCGGCCTGTATCTACACCTGTGGGTTACTTTTTTACGCCAAAAGAAACGATGCCGCAGTAAAAAAAAATGGCGGTGATTTAGCCTTGTTTAAACCTGGAGTGACGCGACAGCTACAACTGGCCGGGTGGGTCTTGCCCAGTCGAATTGCAAAGTCAGTCTTTCGCCGCTCCGTTTCGCTGAGCGTTCCTTCTTCATCTTCGTCCCTGGACGTGGATTCACTCTCTCCCCCCTCTCCACTCCCCCCACTCGGTTACCCCGGCGCACCGCGCCGCCGGCAGCTGCTCTGCACCACGTCACCAACCACCGTGGCGGCGCCGCCACGCTGAAGGCTCGAATTGCTAGCCTAATGTAGCTATCGCTACAAAAGGCGTCCAAGAGGACCTACACCGGTTTCTATCTTCCCTCAACGTCAAGGTCGTCTACTACTTTTTCGTCAAGCGTTAGTAAATGCTTTGGGATATCGGTCTTGAGGGTGAACTGTCTCCAGGCCGTAACAATGATGGAGGAAGAGGAGGAAAGTCTTTTATTAGCAAACTATGCTGTGAAGTCTTCTTGAGTGGAGCCCTCAGTCCACGGCTCCATGTGCCGCCGCGATTCGGCATGCCCTCCAGAGAGTCTGTCGCTGGCCTTGCAGGTTCGTGCCGGTCAGAACGGTCTCAAGAAGGGCTATCAGTCCATGGCCCCGTTTGCCCCCGCTATTTTCTCGGCACGCCCGGTGAGCCGGCGCAGGTCTGTCGGCTCCGTGCTTGACACGGCATCTCGCGAAGAGGAAGGGGTGGGGAGGACTATGGGTGGGACGCCGCCAGGTGGTGTTGTGCAGGCCCAATCAGAATGGTACAGTGTAGGTCGGTGTTCTTAGCAGCTCAGGCATTTGTCCGGGTAGAGGGTGGGGAAGGACAAGTGTTTGCGATATTGGTCAGGATAGGTGTGAGTCTGAAGTCGACCCCATACAACAGTTTCGGCCTTGGTCAAAGTTTGGTGCTATGGCGGCAGTGTCCGTCTCTCTCAAAATCTTGGTGTGAGCTAGTCGCTGGCTCATTTTACCAGTCCAGTTGTTTGTGCCTTCCTCTTCTGTCCCTGTTTTTTGCGCTGCACTACTTTTCCTTAAGCTGCTCTTCTTTGTGTGCGGTAATATTCTGTGATGTGTGTAAGTGTTCAGCGCTACGAAGGCGCCCCCGGTGTCTTCTTCCTCCTCCGCTGCCGTCGACAGCGACCGGAAGGTTGCTGCTCCGGCAGACAATTTCGATGTACAATGTAGTTCCCACCGTGCGCACTGTTTGGACCCCTGGTCACGCCTCCCTTCCCTGCAATGAGAGCGCCTACCCGCTCACCCGAGCAGCAACCAAGCTGGGGTGCGGCCTGATCTCGTGGACCAGAACTGACAAATGCAATCCCTCACCAGAAAAGGATTTGGCCACTCCGGTGCGCGCACTCAGTGGTCACAATTTTCTGTATGAATAAACCGAAAACCCTTGTCCCTCAGTACCCAACGGATGCGAAGCAAATTACCAAGGCGGTGTCAGGCCTGTGACGCAGTGGAGGGTGCTAAGAATCTCTGGATCCGGATAGGCTGCCATTGGAAACTGAACCTGGAAACTTTAAACGCTAGAACCTTATCCAGTGAGGCCAGTTAGAGAGTTTAAATGCGGTGTCTTAGTGCTTAGTGAGTTCAGGAGTACAGACGAGGCGTTTACAGAGCTATAAGGTAGGCATGTACTATGTTATTATATATTACTGGATGGACCTGAACTTGGTGTGCGATTCCTCACCAATTAGAATACAGCTGGCAACACAAAGGAACGACAGGGTGGCAGTTATCGTAATTAAGCTTAAAAAATTTACAATCAGAAGGTGGTACAGGCTTACGCGCTTAAATTTAATCACAACAAGGCCGTCGACAGCTGTTATGAAGGCGTGCAATCGGCAATAAGCAAAGTAAAAACAGTTCTGTACTGATGGGTGATTTTAATGCCAAGTTATGCAAGAAGCAGGCTGGGGGCCAGGCAATAGGAGTCTGTGACAAATGCTCTAGGAATAGTAGGGGGAGTTATTATTAGAGTCAACTGAGAGAAATAACTAACAGATCATGAAACCACATTACGCAAACGAGAGAACAGGAAGTGACCATGAAGAGCCCCCATGGTGAGACAGAAAATTATATAAACTTCATACTATGAAGCACGAACGCAAGAAAGCAATGAATGAAATCATTTAAGCCAGCAAAGAGAATAGAACTGGCAGGGCTATCAAGGTTAATAAAGAGCAAGGCAACCGACATAAGGAAGTATAACATAGAGGTAATCAAGCACGCCCTAAAGAACAGATGAATGCTGAAAGCGGTGAAGAGGAAACTAGGGATGGGCAAAAATTAAATGTATGCATTAAGAGACAAAGACAGCAATGTCATTAGCTATATGGACAAGATAGTTAAAGTACCCTAAGAGAGAGAGAGGGTTTATTGATTGGAGAAGGCAGAGAGGTTGGCCTGAAAAATAAATATCTGGCCTGCTACTCTGCTCTGGGGGACGGGAAGAGGAGATAAAAGAAGGTCACGATGGGGGACGACGATGATGGGAGGAGGCAGATGAAAAACCCTAAATGTTTCACGCAAATCTATGCAATAGCCAATGTTATCAGGGCGTAAGTGAGAGAGGCAGTAGTGAACAGTCATAAGACAACCCCTTAGTAGAAGCAATGCAAAGG
The DNA here is from genome assembly GCF_052857255.1 of Amblyomma americanum. NCBI lineage: Eukaryota > Metazoa > Arthropoda > Arachnida > Ixodida > Ixodidae > Amblyomma > Amblyomma americanum. The sequence goes on along the minus strand of NC_135507.1, from coordinate 100,700,156 downwards.
GGGAAAGCAGCTGGTGATAATCACAAAACTGTAGATATGCTGAACCACGGAGGGGAAATTGGGCTAAAAAAACTAGCAATCCGTTATACGCGCTGCCTTTTGACCTCCAACGTACCAGAATCTTGGAAGGACAGTAACATCATCTTAATCAGCAAGAAAGGAAACGTCAAATACTTTCAAAATTACAAAACCGATTAGCTTGCTGACTATTTCCTATGAGGTATTCAGTAATGTAATCGCTAATAGAGTCAGGAAAACTTTAGATTTCAGTCAAACAAAAGACCAGGCAGCAAAGGGCAATCGGCAATAGACCGTATTCACACTGTCAATCAGGAGATACAGAAATGGGCGGTTACAACCAACCCCTATATATAGCCTTTATAGGTTGCGAGAAAGCATTTGACTCAGTCGAAACTTCAGCAATCATGCAGGCATTGTGGACTCATGATGAAGAAGAGCCTTCGGCAAAAATACTGGAAGGCATCTATAGCGGATGCAAAGCCACCATAGTCCTCCATAAAATTAGCAGCAATAAAATTTCACTAAGAAAGCGTCAGGCAGGAAGACGCAGTCTTGCCAATACTGTTCACTGTCTGCTTACAGGAGGTATTCCGAGGCCTGAATAGGGAACTGTTGGGTATAAGAGTTAATGAAGAGTACCTTAGTAGTCTGAGATACTGTGATGACGTTGCCTTGCTAAGTAACTCAGCAGATTAATTGCACAGCAAGATCAATGTGTTCCTCAGGTGGAGCGGAACGGCGGGTGTAAAAATTTACATACAGAAAGCCAAATTAATGATCAAAAGCTTCTGAAGAGAAGAGCAGTTTACAATGATCCATAACAGCGCGACAGACGGGACAGAGAAGAAGGTACACAACGCAGAGCGCTGTCCCTTCTTCTCTGTCCCGTCTGCCGTGCTGTTGTGGATCACCGTGAGCATCAACTTGGCCAGCAAGTGGCATTGTCGAACAGTTTACAATTGGCCAATTGGCAGCGAGGTGTTGGAAGTCGTAGGGGAATACGTCTACTCAGGGCAGGTAGTGACAGCAGATGTGGATGTCAAGAATGAAATAACTGGAATAATAAGGATTTGGTAGAGCTCATTTGGCAGATTCTCTCAGATCATGAATGACCGTTTACCAGTGTCCCTCAAGAGAAAAAGTATAACTGCTATATCTTAAGGCACTCACCTAGGGGGAAGAAATGTGCAGGCTAACGAAAGTGGTTCGACTAAAGTTCAGGACAAGGCACCAAGCTATGGAAAAAAAGTCACAAGTGTAACCTTAAGAAACAGGAAGAGGGCAGAGTGGGTCAGGGGAACAGCGCGGGTTAATGACATTATATTAGAAATCAAGAGGAAGAAATGGGTTTCGACAGGGCACATAATGCGAAGAAAAGATAACCGATGGTCGTTAAGGGTAATGGAGTGGATTGCAGGAGAAGGCAATCGTAGCAGGGGGCGGCAAAAATTCATGTGCGTAGATTAGAGTAAGAAGTTGGGCGTGGGACAGCTGGCATAGGACAGGGTTAATTTGAAAGATATGTGAGAGGCGTTAACACTGCAGTGGCGTAGTCGGGCTCATGAAGATGAGGGCTTTGAAGCGAACTGCATGCATGGAATGCGAAATATACAAAAGAGCGGTAATGTTGCATAAATGTTCCAAATGATTTGATTATGGTCAAGAGAGGGAAGTGCCACAGGGAGTCATGTTTGGCCCTCCGCTGTTTTACATCACATCAGTGGACGTGAAAACGAATATACTGCATTGCGTTCACATAATGGTTTTCAAATAAAAACATCGCTTCAATTTATGCTCGTGTTTTGTGGATGCGTGTTTGCCTAACTGCGAATTCGGAAATTTATTGGGATTGTGATTGACATTAGTTTTTCCTGGTCCGCTAATGTTACGAGCCTTCATGTGAAAGAAATTGCAGTGTCGCTGATGTTCGAGTGTACTGTCGAATCCCTCTGGGACCGCGAAAGTCCGGTAAATTGTTCTTCGCTTGAAAGCTTAATAGCGTTGAAGAAACACTGTGGTAGTCTGTGTTCTTCTTGGAGTATTATTTATTGGAAATAAGGTATTGGAGGCAGTGCGAAACAGCTGCCTTCGACTGTTTTATTATTATAAACTGGCCTTCTAGTTCATAAATAATAGTGGATGGCTGATGTCTACAACAGGATTTGATCGGCTCCCTGGAGACAACAGGCATTGATTTCCGTGTAGACCAAGCCAAGGAGCATTTTCTTCGTCGCACTGGAACAGCCCACATCAAAGAACTAAAAGCGTCTGGATTCTCCAGGTCTTACCCAGCCGCCACACAGGCGAATTCATTTTCCCCTCCTTCAACACTCTCGCCTCTTTCATTCAAGCTATAAACGCCTGACATAGCGCAAATAACAACATGCCAGTGGCTGCGATATCCCAAATTGCTTTGACATTCATACCTTCGCAATTGAGCCTCAGAAGATATCCATATATTCAAAGACGGCTCCTCCTCAAGTGGACTTCATTTTGTTGCTTCTATGTGCCCTCGACATATGCACAGCTTTAGAGTATAGAGACGTCCAGGATATCATGCGGCCGCAGGTCATATTTGCAGGCTAAAGTAGCTCTACAAAATCTGCCTCTCATGAAGAAGAAACTAAATCACAATAAAGTTTGCCGTCACACAGGACATTTGCATCTCTTAACCAGCTGTGCAGTCTCCTGCGTACTATTTTAGTTGATCACAGAACATTTCGACCTTTTTTTTTTGTAAAAGAGAATACAGATACAGGGGACTAAAATGCGTTTAGTAGCATATATATTTACATAAAAAATTTATGTGGAATAAGTGATGCCTCAGTGTTAGCAGGTATACGCTTATCAGCAAAAAGATTGCTTCAGATTCTCACCATCCCGTAATCAGGCGTGGTACTTTGCGGTCAATACCTACCTTCTCTTTGAATTTAATCTTCCATTCAGTTTTGATTTGAGCAGTCGAAAGTTTAAATCCCACGAAACTGCAACATAATGGGTCTTTGTTTATTTATTGCCATTCCGGCTTCTTGGGGAGTTTAGAGTAAGAGTTTGAATGATATAAAGCGAAAAGGCAGTTATTGTATGCGTCATGTGGTGTCATACTTACTTGTGACCTTGCAACCATCCTCTCGCAACTAAAATCACAACTGAGAGTACGGACTGGCGAATGCACCTGGTTCCCCATGTTTACCAACGTCGTACGCATCTTCCAAGATCAAAATCCACTTCGAAAAATTTCGTGCGTCCACTACTGTAACATGACGGTATGGATTTCTCTCCAGGGGGAACGCAAACGTATAGAGCGTGAGAGGCAGAGTCAAGTGGGAGGATATGATTAAGAAGTTTGCGTGGTAAGGGTGGCTACAGGTTTCCCAGGAAAGGGTTAGATTAAGGGACATGGGATAGGCAAGGAGCTTAGCAGCGAGCCTAGTTAGGCCTATGATGTCAGATATACCACTTTCCGAGACGAAGGAAAGCGTTGGGGAGGGTGAGCTTTTTTATTGCGGGTTTGTTGATTAAATAACGAAATTACTGCAGAAACATGATAGATAAGGAAACAGTTTCTGAGGACCCGAGAAAAACAGTAATCACAATGATATACTCAGGCTCAAAGACGGTTGACTGCTTTCGAAAAAAATATCCTGTCGAGCCTCTCGAATTCCGTATTCCTATCTGCCCATGTTAATTGAATATAAATTTTTCCCATGTCTTTATGCGCTTCCCGTAAACGTTAGTTAAAGTTATCTTTTATTTGAAGCTTACAGTCCACAGTTCCAAGCCAGTTGCATAATCATCCTGCATGTCTTAGTGCTGTTTATTAAGGTCCCCCATTCTAGAAACTTTGCACCTTGCTCTTTGTTTTCTCCTCCTTCATTGCGGTGAATAATTTTTCATTATAATTTTAGTGCCGCTCTGCAAGAGAATAAACATCTGCGCATTTATCAACTGCCACAACCGCTGCTTCTAAACCTGACACTAACATTTCGTGCAAGACTTCGTTTGCTCAGTGCCACAAAAGCTGATCTAAACTTTACACAGCCTGTAAAAGCCACAGACTAGACTAAAGCAAAAACGAACGATAGAATTATGCCTAAGACAGGTGTCACGTCGTAGCGGAGAAAACAAAAGTACCGCACTAAACGAAGGCTAGAAGTTTATTCGAAGAATTGCGCATCCAGAGACGGCTTATTTCATGCGCTGCGTCTCCGATCCCAAGAGTGGAGTTTTCATGGCAGCCTTGAAATGCACTGCCGTGCTGTAACTAGCGCTACATCATTTGGCAATCCAAGCCCCCTTCAAGGCATTTCCTTTCCTCTCTTCTTCTCCGGGACGCGAAAGTCAGCTCCACGCTAAGACTGAGACCAGTAATTGGCCAGTAGAACACGCTGCAGGCTGTCACGTTTTAACTCAACAGCTTTGCATCCCCATTACTCAGAAAATCCGGCATCGGCGTTGTGAACGAAAAAGCGCGAGCGTGACTCTGGCAGGTGGTACCAGGAGCGCAGCTTAGGAGACAGGTGGGCAACCCAGGTCACGTGACCTTGCGGTGTCATCACAACCTGCCCACCGGATTGTGAGCAAACTGGCCACAGTGGCAGGTGGCAGTTAAATTAATGATTGGTCGCTCGGGAGGAACAACCTAGGTTGCGCAAGGCCCACCGCTGGCAGCACCTACCATCGCAGGGCAGTGGCGCATCGCTTAACCGCTGCACCAGAAGGGGTGTGGGGACTCGAAGGGATCTATGAATGTCAAGTAGGTGGTCTGGTTTTATGGGGGTGGACGTCCCAAAGCAACTCAGGCTACTAGGGACGCCGAAGTGGATGGCTCTGGTTCTTTAATGCGTACTACCAACGCACTGTATACGGGCGTCTAGAATTTCGCCTCCATCGAAATTCGACAGCTGCGGCCGGGATCGCGCCCACGTCTTTCGGGTCAGCAGCCGAGCGCCATAACCACTAAGCCTCCGCGGCGCCAAAGTAGAAAATCGCCTTCTGCATATGTGGCAATTAACCCAGTGTCTCCTCCATTTTTTTAGGGTTAGCATGCATCACGTCGCAGCAACACACCATGACAACGCTCCACTCTTTGTAGCGCGACCACAGTGACGTCCCAGATGGTAGCTTAGTTACATCACGCATATTCTAGCAGAGCAGCCAAATGGCACTGAAAAAACAATTAGTACTATGCTTATAACCGCAAAAAGCTATAGCTGAATCTAGTGCTGCGTAAGGAGGACCATGTAGTGAGTTTTTGTACGTTTGAAAATGATCACGTGACGCTCTCATCATTTTTTTTTCTTCTGGACAGACGAATCTGCTGCTCTCAATCACAAGGCAGCGCTGCGGTAGGTAGTTGCGCTTGAGCTAGTTGCTGGTCACGTGAAACAGCCACGTACGAACGCCCCCCATTGGAATTGACGAAGAAGTGAAAGAAGCTGGCCTTGCGAAGTGATGCGCTGCTGCCTGGTCACCTTGTCTTTGGGAATTCTCCTCTGGGAGCCGATCGTGGAATGTTTCCCTCAGCTGAAAACGCTAAGGTAAGGCTTGTTCGGCAAAATGTTCAGGGGTGGCATTTGAGGTCACGGGCACCATTATCGAGCGCAGGGCAGGCGTTCTATTCTGCAGGCTAGAGCAGGCGGTTATGAGAGCATTAGGAAACTGCTCTGGCTTCCTCCACGTTCCTGGTCTCAAACATAGAGGCCACTGGCCGTCGTTGCAAGCTCTGCAGATAAACATTCAGAAGCGTCGCCACCTGTTATTCTAACTGCTGGAAGGGTATAGGCGTATTACCTAGTCGCATTCTATTGGCCTGCCAAGACAATGCTTTATCCTGGTCCTAACACCTTATGCACGCCGTTTCTTGCCATATATTTCGAGCAGGTTACCATATTGGCGGCTTGAAAGAGGCATAAGAAATGCCTGCATTAGGTACCAAGCGGTCATTGCAGGTCTGATAAATGTGAATCATGTTTTTCGCTCGCTTTGTTATCAAGAAACCATCGCTGTTTTCTTTGAACGCTGAGTAACTTCTGGCCTGCACGATAGGCTTTCACTTTACCGCACGCTTGCTGACTTTGCATAGTGACTTCATTTTCCTGCTACTCTATTTTCTCCTTCACCTTTTCATCCCCTGACCCCTTTGCCCCGTGTAGGGTAGCAAACCGCTTATTCTTCCGGTTAACCTCCCTGCATTTCCTCTTGCTCGCCCTCTTCCTCCTGAGCAACTTAAGTGTTAACGCGCCATCTACGTTCGCGTTTTGCTCCTAACACTGCTGAAGCCCTACTCTTGACTGTAGCCCTTTCATTTCGCAATGTAGCCGCCGCTGTGGCTAAGTGGTTATAAGGTGCTCGGCTGCTGACCCGGAAGTCTCACGTCGGTCCCATTCGCGGCGGTCGCATTTCGATGGATCTGAAATGCTATACCCCTTGTGCTGTACAATATCAGTTAATCCCGGTAGGTCGAAACTTTCCGGAGCCCTCCACTACGGCGCCAGTCATAGCCTGAATCGCTTTGGGACGTTGAAGTCCATAAACCCATAAACACGCCTCTTTCACACCCTACTGCACTTAGCATATCTTAGTCTTAGTTGCCATTGTAATTAAGGCAGCAGGTTAAGCTTTGCAAGGACAATTCAAAGCGAATTCGTAGTATCCCCAGTATCAAGAGAACCTGTTTTTGCAACTTTCGTTTTAGCATTTGTCCGCTTTATCAAGAACCACGCGAATTGGGGTGATCTGCACTGTTCTCACCAGCGGGATAGCTTATGACTCCTGTAGCCGTATTGTCTATTGAATGATTCGATATTGCGATTCGATGGCTTCGGCACGCAAGAACCACCTAAACGAGCTGTCATTTCGGCTTCGATAATTGTTCTAACGTGTCTGAAAAGAAGGTTGGTTTCTTGACGCACACTGCAGAAATTGTGAACCTGATGATAACAGTTTAGATGAAGACGAAGGAGAGCCGGATCAAGTTTCTATATGTCAGCCCGTCTACCGGTACGCCACTTTTGGGTCCAAAAACAGGTGTAAACTGACTCGTGAAATTATCTAAGCCGAACTGATAGATCGATTAGGTGGTTGTGGCGTGTCGAAGCCCTCGATCTCTCTGCCCATAAGGAACTTTTGCACCTCTGTCAGTGTCTGAATGTTCCGCCTGCCACGCATACATGGTGAATATACCTATATATTCCTGGCCGAGGTTCAGAATAAACTGCTCTAAGTCAGCGCTCGTGTGTCTCGTCATGTCTTTCCTTGTGTCCTCGTCAATTGTGCGCTGTCCAATCTTGTCCTAACTGAAATCAAGAAGGACTGGTGTGGGAAGGCACGTAATGTGGGACCGGAATACAGTTGGGCCGTAGAGTAACTGAGTGGATTTCAACGAAGTGCAAGAGTAGTGGGGAGAGGCAGCGAGTCAGGCGGGCGGAGATTTGCAAGCCTAAAAGAACGTCTTGCTGGGCAAATTGATAACTGTACAACTTTGGTTACAGGCGCGAAAACAGACGCAATACAAGGCAGAAAGACAGGACGGAGCGCCACTCACAACTGATTTATTTGAAGGCAAACACGTACAATTATATACCATCTTACACGCAAAAGAATACTATCATCTTCGAAATTGATATGATAGCGAAATAGTGAAAAAGTTGTTCTCAGCCTTATACAAAGATATGGACGTGTCGCTGACGCATGTGCTTCCTTTCTTTGCAATGCAAAAAGCTTCTATTAATTCCCTGGCTTTTGTATCTTTGCTTTTTTGGTAGAATTCGCGCACCGGAAAACCATGGCTCACAAGTGCGTGACGAGCCGGACCTTATATGCTTAGGCATATTTGGGCCATCTTTATCTTACTCAACGTTTCTTTCGTGTTCCCTGATTCTCTCGTTAACGCTAACGAAGCGCCCAGTTTGCCCTATATAGGAGCGGCCGCACGAGAGGGGAACTGTCCACTACCCCTCGCGATTCCCTACGGTGCATTCGAAGATCCAGCTACGGAATCCAATGCACACGATTCCAATGCAGATGATTCGCCACGTGCCACGATTTCTTCAACAGTGTCCGTAGTAGGGTTATACATGAAGCATTTTTTATTGATGTGCAGCTTGTTATATCCTATCTTAAAAGAGCGAGGGCCAGCGTTATTATATCCGAATTCAAAAAGTTTTTTCGAGCCTGGCGCGTAGCAGGTGAGGAATCTTCACTGATAGGGATGTTATCTGTTTTAAATTGGCTACGAAGGGTTAGTATTGTTACGAAGTGGCAAGCCAAGGAAAGCTCGACATGATGACTGAATGAAGATATGATTTAATGGCTCAGGGTCTAGCGCGAGCACTCCGTCCCGCGCCACTGCCCTCTTCTTCGTCTTCATAACATGACCCCGGTCCTCCGAGCGATCGTCCCGATCGATTGCTTGAGTTACGAATGATGAGGTGACGATGAGGATGATCAGGAAAGATAGAAGATGAAAGGCTTGCCACCAAGATGAAGGAGATGATCTGGTGGACGGTTGCCCCCGGAGCTTCAGGTCCAGCGGTCGGTCACCCACAGCCGAAGGTCAAGGGTTGAGGGATCGCCGCACAGCCTGGGCGGGGGTGCCGTCTTGGTTCGGGTCGTAGTCGGGTCATCGTACGTCAGGTCCTGGTCGTCATGTCTTGTGGTCGGGGCTGGGGACGGGGTAGGGGAAAGCGGCTGGTCGGTTCTGGTCAGTTCGAGCTGGGGTTGGGCCGGGCGGCGGAGCCCAGGTCCCCTCGGCCGACGACGAAGGCGAGCAGAAGGCGGCGATGCTCCGGGGACTAGGATGACGATGAGTACCCCGCACCTCCACCAAATGTTACGAGGTGGCAAGCCAAGGAAAGCACCACATGATGACTGAATGAAGATATGATTTAATGGCTCAGGGCCTAGCGCGAGCACTCCGTCCCGCGCCACTGCCCTCTTCTTCGTCTTCATAACAATATCTTTTATTTCGTTTTAGTGTCCGAACATTTAGCTATGACTGGTTGACACTTCTCTCCTGAAAAAACGCCCAGGCGATGTGCAGGTTGGATTGAACTCGAGGAGCATACTTAGTCAAGGCTTCCTTAGTCAAGGCTTCCAGGAATTTAGATTCAGTATCTGCCCAAGTCTCTTCCGCATCGGGTATGCCCCTAAATATTAAATTTTCACGTCGTGATCTATCTTCTCCTTCACCAAGGTGAGACTGAAGCAAATCATTTCGAATACGTTGATCCTCTACAGATTTCTTTAAAGATGAAAGCTCTTGATCCATGTCCTCTAATTTCTTTGCCTTTTCCTCGAGTTCATCAAGCCTCTTGCACATACCAGCTAACTTTGATTCAGTGTTCTTCTGACTACTCCTAATGTCTTTTATATAAGCTGCTAATTCGACCTGATCTTTTGAGCTTTTCAACGTACGAGAATGTACATCCTTGAGCAGCTTAAACATAGCTTTCGTTTGTTCAGACGGATTGTCTGGCAGGTTGTCTATGTCAAAGAAGCGAGTCGTAGGGCCCGGGTTAGATTCAATGCCGCCAGAGCGCTAAAGCAGGAAAATCATTTAAACACATTCACAAGCAACATCAAAGCACACCCGTGGGCACGGGAACAGAAGTAAATAGCGATCGTCGCATTTCCTAGCGTGCTAAGAATTGTGCGCACAAACCTGCACAGTGAAGAAACGAAGCATTGGAGGCATGCCGATGTCACTGTTCCCGTGCCCACTGAAGGGAAAGCCAGCGTGTTGTCGCTTTAAATCCGGTGTGGGTGTTGATGCCATCGTCGATGACGCTGGACGGGTGTGGACGAGGGATTCGATGAGCAGAAAAGCCTGGCCGGGTAAAAGGCTGAATTTGTCGGTGAACCGAAGCCGAGAACTAGCAACCACCGCACCAGGAAAGACGTCGAGTCAGTACCTACACACGGCGAAGTTGATGTGCCGAGCGCGAGCACAGCCTGCACAGTGAAGAAACGAAGCATTGGAGGCATGCCGATGTCACTGTTCCCGCGCCCACTCAGTCTGGTCGTTATGGTGGGATGTAGAATCGTAGGCCTGCACCACCTTCAGTTTGTACCTTTCATTTATTTATTTGTTTGTGTGTTTGTTTATTTCTTTATTTGTTCACATACCTTTCAGGCCTCAAGAGAGGCGCTGTGCAAGAGGTTAGAAAATCAAAACCATTGAAAAGTGCAGCAAAACAGAAAAACAAGTGAATTCCAATAATAAGCTATCGCAGTTCACAAAAAGTTAAAAAAGTACAAGACAACTATGCTTCATGGAACACTTCAGGCATACATCAGAATAACTGCGCATAAACAGAACCAATCAGGCAATAGTCTCAAGTAGCTGAAAACAAGGTTATATGAATCATGAGTGTATAAATGACATGTTAAGCGTTATCAATGAAGTGGCTTATGGCTTATGGAGGTTTAGTGTCCCAAAGCGACTCAGGCAATGAGAGACGCCGTAGTGAATGGCTCCGGAAATTTCGACCACCTGCGGTTCTTTAACGTGCCCTCACATCGCGCAGTGCAAGGTCCTCTAGAATTTCGTCTCCATCGAAATTCGACTGCCGCTGCCGGGATCGAACCCGCGTCTTTCGGGTCAGCGGCATTCGGCTGCTGACCCGAAAGACGCGGGTTCGATCCCGACTGCAGATGTTCGCGAAAGGTGTCATGATTACGGTGCAGGGTGATGCACTCCGGGAGATCGTTCCAGAGGCGGAAGGCGTGCGGGGGTGAGGAGAAGTCGAAGGCATGTGTACTGCCATAAATGCGGGCATAGCTGCAGTTTTTATGTAATCTATGTGATAAGTAGGAGGTACGTTGTAGATCTGCTGCCGGCGAATCAGTGGGGTGGACGTGTTTATCAAACAGAGATAAAGCGGCAATGTTGTGACGAATTTTCAACGGATAGAGTGAAAGTTCGATCTTAAGTTGAGTTACACTGGACTGATAACTGTGGTTTTGCGAAATGAAATGACAAGCCCTATTCTGGAGAGCTTCCAACTTCTCTGTTATTTCTTATCAGGTGACCAGATGGAAGAAGCATACTCTAGCTGCGGTCTGACAAAAGTTATGTAGGCTTGTTAACACACCTGAGGGGTAGTGCATTGCAGGTTGTGGCGAAGGAACGCTAGTTACCTGGAAGCATTAGCGAAAATGATGGCTATATTCAACCCAAGAAAGTTTTGGTGAAAAATGGACGCCTAGGCACTTGTAGTGCGTAGTCCGAGCCTATGTATCGTTATTAATGGGGTAGCAAAAATGCGTTTCCGCTAAAAAAATTATATTTAGAAATGTTGAAAGTCATTAGCCACGTTTTACGCCACTCAGTAATGCCATCGAGGTCACTTTGGAGTGAAAGGAGGTCATTAGTACTTTTTTATTGATCGACAAATAATTCCCTCGTCAGCAAATATGCGTATACAAGATGAGATGTTTATTAGCAGGTAATTAATGTGAATTATTACGAGTAATGGATCGAGGACGCTACCTCGCGGCACACCTGATGTAACGTCTGAGAGGAGAGCAATAATTATTAACAACGGTGAACTGCTGGCGATTGGAAAGAAAGTTACGGACCCATGGCAAAGTTAAAGAATCCAATTAGAGGGCAGAAAGCTTAGATATTAGTCGGAAATGTGGTGCACTATCAAATGTTTTGGCAAAGTCCAAAAAGATTGAATCAGTCTGTAAGTTACTGCTGATGTTAAAATGTAGGTCCGTAGTAAACTTAAGTAACTGCGACTCACAAGAAAAACCTTTTCTGAATCCATGATGCGTAAAGAAAAAAAAATTGGATTCCAGTTGATCCTAGAAGCGCGATGCAAATATGCGTTCAATCATCTTCCAGGAGAGCATGTAAGTGAGGTCGGGCGGTAATTTTTGTTCGATTCTTTGATGTCATTTTTGAAAACTGATACCACATTTCCTATTCGCCAATCGATGGAGGGCTCACCTGTTGATATTGAGTGCTTGAAGATATATGATGCTGCAGACAAAAATGGCATTTTTTAGTATGTTGAAATTGATTCCACCAACGCCAGAGAAAGAGGACGCTTTAAGGATATTTATCAGGTGCATTATGCCAACAAGTGCAACGTCAACTGGTGCCATGCAGGGGTAATCAAAATCTAGTACATATGGGGAGTTAGAATTTTCTTCTTCGATGAAAACATCTGCTAAAGGCGAGTTAATTGCTTCAGAACAGTCAGCGTCGGATTAGGGGGTATTGTTTACGTAATGTATTGAAGAATCATTGCTGACCATATTCGGACGTATTGCATGCCAGAACTTGCTTGGACTATTCTTATGTAGCCCAGGAAGGTCTTCTGAAAAATATGAATTTTTTTGCGTCGCAAAGGGTGGAACACTGCAGTTTCAGGTTGTTTCTGTATTTACCCCACGCGCAAAGCGTACAGTCTTCCTTTGCGTTTTTGTACAATCGTTTTTTCTTCATATTTCTCATGCCTTGATGCTTTCTTGTTATTATTTATGATTTAAAGCTCATAGAGGCAACCAACAAGTACTTCTGTTTGTCGCCTCGCAGGCTCGAGGAACAGCCCAAGCCACGCACGTCAAGTAAAGGCTCGATCATCTCGACAGACGAAGATGTCCCTGAAGAACCACCTGGCGTGCTCCCTGCTGCCAACGGTATAGGCGAGCACTATTTCCACACATTCTACATAAGGCAACGCCCTTATGAGCTTTTATGCTTACACATGGAGAATTCAGACATATGTGAATGGAGTTCTGCTTCCTGTAATTAATCTCTGAATAGAATGCCCTCCCAGCGCATCTCGCTGGTGGGAGGAGAAAAAAAAAACACTTAACTGTTGCCCAGTGAAATGTACATTTTTTACTGTTCATTTTTCCCACAGCGAATCTATCAATTCGCCAGCAAAGCGTTCGATCGGTCAATCATTCATTTAGTCTTCATTCAGTCGCTTCCTTGATATTGTCATGCTGTAAAGAGTATAAAGGGGCCTGCGGCACTGTCAAGCTGACTGCGACAGCTTTTACTGCTGGCTTCCCGCGTCATGCATATGGCGCCAATGAAGCACTATTGTTAATATTATTATTATTATTATTATTATTATTATTATTATTATTATTATTATTATTATTATTATTATTATTATTATTATTATTATTATTATTATTATTATTATTATTATTATTATTATTATTATTATTATGTCAAACAAGAAAACAATCAATGGGTGTTTAGTCTCTACTTAATTAGTCATTTGCAATCGACAATCAAGCGGCCTTTAAGAGATCAACCTGCTCTAATCCCAGAAAAGAATGGCGGTTCATAAAGTGCAGGTGTGAAAAAACATGTTTTACCCAGGGTTAGCACTGTTCACCTGTCACAAACGCTTTCAGCTTGGGGCCCATAAGAGGACAGAGAAGATTGTAGGCTTATGCCTTAGGAGCGGAGTAACGAGCAGCTGACTCTGATCTAGGGAAGAATGGAACAGCCTGCCGTGGCTTCACAAGACAGCGCGCTGAATAATGCTACGCAGCTATCGCATATAAAACGGTAGCTTGTGTTGAAATTGCCAAAGTGCACTACATCTGCAGATGTTCGGCCATTAAGCAACGGTGAACAAGGTTTCTGTGTGCAAGCCAAGACAGCCGCCTTTTTTTGACCCAAACCTTTACTAGGTTCTACACACTGCAGTGGAGACCACCGGCACCTTGAAGCGATTCTCTTTACTTCAGGTTTTGGTTCAGAATATCGGAATTACAAAGTAAATAAATACTCCTGGTTTGATATCAAGGCTTCATGGCGTAGCCTATCATCATCATCATAAGCCTATGTCCACAGCAGGGCAGAGTCCTCTCCCATGCTTCTCCAATTAACCCTGTCCTTTGCCAGCTGCGGCTACCGTATCCCCGCAGACTTCTTAATCTCATCCGCCCGCCTAACTATTTGCTGCCCCCTGCTACGCTTGCCTTCTCTTGGAATCCACTCCGTTACCCTTAAGGACCAGCGGTTATCTTGCCTTCGCATTACATGCCCTGCCCAAGCCCATTTCTTCCTCTTGATTTCGAATGGTGTGTCCTTAACCCGGGTGTGTTCCCTCAACCACTCGGCTCGCTTCCGGTCTCTTAAAGTTACACCTATCATTTTTTTCTTGCCATAGCTCGCTGCGCTTTCCTTAACTTAAGCTGAACCCTTTTCGTTAGCCTCCACGTTTCTGCTCCGTAGATGAGTACCGGTAGATACAGCTGTTGTGGACTTTTCGCAATTGAGGGATATTGGTAAACTCCTATTCGTCATCTGAGAGAAGGTGCATATGAGCTCCACCCCATTCTTATTCTTCTAGTTATTTCTCTCTCATGATCCGGATCAGCTGTCACTGCCTGCCTTAAGTAGCGTATATCTTAACCACTTCCAGCCCCTCGCGGCCAATTGTGAACTGCTGTTTCCTTGCTAGACTGTTGAACAGTACTTTGGTTTTCTGCAAGTTAACTTTTAGACCCACCGTTCTGCTCTCTCTAACTCATTGATCATGTATTGCAGTTCATCTCCTGAGTGACTCAGCAAGGCAATGTTATCAGCGAATCGCAGATTATTTAGGTATTTTTCAATAACTCTTATCCCCGCCCGCTTAACTTATCTCTTATATTAGCCCCCTGCGCCACTAACAAGCTTTTTTACGGCTGGAAACCAGAGTTAGGTCCTCATTTTGAGCCACCGTGTCCGTGGAAGAAGTTATACAGACGATCCAGAATATTCTATTCCCGTCAGAAAGATTCAGGAACACACGTTGCCTGAAACAAGTAATTTAACGACAGCGCCCGTGTTTGCCATTCTCCTGTGGTATCAAGAGAACATAACATTATTGCTGGCTTAGCTACTGCACATAAACGGTAGCGTGCGTTGAGGTCACCAAGCAGCGCTACGTCTGCAAGTGTTCGTTCAATAAGCCGCATCATAAGCTAACTGCGCCTTCATTGCGCTGTACCGGACATGCACAACTGTGCTGTAAAATTCAAACTCCAGATTGTTCGAAAATAACCATGACTAAAGTATGCTATGAATGCAGTGTTCGGTATGAGAAGTCGTTCTCTTCTACGTGTCAGAACTTGTTTCCGAATCGAATCGCCACTTCTACTCTTGCGCTGGCTTGAAATTCTTAAGGCATCATCCGTTATCTTGCATTCGCATTACATGCCCTGTCCATGTGCACTTCTTCTTTTTAGTTGTCTCTGATTTCACTGACCAAGTCTGCTATCTTCCTGTCTCGCAACGTTATATCTTGAATTTTCCTCTCCGTAGATCGATTAAAATCCTGAATTTGAGTGCAACCCTTTTAGTTAGCCAGCACATTTCACATGTCTGGTTTAGTACTGGCCAAGCACCATTGTTACCGTATTTTCCGGTGTATAAGACGCACCCTTGTATAAGACGCACTCGCCATATATGAAGGCTCTCATTGAAAAAGTTGGTATATAAGACGCACCCGTGTATAAGACGCACCACAATTTACCCACTTAGGCTAGTCAGGGTTAATTAAAAACGCTTGATCGACCATCGCGAAATGAACCATGGGTGGACTCATCTGATCGCATAAAAGCTCCGTAGAGCTAAATCAAGTTATCCTACCCACCTACCTACCTATCTGTGAGAAGTTCTTGGTTTATGGTTTATGGGGTTTAACGTCCCAAAGCGACTCAGGCTATGAGAGACGCCGTAGTGAAAAGCCCCGGAAATTTCGACCACCTGAGGTTCTTTAACGGGCACTGACATCGCACAGTACACGGGCCTCAAGAATTTCTCCTTCAAAGAAATTCTAGCCGCCGCGGCCGGGATTGAACCCGCGTCGTTTGGGTCAGCAGTCGAGCACCATAACCACTGAGCCACCGCGGGGGCCTGTGAGTTCTTAAGCAACGCCGCTAAGTGATCGCAAAAGGCAACACTCACGCCATACCCGCCCACGTTTTAGCAAAAAAGAAAGAAAAATACGACGAAAGAACTCTCCCATATGTCCATAACAACATTTTATTTTTACTTAAAACCATCGAAGTCTTCATCTTCGGATGCGCTCTCAAAAAGCTCGCCCATTTCTGGAGGCAACGCGGCTGAAGCATTCTCTTCATACTCAGAACCGCTGGTCTGATTGTCGTCGTGCTCGGTTGGCGATGAAGCTAGCAGGCCAGCCTTCCGGAACCCTGCAGTTATGGTTGCCACTCTAACAGCACTCCAGGCCTCATGGACCCACTTCGCAACTTCGCTGTAAGAAGCGCGCCTCATGCGTCCAGTTGCGGTGTAGCTGTGCTCGCCTTCCGTCATCCACGCCTCCCAAATACGTCGCAAAACAGCTTTAAAGCTGCGGTTGACGGAAATATCCAAAGGCTGTAGAACCTTCGTCAAACCACCGGGTATTATTGTAGGGGTACAGTTCTTCGCCTTGATTTGCCTCAGTGTCAAGTCAGTAATGTGCGCCCGCATGCTATCCATAACCAGAAGGCCTTTCCGGGAGTGAAAAAATCCATCCGGGCGCTTCGAAAAGCACTTTTCGAGCCAAACTCCCATCATTTGCTCATCCATCCAGCCCTTCTGGTTAGTTGTGACAATAACACCAGGCGGAAAGCTTTCTTTTGGCATCGTTTTCCTTTTAAAAATTATCATCGGCGGCAGCTTTGTTCCGTCAGCACAGCACGCAAATACGACAGTGAAGTGAGACTTTTCATGCCCAGTTGTTCGTACTGTGACAGTCTTATCACCTTTATGAGCGACACTTTTTGACATAGGGATGTCAAATGTTAGAGGCACTTCGTCCATGTTTACGATGTGGCTGTCGATGATGTTATTCTTTTCGACTTCCTTCTTCACAAATTCATGGAACTTCTCCACTTTCTCTCCGAAATCGTCTGGTAGTTGTTGAGACATTGTCGTTCGCGCTCTTATTGACAAGGCTTTGCGCTGCATAAATTTATAGCACCATGACGGCCCACCAACAAAATCAGCGGCACCGATTTCACTCGCCAAAGTGCGTGCTTTCAAGCGCAACTGCACGGTTGACAGAGCCCTACCTTGAGCCCGTTGTTCAAGAGCCCACTTGAGGAGCCGGTCTTCAAGTTCAGGCCACCGCGCCTTCTTCCCGCGGTCAGCCTTCTTTCCGCTCTTCATCGCCTGCAGTTTGGCGGACGACTGTCGCCACGTGCGAATCATCTTCTCGGTGACGTCGAAATGGCGGCCCGCAGCCCGATTTCTGTTTTCGGTAGCATACTCCACCGCAGATAATTTGAACTTTGCGGTGTAGCTCTTGCGCAACTTCGGTGGCATACTGTAGTAAGACCGAGCACGACAGGTGTAGGTAGTGGAAAACACACGCCGAAGTCACCAACACAGACGTAATACGTACACGGTTGCGAAGTTGCAAAGAATGACTAAAAAAGAACGCCGGCTTGGCTTGTCTTGACAATGTCGAGAAGCGCGACTGTCGCCATCTTTGGGAATTTCACATTACTTTTGCTTGCGCCTCCGAAACGACCGCGTGTTTGCGATTCTGGAAGTCGTCATCCCCGCCGTTTCATGATAAAGTTCACCTAAAAAAAGTTGCGCACGGCGGTCCCCGTATTGAAGTATTAACCGTGCTACTACCGCATCATTGGTAGTGATATTTTTTCGGTGAAAAAAGCTTGAGCATGAACCTGAGTAATTTCTGAACCCGCAAAAAAAAACGAAAAATTCGCATATAAGACGCACCCTTGTATAGGACGCACCAGCAAGATTTTTGGGAAAAACCGCGTCTTATACACCGGAAAATACGGTATATGGTTTCTTTTTGAGGGATATTGATAAACTGCTACCCCTCAACTCAGATTTCGTGCCAAATGCACGCCACCTTATTCTTATTCTCCTAGTTATTTCATTTTCGCGGTCCCGACTGGCGGCCAACACCTGCC
Organism: Amblyomma americanum; assembly: GCF_052857255.1. Lineage (NCBI taxonomy): Eukaryota > Metazoa > Arthropoda > Arachnida > Ixodida > Ixodidae > Amblyomma > Amblyomma americanum. The sequence continues at coordinate 100,682,210 of NC_135507.1, read as the reverse complement.
ACTATCTTCTTCCCTGCACATACTAAATTGTTTACTTTACTTACTTTAGATTTACTTCACACATTTGCATAATAATTTTTAGACAAACCACTCTGCTTTGCCTCTCTAGGTCCTTGAGATCATGCTTTGCAGTTCCACCTCTGAGTTATTGGCAGTCCAATCTCATTGGAAAACAGAAGATTACTAAGGCATCCTGCTTTAGCTTTTATCCCCTCCTTTCCTCATCAATTTCCTTGAATACCTCTCATGAACACGTTGCCAATTGTATTGAAGAGATCGTGTCTTCTTGCCTCACACCGTTCTTGACTGGTGTACTCTCGGTTTCCCTGCGAGAAATATATTTGCTTTGCAGCCGCTAATGATATTTTACAGTCCCTTTACAAATGGCTCTTATCGCCGTGCTTACGCAAAGCCTACATGTCTGATGAGGTTTCATCTGAGTCAAATGCTTTCTGATGATCTATGAAGACTATATAGAGAAGTTGGTTATATTCTGCACATTTTTTCATCCCCTGATGGAGGGTGTGAATATCGTCTGTTGTCGAATAGCCTTTCCAGAGGTCAGCCTGGTTCTCTTGTTGAAGCTTAGAAGTGAACTAATTTGAATAGCGGTTACCTTAATAAATATCTTTTAAGTAACGGAAAACAAACAGTTCTATCTGTAATGTACGAAGTCTTCGACGTGCTCCTTCTTAAGAATTATGATTAGGTTAGCGTTCTTCTAAAGTTCCGGTAATTTCGAAGTCGTAAGCCCCTGAATAAACAAAGCGGCAAATTTTCTTAGCAGAATATCCCCACCGTCCTTCAACAGGTCTGCTCTAATCTGATCCTCATCAGCTGCTTTCCCTTTTTGCATTTGGTCCCAAGGCAATTTCTGTTTGATCATTCGTTACCAAAGGCACATCTAATTCAGCCAGCGGCTGGCTTCATTATTAGCATTCTAATTATTTCGCCTACCACTGAGGTCTGCGTAGATTCCTTCGGCTACCTCAACTATCTTGTACATATTGGTAATTACAATGCCTTCTTATCTCTAGGGCGCACATCTGAGTTTTGTCAATGACTGAGTTTTGTCCTGGTGACCGCTTTTATGCTACCTTCGTTCTTTAGAGGATGCTCAATTCTTTGTATATTATACTCCCGTATGTCGGTTACGTCACGCTTATTAACCTTGCAAGCTGTGCCAATTCGATCTGTGTGGTTGGGCGCTTTCATAATTTATTTCTTTATCAGCACATTCGTATCCAGAGAGAGCTTGCCAGTGCCCTGTCTTGGTTTTGTCCAGTCACCTTTCTGAGCTTTGTCCGCACATTTGAGTTTTACCCTGGTGACCGCTTTTATGCCACCTTCGTTCTTTAAAAGATGCTCAATTCTTTGTATGCTATACTTCCGTATGTCGGTTACGTTACGCTTATTAGCTTTGCAAGCTGTGCCAATTCTATCAGTGGGGTTGGGCGCTTTCATAATTTTGCATTTCTTTATCAGCACTTTCGTATCTAGAGAGGGCTTGCCAGTTTCCTGTCTTACCCCAGCCCCTACTTCTATAGCGCACTCCATAATCATATTTGTGAGGTTATTCATCCTCTCAACATTAAGGCCATCGTCCTCTGATATGGCAGAATATCTGCTTTTCAGTGGGATCCCGAATTTGTCTACTCTTCCTCCTACCGCTAACTCGTAGATGCGCTTCTTACTTTCTTCGTTATCTGTTCAAATCTAGGCTGATTCGAGACGTCACCCTCCTATGGTTTCTACGTTTCACCTTGCCGATCATCTTCACTACGGCACAATGCTTGGATGTGCGCACAATATTAAGTTTATTTCACTTTTATTGTCATCATTTGGGCCCTTTCAAGCCTATTTTGGGTTGCGCCGTGTGCGGGAAAAAGTACTCATGAACCGTAAATTATTTCGTTCCTAGAACTCAGCCAATAACGTTCCCCTGCTGTTTATATCTAGAACCTGTGACATAGACACCACCTGCCTGGTTGCCTGCCTGTCTGTTTCTTGCCTACCTTGGCAGTCAAGTCGCCGATCTCGACAATGTACTGCGTCTTCACTCTACTCATTGCAGATTACACGTCTTCATATAATCTTTCAGGCAATTCATCATAACCGAATGCAGGTGTGTAGGTCTGTACACCCTCCAATTTGTAGCTCTTGTAGACCTTTATTACGATAACTGCCACCTCCTATCATTGTTGTAGAATCCATACATGTTGTGAGCTTATCCTTATTGATCAGGAATCTGACACCTCGCTGTTGTCAGCCCACTAATCTATAATAGCTTCAAGTAATCCCGTGCGCGTGTTGTTGAATGCCTGCAGCGGAGGCCGCACTCCGATATAGGCGATGATGCGTGAGATGCCCGTGCTGTTCGATATCTGTGCACGCTAAAGAACCCCATGTGGTCGATAATAATGCGCACCCATTCACTGCGGCATCACTTGTGGCCAATGCGCAAGTTTTTCGACAAACCGGGCATACAATACAATGTCATAGAATTACCATAAGTTATTACCATGGTATTCCTGATTCGTATTTGCTCAGAGACTGCCCCGGTCTGGCCAGGAAGACCCTGCGTCCAGCAGACGGACTGCTCGGAGGTCCTGGTCTGCCTGCCGTCCGGAATCTGCGGCTGCCCCGAACCCGCGCCTGTCCTGCTGTCTGACGCGGACGACATCGTCTGTGTGTTGCGTAAGCTGTGCAAATGACCTGACCAGTCGCGGACCACAATATTGCGAACAAAGGTGAAGTTCACATATGTAGTAAGATTAACTGGGCATATTGTTTTTTTTTTTGCAAAAGCTCACTTAAAGCAGATGTAGGGCAAGAGAGATGTAACTTAAAAGGACTTGGTTGTACGCCAGTTGGTAGGATATTTTGAGAAGCAAAACCGCAAAACAGGACGGGACAGAGGCAAGCGGCAACGCAGGGCGGTACTGACAGCCGAACATTTATTGAAAAAACAGTACATCTTATATAGATCAGTCGTGCGTGTGATCTTGCAAACAATCGTAAAATGACGACGAAGCACGAGAAAGCAGTTCAATGGCAATCATGACGATAACAATCGGTACGGCGAAGGGAAGGAAACCGAGGAAGGACGACACAACTAAACTAACCTGCGCAACACCAAACAAAAAAAACCTAGTGAAACATTGACAGGAACGCTAATTATTTCTGTAAAATAGACACAGAAGGCTTGCTGACACACTTATCTGGCTCCGGTCCCAGGATGGCAACAGCCTCGACAATTTCTCTTTCCAACTGCCCCTTTCTTCTTCCTATGATCTCTGTACAATTCAGCTTAGGATAGCAGCCCTTACAACTGCGACAATGAACGGGCAGGGCAGGTCCTCCGGGCCTACTCAAGGAGCGCGCATGCTCTTGCAGACTAATGTTTAAACATCTGCCAGTTTGGCCGATATAAAATCGACCACAGCTGAGGGGAATCTAATAAAGCACCCCATTTGCGCATGAGACATACTTCTTCGAATGCCTCATATCAAAAACTACATGTGTTGAAGTCTGCTTTCCCACCAAATTGAAGAGTTTTGAAAGCTTGCAGGGCGCAGACGTGACCACGTCAACGCCACATCTGCCAGAGATCTTCTTAGGATTGTGGGAAATATTATGAAGATATGGTAAGACTACATACTTATTCCGGATAGCTGGCTCGTGGGAAAAGCTGTCTTCTTCTCGCCGATGCTTTGTGAGCAACGATTCGGTCACAGATCGTAACAGTGAGCTCGGAAAGCCCGCCTTCTCGAGTCGCTCAAGTTGGAGATGAAAACTGAGCTGCACTTTGTGATGGCGTGATTTCAAAAGCGCAGACCTAAAACATGAAGATGCCAAGGCCTGTTTTACAAGCTTTGAGTGGGATTAGTCTAACGGCAGTAAAGCTTTCTTCGATCTCGTCTGAAAAGCCCAGCAAACATGGTCATGTTGAATAAAATCGAACTTTAGGTCTAAAAACCGGATATATTCATCTTGCGGAAGCTCAAGAGTAAAATTGAGAGAAAGTGAACCTCTATAAAACGCAGCTAAAAGCTCTCCTGCCACGTCAGCTAATACGGCATTAGGTGAAAGCTTTAAAATGATAAGAAAATCATCAACGTATCTAAGAGCACTAGAATGAAGGCATGGGCCAACTTGCGTTTGAGCACTCGATCTAAATTGGGTAGAAAGATTTCGCACAGCAGTGGCGCCACGCTGGAGCCAATACAGATTCCTTTCCTTTGAACCTAAAATTTACCATCAAATGAGACAATGGTCAAACTTAAATATAACCTGAGCAGCTCCAAAAGGAATCCACAGACACACCACAAGAGTTCTGGAAACCGACCACGTCGCCAGCTTCGATGAGCTCCCTTACAGCACTGAAAAGTTCTCCATGACGAACAGAATAAAATAATTATTCGACATCAACGGACACCGCACAATTAGCACCAGGGACGGCTGTTTTTAGCACTTCAACCAAATGGTTAGATCCATAAATTTTGAACGGGTCTTAAGGCTTAAGGTTTTCAGACGGGTTTGAAGAAACCTGCTGGCTTCGCCCTGCCAACTTCCTCTCTCTGTTACAATCGCCCTGAACGGACAAGCATCCTTATCGGTCTTTGCCGTAAAGAAGATATTCGGTACATCAGGCTTGTTTCCCAACGCCTGCTCTTTCAGCATCTGCAAGTTCAGTCCATATCAAAGAGCAGTTGCCTTGCTCTTGACATTAGACGGCGTCTGATTGGCGGCCTGGAAGTTCTTGGCAACTGCGTTTGATGCTTTTTCCTCGAAAAGGGTCAGTGGCAGTACTGTAAACCCCCCTCCTTGTCCGACTGGACAAGAGCAAGGTTGTACTCAGAAAAAAAAAAACTCAGAAAGAATTAGCGTTTCTTTCAGTGTTTCACTAGGTTTTTTTTTGTTTGGTTTTGCGCAGGTTAGTTGTGTCATCCTTGCTCGGTTTCCTTCGCTTGGCCGTACCGATTGTTTTCGTCATGGTTGCCATTGAACTTTTTTCTTATGCTTCATCTCCATTTTACGATTGTTTGCCAGACTACACGCGACTGATCCATATAAGCTCTGCTGGTTTTTCAATAAAGGTTCAGTTGTCAGTACCGCCTTGTGTTGTCGCCTGCCTCAGTCCCGTCCTGTTTTGCGGTTTTGCTCCTCACAAGAGATGTGGCACAGGACATGGCTAAAAGCTTTCTTTTTCTTTATGCGCCTCCAACACTCGCTCTTAATTCTGCGCTCCTACACAGACTTGTTTGAGTGAGAATGGCATAGAATTGTGAAGAAAAACTAAGATTCCGGTGAAGCTTTTCTTCTGCAGAAGTTGTACTTCGGGCCTTGCCGGAGAGAGAATAAGAGAGGACGCACTGACCTGTAAGCTAGCTAAAATGGCTTCGTTTGAATTTAATTCTTCTATACCTTGCTGAGGGACATTATACTTAGCGCGCTCTTTATGCAAAACCTTACGGCTCTTTGGAATATCAGCAGAAAAAGTGATAATAGTCGCTACGGGCTGCTGAATACTTTCATTGTGCGCAGCTCCAAATCGAAAGTGAATAGGTAAAGAGAGCGTTTATGACCTCGACGATGCTGCCTTCATCGTTCAACAGAATATAGCCGCGGCGCGTCATCAACGTTCCAGGTTATTGCGACTGCCTTTGCGGGCTTCTCTCTGCGGCGAGTTCCTGGACGCCAGCGAAAAAAAAATTTGAGCTCACTGCGGTAACCCGCATTGGAGGAATGCGAAAGCATTGACGCCTCCTCGTTTCTTTCTTTGCCGGGCCCTCTTTGATTCACTCGTAACCCCTATTTGCTTCACGTGTTCCTTCTCCTCCTCACATTTACTCGATTATTCACTGATGTAAATTCATATGATTTCCCAATTAGCACAATTAATGGTATCACTTAATGAAGTTCCATCAATTGCCAATTTTGAGTTTTCAAAGTTGCCGCCACTCTTTGTTCTCAAATTTGACGACACGCGTTGGCTCCGCCCAGACTTCCGGTTTTCCAAATTTGGCTCCACACGTTGCCCTGATTGCACCCACTTTTTGGATATTTTTGGCTCTAATTAATTAAGTAATCACTCTATCGGTATAACTTTTTTTGCGGAACATCATTACATTATCCTCTTTTGATTACAACCATTCGTTTGGCGCTACCTCTTCTAAGTTACAAGTGCTGTGGACACGTTTCGCAGACACGACCTTGTCGACATTGCTTAGTAAAGCTTTCGCTTTAATAACAAGGCTTTATTGGTTTCAATTGCCGGCTTCGTGCTGGAGAGGCCGCAGTCAACACGTTGAAGTGTGTTGACCATGTTTCGAAGAGGACTGGGGAGACATTTCGCCCAACACGTTTTTTTATAAACATTGAAGAAAGGCAACAGTCACTGGCATACGGAGAATCCCACCGGCGGTATGCGGTTCTTTCTGCTGAATTCTAAGCAGTCATCTTTAACATAAAAAAGAACTAAATTAATAGTTTTCCATTCACTTTAACTTCTCATTAGTCATTGATGTTTTTTTTTCATATTTTTCTCGCCCCGAGCTGCTCAATTCTTATCCTCAAATGGTAAACATTTTTATATGATATTTTTGGCTGCACTTTGTTGAGGTGACTGCAGTAGGCGAAATTGTACACGTTAAACACTAACCAAAAATAATTGCGAAGAGGCCATCAATATTTAAAAATGTTTTTCTCAACACGTCTAAGCTCATCATGGAGAGCCGATAACACGGCATTGCATTCATGCCTGAAATACTTAGTGACTTGAAGTTCAGCAGCACACCGCGAGTTACATGGCGAAGAAGCTCGCAGACGAATTTCCAGCGATATGTGGCATGCCGTTCGTTTCTCTTGAGTGTTACCTACTTGTTAGATTTATGATTGCCCTTGCCACTACCCAAGCGATTAAGAATGTAGCAACTCAGTTTTGAAAAGCATATCTCAACGATCACTTGCCGGCAACACGGTGAAGTGGCGACTGGTGAGCTTATAGTTAAGGCGCTATTCGTTCTTGTCCACAAATAAGAAAGCAACAACCATGCCTGTCTTCTCTTGTATCAACGGCGCTCGTTATCTGCTAATATCCCTGATATTCTACATCCTTCCGAAACCTCACCAGCCAATGTGTGCTACCATGTCTCGATTAAATCTGTAGGCATCTGCTCATATAGTTTCAAAACCCTACGACAGATTCTACGCAGCTGAGCCGTCATATCACGCGAGCAGTGATTCTGCGTGTTTTGGTCAGGTGTCGGCATGAACGAACAATGAGGCGCTGGCGGCAGCGTACAAAGCCGTGCGCAATTCCCATACTCGGTTGTCACCGGCGCATCTTTCAGCTGTTGATCTTTAGGCTCAAGACTGAATTCGAGATCGTCGATGCCACGGTCGCTCTTTGCCCTTTCGCTATCGCTTTGGAGCTGCGCAGGAGGGATACATGCAGGAGTGCGGAGAAGCTCAATGATGACGTCGTGGATGGGGACAATCAAATTTCTCCTGCCTTCACGAACAATTAATTAGCTTTGCGTCGTCATATGCCGCCAAATAACGCTTCATAGGCTTTGCATTCGGTGGCGTTGGTTTCCGTCCTTTAAAGGCGCGAGTTTCTGTGTTGAAAATGTACCGGCAACGTTGACGAGGACGTCATCATGTGCCCCCCGCCCGGCATTGTACGCCGAGAAGAAGCCTGAAAGCCGTCGTGGTTTCAATCACACATTACGTCGCTATATTTTCAATAAATAAAGAAATAAATCAGTTTATTCAAACATGTTTTGATGTTTAGGAGCACGGACAAAAATCCTTAAGGGCCCTGACCAGGTCTGTGCCCCGTACAAGGCCTTCAGTGGAAAACGCGGGATGGAACAGAAGCAGGGAATACACTTGTAGAACGGAGCTGCTCACAAACAAAAAAAACGTACAGCAGGACAAACAATGAATGTGGATTCGCTGAGCACCCGCCGCGGTGGCTCAGTGGTTAGGGCGCTCGGCTGCTGATCCGGAGTTCCCGAGTTCGAACCCGACCGCGGCGGCTGCGTTTTTATGGAGGCGAAATGCTGACGCCCGTGTGCTATGCGATATCAGTGCACGTTAAAGATCCCCAGGTGGTCGAAATTAATCCGGAACCCTCCACTACGACACCTCTTTCTTCCTTTCTTCTTTCACTCCCTCCTTCATCCCTTCCCTTACGGCGTGGTTCAGGTGTCCAACGATATATGAGACAGATACTGCGCCATTGCCTTTCCCCCAAAACCAATTTTCAATTTTCATTCGCTGAGCTAATCCAGGATATACGAAGCAACAGCTGTCGGCGTTCATTGTGTTCATTGGCGTTGGCGTTGAGAGCTAACGGCGATTATTTGAAGAAAGGAAGAGTACATAACTGGCTGAGTGAGTGGACGCCTCAAATGCGCTTTCAGGTACGTGGCGGTGGTGAAAGAGAGATGTGGACTGCATTCATTAGCGCTGAAAGCGTTGTCGCAGACACGCGGCACCGCAGCAACAGGCCACAGCGTTCATTGGGTACCCAACACCTCGGGGTCAATTATCAACTGCTACCAGCGAGGGTGGCAGGGTGGGCGCGCTGCCAATCCAGTGTGCGGAACACGAACAAAACACGTTTTCGCATTTTGACACACCTACATGAAAGCGAGATTGATGTGTCCACTGACCCAGGGAGCCAGTTGTGCGCCTTTCCTTCCGCGAAAATGAATGGCCTTTACAACCTTCTCAACGCCGATGAACCCAATGAACGCCGCTTTGTTTCGTTTTTCAAGCGGCAGCTTCTTCACTACCAGAGCTAACGGGCTGAGATCGCCGTGTACTTCCTATGACCTTCAAGGCTCAGCCAAGGTCATTCCTTCAGTGTATAAGTTTGTAGAAGTAGTGAATGGTCAATGGTCAGACAAATGGTCAACCCGTTGAAAAGGGCAGAGGTCGAGGTAAAGATGAGAGGTCAAAGCCATTTCAAGGTCAAAGGTCGAGGTAAAGGCGAAAGGTCAAAGGTCATGTGCAAGCCAAATCAAGGTCAACCAAAATCGGGTCACGTGATCGCCTCTGGGCTCGCCGAGGAGCCGAAATGCGGCGTTTACGTGATAGGGCGTGACGTCGCGCCCTCCTTAACCGAGTATATAACGTGAGGAGCGCCGGCGCGCCTAGAAACGAAGTCGACATGTGGTGTTCACGTGCTAGGCCGTGACGTCACGGCCTCCTAAACCGAGTACATGACGGAAGGAGCACGGCGCGCCTAGGCACGAAGTCCACATGTGGTGTTCACGTACTAGGCCGTGGCGTCACGGCCTCCTAAACCGAGTACATGACGGAAGGAGCACGGGCGCGCCTAGGCACGAAGTCCACATGCGGTGTTCACGTGCTAGGCCGTGACGTCACGGCCTCCTAAACCGAGTACATGACGGAAGGAGCACGGGCACGCCTAGGCACGAAGTCCACATGTGGTGTTCACGTGCTAGGCCGTGGCGTCACGGCCTCCTAAACCGAGTACATGACGGAAGGAGCACGGGCGCGCCTAGGCATGAAGTCCACATGTGGTGTTCACGTGCTAGGCCGTGGCGTCACGGCCTCCTAAACCGAGTACATGACGGAAGGAGCACGGGCGCGCCTAGGCACGAAGTCCGCATGGGGTGTTCACGTGCTAGGCCGTGGCGTCACGGCCTCCTAAACCGAGTACATGACGGAAGGAGCACGGGCACGCCTAGGCACGAAGTCCACATGTGGTGTTCACGTGCTAGGCCGTGGCGTCACGGCCTCCTAAACCGAGTACATGACGGAAGGAGCACGGGCACGCCTAGGCACGAAGTCCACATGTGGTGTTCACGTGCTAGGCCGTGGCGTCACGGCCTCCTAAACCGAGTACATGACGGAAGGAGCACGGGCACGCCTAGGCACGAAGTCCACATGTGGGATTCACGTGCTAGGCCGTGGCGTCACGGCCTCCTAAACCGAGTACATGACGGAAGGAGCACGGGCGCGCCTAGGCACGAAGTCCACATGTGGTGTTCACGTGCTAGGCCGTGGCGTCACGGCCTCCTAAACCGAGTGCATGACGGAAGGAGCACGGGCGCGCCTAGGCACGAAGTCCACATGTGGTGTTCACGTGCTAGGCCGTGGCGTCACGGCCTCCTAAACCGAGTACATGACGGAAGGAGCACGGGCACGCCTAGGCACGAAGTCCACATGTGGTGTTCACGTGCTAGGCCGTGGCGTCACGGCCTCCTAAACCGAGTACATGACGGAAGGAGCACGGGCACGCCTAGGCACGAAGTCCACATGTGGTGTTCACGTGCTAGGCCGTGGCGTCACGGCCTCCTAAACCGAGTACATGACGGAAGGAGCACGGGCGCGCCTAGGCACGAAGTTCACATGTGGTGTTCACGTGCTAGGCCGTGGCGTCACGGCCTCCTAAACCGAGTACATGACGGAAGGAGCACGGGCGCGCCTAGGCACGAAGTTCACATGTGGTGTTCACGTGCTAGGCCGTGGCGTCACGGCCTCCTAAACCGAGTACATGACGGAAGGAGCACGGGCGCGCCTAGACACGAAGTCCACATGTGGTGTTCACGTGCTAGGCCGTGGCGTCACGGCCTCCTAAACCGAGTACATGACGGAAGGAGCACGAGCACGCCTAGGCACGAAGTCCACATTTGGTGTTCACGTGCTAGGCCGTGGCGTCACGGCCTCCTAAACCGAGTACATGACGGAAGGAGCACGGGCGCGCCTAGGCACGAAGTCCACATGTGGTGTTCACGTGCTAGGCCGTGGCGTCACGGCCTCCTAAACCGAGTACATGACGGAAGGAGCACGGTCACGCCTAGGCACGAAGTCCACATGTGGTGCTCACGTGCTAGGCCGTGGCGTCACGGCCTCCTAAACCGAGTACATGACGGAAGGAGCACGGGCACGCCTAGGCACGAAGTCCACATGTGGTGTTCACGTGCTAGGCCGTGGCGTCACGGCCTCCTAAACCGAGTACATGACGGAAGGAGCACGGGCGCGCCTAGGCACGAAGTTCACATGTGGTGTTCACGTGCTAGGCCGTGGCGTCACGGCCTCCTAAACCGAGTACATGACGGAAGGAGCACGGGCGCGCCTAGGCACGAAGTCCACATGTGGTGTTCACGTGCTAGGCCGTGGCGTCACGGCCTCCTAAACCGAGTACATGACGGAAGGAGCACGAGCACGCCTAGGCACGAAGTCCACATGTGGTGTTCACGTGCTAGGCCGTGGCGTCACGGCCTCCTAAACCGAGTACATGACGGAAGGAGCACGGGCGCGCCTAGACACGAAGTCCACATGTGGTGTTCACGTGCTAGGCCGTGGCGTCACGGCCTCCTAAACCGAGTACATGACGGAAGGAGCACGGGCGCGCCTAGGCACGAAGTCCACATGTGGTGTTCACGTGCTAGGCCGTGGCGTCACGGCCTCCTAAACCGAGTACATGACGGAAGGAGCACGGGCACGCCTAGGCACGAAGTCCACATGTGGTGTTCACGTGCTAGGCCGTGGCGTCACGGCCTCCTAAACCGAGTACATGACGGAAGGAGCACGGGCGCGCCTAGGCACGAAGTTCACATGTGGTGTTCACGTGCTAGGCCGTGGCGTCACGGCCTCCTAAACCGAGTACATGACGGAAGGAGCACGGGCGCGCCTAGGCACGAAGTCCACATGTGGTGTTCACGTGCTAGGCCGTGGCGTCACGGCCTCCTAAACCGAGTACATGACGGAAGGAGCACGGGCGCGCCTAGGCACGAAGTCCCCATGTGGTGTTCACGTGCTAGGCCGTGGCGTCACGGCCTCCTAAACCGAGTACATGACGGAAGGAGCACGGGCGCGCCTAGGCACGAAGTCCCCATGCGGTGTTCACGTGCTAGGCCGTGGCGTCACGGCCTCCTAAACCGAGTACATGACGGAAGGAGCACGGGCGCGCCTAGGCACGAAGTCCACATGTGGTGTTCACGTGCTAGGCCGTGGCGTCACGGCCTCCTAAACCGAGTACATGACGGAAGGGGCACGGGCGCGCCTAGGCACGAAGTCCCCATGCGGTGTTCACGTGCTAGGCCGTGACGTCACGGCCTCCTAAACCGAGTACATGACGGAAGGAGCACGGGCACGCCTAGACACGAAGTCCACATGCGGTGTTCACGTGCTAGGCCGTGGCGTAACGCCTTGAGGCGAGCATAAAAAGTAACTGTGGTTTGGCTTTGGTTCAACCGAGGGAGAACTTCACGGTAGCGGTAGCGGTAGACATAATGTTAAATTTTCTAAACAGCTCGGCTGTGAGTGAATAACAAGAAAATTTACCAATTATTGGGTGTACGCATTTCTATGAACATACAAGTTCATTAATATTTTCAAGCGTTGTCGTTGGCCAAAAAAGAGCGCCATAATTCATGACTGACGAAAAGAGAGAATTACATAATACCTTCAATCAGATGGAAAAGGATGAGCAGTAGCGACTTAAAAAGCCGATCGTGCGCCATAGTTTCCGGACAATGTATGTCACATCGTCGTCCCACGAAATATTCTCGGAAACAAATAATTCTCGATGTTGAGGAACTAATTCAATAGCAGTACTATTACGAGAGACGGAAGATGGAACACTTTCTGACGTGGGTGAAAGATCCCGGCTTTCGTTTTTTCAACGTTCATTTTTAGAACATTCGCAGTGGCCCAGGCGTTTAATTAATGCCGATGCCTTGTTGGCTCTATCCACTGAACTGATGCTGGATTGTCCAGAAAAAAACACACGCGTGTCATCAACGTTTTGTCACGATGTGGTGACTGCAGTCCGGAGAGCCGAAAGACAGCGTAAATGGCGCCCAAGCAAATCTCTACCCTATATTACTACATTATTATTACATTATTATTGTTATTATAATACTAATACATTATATATATATATATATATATATATATATATATATATATATATATATATATATATATATATATATATATATATATATATATATAGTGGAAGGAAGAAGATGAACCAGCCCCGAAGCCAACGACGACGAAGCGCTCGCGCCGCCGGTTGGATGCTCGTGCTGGATGGAACACTGCCGCTTGTGTCTGGTCTCTCGGCTCTCTGCCTCGTAGATTGCCTGTGCCAAGGTCTTCGTAGCCGGCGCTTCCATCGTGCCAATAAACCGCTCTACATTTGGTGGAGGTTGCTGTGTTCCCCTTTTCACCATCACCGTGGACCTTCGCAGCCGCACCATCCCGATGTCCACTACCAAGGCCAGTCAACAGCCCGCCGCCACGTCGCAGCCAGTCATCTGCTCCGGTGCCGTCCGGCAGCGCGACCACGCTGTCTTCAGCGGCCATAGCGACCAGGACGTGGAAGATTGGCTGGAATCATACGAACGGGTGAGCCGCCACAACAACTGGGACGACCACGTCAAGCTTACCAACGTCATCTTCTACCTCAGCGATGTCGCGAACCTCTGGTTCCGCAACCACGAGGCCGACATTCCCACTTGGGCCGTTCTAAAGAGCACCCTTGCGGAGGTTTTCGGCCGTCCTGCAGTGCGGAAACTGCGCGCTGAGCAAAGCCTGCGCGTCCGAGCTCAGCACACGGATGAGACTTTCACCAGCTACATTGAAGACGTAGTAGACCTCTGCAAGCGTGTTGATCCGGCTATGTCCGAGGCTGACAAGATCAAACGCATCATGAAGGGTATCGATGACGACGCTTTTCAGCTGTTGTTAGCGAAGAGTCCCACCACCGTTACCTCGGTGTATACCCTTTGCCAGAGTTTCAACGCGTTGCGCAAGCAACGTCTTTGCGCTCGTCGGCCTCCTCTGCCTGCCGACTCCCTCTCCGGCCTGGCCATCAATCTGGATCTACTTGTTACCATCAAAGACTTTGTGCGGGACGAGGTCGGCCGGCAGCTCTCGCTCCTATCTCGCCAACATCAGTCACCGACCCCCCTCAGCGCTGAGATCCGGCACGCCATCACGCAGGCGGTCGCTGACGCCCTCCCTCCTCTTCCACAACCAGCCCCCTTGGATCCCCAGGTCGGCCTTCCCCCGACCCCGCCACCGCCTGTTGCTGCTCCGTTGAGCTACGGTCCTCCAGTTGAAGTGCCGCCTGCCCCCACTCCCGTGCCTCTCACGTATGCCGAGGCTGTCGCGCGACCACCGCGACCGCAGGCTTATACGTACGTTCCTCAAGTGGTGCCTGCGCCTGCTGCTCCACGGACCCGCTTCACGCCCCCTACCTACAACCCTTGGCGCACGGCTGACAATCGACCGATATGCTACGCCTGCGGTCTTCCGGGCCACGTCGCGCGCCTCTGTCGACGTACTCTGCATGCGCCTGTCCACCCTCTGCCAGACTACCCTGATGCAGACCGTACCTTTCCCCCACGTTTCGGACCACAACCTCAGGAGACCTCTCCTGACCGCGAGCACGGTCGCCAGCCCTACGTTTCCCACCACTCGCCTTCGCCTCGCCGCCGCTCATTGTGGCCCATGAGGCGTCGCAACGTCCGCGCCGATTCGGAAAACTAGCAGCCGCAGTTCCGGGGGCACGAACTGCGCACTTATCGCCCTGCTTAAGTTCTCGCCTCTACCCGCCGAACCTTCTTGACGTTTCTGTCGACGGAGTCAAGACACTTGCGCTTGTGGACACTGGGGCCACCGTTTCTGTTATTCACGAAAACTTCTGCCGCTCGCTTCGCAAAGTTACAACCCCATCTTCTGGACTCTCACTCCGTACCACCAACGCCGATACCGTTCATCCCTCTGCCGCTTGCACAGCACGCGTCGTCATCGCCGATGTTTTGTATGTTGTCGAATTTTTAGTCCTCCGTGCCAGCTCCCATGACGTCATCCTTGGATGGGATTTTCTCTCCCTGCACTGTGCCCTCATTGACTGTGCCCGTGCGCACGTCGTCTTCTCTCCACTCTGCGATGCGCCCCTCGACGAGCCTCCGATTCGGTGTGCTGCTAAGCTTGTTGTCGCCGAGGACACTGACATTCCCCCTGACAGTGCCGTGCTTGTCCCTGTTTGCGCCGCCTCAGTTTTTGACGCCACCGTTCTCTTCATGCCTTCCCCTGTACTTGCCTCTCGCCGACACCTATGTCTTCCCTTCGCCGTCATCGACATTCACCACGATGCTGCCGCCATCCTCGTCTCTAACACCTCATTCTCCGCGCTCTCCCTGCTCCGTGGCGAGTGTCTCGGCCATTTTGAAACCGCTGCTTTGATCTCTTCCTTCGACACTGATGTAACCTCCTCCTGTGCCGAAGTCGCTGCCCTCACCCCACGTGGTGCTACTCCAGCTTTGTCATCGGACATTTTCGACCGCTGCATTGACCGCGCTCTCGACACTGCTCACCGCGCGCAGCTCCTTGCCCTGCTCAACCAGTTTCGCTCATCGTTTGACCACCAGTCGACTTCTTTGGGCCGTGCGACCACTGTCGAGCACCACATTGACACCGGAACCCATGCTCCTCTCCGTCAGCGCCTCTACCGTGTGTCGCCTCCCGAGCACCGCGTCATAACTGAGCAAGTTGACGACATGCTACAACGCGGCATTATTCAACCTTCCGCCAGTCCTTGGTCGTCCCCAGTCGTCCTGGTTAAAAAGAAGGATGGCTCGATACGATTTTGCGTGGACTATCGCCGGCTCAACAAAATTACGAGCAAAGACGTCTACCCGCTACCACGTATTGACGACGCCCTTGACTGCTTGCAAGGCGCCGAGTTCTTCTTCTCCCTGGATCTCCGTTCCGGCTATTGGCAAGTCCCGATGGCTGAGTCCGACCGTCCTAAAACGGCGTTCGTCACCCCTGACGGACTCTATGAGTTCAACGTGATGCCATTCGGCCTCTGTAACGCTCCCGCAACGTTTGAACGAATGATGGACATCTTGCGCGGCCTGAAATGGACTGTTTGTCTCTGCTATTTAGATGATGGTGTCGTGTTTTCGCCCGATTTTCCGACGCATCTCAAGCGCTTGCGCCAGATACTGAGCTGCCTCATCAATGCTGGCCTTCAACTTAATCTCAAAAAATGTCACTTTGGTGCCCGGCAGCTGACAATACTCGGCCCCCTCGTCTCCAAAGACGGCGTCCTGCCCGATCCTGACAAACTCCGTGCTGTCGCTGACTTCGCTAAACCGACTTCTACAAAACAAGTGCGCCGATTTGTGGGTCTCTGCTCCTATTTTCGGCGATTTGTTCCAATTTCGCCTTCATCGTCGCGCCCCTGACGAAACTAATTAATGGTCCCGCCGACCTGTCTACGTGGGACTCGGCCTCCGACGACGCTTTTGCGGCGCTCCGTCGTTTTCTGACCTCACCACCTATCCTTTGACACTACGACCCCAGTGCCCCTACTGAAGTGCACACCGACGCAAGCGGAATCGGCCTCGTGGCTGTCCTTGCCCAGCGCAAGCCCGAATTTCCTGAATACGTCGTTGCGTACGCCAGCCGTGCCCTCACCAAAGCTGAGTCGAACTACACCGTGACGGAAAAGGAGTGTCTCGCCGTAGTGTGGGCTCTAACAAAATTCCGCCCATACTTATATGGCCGCCCGTTCACCGTCGTCATCGGTCATCACGCTTTGTGCTGGTTGGCTTCACTAAAAGATCCCTCAGGGCGCCTAGGGCGCTGGGCCCTCCGTCTTCAGGAATTCGATATCACCGTAGTTTACCGATCGGGCCGGAAGCACTCCGACGCCGACGCCTTGTCCCGCTCCCCACTGCCCTCTCCTGCGCCCTCTTCGCCAATATCTGCATCCCTACTCGCAGCGCTCACTACCATGGACATGCCCCATCAACAACGCCAAGATCCATGGATTTCATCGTTGCTCGACGTACTTCGTGCACCCTCTACGGCCTCCTTCCCTCGAGCACTTCGTCGCCAGGCTTCCCATTTTGCCCTTCGCGACGGTCTTCTGTACCGACGCAACTATCGTCCAGATGGCCGCAAGTGGCTTCTCGTGATTCCCCGACATCTCCGCACTGAGATTTGTGAACACCACCATGCCGATCCTCAGAGCGTTCACGCTGGCTCGCTGAAAACGTACGAGCGACTACGCCAGAGGTACTATTGGCGGGGCATGTACACCTTCGTTCGTCGCTACGTTCGCTCCTGCACGGCCTGTCAGCAGCGGAAGTCGACACCTCGCCCTTCGACTGCCCCGTTACAGCCAATACCGTGTCCGGCTCGCCCTTTTGATCATGTGGGCATCGACCTATATGGGCCACTTCCCTTCACGACCGCTGGGAATCGCTGGATCATAGTCGCCGTGGACCACCTCACTCGGTATGCTGAGACCGCTGCCCTACCTGCGGCTACTGCTCGCGATGTAGCCGTCTTCCTTCTTCATCACTTTGTCCTGCGTCACGGCGCTCCTCGCGAACTTCTCAGTGACCGCGGCCGTGTTTTCTTGTCTGAAGTTCTTCACGAGCTTCTCGCTGCGTGCCACACAGTCCACCGCACCACTAGTGCTTACCACCCTCAAACCAGCGGCCTCACCGAACGCTTCAACCGTACTCTTGGGGACTTGATCGCCACGTACATTCACTCCGACAGCTCCAATTGGGATCAGGTTCTTCCGTTCGTCACCTATGCATATAACACCGCCTCTCAAGCAACCAGCGGCTTTTCCCCATTCTTTCTTTTATTCGGACGCGAACCTTCTTGTATGTTGGATACAATCCTTCCCTACAACCCCGACAGCTCGGAATATGCTTCCCTATCTGACATCACCCGCCATGCTGAGCAGTGCTGCCAGTTGGCTCGCCGGGGCACTTGGAATGAAGAAGATGAACCAGCCCCGAAGCCAACGACGACGAAGCGCTCACGCCACCGGTTGGATGCTCGTGCTGGATGGAACACTGCCGCTTGTGTCTGGTCTCTCGGCTCTCTGCCTAGTAGATTGCCTGTGCCATGGTCTTCGTAGCCGGCGCTTCCATCGTGCCAATAAACCGCTCTACAATATATATATATATATATATATATATATATATATATATATATATATATATATATATATATATATATATATATATATATATATATATATATATATATATATATATATATATACGGGTTCGATCCCGGCCGCGGCGGTCGAATTTCGATGGAGGCGAAATTCTAGAGGCCCGTATGCTGTGCGATGCCAGTGCACGTTAAAGAACCCCAACTGGTCGAAATTTCCGGAGGCCTTCACTACGGCGTCTCTCATAGCCTGAGTCGCTTTGGGACGTTAAACCCCCATATATATATATATATATATATATATATATATATATATATATATATATATATATATATATATATATATATATATATATATATATCGCATATTTTATTTAATATTACATTATTATTTGGAATGACTTGCGTCCGCAATGGTCTGAATCATCATTCGGCGGCGGCGTAGCAACAAGTGTGCTCGGCGGTCGTCAAGCAGAATGCCCGCCGCTCTCGGCCGTGCTCAATTTAAAGGTGATAAGGAACTTTTGAGTTAAAGCGTGCAATATTACAACAACATTCAGGAATGGGGTAGAATAGGCTCCGACTGGATGCTATCAATCTGAATAAATCTAGCTGTCTTCCATGGGAAATAAAGTGATAAAGCCGCGTGCCTACAGCTTTGAAGAATGAACACACAAACAGTACACAGATTCGCCGCAGTATATAATGTAGTCAACTGGTTTATTGACTACATTACCTTCTTCCGCATGATGAATACCTTCTTCCGCAAACGAGAAAACAGGAAGTGGACCTGGAAGAGCCCCAATGGTGAGATTAAAAATGAAATCGACTTCATACTATGCGCTAAACCTGGCATCATTCAGGATGTGGCCGTCCTCGGAAGGGTGCGTTGCAGCGACCATAGAATGGTAAGGTCTAGAATTAGCTTAGACTTGAAGAGGGAACGGAAGAAGCTAGCGAAGAAGAAGACCATTAACTAGTTAGCCGTAAGAGGGAAAGCACAGGAGTTTAGGATAGCGCTGCAAAACAGATACTCGGCTTTAACTGAGGAAGATGATCTTGATGTTCATTCAATGCACGATAACCTGACATCAATAATTACGGAGTGCGCAGTAGAAGTAGGCGGTAGGACAGTTCGAAAAGATACCGGGAAGCTATCTCAGGTGACGAAAGATCTGATTAAGAAGCGCCGAAACATGACGGCATCTAACACTACCGATAGAATAGAACTAACGGAGCTATCAAAGTTAATAAATAAGCGCAAGGTAGCCGACATAAGGAAGTTTAATATGGAGAGAATCGAGCATGCTATAAAGAACGGAGGTAGCCTAAAAACAGTGAATAGGAAACTAGGCATAGGTAAAAACCAGATGTATGCATTAAGAGACAAGCAGGGCAATGTCATTAGCAATAGGGATAAGATAGTTAACGTAGCCGAAGAGTTCTACACTGAGCTGTACAGTAGCCAATGTAATCAGAGCGCCAATGAGAAAGACAGCAGTGCACAGCAATGCGTCATCCCGCCAGTAACGAAAGATGAAGTAAAGAAAGCCTTAGAAGCAATGAAAAGGGGAAAAGCAGCTGGGGAGGATCAGGTAACAGCAGATCTGTTGAAGGATGGAGGGGACATCGTGCTAGAAAAACTAGCCACCCTGTATACGCAATGCCTTATGACCTCGACTGTACCAGAAGCTTGGAAGAATGCAAACATTATCTTAATTCATAAGAAGGGAGACGCCAAGGACTTGAAAAATTACAGGCCGATCAGCTTAGTATCCGTTGCCTACAAAGTATTTACTAAGGTAATCGCTAATAGAGTCAGGGCAACGTTACACCTTAATGAACCAAATTATCAGGCAGGCTTTCGTAAAGGATATTCCACAAGAGATCATATTCACACTATCAATCAGGTGATAGAGAAATGCGCAGAATATAACCAACCTCTATATATAGCTTTCATTGATTACGAGAAAGCATTCGACTCAGTGGAAACCTCAGCAGTCATACAGGCATTGCGTAATCAGGGGGTAGAAGAGCCTTATGTCAAAATACTGGAAGATATATATAGCAACTGCACAGCTACTATAGTCCTCCATAAAGTCAGCAATAAAATTCCAATAAGGAAGGGCGTCAGGCAAGGAGACACGATATCGCCAATGCTGTTCACCGCATGTTTGCAGGAGGTATTTCGAGGCCTGAATTGGGAACAGTTGGGAATAAGAATAAATGGAGAATACCTAAATAATCTGAGATTTGCTGATGACATTGCCTTGCTGAGTCACTCAGGAGGTGAACTGCAAATCATGATCAACGAGTTAGACAGGCAGAGCAGATCGATGGGTCTAAAAATTAACATGCAGAAAACCAAGGTAATGTTCAACAGTCTAGCAAGGGAACAACAGTTCACAATTGGCAGCGAGAGCCTAGAAATTGTGCCGGAATACGTCTACTTAGGGCAGGTAGTGACAGCTGATCCGGATCATGAGAGGGAGATAACTAGAAGGATAAGAATGGGGTGGAGCGCATATGGCAAATTCTCGCAGATCATGAGTGGCAGTTTACCAATTTCCCTCAAGAGGAAAGTGTACAACAGCATAATCTTACCGGTACTCACCTACGGGGCAGAAACGTGGAGGCTAACGAAAAGAGTTCAGCTTAAGTTAAGGACAACGCAGCGAGCCATGGAAAGAAAAATGATAGGTGTAACGTTAAGAGATCGGAAGCGGGCAGAGTGGGTGAGGGAACAAACACGGGTTAATGACATCCTAGTCGAAATCAAGAGAAAGAAATGGGCTTGGGCAGGGCATGTGATCCGAAGGCAAGATAACCGCTGGTCTTTAAGGGTAACGGAGTGGGTTCCAAGAGAAAGTAAGCGTAGCAGGGGGCGGCAGAAGGTTAGATGGGCGGATGAGATTAAGAAGTTTGCAGGCAAAGGGTGGATGCAGCTGGCAAAGGATAGGGTTAATTGGAGAGACATCGGAGAGGCCTTTGCCCTGCAGTGGGTGTAGTAAGGCTGATGATGATAATGTAGTCAGCAGATTTATCAGTACTTTCAGAATAATTCAGATAAATTATAAACAGTAAGGGCCCAAAAATGCTGTCTACGAATGTCGGGAAATAATGTTCTAAATAAGAAGATATTAAAGAAATCTTTACCACGAAAGCTATAGCATTCCATCTTCTGAAGGAGAATGCGGTGGTTGATGAGGCCGAATGCTTTCGAGAAATGCTAGCCCAAATACTTTGCATGCTCTGTCTGCAAGTTTCACACGTTCGGCCACTTTGAGCTCGTAGAAATCTAAAACCTGTTTATTTGCCCTTTAACTCTGCCAGGAGTGGGTATGATGACTCCCAATTATGTAATCATATAAAGTAGAGGATGCCCTTGTCCGCATAAAAGGCGGAGCTTAATTGTCCTCTTCAGTATTTGCAATGACATCTTGCTAACTGTGCTATGTAATAATCGCCGCAGTTTATGGCACGCAATTTACCCGCATTGTCGTCTCTATTCATTTTTGCCAAACTTTCATGATGATAGTAAGAAGCAGCGCGAATAGACAAGGATGTTCACAAGACATCACTGGCGCTGCAGCAGATTTAACGCGATTTAGCTGAAAGATCCCAGCATTATATGTATATGTCAGCACGGTTTTTGCAAAGAATTTTCACGTGAGACTCAATGCGCTGAATGTACCAGCGACTTATTTACTTGTTTAGACACCGATAGACAGGTGCACAATTTGTTTCGCGATTTTCCCGAACAATTTTACCGCATCACTCACCATAGATTAACCCAAGTTATCGCAGTTCAGGATCCAGCACTAAGTAAAAACTTTCTCTCATCTCGCTTTCAGTGCACTTCTGATATTGGTTCCAAATCCTCAATCGCTCAAGCCACATCCGGTGTACAACAGGGCATAGTGTGCTTGGTCCTCTTAATTTTTCTAATATTTATTGATGGTTTGCCAAACTGTCTCTCTTCTCAAATTAGACTGTTTTCTTACGGCCGCTTCAATCGGTCACCTTGGACGGACTTCCTCCACGTCACGGCTCAGGATGGAATCCGCATAGCGCATCACGTGGTAGAATATTACAAGTGCAATTTAGTTAGCCACCCTGTAAACCCAGTGGGTCCTGGCGACACGCGTTGGACGCTAATAGCTAACCATTAACTGAGCTCTCAACAAATGCCCTCACTGATTGCATGCCTTCTCCAACAGCATTATAAGCTGTTACGTATATCGCAATGGATGTCGAAGCAAAACATCGTGTGATTGCAGCTCGACGCCTGGGCGAGCCGTGCCTCAGCCACGAGGAGTGCAGCCACGCCAACGAGTACGCGCTCTGCCTTGACTCGCTGTGCCGCTGTCCGTCTCACTTCCACATCGACGGCGACGGAACGCTCTGCATCCCCGGTGAGTGGCGCTGCCGATCGAGAGTCTGGTGGCAGCTTTATCGACTTAACAATTGGTGGGCACTGATGTATATTTGCTTTTGCGCCGCGTCTGCAGAAAATGTATACCGTGGAGGACACATTTATGGTTGCACCGGCACTCGAGTCACAACTATATGGCAGAATTAGACGCCATTTGCGAAGTACTATTGCTTGCACCTTTTCGCCGCTCTGTAACGTTCGCATTGACTCTGGCATTGATCCGAGGGCAGGCTACATGTGCCGCTATCGATGCCTTTGCAAGAAAATTGTTATGGAATGATGAAATAGTTTCCTTTTTACCTACAGAAAATTTCTGCGCTTTGAATTTCAGGAGAACGATTAATATATACAATTTATTATGTGCAGGCCAGAGTTCATTTCAAAAATTTGTAAAAAGGAGTCCAGTTTTCAAATAATACTAAGAAACGGCATTTGTAAGTTCCTTTCAACGACCAACATGCAATGAAGCGTACTGGTGGTGGACGGCCTCGTATGTTTTGACATCGTGTTTACCAAATACAGTATGTGCCTGTCACATCGCAGTAAGACACTTAGCACGTGTTTTAATCACAGATTCACATTATACATGCGTGCGAACAAAAATAGTGTTTATCCCCGTATGCCACCCACATTTATAGGCTGTATCTATATCATCGCGCGTAAGCGATGAGAGGAACAAACCCGCTGGTAGGCTGAGCCACGAAATGATGATCGTATAGCACGACAACAACCAGCCGATAAATCTGTGTCATGTAAAACACTCAGTCTTCTGTCTATAATGGCTATAGGCGGTCCATAGACGAACCCTAGAGCGCAGTCAATAGAGAATACAAATCCTTGACAGTCTATAGACAATCTATAGATTTATGGCCTTACACGTTTAGTAGACTTTTGTCCATAGAGAATTTATAGACTATGAATAGGCAAAAAGAAATATGTTTAGGAAGGCAATAGAGTCTATATACTGTCTATAGACCAATTTTATAAGGTTGTCTTTAAGCTCTCTTTTGAATAATGCAAAACCAACTAGCCCAACAGGCCCCTTCAGTTAGAGTACATCAATTTCACTGTTCGGGAAGACCGGTGCAGCAGTGCTTGCGTCTTTCCTTTGCTCACAACCGCCGCCTCCTGTTCGCAACGCTAAACGCGGCAGACCGGGTGAATGCTGAAGGTCTCTCGTGGGGCGATTACCGCGCCTGAACCCTCTTTATAGCCTCCTCTTGCTGGGAACGCTAAGCACGACTGAGCTCCGGCGTCCGAGCGCTATAGGGTCACTCCTCTCTTCACAAGCTTCTTACAGTTAGCCGGCATTTCCTCTTCGTTCAGCCAGTCACATCAGCTTTGGTTTTTCCTGGTCTTCCAACGACAACCAAGACCAAGGCAAAACATTAAGAAGTCCCTGTGACTGCCTGTTGCCAGGAAGATGAATGCATGCACTCCAAGCATGGACCGTGCACATTGCAAAGCAAGCGGTGGACGTGTCTGTTGTTCCCAGCGTTTGCTTCTTTCACAGAAAATGCGTAATCATATTGATAACTATATCTTAATAGGTTCTTCTTTGTCACCCCCATCGTGAATGGCATTTTGGTGACCATTTCAGAGACTAAATTACTACTTGCACATGAATGATAATGTAAGTGGCGACGTAAGGAGCGCAGGTATGGTAAACTGATTAGCAGCCCTACTGCTTCACTGGTGACGTTTTAGTCTTCTGGGTGTGATAGAGGTGTGGAGTTTCGGATGCCCTTTCGTATTTTTTTATCATGAGAGTCGATGCACGGATAAACGAAGCAAAGTCAGACAAGGTATTTATACCGCCGAAGTGATCAAATTTGCAACTTTGCAACTGTAGGTTGGCAGTGGTTTGCGCTGAGGGACCATGGAAGTTCATCGAGGACAATAATAAAGTTTATTTTTCCAACAGATACAAATTGGTAGAGGAGGGAAGAAAAACGAGCCAATCCGCATGGCAGAGACAGGATTCAAGAGACGCTTATGCAATGCTAC
The DNA here is from genome assembly GCF_052857255.1 of Amblyomma americanum. Lineage (NCBI taxonomy): Eukaryota > Metazoa > Arthropoda > Arachnida > Ixodida > Ixodidae > Amblyomma > Amblyomma americanum. The sequence goes on along the minus strand of NC_135507.1, from coordinate 100,657,783 downwards.
TTAGGGGAAGTTTGAGTATAGCAGTATGCACAGTGAGCACTCGTACATAATGAACAAAATAAAGTGGTCAACCAAAGCAGACAATGAGAATATGTTCTATGCACTGTATGACAAGTTCTTCGCTGGGGAGTTAAGCAGAGCTCTTCGGTATGGTTTCTACTGTAATTCAAAATTAGTTTTGTGTTGTACCTCCGCAGTGTCAATTCTGATGAAAAACGATGTGGAATCGTTACTATACTGCACAGAGAAACGGTTTGTCAAATGAAATAACATATCTATTTTATATTGCATAAAGATGAATGTCAGAAAAATTTGCTTAAAGTGGTAGGTTAACAAGGTGGCTGCTGCTACGCCTGGGATCACAGCTGTCATCACACCAAACACAATATCAGTGCATTTGAACGAAAAACGGCAGAGACACTTAGTGAAGCGAAAATACTGATTTCAAAATATTGGCTCCCCTAACTGTCCTCTGTAGTCTGAAACCACGCACAAATTTAACAAAATGTAAGGAAGAAGAAAAAAACATAACAAAGATACGACCAAATGCAAAAAAAAATACGACAAAACAATGTAAAAACAGGAACTCAAGGTTGCTTCCTGCAAATTTTGCCCGTGAGGAAATGGTTCATAGCAGCAGTAATATTAAACGGAAAATATGTTACCATCGCAAAAACCTACATCACAACAACAGTGTCTTCAGACAACACTTATTATGTCAGAAATTAATAAACTTGCTTAAGCCAGTTGTTAAACTTGCTGAAGAGAATTGGGAGATAGCATTTAATTTATTGCAAAGCGTAATTAGTGCTTTCGTGCATAAATATACCGTTTGTACACTAAACGACTTTTATACGCAATACACTTGATACTTTACTGGGATAATTCTACACAGAACGAAACATTGTCTTCAATCTCTCTGGTAGGTCCCGAGTAATCGGTATTAGTATCTACCGGTTACTCTGATTATTCGGTATTGATCAAATTGCCTCTGCGTGTTTGAAGTAAATGGTGTACTGCTGAGCCCACTTATAACGAAGCTGAGGGTCACAGGTATATCTTTCATTGTATTCGAAGTACATATAAAAGTGCTTTTCCTCTTACAGCCAAAAATTGATTCGGACATAAGTGACATTTATTTACAACCTTTGTCTGTGTTGTGTAAAGTTTCGAGACTGATTTATTTTGTTCTCTAGAAATGATTCCCTAAAACAAATCTTGGTGCGTATGTGTAGCGCCATCTTTTCGGGCTAACCTGAGCATGTATGTTAACTGCTGTGTCAGCCGCTATATGGCCCTACATGCAGAAAAATACGTTGTCACTAGTCGTCTGCGCATTCTACTGTGAGTGAATGTGGAGAGATGGACGTCCACCTCGAACAGCATGTAAACAAAATTCTGTGTGAAGCTTGGAAAGAAACCCACGCAGACGTATGAGCTCCTTTCGTGACGCTTACGGCAACGAGACATTATCGCGGGCGGGAGTTTTCGAGTGGCACAAGAGGCTCGTTTTGGGGAGAACGTCGGTGGAAGACGACACAAGGCAGGGGCGCCGTTCAACCTTACGGAATAAAAACAACGTGGCTCGGATCAAGGAAATCGTACAGAAAGACCCTACCATTACCGTCCGCATGCTATCAGAGGCTCTCGACATTAGTAAGACAACATGCCACGAAATTTTGCGTGAGAACTTGGGGGACCGAAAGCCGCACTCCTTCACACAAAACCAGGACACGCGGGCATCACTGAGTGCTGATTTGCTCTTCGAGGCAGAGAAGGATGCTGCATTCGTCGGCAGCATCATTGCTGAAGACGAAACATGATGTTTTCAATAAAAAGAGGCAGAGTGTCGAATGGTGGTCCACAAGCTCTCCGGCGTAGAGAAATTTACGGTGACAGAAGACCAAAACAAAGACAATTCTGATAGTTTTTTTTTGATGCCAGAAGTGTATACACCACGAGTTCGTCCCACAAGGGCAGATGGTGAATCACGAGTTTTATATCCGGACGCTCCAGCACATGCGTGATGCACTGTGGCGCCATCGCCCTGACTTATGGACATCTGGACAATGGAGCCTACTCAACAATAACGCAAGGCCGCACACTGCTCTCAGCGTGACAAAAATTCTCCCCAAACACAGCATTACTTTACCTCCCAATCCTTCATACTCGCCTAAACTCTCCGCATGCGATTTTTTCCTGTTTCCTCGTGTGAAGGGAGCCCTAAAAGGTCGCTGGATGCGGAGCGTGGAGGCCATTCAAGACGCCCCGACAAAAGAGCTGACAGCCCTGCCAAAAAATGAGTTTTCCAGCTGTTTCCAAGACCTCAAGAAGCGTTGGAAGCTGTGTATAGACTGCGAGGTGCACTAATTCGAAGGGGTGCTGCAGAAATGATTTTAATGCTAAATGCATTTTTTTAATAAACTCAATCTCGTTACTTTACGGACAAAGGTTGTATTTAAAAAGCCCGTTGTGCACGTCTGCTTCTTGAAAGCAGAGCCTATAAAGTTGTTTCTAAGCTCTCCGACACCGTCACATGTGCTTCAGGCAAGGACGAGCCTCTTTGGGAATGAGATAATGCTATTAGCCATTGAGCTACTCATGGCAACCCGTGATAGGCAGCCATCCTCACCGTCGGCCCTCAGATTTGCAGGGCTATTCGAATAACTTTTTTTTTCCGAACCGAATCTAAAGCGAAAAGCGTAGCTGAATACGAAATCGAATAGAAATCGAATATTAGCACTAATAATCGCTGCATTTAGGAATATTCTACAAAACGAGCAATCGTGCTAGTCATTGAAGCTCTAGTGGCTGTACTACTGTATGGTGCTATAAATTTAAAACATATGAAGCGAAAACTATAGTTTCTAAAACACGTAACACTAATCTCCACTAACGGGTCGCAACAATAATCGCTCTAATAACTCTAATACCGTTCATTTATACGCAGAAAAATTACCACTTCCTTGGTTTGGCCAAAGACCTTTTTCCCAAGCATTTCACACCAGAAAAGCCGATAAGCCTGGTACCCATTAGAAAAACAATGGCTGCCCGTCGGCACTGGTGCCACACCGCAGAAAATTAGACTGTCAGAACCTACGTATAAGCCATGCACAGGCATAATGAACATTATGGCGCGGAACCGCTGATCCCGCTCATACTTATAATTTCCGCGCAACAATGGTGTGCGGCGTCCGTGTGGGCAATTTTAGAAACAGTCGTCGAATGAAAGTGCGTCGGTCCTTATTAGAACCTCCTGCCGTGTATTCGATAACTATTCACAAAGCTGGGAACATAAGCGATTCTTTTCAAATATTTTTGGAAATACAATATTTGACTTCTTGACATATATGAATAGATGGCTATGCAATTCGTTGTCCGAAACTTTCGAATATTGGCACTCCCCTCCAAATCTGTAAGGATGCCGCGACGAACCGGCCGCAGCGCATTTGTACGCAGAAGGTACATACTTGTGCCCTCTCCCACTGTGCGGTGCCTGCACGCGAAGATTCGACTGGGCAGAGAGCTTGGATGAAAAAAAAAAATAGAAAGCAGACAAACACGGGGGTAAGACTCCGATCTCTCGAGTTGATCATATTCGCTGTTGTGGACGCCACCTCGAGCCACTTGATTCTATTCTCGCATAGCATTGCTCTTATAAACACGGCCCTCGAGAAGCGATGATACCGGCTTCGCTCAAAGGGGATAACAACGCCTTAACACGTGACCGCACTGAAAGACAGCAATTTGAGTAGCACCGAGGCTATGTTCTGCAGTAAATTGTTCAGTAAAGAGCCACCAAGACCAAACTTCGAACCTTTTTTTTTCTCGAATAAAACAGAAAGGACCACGGTAAAGTTTGCTGAGCACATTTACAATAAAACGGGTTGTGAGTTGAATTGTTTTCTTTTATTCTTGCAAAGAGCATCTCAGTATAAAATTGTCATGTGAATAAAAAAGAAATAAAATGAAAACGATTAAGTGATGCGCCACTGCCTGCGATGTCAGGTGCTGTCACTGGTGGGGCTTTTGCGACCAACGTTGGTCTTCCCGAGCAACCTCTCGCTGCCAGTCATTAAAAGCACAACACTGTATTTGCAACTTTGGATTTTTTCTTAAAGTTGTTGAGTTCAACTTCAGTGTGAACATTTTCTATAAGTATGGTACTAGTGATGGCGAGCTGATTAAAGGTCTCATATTGCTCATAATCTTTACGTGGAGTTTTTTTTTAAGTTCGTAAGTGTTGCGTCTTGAGCTAAAAAAAAAAACGAACATTAACTCAAAAAAAAAAAACTCCGCCTTAAGGCTATGACGGGGTAGCGTCGATGGATTGATACCCACCGATACATGCGGAATTCGTCATTCTCAACTTTACATTCATAGATCCCTGCGAGTCCTCATACCCTTCGCGGCGCAGTGGCGCAGAGATTAAGCGATTACATGTGTTGCCCTGCGCTGGCAGGTGCTGCCATCGGTGGGGCTTGTGAGACCAACGCTGCTCTTCCAGAACAACCTCTCGCGGCCAGTCATTGATTTAACAGCCACCTGCCGCTGTGGTCAGTTTGCTCACAATCCAATGAGCAGGTTGTGATGACGCCACAAGTTCAAGCCACTTATGTGGCCCACCTAGGCTGCTTCCCCAGGGATTTTTCGCGCACAGCGCCGACGACGTTGGATTTTCTACAGCATGGGAGCCTTAGCGCTGCCGCGTTAAAATTCTGTAGAGTAAATTTCTTTATGCGCGTTAAAAAAATTACTACTCATTTACACTGGCCATAAAACTTTCGAGCGCAAAAAAACAAATTACGTTCTCTGCAAACATTTTTTATGGACACCCATTAATGCATTATTTCGGAAAATTCTAAAAGCTGTTATATTTCGGAAAAATTTTCTTCCCGAGAGATATTAAGAAGAAATGCATATGACAGTCCAATAAAAGGCTACAATTTGTCAAAATGAAATCGGTGAGAGTCGAGCGCGAACATTAGTCTGTTTGGTATGAAATGAACCTTTATATGTAGATACTGCAATAGCCTCAAACGCAGAAGTGTTTGAGTTACCTTGGAAAAAAGGGGACAAAATTGACATTAAACCTACAGTTTTCAGGATATTACTAGCTCAGCCTTTAAAATGATAAAGTAACTTTCGCGGTCTGCATTCGTTTGGGAACACGCCATTTGCTAGAATTGATTTATATATGTGTGTCAGGGGCCAACCTATTAAGTGAATGATATAATTGGTGGATTTATTTGAAAGCTCTCGGCGTCGCATATAATGCTCCTCTATAGGTCATGCACAGTCGCGATTACTTCTTGCTCGCTTGTAGGTGTTAAAAACATGTCTTTGATTTGGAGAGATTGGTGCTCGCCAGCACAATTATCTGGTTCAATTTCCTGTTTGCGAATTGGTTGAAAAAATTTGCTAAATCCTAACCTGATACCGTTACACCGGGCTGTTTTCCACTGTTTTTTTTTAGAGCAATAAACTGGTTATCCTTTTCCAGGTTTGTACGGTACAATGCACGTCGTTAGAAAATAAAATAGTACGTTCTTTTAGGATTTTTAATAAATTTACGAGTGTCGTCAGCGCTCGAGATCTTAAAGCACACTGCAATACTTAGTTTTAATGTTTCTCGAAAAGATGATGACATCATATATGTATCTTATCAGCTATGTCCGCGCAAACCTTACGGCATTTACTTGTCTGCTTAAAGGGACCCAGAAAGGGGTTCTCAATACAGGTGCGTGATGTCTGGGATTTTAAAAGACGACGGTTCATAATTATCCTCCACCAAGAATTATTTCAATGCGTTTCGTAGAAGCGGAGTTATATGCAGACAAAATTTCAACTTCCGCGTCTTCGCGCCTTTCCCTCTCCTCTCGCACGCCAAAACAGCGGCGCTCCTCCGCCGGCCCCACTCACTCGGCCCCTTCCCTACCTCCGCCGGCTGCGCCGAGCTCGGAGTGGACGCGGCCGCTGTAGCTCGTGACGTCTGCGAGAATTTGGCGCTATTAACCAATAAAAACCCCCGGCTGCTGACGTCATCTGCAAGACGTGACGTCGTCTGCCAGGTTTTCGTGCGAAAGCCCGGCACTGGGCGTCGCCGCGATGTGCGAAAGCGGGAGTTTTTAAAAATGTATTGAAAATTTCCCGCTCCCTTTTGAGGTCTGACACGCGGCATGGACGCTCGGTGGCCTGTACTCTACATAGTGCAAGTATTTTAAAGCCAAGCTCAAACACCCCTTTCTGTGGCCCTTAATAATTTTATTAGGAAAATTAGCATTATGCACTGAAAAATTAATGTAAAACATGTTCCGCATGCCTTATGGCTATCATTTTTGCGCTATACAACTGGCCACGATCAACTTTTTATAGCTTCTCTAAGCTTTAATGCGTTCGAACATGAAATATGCAACTCGAACGATGTGATCCTTTTTCTTGAATAGTTTTTATTCGTTAAATCATTGCGCAGATTAGTAAGTGATCATTGATGCCAGCGAATTTTGTATCTGCCATAACCTGCGAGATGAACAATTCTTTATGAATAATTCTAGTAATGTGCATGAAGATAGGGCAGTTCTATTACACTAGTATAAATAACATCAAATGTGATCGCAGATTATTTTCATTTTTAGACGTAGTGCCAAATCATTCTGGTCATCTGTTATGACCTGACACCCGACACTGCAGTGGAGGCATGCAACAATTTTCTTCTTTATTGAATCAATCAATTAATCTTTTATTTCAGTTTGTACATGCAAACTGAGGACGGTGAGAAAAAAGCGGTGAAGGATACACCGCTTGACGCGCCTCACCACCCTATAAGTCAGCAGTTGGCACGGGGCAAAAACAACCACTGCTAAAAAGTGAATACAAGTGCACTTATTAAGAACAAGGTTGACCGAAACAGATATCTAGTAATTGGCAGCAATAATTGTTAGCAAAAGGCAGTGAGGCTATAACATAGAGAGGCACAGTACACGCAGACACTTGACATCACTGTAGCACAGATTGCTGTATAAAGCTTTTCCGGATGGCAGACAAAGACATAATATGCACTTGGTCACTGAATGAGGTATTCAGGAACTTTGGCATACCTTAACATACAAAATCCATAGTTCTGCATTTTGGTAATGCAAACCTACACTGCAATCTGATGTCGTACGATGAGTGGCGACATGTAATTGGTACAATTTTACAAATAAAGGAATCACCCTTTTTATCTCTGTTTCATAAAAACATGCAAATCTACAGTCAAATAATTTGTTGACTGGTACAATAATATAATGTAGGTAAATGTGTCTAGTATACCAATCATACGACTCGTTGACAATTGCACGAAGCATTTTCTTTTTCAATAATATTAATAATAATAATAATAATAATAATAATAATAATAATAATAATAATAATAATAATAATAATAATAATAATAATAATAATAATAATATATGATATTTCGGGAAAGGAAATGACGCAGTATTTGTCTCACGTATCGTTGGACACCTCAACCGCGCCGTAAGGGAAGAGATAGAGGAGAGATTGAAAGAAGAAAGGGCGAAAGAAGTGCCGTAGTGGAGGGCTCCGGAATAATTTCGACCACCTGGGGATCTTTAACGTGCACTGACATCGCACAGCACACGGGCGCTTAGTGGTTCGCCTCCATCGAAACGCAGCCGCCGTGGTCGGGTCCGAACCCGCCAACTCCGGATCAGTAGCCGAGCGCCTTAACCACTGAGCCACCGCGGCGGGTATTTTCTTTTGCAATGTTTGCAAAAATATGCATAATACAAAAGTAAGTTTAGTTTTGATAGGTAAAGTATACCTGTTACGCAACGTAATTCCGACGATTCTAGAAAGAGTTAGTAAATTCAAGATGGTTCTTTGCGTTTCTTCGGAGGGGCATAGGACCTCTCCAAACGTGAATTTGACGGTGTTGAGGAGCAGATGATGATTGATTCCAAATGGTGGAGACAAGGAGAAAATATATTTACAGGATGTACATTGGCAAACTGCGTTACGAGTTGAGTCACACAGACAGTCAAACTATCTTAAAAGAAAAGATCTCACACAGAGAAACTCGACAAGACCTTACTCATCGACCCGAGGTTAGATTCTAGATCTGTAGAATTACGTGCCACTGCACGGAGCCTCTAGGTCAGCTAGACAAGGCTGCCCTCCAATGATTTTACATGCAATTTTAAAGCTTTTTAAACAAAGAAGTTCGGGCGGGCATGTTTCGAAACCCGCCCTAAGCTTCGATAACCAATGGAGGTAGTAGCCACAGCCCCTGAAGGTTGGACCCAACTTCGAGCCCGGGGCTTGGCTAGAAAGAAAAAGAAACACATACAGAAAACATTCTGTACACCCTCTCCCCCGGGGGGGTGGGGGGGGGGGAGTTCTCGCCCTTATTGTTTGATGCCTTCTCCTTCCCTGCCGCACCCGCGTGTCGCCTCTCGAAGGATGAAAAGTTTCAGCTAATTGGCGGGACCACTGATCCACTGGCTCGCCGCAGGAATGTCAGACGGGGGAGAACCGCGACGCTTCGATGCTGCCATCGAGAATGCCAAAAAAAGAAGAAAAAAAGGGGGGCCCATCGCGGAATGCGAGGTGCTCCGCATTCTGCCGCAGTGGGAATGCTGCCTAAGACCAAGCGGCACCACGTGCTCGTATGCGCCTCGCATGCTTTCCTGGTGCGCTTAACAAAGCCAGGTGTCTTCGGCCGTCACAGCGGTCAAGCAGCCAGTGCCTCCTGCGCCTTTGCCACTGCTTGCGAGGGTAGGGGGAGGGGGGAAGGCACGAGGGTATGGGGGGAGCGTAGACCGGAGGCCCGCAGTGACCGCAAGCTAAGGGAATAATAAAAAAAATTGTGCGCGTTGATGAAGCGCAGCCTTACAGAGTTGATGCAAGGTTATTAACATGTGCATCCCATGTCATCGTACTGCTGACCGTCACACCCAGTGATTTAAAGGTGTCCAAGTGCTCGATAACCCTGCCACTGAGTAAAAGCAACGGGCGGTGAAATACTTGTTTTATTTTAGGAAGGAAGTGTACTGCTTTGGTTTTCTCTTAGTTTATCTTTAGTCAGTTAACTGATGACCATGTGGCAAGTGATAAGAGCGTATGGTTTGCGGTATCTACTAAGCGGTGTACATCATTGGAAGAAAAGAATAGGCTGCTGTCATCTGCATGTATAATATATTTTGCATGGTTACTGATGTTAGGGATATCATTTCTATAGATACTGAACAGTAGTGGCCCCAAAATGCTATCCTGAGGGACGCAATTCGATATTCTTAAAATCTGTGAAGAGGAATGATCAATCGCCACATAATGATACCGTGAACTCAGATAAGATTTAATTAGCCCGAGAGCATGCCCGCGTATGCCTTAGTGCTCCAGTTTTGCATAAAGAACATCGTGATTTAAGCAATCGAAGGCTCTGCTGTAGTCAACAAAAATACCGAGAGTTAAAAGCTGGGACTCAAATTTTTCAATATGTATTCTTTTTGAACCAGTAGTGCATGCTCCGTGTACCAATTTTCTGTGAAACCATATTGACAATCAGTTATTACGGAATGTTTATACAGAAAATGTTAAAGACGGATGCGAATTAGCTGTTCTAAACCCTAGAAAAATACGGAAGTATAGACACTAGTCGATAGTTTCCCAACTAGTTTGCATCGCCTTTTTTATATATCACGGCTACCCTGGCTAGCTGCATGTCGGCAGGGAATTGAGTTGTTATAAGTGCGGTGTTATATATAGAGGTTATGCATGGGGTTATTATGTCAACAATATAGTTAACTGGTCGGCTCTGTATATTGTGTGCATCAAGACTACAGGTATCTTTTAATTTTCTGCATATTGCAAAAACTTCTGCTTCGTCCGTTGGTCCAAGGTAGAGGTACACTTTTAACTTGCCGCCTAAACAATTGGAGATGCGAGCATTAAATTGGCTAGTACATACTTCGGAGAATTTATTTAATGTGTTTGCGAGGTGTGAACCTGCGGTTTTTTTACCATCGATTAATAAACTTATCTTCCTGCCGTGTGTGTTTCTATTTAAGAGTAAGTTTAAGGTCCTCCATTTTTCTTTGGGGTTGCTAGGAAGCTGGTTATCAAATAAGTTGCTATAGTAAGCGACCTTAGCTATCCTAATTTCTTTATTTAAACAACTGCGCAATTATTTATACCTGGCTAGTACGTCCGCTTCCCTAGTTTTAATGGATTGTGCAAACATCTTGTGTTTCTTTTTCACAAGTCGTGTGAGGCGACGATTCATCCAGGGTTTACGAGCATTCTTGCAAGGAGTTATGTCCACGACAGGGAAGCAGTCATTGTACAATAAAAGAAAAATTTCAAGAAATTTATGATAAGCACCCTCAGCTGTGTTTTCTCTGTATACGGGATCCCAGTTCACTAAAGCAATGCGGCTCCTAAATTGCTCAAGCCTTTTTTGAGAAATGAGTTGCCGCCGAGCTTCTACATTTACCTTCGTATGGATTTGAGTGTTTAGACGCAAGAAAACCGGGAAGTGATCACTGATATCTACCGCGATACGGCCCGAAAAGAGTGCATTATGATTATTTGTTACGATAAGATCTAGCGTGGAAGAGCAGGTAGCAGTGATGCGTGTTGAACTGCTGACAGCGTTGTGAAAACCAGCCACCTCTAGAAATGTTGAAAGTTTTTGCTGTGCGTAACTGACTGTGCTTATATCTATGTTGAAATCTCGGGCTATACAGGAAAAGAGGTTTCTGTGTTAAAAGAAATAATAATTCGCTCTCAAAGTGGTAAAAAAATTGGTCAAAGGTATAAGGTCTTTTTTGTTGCCAAATGTTACCAAATGCGTCGTGCCCTACAGCGTCAAGTCCTGATGCTTGCAATGCTATTTCTAGCTCTCAAACTACAATGGGACGGAAAGCGCATGACTTGAATATTTTGTGGCGACATTCTGCACCCTTAAAAATAACGAACACAAACTAGTTTAACATTTACTCACTTGACCTGAATTCTGCAGACTCCGGAGCGTTGGAAATCCGGAAGGCGACAACCTTGGCTGCGGTTTTCCTTATCCTTGGAGTCGTCATTCTTGGAACACTCGGGTACAAGAGGTGCGTCGTGATGGAAGACCATCAGTATTCGACTAGAAGTTCCTTGAGCGGCAAACTTGATGATGATGAGTTTTTATGGCGCAAGGGCATCTCTGGCCACAGAGCGCCATGGCACAAGGTATTTTCGAATCCTCAAGGTGGGGTCTAGGACCCATTTCCCAAGCATTTCACCCTAAATAAGCCGAACACCAGACAAGAAGAAAGCTTGTACCTATTTTATCACCGGTGGATACCCGGGGCACTGGGGATCGAACCTTGCACCTCCCGCATGCGAGGTGGTTGCTCAACTACTTGACCACCGCTGCGGCCAGCGGCAAACTTTGGTTATTTGCGCCTTCAGTAAAACACGAAGTGAGCAAGTGAGGGGAAAACCTAAAGGTGGCTGCCAACGTTTCGGCAATAGCACTTGTCTTCGTCTGGTCCTCTTATAGAATTGTTGGCAACCACCCTGAGGCTTTCCCCTCGCTTGCTCACTTTTCTGCGCATTGAGAAACCATTTGCCTGCCCTCTCTCTACCATGGACTTCAGTATAACATTTCATGTAGTAAGATAAGCATAGAATTCAGCTGGTTGCTCTTCAGAAAGCACTGGGCCGAGCGTTCGCTACAGCGTGCTTATGACTAAAATGGCCCCAATGATAAAAAAAATGCAAGAAAAACGCAAACGCTGGTCGTTTTCAAGGGCAACGGAGGCGTGAAAATTGGGGGGCACAAGCTCCGCTTTAAAGGGAGGACACGATAGCCTTAATGGGTTCCTTCGGCTGCCTGAGGTCCTATTTGTTCGTGAGATTTATCAATTAAAGAAACTTCAGCACGTTTCATCACTGCCCGTGAAGTGTACACTGAGTGCGGTCCTTAGTGCGAAAATTAGGGACTTGCCAAAGAGCAATTTTATGAGACGATAAACACGTGTAAACGCAAGCACTATTTGCTGCACTACTTATTTCACGAATTCGCTAGTTGTTTACCGCGGCGGCAGCGTTTCGACGGCGGCGAAAAGCTTGGGCGCCCGTGTGCTGTGCAATGTCACTGCACTTTAAAGGTCCCCAGGTGGTCGAAATTATTCCGGAGCCCTCCACTACGGTTCTATCTCTTCCTTCTTTCAGTCCCTCATTTATGCCTTCCCCTACGGCGCGGTTCAGGTGTTCGCCGAGATAAGTGAGAAAGTGAGACAGATACTGCGCCATTTCCATTCCCGAAAAACCATTTTTAGCAGTTTACTAGGCGCATTCAGACCTGTCCAATTATTTATTTAACCTCTTGGGAGCCAAAGGTAACACGAAACGGCTACAACGGTGTCTTTTCTCGCGCTCGCTCCGTGCGCATTCTTCATAGCATTTGCAGTAGAACCTTTGTCTGGGCTGCGCAGAGTTGAACTTCAACAGCCGGACGACGCTTCCCATCGTATTGAACACTTTCACGTACAGCCATGCACAAACGTTTGCGGGATGCAGGTTCGTGGAAAAGCATTTACTTCAAAGCGACCGAACAAAGGAGGTGAACAAAAAGCATTCAAGCGATAGGGGCAAGCATGCTTCATTCTCTCGAATAATTCCACCTCACTGGGCAGCCAGACACGACGAAAATAATATCTTTCCGCGAATCGGCATCTCGCAAACTTGCTACAACTGTGCAGCCATGGATAAAATAATATCCACCACGCTTCGGCGTCCCAACTCTTCCCTGCATTTCGGAATAGAAATATAGATATTTGCTTCTTTTATATGAAAGTGAGCGAGCGGAATCTCCCTGCATAGTAACGTCTGTTGCTGGGCTAGTTGGATATGCATGTTATGCTTTAAGAAATAAGGCACTACAAAACCCACGAGACGAGACAGGATGAAGATGGAGGCGCCGATATCGTGTGTTTTGTAGCGCCTTATTTTTTTGAAGTGTATTCCTGCACAGCTTTAAAACAACCACTGAATTTCGTTAAATAACACGCCAGAAAACCTTCACTGCCATAGCAGGATTCGTATTCTTCTTTCCACGACGACGCATGCCTGGCTAGGTACCAATTTTGTTGAAGCGCCGTCTGGTGACGAAAGAGCCTCAGCTGGACCAAAGTGCTGCAACTGTACGAATGACGGAAATAATATCAGTGCTGACAGTACTTGCCGTAATCAAACTCGAGCGAGACACATGGAGTTTCGCGTAAACGTTAGATCTCCGTTCTGCAAGCGAAAACATGAAGCGAAGAGAACCTCTACTCGCAGCAGCAGCAGGTGCCCAGCCGGTCTGTAAGTGGCGCCGTCCAAAAAAAAAGAAAAATAAAGCAATAAGCAAAGCGAACTCCTCACTCTCGTCTCTAAAGCGACGGCTATAAGGAGCCAATCATCACTCAGAAGAGAGCAGATTAGAAAGGCGAGATAGAGGAAAGTGGGAGAGAGTCGGCGCTGCGGCAATAGTTCAAAGAATGGCGGTACTTTTAAAATCGATGGACTTTACCAGGGTCTAGGCTGGCGCGCCGTTTCTTGATATGCTTGTTCACAACACGCTACCTGTGTGCCGCTGACTGGCAGCTGGCCCTTGTATTTTGCTTTTTTACCTATTCTTACACCATCGTATTTGCATGCCTAAGTCAAAATGATAATTATTTCGCAGTGAGGCACTCGCTAGAAATTATTTTGGATATGCAGAAACTTAGTTGTACATAACATTGATTTTTTTCTGTAAATTCTTTTTGACGGAAGAGGCTGTGCTGTCTTAGAAGTTTCCTTCCAAGCTGATTTCAAAGAAGCGATGGGGTTTGCATAAGCGCAGCTACATAATCGAGTAGAAAGAACGTTTTAATGCGACTTAGTTGGGGACTGAACAAGCGTGGCTTTTTGTGCTATTTCTTTCGTGTTTTAGAGTAAATGGTTTTCCAGCGTCGTCCTGTATTTCCTCTCACGAAAACATGTGACTTTTTTCATGTCTTCCCCTCTGACTTGCGAAAGTTTAAGCCTCGTATGCTATTCCATATGAAGAAACGTTCACAGTTTATTTCGACTGCAGGCTCCAGAATCCATCTGGCGTTAAGGCTGCACCACCGTGCGAAGATCTCACACGAGCTCCGGTAAACCAAAGCGGCCGCAGCGGCGATCACCATGGCGAGAACAGCGAAGTTTCTTTACGAGAAAAGGACTCCTGGGGAGGCTCCGAAACGGACAACCCTCGGTCCCGGATGCACTCTTTTACCGTGAGCACCTCACGAAACAACGCAACCGCCAGCCACCACAGGCAGTTGGCACGCTCCACTCGAAGCACTACAGGCATCGAAGCCAACAAAGAAGCTCGGATTACGTCTGTTCGTCAGTGCACCAAACACGCTAATATCAGACCTCAGTCAAGCAGAGTGCTCCTACCAGACCTTTCTGGCGCTATGAGGAGAATTCCGGCGCGTAAATGCTTTGTATCCGACGCTGCGGAGGAGCAAGCAGCTGAGCCTTCAGTCCAAAGTAACGTGAAGGCAAACTCAGCAGGCACAGCAAACGGGATAACGAGAAAAACAAAGCTTTTGCCGGTAAGAAGAGGATCGACTGCGTCAGCGAGCAAGCTCGTGCCGTCAAGCCCTGCGACAAGGTGCAGTGATCTGAATTGCTATTCTGGGCCTCTGGCACCTGCCATGCTTGATCACGGGAACCTACAGGGCATCCCTGAGAGCGGAAAGTCCTGCTTTTGTGAAAACAATGATCATGATGCCGAACCCCACTCAAATTTTCATGCGAGACCACTCGAATCTGACAAGTTCAGGGAAAGCGAACTTCGAGGAGGGGCTCCTAAAGCGTTTAGGTCTGATGGCAGTGGAGTTGCAGTTCACAAGCAAATAGAGCGTGTTGCTTCAGATCAACCTGCGCCGTTGTCTACTGATCAGGACGAAGAGGGAGAAAATGTCCCGTGTTGTGGCGCCGACTGCGGCCACATACACTTTTACGGGCCTTCTGTCGAGTCGCTGACCACCTTCGGTTGGCGCACCGAGTCCTGCATGAAGCTGCACCCCGACACAGGCGAAGAACATGAGAACCCTCGCTGTCTCCGCACATGCAGCCAGCCGACCTGGTTTTACGGGCACGTCCCCGTAAAGATCCCTGACCGCAGAGCCAGGACCTGCGAAGCTTTCTCTGTCCACCATGACGCAGCAGGGTCCAAGGTTATAGAGGCTCCTCTGCTAGAAACTGCCTTTTTGAGCCGACTACCATGGTTGCCTCTGGTCAATGCCACTCAGAGGCCCGGGAGTGGGGACTACCCTAGGCGGGGTCGAGGGGCTCCCGCCAGCAGCACGGCGTGCAGTGCTGCACCGTCAACCGAAGCGGGAGCATCGGTAACCCGCTTCCAACCCTTAACGTTGCCTGGACCCCGTAGCACGCGCGAGCAGATCCACGGAAGCCCCCCTACCCATGCGAGGTCGACCATGGGTGGCGCTTACCAGAGTGGCCTGCACGTTGAGCGAGTGGCTCGGGCATCCCGATTTCCCCATGGGCAAGCCCTTGACTCAGTGTTAGAGGATGCAGCCTTGCGTACGCACTCTCCGACGGCTGCAACCTCCCGCTGAGCGGGCGCACACTGCATAGGTATCACAGCGACGTCTCACGTTATTTCTGATAATCTGAAAGTGATAATTAAGTAATTAGGCAGCTGCCGTCTCTCAAAAATGCCAGGCGAAACTGCTATTCGCTTGTCGTGCAGTAACTGTAGTCGCCATAGACTTGAGGCGTATACTATTTTACTTACAGCTCTCGATAATGAACACATTCCATGGTGAAACTTTAAGAAGCAGTCGAACGAATCGCCGCACTGTGCACATAAGCTGCAAGCACTGCCGTGCAGTGAAGAGACCTAGTATGCAGAAAATGGCAGTCTTGAATGCTTCGAAGCCTTTGTTAATTGTGCTATTTGACTAGAGCTATTGGGCTTGCCTTTGGCATGCACGGATTCCCCGATCTGCACCCAGTACCGAAAAGTTCAAAAGTGACAAGATGCTCTTCTGATTCTGTGAAAAAAATTTTTGCTGATGATTAAGGGTAGCAAATTTACTGACTAAGCGGCTCGAGCCATCGATTTTTGACGCAGCTAAGTATACAATAAGCAGTATCAGAACTGAAAGAAACTTCGCCTAAAGGGTATGGCATGCAAGGGTCGTCGGAAAGATAAGAGAACGACAGAGCTCTGAAGTTCTCAAATGACTGGCAATGCGAAACCAGTATTGCATCTCCAAGATATAACCCTATGAGATGCGCTAACCACTTTTCTTAACCCCTTACCCGGGACAAGCTCGCACCAGCACATTTCATCGGCCATTTTTCCTCAGAATAGCCATAAACTGGAACGGCATTAAACAAGAAATGGTCTTTCATCATGAATCCCCAACGCTCCCTTCGTCTTCCCATTACCGATGCCATTCTCCTTTCCATAGCTCGCTACAATGTCCTCAACAAAATTTCGTCTTTTCATTAGCTTCCACGTTTCTCATCATAGGCCAGGACGGGCAAAATACACCTCGTATATCCTCAACAGATCCGAGCGAAAAATGAGCTTTGGGTGTTCTCATCAATGTATAAATAATATTTGGAGTCCTGCGTGCAACAGTTTGTCCTGCATGAGTTTTCCCCCTGCTCTTGGCTTCTGGAGTTTCTGTGTGTAAAGGAACATGCAATAAATTCTTATTATTTATATTTTAGTTAAATCCATGCCGAATACGTATTTCAATGAAAATGACAACTAATCTGAAGGTAAAGAAGAAGAAACGTGGGAACAATTTTCCCACTGGGAGCAGAAATCGTTAGACACAGCAACCAACTTCATGGCTTCTCATTATACCACTTTTGCGCAGTTCACGTGAAACTGACAACGCGCGAGCTAGGTGTGTGTACTCTGTGGCTTCCGATACCAATTAGGGTGCAGAATAAATATATTTTTAATTCTTTAAAAAGTGAATGTAGATTATAATGTACGCTAGATCTGACGAGTGTATACTTTACCTTCAAAAAATACTGATGACCTGCACTCCACCA
The DNA here is from genome assembly GCF_052857255.1 of Amblyomma americanum. Classification (NCBI taxonomy): domain Eukaryota; kingdom Metazoa; phylum Arthropoda; class Arachnida; order Ixodida; family Ixodidae; genus Amblyomma; species Amblyomma americanum. The sequence goes on along the minus strand of NC_135507.1, from coordinate 100,640,674 downwards.
CATTTTTATTAATACGAAAGCATTACTTGGTTACGTTGGCGAGGTCGTGTCCGCAAAATGTGTCGGCAGCCGTTGTGTCGCTCTCAGAACAGTTAGGGTCAAAAGAATGGCTGTTACCGATACAGGAGGATGTGAGGATGATGTGCGATGAAATTTGGTGTCGTTAGGGTTATTAGTTAATTAGAGCCAAAATGTCAAAAAATGTCAAAATAGCACGGAAGTCGATATAGTGATTGGACGGGAAAACAACCATGGACAACAAAATAGTGGCAAAATCGGCAAACGATCGGAAAAAGTTTGAAATGGATTGAAATGTGTTTCATGAGTGATAATTAATAGAGGAAAAAATTTGATTGACATGGAATAATTAGAAGCAAAAGTCATCGATGGCCGAATAGGTTGGACGGAGATATATTAAGTGGACGAAAAAGCAGCAATGAGCGCGAAATTTGAAAATCAAACTGAGAGTGAGCTGAAAGGCGGATTTATTTACAGTAGCTGTACGTACCACCTTCTGAAATCATCCTTAGCAGAGAGGCGAAGAGTTATCCTCGAAACACATCCTTACGCATTCCTCTGGGTAAGCAGACTTAACTGCCCTCAGAATTTTGTTATAGTTATTCGCCCTCCGTGGTCCATCTGTTGTGGGCACCTCCCTTCAAAGTCTCGCATTGCTGGAAACTCTTGACTACAGCACCGCGCACGACATGTGCTGATTCTCGACCACCGATGAACCATTGACCCGGTGTACCGACCCTGCTTATAACCCGCTATGAAAATCCCGAGAGGGATTTCACACGTCGAGGACTGAGAGTTTGTCATTCATGTTTTATTTTCAGGTATACCGGAGTCTTCCATTGTACAGCCGTCACTGCTTTCTTTTTCTTGATCCAGCCAGAAGGAAGCTCTTTGAGATGCGCACATCCCCAGGTGTGCCAAGTGGAGGAACACTCCAGTGCCTGTGCAGAGTAAAATGAATTTGATTTATAAAGAAAAAGGCAATAAGACGAACATAAAATCCTTCCGACCGATTACGATAACATGTTACATATAGGCTGGAAATGCAGGCTGTGAAAATAGAAATGCAGTCATGGGTAGAAAGTAATAGAATACTCGGAGAACTTCAGAACGGGTTCAGAAATGGTAGGCGCTTAGATTACTGCCCGTTCGTGCTTACCCAGTGCATAGCAATAGCTAAGGCAGAAAACAGACCTCCGTATTTAGCCTTCCTGGACATAAGCGGCGCATACGTCAACGTGAACAGGGAACTCCTGTGGAATATATTAAAAGGTGAAGGTGTCTGTCATGAGGTAATTAATTTTATGCAGGAAATATATCGAGAAAATGAAGTTGAAATAACATGGGAAGGAATTAAGAGTACAACAACTGTCCAGACACACAAAGGGTTAAGGCAAGGTTGTCCTCTATCACCGCTGCTGTTCATGCTTTATATCAGAAGTATGGAAAGAAGGCTACAAGGAAGCAATCTAGGTTATGATCAGTCGTACACATTAGGCGGAAAGGTTGTTGAGCAACCACTACCGGGTTTAATGTATGCGGACGATATTGTACTGTTAGCAGATAGCCAGGAAGATTTGCAAACTTTAGTGAATTGCTGTGCAGACGAGGGAGACAGTCTAGGTTTCAGTTTTAGCGCAACTAAGTCAGGTGTGATGGTTTTCAACGGCACAACTGATCAGGAGCTTACAGTACAAGGCCATGAAATACCCCGAGTGGCCGAATACAAATATCTCGAGGTATGGGTAAACAAAGGGCATATGTACACGGAAAAGCACGAACAGTCTCTCATAGCAAAAGGGCGAAGAGATGTCGGGATAATGAAACATAGGGCATTGTGGGGGTACAACAGGTATAAAGTCCTCAGAGGTATTTGGAAAGGAATAATGGTGACGAGGCTTACTTTCAGGAATGCGGTTCTATGCTTAAGGGCTGAAGTTCATTCGCGATTAGAAGTAAATCAGAGAACTGTTGGAAGATTAGCACTAGGTGCCCACGGTAAAACCACAAACGAGGCAGTGCAGGGGGATATGGGCTAAGCATCGTTCGAAGCACGGGAAGCTCAGAGTAAAGTACTACACGAAGAACGCCTGAAGAAATTGGATGATAACAGGTGGGCAGCTAAGGTATTTGAATACCTGTACAGAAAGAGCGTTGACACACAGTGGCGGAAACGAACTACAAAACTGGCCAGTAAGTTTGCCAGAGACGAGGAAGGAGAAAGAAAGAATATTAAACGACAGGTTAGAAACGTCGAAGGTAAAAATTGGATAGATTCAATGGAAAAGAACCATAGTGTAGTACTATATCGATGCTGGAAAAGGTATATCAGGAAGGAAATGTTTTCTGATAACTCAAGATGCAGTGCCCTCCTCTTTGAAGCATGGTCAGGGTGTCTTAGAACGCGCAGCTACAAAAAGAAATTTAACGAAGAAGATGACACATGTGCTGTGTGTGGTAAATCTGTAGAAACAATAGAACACCTCATTCAAAAATGTGATGGCATCAATCCCAATGTCGATGCAGGCGCAGTCACTCTTCCTGAGGCCTTAGGGTTTAGAGATAACAATAGTCATGTAAATAAATCTGCGGTGGAAATTAGCAAAAAGCGATTGGAGGATTGGTGGCAAAAAAGCAGAGAGGTGACATAAGTTTTAAAGTGTAGGAAGACGTTTTTAAAGAAAACGGCGAATTTTATTAACAACTCACAGCAGAGTTAAACAAAAATAAAGGAAAAAAATAAGTGTAGTGGCAGCAACCACTGCCCCGTTTCAAAGGGGACGCTCCTACTTTCCATCCATCCATCCAGCCACGTTCTTTGCTGTTCGCGTTTCTGTTCATCGCGATCGTTCGTATTAACGTAACGAGCAGCGACTGCACTGCCTTTTTTTCGAACCACACGCAAGAACAAATTTCTCAGATTCTTACTTAGTGACCGCTGCATGAATTGACTACTCGGGACGACAATGAAGCCTTTCGTCTAGGTGCACCCAAGTTCCTTGCGAGGTCTATACACCATGTCGCCGCACATTGAAGAGGGAGTGGCGTTTAGTGCACGTGGATCAGTGGCATCAAAGGAGTGTTCAATACTGCTTATCCCTTTACGCGACAATGATAATCTGGTCTTTTGTGTCCCGAAAGATTCGCGTATTGATATCACGACAGATTCACGTGAACGAGGCGCCGTCGGTGTCGAGAAAAATGCGTCACACGCACACCGCCATGTCAACATTATACTGCGCAAACAATGAATGGTCATTCGTTGCTTCCGCACGTATTGGCGGCTTCAGTAAGACGTTCAACGCAGCATGTTGCTGCCAAGGATTATGTCCAGTCTCTAGTATCACGACGAGCGCGCGTAAAGGAGCAGACGGTATTTTGGCGGCTGCGGGGAGGCCGGCGCGTCACGCACCGCCATGATGGCCCGGTGGAGCTAGGCCTCTCGCGGATTGGCGGCGCAGAAGAAACAACACCAAGCGTTCGGGTAACGTCCTGGAGGCTGCAGAGGCAGAGTCTGTGCAGCACGTTGCTGCGCAAGGCGGCGGTGATCTGGTGTTTTGTATAATGACAAACGAGCGTGAAGCAGCAAAAGCAGAGGCGAGAAGCGAGCAAGCAGCGACGAGGAAGCCCGCATCGGCACTTGCAGGCACTGCGAACCGGCAGCGCTGAGAAATCAGCTTTTAAAATCTTTTATGGCCTGAAGAAGTATCCAAACGGACTTACTCCTGTTCCGGATAGTAATAAATAATGTAAATGCTCTATTTTACTCCTTGCTTTCGTCAAAGCAGTAAAAAAGGGGATATTTCCTCATGTCAACCGTTTACTGCTGGCGGCCCTATATTATGATAAGCAGTTTAAAAAATGATGGGCAGTCAATTATGCGCCTATTCGGCTAATGCATGTTCGCAGTGTAACCGGGTTTCCGCCGAAAAACCGACCTAGTGCGCCCTTAGCTATGAGTGCGCTGTCTTACCACGGTAGAGTTAAGGCTCCCATTAAGCAGAAAAAGCGTTGTCGTCCTGTCGGCGTGGTTGTGCAGCGAAAGTTATGTCACATATGACGTCACTGCTCACGTGATGTAGCATCTGGGTTTGTGGAATAAAAGTGATTAAGAACACGGCATGTAATGTGAATTAATGGTCACTGCATGTCTCAAGTGATACATCTTTATAAAGTAAGCGTTCTCCGCTAACAGAAAAACTTCAAAAATTTTTGTCAGGATTTGAAGCGGCGTGACTTGGGTTCAAGTCAGAGCTATCCCTACACCTCGCAGACACGCTTGTACGGCCTTGGTACACGCAGGCTTACACGTCTAACGTTTGGTCTTTCAAGCACTGTCTACGACTGTGTGCTAACGAGCATGCGTGTAATTAGAGAGGTTCTAATTACGCAACTAGTAACTAGGCGAGCAGGAAAGTGCATGTTGGTGTTTCATTTCTTTGTTTGACGGGCACACTGGCGTCGGCATGCGGCGGCCACTGGAAAACACCCGCGGCCGGATGCACGCCGCTGTCCCATGAGATGGCTCATGGGAAGCAGTCTCCGAATGCAGAACCTGCGTTGAGAAGATCGGTGTCCTTGTCTGCCGAGTGATATGCCAAGAGGACTAGAGGCAGCCCATCGCTAGCAGTGCAGGGCAGTCAACCCAAACGCCCTTGTTGCTGCTGCTGTTGTTGCCTCAGAAGAGATGGCCCATACAGGGGGGGGGGGGGGGGGGGGGTGATTGGCCAGGGTTTGCTGCAGATCCAAGCAGGAGAAAAGTCATCCAGGCCTATCTCGAAACAAAACATCAGCTCTGAAAGAAAACATAATTTCTGCGTTGCATGAACCACGCCACATGCGCGTACTCATGCCTTGACCCGGTATGCCAATGAAATATTATCCTTCAAGCAGACCACACACCCCTTGCAATCGCAGTACTTTGCTCTGGGACAAGTATAAACGTATCAAGGTCACCTTAGCGACCAGTTCGCATCTGATCAACGTGTCCTGTTTTCCATGCAAACTTTATTGTAGCGATAGCTGCACTACGCCAGCCACTTCGCGAGGTCAGTGTCGCTGCGCGCTGAACCAAGTCAAGGTGGTGTTGGCTGAACCGTGGCACCACCGCTCCGCCAGCTGTGCGCATGCGCGGAGTGCCCTCATAGCCCGCAGCTGGGGTGCGCGCCGCGCGCCTTGCCACTAAGCTGACGGCGGAGCAAACGCCGCCCGCCTCGTCAGTTGTGCGCATGCGCGGAGTGACGTCAGAGCACGCAGCTGGTGTGCGCGCCGGGCGCCTACATTACGCTAGCATTTCCAGCCTTCAGCGCGGCTATAGTGAACTAGTTCACTGTAGCGTGGCGGCGCCGTGGCAACCGTGGCAGCTGCCGGTGGCGTGGCACGCCGGCGAAACCGAGTGGGGGAGGAGTGGGGAGAGGGGGAGAGTGAATTCACGTCCCGGGACGAAGATGAAGAAGGAACGCCCAGTGGAACGGAGAAGTGAAAGACTGCAATTCGACTGAGCGAGTTCCACTCGGCCAGCTGTAGCTATCGCGTAACTACAGGCTTAACCAGAGTTTAACCACCGTCATTTTTTTACTACCCAACCCAAGAATGTGGAATGCTTACTTTTATCTGGATTCTATGCGGTCAGTACTCCCAATGCTCACATTGCTGAAGCAGCCATCATGCATGCGTTTCTTAATTTTTTTGGTAGTCAGCAAGATGATTGCTCACAGCGGGTAGATGTCATCGCTGTCAGTTTGGGCGGTTATTGTGCTTCATCGAATAATACTTTATTATCTGGCGATCAGAACGCCTTGAACACTTTATCGGTGGAAAGGTTTAACTACCGACAGAACCTTAGGCATTCCTGGTCGTTACGACAACTCCCTAAAAACAATTAGTTGAACCGTCAACATCAAGTTAGTAGATTTGTCACACACGAAAACAACCACCGAGCCTTTAGGTAGGTCGTTGAACGGTTCCGTATTGTAGTTCACAACCTGATGTTTAACAATGCCGCCACTCCTCAGGCATTTCTGCTATTTGCCACCATCTAAATGTGGGCACGGGACCGGGAAGATAATATCACGAAAAACTAAAATTATTACATGGCAAAGTTTCTAGAAGTACGCTTGTCTCTATGTGTGAGCTCACGTTTGTTGGTATTAATGTGAGTCGACTTGCGTTGTTTCCAAAAGTAGTTCCCTCTACCGACTAGCCCGTCAAATCCGTAGTAAGGTATCACCTGAGATAACTACTTCACGGCAGTACAACGCCATAGTCTCACAGGCGAAAATTACCGTCTGCTTTGCCAACGGCGACAGACAGGAAATAAAAATTCCTACTTGAAAGGCACCAAGGCTCCTGGAATGACTAATAGCACGCTGGCAACCACACATGGCTGTATTGGAGGCATAAACTAACGAAGATATATTGATGGGGGAGCCACCGATGATGAACGGCACGGGGGAAAAGCCCGAATGAAGAAACCCTGTCAGAAAAAACGTCACACATGAAAGAATGAGACAGAAGGATTGGCAGAAACTAAAAATGAATAAAAAGCGACGGGTCTGGTTTTCCCGCCCCGCTCCCTTTAAAGAAGCAGTGAGGAAAAATACACATAGTAGACGCCGCGAACTGCAGGCAGCAGAAAGTGGCAAAATTTCAGGGAAGAAAAGCTAAGTGCTCCCCTTCGGGTTGGGACATGGTAACAGAGCTATTGAGGGAAAAACCTATAGGGAGGGCGAACGACAAAATGAACAGGGGAGATAAGGTGAGTAACGAGAGGGAAAGGGGACTATTCGAGCATTATAAGACGTATGCAGGAGAGTGCTACCATAGCCGAGCCTGTGTGGGGACCACCGAGTCGTTACTTAAACAGCAAGCGGCTTTATTTTTCATTTTAATTTCCCAGCGCTCTTCGCGGCTTCGTCGGAGTTGAATTATTCAACTGCATTGATTTGGCCTGACAATTTGTCGTGCGGGTTACGGGCCGTCCATTTTTAGTGGAGGAAAAAGTATATAACTTAGCAAATGCGGAAAAATTCCACAATGCGAAGTCAGTGAAAAAAATAAACGCTTAGGGGCGCCGAAAGTAAATCGAAGAAAAAACAGTTTTGTTGAGGAGCCGACACTAGTCCTGAGGAGCTGAAGACAAATTGTGACGGGGATTTTCCTGTTTAGGTGAAATTTGTATTCCGAGACTTATTGGCTGAAGCTCTGCCTCTCTGGCTAAAGATTTCTTCAGATGTAATGTGGACCATGGTGAAAACGCATGCTAATAAACTGCTGTTTGTTAAAAATACCCATGAGAAAATTAAAAAGACTGCAAATGGAAAACGGAAAAAACCCACTTCATTTGCTAATGCGCATAAAAAGATGGCTCTTTTTGTCGTACCGCATTGATATTATTATCCTGCTGTAAGCAGGAGATATATTGCAAAGTGTAATCAATTCCGGTTTAACAATTATTTCATGTGCAGCTCTAAAAAATGGCTTCATTATGACTTCAACATTGGATACGTCGTCGCATACTTTAGTCAATAGAGCTGAGATTACGGAGAAAGGAAATCTCAAGAGAGGCCCTCGTTATCCGTGCTGTGCGCCAAAAAGTGTGCCGGAAGTCACGCGCTTTCGGAAGGACTACTGGGAGTCTTTGGCCGACTGCGCAGCCAATGGTAACGCTAGGCGTAGCGGCATCGTCTGCTAAGGCGTGGACAGCGCAAGCGCGCTGCGACCGCGGCCAAGTAGGGGATTGGTGCGGGAACAAGGGGGAGCCTTTAAAAATGTGACCTAAAGGCCTCTTCTGAATTCGTTCCTGTCTCCTTAGCTGAGGCGTACACACCAGAGGTTTTCTGGTTATAGCAGCCATATGGATGCTCAGCAAAGGTTGCCCGAGATAGAAGCATGCCGATTTCTAAGAATAGGCTGTCAACTTCGGTGCATAACCACACTGAAAGGGTGGTTTTTTGCCCTATTGTCACAGAAAGCATACATACCTTTTTTCAATCAGAGCTTTGAATACCTCATCAGTTTTGCACTCCAAAGTGACCAGTGCAGGTCTTCAGTTAGGCAGCGTGTTCGTTTTCCTCCTTGCCAAAGAGGTACCATCTATTCTCTGCACTTTTCTTGTGGAAAAAAGTATGTCGACAAGACTGGCCACTGTCTTAATCAAAGCTTATAAGAGCACTTAGACAAAGTCGCACGCGTGGCCACTGCAGGCTACGTAGCCAAACATCGCCGGGACTGCAAAGCAGAAGATTACAGCGCACTTTGTGAACTTTTGCACAGAATGCAATATTGTAGGAAAAATTCGGGACGCACTAAAAAGAAGATAGAGGTAGAGAGATAAAAAGAGGACAGACTGGTAGATGTTCTAATCAATAGGCACGTGAACGCAGTCAGGCATTAATTAGAAACTGTGGTGGCCACCTAGTAACCATTGAAAGAACTGTGAAGGCAAGGGTAACGGTAAGAAAAAGTGCCTTGCACTCCGATCTTTCATAACACCAAGTTTTTGTTCAGATTCAAAGACAAGACCGAACGGGAACTCATCGAAGCTTTCACAGTATATAAACAGGTGAAAACTGTATCAGCACTCCGTTTAGTTCCCTTTCACGGAGAGAAACTTTTTTTTTGTGAAGGTCACATAATTTTTTGGCTTGTTCCATGTCCCATACCTGGCTGTGAACTGTTATTGAGGCACGCAAATCTATTTTTTCACTTTGTTTTAATGTTCGCCTCTACACTTGTTCTTCGTTATTTTCATCCTGTCATGCTTGTTTTTACATTCTTGAGACCGTGCTATTCTCCTATCACGCGCGGCTGTAATCTAATTTTCAGGTCCGAAAATGTATTATTTCATCTCGTTTTAATTGTTCACCTATAGACTTGTTGTTTCCATAAAGTGATGCCTGTTTTTAGATTCTTTATACCATGTTTTTTATCTTTTCACCACCGCCTTTATTTTCGTTTATTGTTCTTTTCTATTCTGCCGTCTACACTGCCGCCTTGCGTTTAATTTTTCTCTATCCTTACCTTTATACAGTTTGATTGTTAGTCTCTAACCTCGTTTTTACAATGTGCCTTGGCTTTAGATCTTAGCAACATGATGTCTGATTGTCCACTTGTTTTTTCTGGCCTTCCTCAATGATATGGTTTTGTTTCTTCTGTTCTGTTTGCCCAAGGAAAAAAATTATGATCAGCGTGTGCTACCTGTTATTAGCATATGTGCGTTTTGACACAGATGCTTTCGCGCGCCTGGGTTCCGCGCTTATATAGCATGTGCTTACGTTCATCAATGAGCATCTGGAAGTCGGCGCCCGTGGTGTCGTTTTCGTCCCTAGCCTCCTGTCCTTGTCTTATTCGCGCTGTCCTATCTATTAATGACATGAACCAACTAGACCGCAAGAACGCTCTACTACGGAATTTATATACATTTCTCGCGAGAACAGTGCATTTTTTAAACAAGGGCTTGCAGGAACGGGATGGACACTTTTAAGCAGTGCACTCCCAGGTGCCCTTTCACAGCTCCGTAAAAGGTATTAGAATGGTCGATCTGTCTTTCATTAAGGCTTCGCCCGGTTTACCCGACGTAGGCTTTGCCACAGCTAAAGAAAATTCTGTACGCTACATCAACTTTGCATGCGACAAATGGTGACTGGTGCTGGAATGTGCAGGCGCTATCACGCTGCAGAAGCACTGAATCTGTGACACACCTTGGAAAGCTTGTCGGGTGCGCCGAAAACACACTGCCCTATCTTCTAGAGCCAGTGAGAAATTTCGTGCAGCTATCCTTTACGCGCGTTCCCTGGCTTACTGCACCCGCGTCAAGTTGGTCCCTGAAGGGATAAAGGTTCTCATGGGGTTTTGTAGCGATAGCTACATTACGGTAGCATTTCGAGCCGTCAGCGTAGCGGTGCCGTGGCTGGTCACGTGGTTCGTCACGTGGTTGGTCGCGCCGCCGGCGATAGCAAGCTGCGACAGCTGTGCGCATGCGCCGTGTCAAGTGGGACGAAGATGAAGAAGGAACGCCCAGCGAATCGGAGCGGCGAAAGACTGCCTTTGCAATTTGACTGACCGAGTTCACTCGGCCAGACGTATAGGTATCGCGTCACTACAGGTGTAACCAGAGCTGAACCACCACCAATTTTCAACCGCCGCTTCACTATGACACAAGAACTATGAAGATCCTACGGTCCCAGTGGCAGCGCCAAGCACGTTTCTAACTCTGTATATGCAGCTCCACTGCTTCAAGGGTGAAACTGGTTTACTGGTTTACTGATTTATGGGGGTTTAACGTCCCAACGCGACTCAGGCGATGAGAGACGCCGTAGTGAAGGGCTCCGGAGATTTTGACCACCTGTGGTTCTTTCACGTGCACTGACATCGCACAGTACACGGGCCTCTAGAATTTCGCCTCCATCTAAATTCGACCGCCGCGGCCGGAACCGAACCCGCGTCTTTCGGGCCAGCAGCCGAGCGCCATAACCACTGAACCACCGCGGCGGCTCAAGGGGGAAACAGAAGGAAGCTGCTATATTCTTTAGTTATAACTGAATACAGCTATCTTCGACCCCTTGAAAACCAGCACACAGTTTTAAAGTGGATTACAATCACCAAGCTCATGAAACAAGTGTTCCGCTTCATTTATGTCCGGCGACTTGGGCAGCCCCGAAGACACGCGGGGCTACACAGGAAAATTTTAATTCTTGTAAACCGCCCGCCCTTCCTTATGGTTCAAAGGTCGTGATCCGGCATAGAATTGCTGTCTGGAAAGTCCTGGCGTGACTCGCACCCATCAATAACGGCTTTCAGAGCAGCGTGTTTTCTGTTTGGTTTCTCGCAGCCCAGACCAGACGGCTCGTTAAGGAACCCATTAAAACGATTTGAATCGCGTGTACCCTCGACAACATGAAAGCGCACCTCCATAATCAAGGCGCACTAAACGATTTAGTTTATCGCCAGCGCTCACGTGACGTCGTTCTTCACGCTCGTTTGTGCTACAAAACAAGACCGGTTTATTTCCTAGAAAAAGGGCGTGGTAGTTTATTTTGTATCTCGTTCTCAGCGCTAAAGAATGTATTACAAATCTTCACGCTGTAAGCCTGGGCCAAGGCAGCCTAGCACCTCCTGAGCCTAGTCTATTATTTGTAAGACCTCAAACATTGTGGTGCAATTCATCTTTCGGACTGTGCACGTGTTGGTTAATCGTTAGAAAAACGCTGAGGCCTTAGGGGTAACGGAACAAAGACGAATACTTTGGTTATGTCTATGCACTCTGCGAAAGTAGGTTTTTAGAAGGGCAAATCAGCGGGAACCGTTCATACGCATTTGATGGTAAGGTGATGGGCTTGATTTCTTTTGGATTAGTTTCTTTTTTTGACTAGTTTCAAAGATGCTTATAAAAGACTCGATTTAGCTTCAAACGCGTGTTCAATGTTCGGCTGAGCGAAAATAGTGAGTATTTCTCTGTATTCACGTTTTTGTTACAAATTTATATCCGAAATTACTGCTGATTTGCCCGATAAATCACTACCTTATTTCGTCAAAAATTTTGGCGTTGTTACAGGCAGAGTAGCACATATGTAGAGTTGTAAAGCTTTCCATGCTCAAAAAGCCAAGCTATGCAAGGAATCCCGTTACGTCCAGTGCACAAATATCCAGCAACTCGTAATTTGTTGCAATTACATGTTTATGCTTTATGTGAACACAGATTGCGTGATCGTAAATTCTGGTAAACGTTTGCTTTAGGCTAAAATATTCGACAGCGAGCGTTGAATCCAACTTACTGGCAATTCACTTTTTAATTACAAAGAAACAAATAATGGTCACTAATAGAATAGTGCACGTTCCTCGCTTTCTACAAGAGTAGCGAGAGGAGAAACGAAGTTATTTCACGCCCTCTGACACAGTCTAACGTTTTTTGAGAAGCCCCCAAGGTGGACTGAATTCATCAAAAAAGTCAGCACCGTCAGCATCTACAATCGTTCAGCCGCACAACTAAAAAAAGAACAAAAAACATCGTAACCTTTTTCCCACCCGTATACCGGTGTTAAGATTGACGTGTAAAGTTCAATGGTTGCATTTTATACCTCGGGGGTTTTCCTCAATCTTCACACTAAACTTGTATTCCAGCAGAGGTCTTGATTTTTTCAACCTTGCCCCTACCATCAAAAGATGTCATCCTTATCTCAGTCGGCAGAACGGTTCCATCGATCACTCGTTTGGGGAAATGCAAGTATTGACTGAACTGCAAAACTTTCAGAAAGGGGCAGTTTTTCGTCGTGGGGCGCTTCGGCGATGTTAACTGCAATTAATAATTTGAAGCCTAAGCAGTGGATTACATTTTTCCTTATGAGCATATTGCATTCTCCTTGCAATGCTCTTCTTCCTGCATTGAACATTATCAGTTGTTCTGTTAAAAGTCATTCTTGTTTATTTAGCTTACTCTTGGAGTCCACTTTGGTTGCTTCGATAATTATTTGGCCCCCACATGCACGCGATCTATTTTACCGAGAAATAAAAACTAACAGTGCAGTTGCACTAGAAGGTCACCATATATTATAAACGATGTTTATAATCAAACAATGCAACACGGGCGTACAGATGCGGAAAGAAGCAGAACCCATTCTAACGTCATGGCCCTAACCTCAAGCTGGTTAAAGGAAACTGAGAGTTATGACGTGTTATTAGTGGTGACTGCTGCAATTTATAATGCACGCGCAGTGTTTTCTTTTTTCGGCTAGGGCAAGCGTCGTTCAAATTAAGATAGTGTGCCCTTTTACTCATGTTCGCATCTGTGCGCTAAAGCTTTCTTCGCCTATCTGGAAACAAAGTCCGCGGCTTTGCGCTCTCTCTTCCAAAAAGTAACAACGATAGCTTCACACAAGTGCTCCCCCCTCCCCCCACCCCCATGACCGTATAGGCTATCCTTGGACCAGATGAAACGCGCGAGAACAGGTCGCACATTTGCTCAGAAAATTGCCCTTCGGCATCAGGTGAAACGCGTTTCTTGCTTTGCAACGTGAAAAACACAGTTAAAGTAGCCGAAGAGTTCGACGCAATCTATACAGTAGCCAATGTAATCAGCACGTAAATGAGAGCGGCAGTAACACACAGCAATGGAATATACTGCCAGTAAAAAAAGAGGAAGTAACGAAAGCCTTAAGAGCAATACAAAGGGAAAAAAGCAGCTGGCGAGGATCAGGTAACAGCAGATCTTGAGAAGGACGCAAGGGAGATTGCGCTCGAAAAACTAGCCACCCTGTATACGAAATGCCTTATGGCTTCGACCGTACCAGAAGCTTGGAAGAACGCTAACATAATTTTAATCCACAAGGACTTGATAAATTGCTGACCGATCGGCTTACTGTCCGTTGCCAATAAGGCATTTACTAAGGTAATCGCTAATAGAGTCCGAGCAACCATGCACTTTAATCAACCAAATGATCAGGCAGGCTTTCGTAACGAATATTCACAATAAATCATATTCACACTCTCAATCAGGTGATAGAGTAATTCGCAGAATATAAGCAACCTTTATATATAGAGCCTTCATACATTACGAGAAAGCATCTGATTCACTCGAAACCTCAGCAGCCATGCAGGCATTGAAAATCAGGATATAGGAGAGCCTGATCTAAAAATATTGAGATATCTATAACGGTTGCACAGCCGCCATAGTCCTCCACAAAGTCGCCAATAAAATTTCAATAAGAAACGGTATCAGAAAGGGAGTCTCCATATTGCCAATGCTATTCACCGCCTCTTTACAGGAGTTATTCAGAGGCCTGGATTAGGAACATTTGGGAGTAAGAGTTAATGGAGAATGCGTTTGTAATCTGCGACTCGCCGATGCCATTGCCTGGCTGAGTCACTCAGGAGATTAATTACAAAGCATGACCAATGAGTTAGACAGGCAGAGCAGAAAGGTGGGTTTAAAAATTAATATTCAGAAAACCAAAGTAGGGTTCAACAGTCCAGAAAAAAAAAACAGCAACTTACAATTGGTAGCGAGGTGCTGTAAGTGGTAAGGGAATGCGTCTACTTAGTGGAAGAAGTTAGCGCAAAACTTAGACAGAGACCGAAAAGAAACACACCAGACGACAGACGAGCGCTGGTGGCCTGCGCAGGATAGCGCTCGTCTGTCGTCTGGTGTGTTTCTTCTCGGTCTCGGTCTAAGTTTTGCGCTAACTTCTTCCATATCATGCAAAGCCAACTTGCCCGACAACACGCTCTTCTGAACGTCTACTTAGGGCAGGTGATATTGCTCTCGTGATTCGGATATCGATCTCGTGATATCCGAATCACGAGAGCGATATAACGAGAAAACAAGAATGGGGTGGAGCGCACTTGAGAGATTCTCTCAGATTACGAATGGCAGTTTACCAGTATCCCTCAAAAGAAAAGTATATAATAGCTGTTTGTTACAGATAATCACCTATCAGGGAGAACCGTAGAGTTCATGACAAAGCAGGGGGTTATGGAAATGAAAATGATAGGTGTAACGTTAAGAGACAGGAAGAGGGCACAGTGGGTGATGGAACAAAGGCAGGTTGATAACATCCTTGTGGAAATCAAGAGGTATAACTAAGCCTCTGGAGGTCGTGCAACGCGAAGGCAAGGTAACCGCTGGCCCTTAAGGGTAACGGAGTGGATTCCAAGAGAAGAGAAGCGTAGCACGGGGTGGCACAAAGTGATATGGGCAGAGATTAAGGTGTTTGCAGGGACAGGGTGGCCGCAGCTGTTACAGGAGAAGGTTAATTGGGGACGTATGGGAAAGGCCCTTCCCCTGCAATGGACGTAGTGAGACTGATGAAGACGAATGAGAAGAAGCATCTCGGTGTAGTCTGGAGGGAATCCCAGAGATGGCTGTCGTAGCAAAATTTAAATAGTGTCAGAATGTTCTAGGCTCGTTAGCATCATGTTCACCATTGGTTAAAGCTCCTGAATGAATTACTTAACGGTACGAACTGAATAGGAAGGAAGTAGGTTCAACAGCGCATTCAGAACCATTTTCAAGCCTTGAAGCTGTCCTTCTACATGGGCTAGATTCTCCGTGTGAAATGATTCCACATGTGCAACTTATCTTGTCCTGGAAAGATGGTTTCCTGGCGCCTGTCTGTAATGTGTAAGTAGGTCACGTGGAACACCTCCTTGGTGGCGTGAATTCTTCGTGCTTTTTGGTTCTGAGCGGACGCATTATTTATCATTCTTAATGGGCTCCCACCTGAATGCAGTCGTAAATTGCAAACTATCAGGATAGGGTCCTCGTCGACAGAGTCGTGAGCAGCAGTTCAATCTGTGCGTTTTGCATATCCTGCTTGTTGAGTGGTCACCTGGAGATACTTCTTTTTTAGGAAACACGGCCGGGGCATGAAACTAGGACGCATATCATAGACAACGGGGGCACTAGCGGTCACATGAGAGTCCAGACGGAAAGAAAACGTCAACGCAGACTTTCTGATAGAGAGAGTCGACAGTAGAGCAACATATCTGCAAAAAGTCAGTACCTCAGATTACGTCATGTGTAAATCTCCGAAGCACTGGAAACTCCGCTGTAAAAACCGTTCCACCGAGGTACACCGCAGTACTGAATATCCCCAGAGGGCACAATAACTCACCACCCGTGCAATGAACGTTCACATCCCGGTCCCAAAGAAACATAACTTTGCGACCTTCACAGGTTCTTAAACGATAAACCTTTATTAGAAATAGTTGCACCCGTATCCACTAGAGCCATTGGGGCACACCACCCACAAATGTCAACATAATAACTGATGGATGAATTTATAAAGGCAGCGCATAGTCACCACCGGCAGCGCTGACTCATTTCCCGCCTATGGCGATAGTCTTTCGCGACCGCGGCGGCTGCGTTTTTATGGAGGCAAAACGCTAAGGCGCCCGTGTGCTGTGCGATATCAGTGCACGTTAAAGATCCCCAGGTGGTCGAAATCATACCGGAGCCCTCCACTACGGCACATCTCTCTTCCTCTCTTCGTTCACTCCCTCATTTATCCCTTCTCTTACGGCGCGGTTCAGGTGTCCAACGATATATGAGACAGATACAGCGCCATTTCCTTTCCCCAAAAACCAATTATTATCGATTATTATCAATCATGAACCACCAACTAGCCCAGCTTTCTGCATTGTCACACAAAACGTACTATTATTACCAGCCGCGAGTGTGCCGTGTCCGGCACTCCGTATTATAATGGGGTTCAGACTGCTCACTCGAAGCCGGGGTAGCGCTCTCGGCTGCTGGTTCGCACATGGGTAACACACACTAAGCGTCATGTCACCGCACGGCAACGCATCGAGGAGCTACGGGTCGATGTACGAACACAGGCACACGACTGTTCCGTCGCGGATGCTCGCCCTGCACCGCGGCCACAGGAGTACCGTTAGATTGGCGCCGATAAAGCGGTACAGTGAAGGAACCATGTTCTTAAGTCCCTACCTCACTGCAGTCGCCGCACGCGTCGCTGGTCTCAAGTCCGTTTCAAGTCCGCTGCTTCATTGAGCATGCGCCGATGGAGACAAGCTTTCCTTGTGCGATTGGAGGGTGCGGGTATTAGAGACAGAGGTGTTCGAGAGAAAGTTTGCCGGAAGGAAGTTGATGTGGGCGGTGGCGAGATAGTCAGCCAGTTATAGCTTCCCGCAATGCCTTTGTGACCGGGCAACCACTAAAAGCGTATGCCACATCTTTGTTGAACGAGAAGCTCGAGGCACTCGCGGAAAACGGCAGTGAACTGCGTTCGCGAGGCACGGGAGTCGTTCAGCAGGGCACACCTAGGCGGTGGCGGGCCAAACATGAGCGCAAGTCGGGGCACAGGCGAAGGCACAGTAGCTCCACCGTGGTTTAGGTGCCAAGTCAGGTGACGGGCTGCTTTCTTTTTAGGCCCAGGGCACTTATGCTAATGGCCACTGCAAGAGCAGCTTACCGTCGCCGTGGAGCCGTGAAGTGTACATGAGGGGATGATACAGGACCCACAGTTCTCATCGCCAACCACTGATGTAGATGTCCGCCACCTACTTTGGACATGTGCAGGGACAGATGACTCAAGGACCAAAATATTGCCGCGAATCTTTGCAGTGTTTGTTCATTCTTCAAATTTTCCGCCACGCCGCTTTATCGCTTTGTTTGCGACGCAAGGCGCGACCAGATTTATCTCGATTGATCGCATCCAGACAGGGCTGATTCTACGTTGTTTTAGAATGTTCTAGTAACTTTGCACGCTTTATCAGGAGAGTTCGCTATCAGCTTTAAATACAGCACGGCTGACAGCGGCGGCGATTCTGTTCGACGACCGCCAAGCACACTTGTTGCTACGCCGCCGCCGAGTGATTCGGTCCACTGTAGGCGCAAGCGAGCCGAAATAAAGAGTTCTGTTTAGACATAATTTTCGCAGCCTTTCTGCTTTCCGGACTGCAGCCAAAACTTCATGAGATCTGGTGGAGGTGCTGAGTGGCTTTCCATGTTCCGGACGCCCCCTTCAAGTCGTGACACCAGCCCTCTGCGCTCCGCACCGGAGGACGAGCAAGCAGTTAACCGAGCTAGCAGACGCCTTGAAGGAGAGAAGCCTGAGTTCGGGACCCTGCCGGACCGCAACCGACAACGAAAAGACGCTGCTACGAGCACCACCACCTCGCCAAAGATGTCGACCCCGATCATACTGCAGCAGCCGCGGGAGCCGCCAACTTTCAGTGGATCCCTAGGCGAAGACCCCGAAGAACTGTTCGCACTAATTTGAGCGCGTCGCATCATTCAACAAGTGGGATGATGCGGCAAAAATTGGACACGTATTTTTCACACTGGACAGCTCAGCACGTACGTGGCACGAAAACCACGAGTCGTCCCTAACTACATGGGAACTATTCAAGACTGAACTTTTGAAGGTATTCACCAGTGTCGTGAGGAAAGAAAGAGCCGAACGACTCCTCAAGTCCAGGATCCAGCTTCCGAACGAGCCCGTCCACGGCTACGTTGAAGAGATGAAGCGCCTCTTTCGCCGCGCCGACCCCGAGATGACCAATGAAAAGGAAGTTCAGTTTTTAATGCGTGGCGTAAAAGAACAACTCTTTGCCAGCCTCGTCCGCCAGCCGCCAAAAACAGTCGACGAATTCATGCAAGAAGACTGCATGATCGAGAAGACCCTTGATGTCCGGGCTCGGCAGTACAACCGCCCTTCCTATGTCTGTGCAATCCGTCCGGACACGACCACCACCACCAGCGACAATTTTCGGAAAGTGATCCGCAAAATCGTACGCGAGGAGCTGCGCCGATTACTGCCATCTTCCCCACAGCCGCAAGCAGCTACTCTCATGGACGTGGTACGGGAAGAAGTGCAACAGGCACTTGGCCCCCCGACGGCCACAGAACCCCAGGCCATGACGTACGCCGCTGCAGTACGCACTCCTCACCCCCAATGACAACACCTACGTCCTCTCTGACATTAGCAACTTATTCCCGAATGCCACCTCCCTGCCCCCGTCCTCCCAGCCTATGAGCAATGCTCAAGCCCCCGGAAATGCGACGCCTGGATGTTTTCCGACAACCGGCCGTTGTGCTTACAGTGCGGTGAGCCCGACCATATTATTCGTAATTGCCTGTACCGACGCATCGGTCTTCGAGGATTTGCCGTCGACGCCCCACGACCACACTTCGGCCAACGTCCGCAGGAAATCGACGAGCACCTGCGTCGAGAGGAGTACACGCCGAACCGCCTTTCGCGCTCACCATCGCCGTCAACCTCGCGCTTTGCGTCGCCACGCCGCAGCTACGCAGTCGCGGTACGAGGAAGGTCTCCCAGCCCCCGTAGGGGAAACTAAAGACAGCAACCTCTAGAGATGAGGTGGCTCACGAGCGAAACGCCGAAGATTGTCCACCGACCACACCCCATGAAGACGCTGCACCCGCTACGCCACATGAAGACGCTACACTCGCTGAACCGACGCCGCAAAAACTGACTACCCCGACAACGACGCGAACTGCCTTCAAAACGACGCGGTCACCCAGAACAGCTTCGACAACACGATCCACGCGCGATTCGCATGCGCGACGAAGCCTTGACCCGATGCCGAGGGCGATGTGTAATGCAAGAGCCAGGATATCCGACTTAGAAGTAACTATCAACGGCCGTAAAGTCACCGCTCTAGTCGACACGGGAGCCGATTACTCGGTGAGGAATGGAACATTCGCTGCGCAGCTGAGGAAAGTCATGAAAGTTTGGGACGGCCCACAAATTCGCACCGCAGGGGGCCACATCATTAAGCCATCAAGACGATGCACAGCGCGAGTGACTGTCAAAGAACATGCCTATCCTGCGTCCTTTGTTATGCTAGCGCAATGCTCCCGCTAAGTGATCTTGGGCATAGATTTCCTTAATGAGCATCAGGCGGTCATCGACCCGGGTTCAAAGCTGATCACGCTTTCGACGGATGAGGCCATACCTTCCATGAGAACTCTGGAAAATCACGTTGCCCTGAGTGTCCTGGAGGAACAAATGCGCGTCCCACCCCATTAAAGCGTTATCGTGACTGTAGGCGCCACGAAAGCCATTAAAGCTGAAGCCATCGACGAGGGGAACATGCAGTTCCTTCTGGACCGAGGAATCAGCATCCAAAGAGGCATCGCAGATTTCAGCAGTGGCTAGGCTGACTGCTGACTAGCTTTAGCGAAGAATACCGGCACG
Source organism: Amblyomma americanum (assembly GCF_052857255.1). Classification (NCBI taxonomy): domain Eukaryota; kingdom Metazoa; phylum Arthropoda; class Arachnida; order Ixodida; family Ixodidae; genus Amblyomma; species Amblyomma americanum. Next base: position 100,620,977 of record NC_135507.1, on the reverse strand, counting down.
TTAACAGAGGAACAACGATTGACTTCTTCGACGAAATATCCGACGTACGGAACTCCTTCGCCCTCTCCGACCCATCCGCGGATGCTCGCCTGGTGAAGACAACTCGCCCACTTTGATGAGCTAGGAGGACAGGGCGACATTGATGAGCTAGGAGGACAGGGCGAGATAATTATATTAGGCGACATGAATGCACACATAGAAGACCTAGAGGGTACACGGATTCGACAGGAAGCATGCTGCAGGACATGTGTGACAGGCATGATTTAGTTGTATGCAACAGCACCGAGAAGTGTGAAGGGCTCATAACATGGGAGGCGGGGAGTCTGCACTCGACGATAGATTACGCACTAATGTCACAGATGATGTATAACAGATTAGGGGTAATGAGCATAGATGGAGATGGTTCCAGAAGTCTAGGTAGTGACCACAAGCGTATCAAGTTGAGCTTCAGAAGAAAAAGCAATGTAGGACTGAATCAAGATAAACAATCAGGGGGAAATTTTTACTCAGAATAGCAATTGGAAGTAGCAGCCAAACAAATCGAGAAAGTAATTTTTGAGGATAGTGAAACAGAATGGACTTATACCAAATTAACTCGATTACTGGAGCTAGAGCTAGCTAAGGTGCGAGTAAAGCTAAAAGGGAAAAGATGCAAACCCAAGAGTTGGTGGGATGAGGAGGTCAAGAGGGCAATAGAAAAGCGCAAGGAAGCATCCAGGGAACACGGATATTCCAAGAAGAGGGGGGAACCAAAACCCGAAGTAGACAGAAAATGGGATACCTTCATAAAGTGTAGAAGGGACGCATCCTATTTGATTAATGAGAAAATTAGAAGAAAGGGTGCCCAATGGATGTCAAAAGTAAATAAAAAGGATAGAAAAGCAGCCCAAAAATTCTGGAAACATCTAAATGCAATGAGTAATAAAACTAGGCTAGAACAAAGGTTTATTGTTACAGATGAGGGTATTCGACTAGAAGGGGATGAAGCAATAAAACACATAGGAACAAGGATGACGGAAAAATTTTCAGCAAAGCACGCGGTACATAATTTATCGAAGGAGGATAGACCGGTTACAGCAATAGCTTCACTTGAGCAAGGAGAGTGGGAAAGGGCAGAGAAGAAGGTTCCTAGTGGCACATCAACAGGACCGGATGGTATCCCGATTATGTTGATAAAGAAGTTAGGACCAAAATCCAAGCAAACATTAATACAGGTAGTGAACAAAATGATAGTGGATGAGAAAGTCCCCGATGAATGGCGATTAAGTAGAATGAACATGATATATAAGGGAAAGGGGGACAAAGCAGACGTAAGTAACTATCGCCCCATAACAGTGACGTCTGTGGTTTACAGGGTGGTGATGCAAATTATAAAGGATAGACTGCAGGCTTGGGTGCAGAACGAGGGGGTGCTAGGGGAACTACAGAATGGGTTCCGGAAACAAAGGAGGTTGGAGGACAATCTATTTTCATTGACACAGTGTATAGAAATTGCGGAAAAGGAACATAGGCCCTTATTGCTAGAATTTCTGGATATTAGGGGAGCCTATGACAACGTTACTCAGGAGCATTTGTGGGACATATTGGGCACATTGGATGTGGAAAATGGAGTAATTAATCTTTTAAAAGATATATATAGAGGTAACAGAGTGCTCATAAAATGGGAAAAAAATGTATCAGGGCCTGTAGAGATACAGCGGGGGCTTAGACAAGGATGTCCTTTGTCCCCTTTGTTGTTCATGTTGTACCTGCAAGGTTTGGAGGCCAAGCTAGAGGGGAGCGGACTAGGTTTCAACCTATCTTTTTTCAAGCAAGGGGAATTGATTAAACAGACATTACCGGGACTAATATATGCGGACGATATAGTGATAATGGCTGACAACAAGGAAGACCTGCAGAAGTTGTTAGACATATGCAGTACAGAGGGAGATAGATTAGGCTTCAAGTATAGTAAGGAAAAATCTGCAGTCATGACATTTAATGAAGAGGGCGGCGAGCATAGAATACAGGAGTTCGTGCTAAAGGTAGTGAATGAGTACAAGTATCTTGGGGTGTGGATAAATAACAGTGTTGTGTATCTGACAGAGCATGAAAAATATGTAATGAATAAAGCTAGTAGGAATGCAGCTGTCATGAAAAATAGGGCACTGTGGAATTACAATAGGTATGAGGTGGTAAGAGGGATCTGGAAAGGGGTGATGGTCCCTAGCCTGACCTTCGGGAATGCGGTCCTGTGTATGAGGCCAGATGTTCAAGCAAGGCTGGAAATTAGGCAACGGGGAGTAGGGAGGTTAGCTTTGGGAGCACATGGCAATACACCAAATCAGGGGGTACAGGGTGATATGGGATGGGCGTCTTTCGAGAGCAGAGAGGCTAGCAGTAAGATAGCATTTGAGGAACGATTGAGAAGGATGGAGGAAAAGCGGTGGGCTAGGAAAGTTTTCAGATACCTGTATATAAAGAATGTTGACACGAAATGGAGAAAACGAACTAGAAAATTGACAAGCAAATATCTGGACAGCAGTAAGGGGGCAAATCAGCAATTATCGGTTAAGAATAAGGTTAAAGGAACAGAGAGAGCTTTGTGGAAAACAGGGATGCTGACGAAATCGGCACTAGAAACATACCGGACCTTTAAACAGGAAATTGTCAAAGAAAATATCTATGATAATTGTAGGGGAAGTTCTTTGTTGTTTGAGGCCAGGACTGGAGTTTTGCGGACTAAGAAGTATAGAGTCAGGTACCAGGAGATAGACACTTTGTGCATTGCGTGCGGAGAGGAGGAGGAAACGGCTGAACACTTGATACTTTTCTGTAAAGGGCTTCACCCTACAGTGGAAGGCAGCGGGGCTGACTTACCCAAGGCATTGGGGTTTAGGGATAGTGAAGGGAAAGTGGATTTTAAGAGGTTAGAAGTAACCAAGCGAAGGTTATCTGATTGGTGGCTAAAAGCAAGACAGGAGTAAAATTTCACAAGACATGGCTAGGTGGCTTGAGCCACCGCCCGATGTAAAGGGTTCAGCCGTATCCATCCATCCAGTGCATTCTTCTGCGACACTGCGCCTCTGATGTGCTCATCACGGACAGAGGAGCAGCATTCACGGCGGAACTAACGCAAGCCATCCTCCGTTACAACCAAACCAGCCCCCGGAGGACAACTGCACACCATACGCAGACCAAAGGACTGACCGAGCGCCTGAACAAAGCCATCGCCGATATGCTCGCCATGTATGTCGACGCCGAACACAAGACCTGGGACGTCATCCTGCCTTACGTCGTCGTCGCCTACAACACCGCAGTGCAGGAGACCACCCAGATGACGCCTTTTAGGCCTGTCCATGGCAGGGAGTCCACGACCACGCTAGACGCCATGCTACCCAACGTCACCGAAGAAGAGAACGTCGACGTCGCCACTTACCTTCAACGCGCAGAAGCAGCTCGTCAAAATGTTCCTGTATCCAGCCAGTAACCGCCGCCTGTGTCTTGGCCGCTCACCCGCAGTGGGTATGTGCCAGCATTGTTTGAGGCCAACCAACCAACCAAAAATCTCGAAGGCTTGCCCTATTACGGATCAAAGACCAGCAGTGGACCGAAGCAAGACGCTACAACCTATGAAGACGAAACGCGGAATACAAGCCAGGACACAAAGTCTGGGTTTGGAGACCCATTCGCCGCCTTGGATTGGGTGAAAAGCTTTTTCGGCCGCTATTTAGGCCGTACAAGGTTCTTCGTCGGATAGGTGAACTGGATTATGAAGTAATCCCTCACGGAATGACTGCATCCCAGCGACGCCGCGTACGAGCAGAAGTTGTCCATGTAGTTCGTCGAAAGCCCTATTATACGCACTAAAGGACTCTGTATTTCCATACTCTGTGTTTATATTCGCACGATCCGTTTTTGTTGCTAGTCGCATTATTTGTTTTAATGCATGGGATCGATGCTTCTTTGAGAGGGGAGTAATGCCGCTAATCTTTGCAGTGTTTGTTCATTCTTCCAATCTTCCGCCACGCCGCTTTATCGCTTTGTTTGCGAAGCAAGACGCAACCATATTTATCGCGATTGATCGCATCCAGGTAGAGCTGATGCTATGTGGTTCCTAGAATGTTCTAGTAACTTTGCACGCTTTATCTCGAAAGTTCGCTATCAGCTTTAAATTGAGCACGGCCGACAGTGGCAGGCATTCTTTTCGACGACCGCCGAGGACGCTTGTTGCTACGCCGCCGCCGAGTGATTCAGTCCATTGTGGGCGAAAGTCAGCCCAAGTAAAGAGTTTTGTATAGACGACATTTTCGCTGTCGTTCCTGCTCTCCGGACTGCAGTCACCACTTCGTGACAATATAACGAAAGTGGACACAGGACCAGGAGGGAGGGAGGCCTCTGTAAACGAATGACGGACAGAAGTAAGAGCTGTAGGCTGCTCCGGTGCCTGCTTCATAGAGTTCCTCATACATGCCTCAAGGAAAACTGGCGGCGCTGCACTTGATCGAATAAAGACATGCCGTGAAGTGGAGGTCCCGTATTTGGCTTGGTTAGTGTTGAGCCGGAAACGCGGATTAAATTGTAATAATTCGCCTTTAGCTGAGGTAAACCTCAAAGGAATATTTGCTATTTTTTGTAATAGCCTAATGCCGAATATTGGCTAAGGCTAAATTCTTTGGATGAGTAAAAAACGTCCTATTAAAGAAATTTTATCTGCACAGGTTGAAGAGCACCGCGCCTGAGATTGCTATATCTAGCCACTATATCGCAACGCAGTCATGATTATGCTGAAGAATTCGTATTTTCGTACCACACTAGCCCAGCGACGTACGAAACCCTTCTTCCAGCCATGCCCTTGGTGGATGAAGCGCTGTTTAAAAAATCCACTTAGACAATGGCGGCACTTTTTCCTTCAGGTAATGTTTAGAAGCACCATCACTTGCATGACGGTAGCCTTCACATCTCCAGTGCCTCATGTCCATAGTATGTGAAGTCCCAACACATGCCACATAACAAGTTGTTGAATAAAAGAAACCCGCTAAGTGCCACCTGTACCTGCTTTAGATATGCGCGTTTCAACCTCTGCTGCTAGAAACATCAGGTGCCCAAGCTTGGCTAGAGCATGCACGAGGTTGATTCACTTTCCGGACGGTAACCAGTACCGTTCACTCAAAGTTCAGGTGCATTCAAAACGTTGCTCCGGAGTCATCGTATTCCACCATCAACTGAGGAACCATGCGATCTCGAGCAATAAAACTCTGCTGAAATGGAAGCGGAAACCATGGCACGAGCGGCAGCTTCCAGCAGCTCATTACTGCCGTTTTTCATTGCCCAGCTCGCGCTGTCCTTCCCTCTTTCCCTTCCGTTTTCATTTCGCGCCCTTAAATCTCGCGCGCCCGTCTCCCCGTTCAATTGCCTCGTTAAAGCCTGCGAGAAGAGCTCATTAGAAGACTCATTGGAGCAATTTAACTCGCTCGCGCCGTCTTCTCAACGCATCCTGCGGCGCGTCCCGATGGCGTAAAAGCACGGGCCTGTGCGGGCATGGTGTGTATGTGCGTGTCGGAATGTTGCTGCGAACGCTAAGTTGAATGCCAACATTTGTTAGAAATGGACAGGATGCACTGCGATTTCCACCTTCAGTACTCCAGCTCTGCTTAATAGCATTTTTCTAATATAATAAGCCCTAATATATTAATATATTAAGCCCACGATACGAAATCACAAGCCGTGAACAAATGTCACGCGCAGCTTCTTCACATGCCGTCGCAGCATGAGGGAAGCACCGTATACAATTTCAACATGGGGAGACAAAATCATTCCTGAGTCAGCCAAAAAGGATATGGTTTTGGGTTCTCTGTCTTGAAAAGCATTGATTTCTTTAATACATGCTCTTTTCGTGTTCTCTTTAAGGGCTGGCAGGGAAGAATTTTTACAGAATTTAGCCGCAGGATCTGAAACTGTTCTATAAAGCATTATTTTGGACCTTAACTTATGCTGATTTTAACGTGCTAAGCTGCGGGAACTGTGATGAGTCATTTTGTGATGGAAGGCTCTCAATTCATCTGGTCAGTTGTGGTCCAAAATGTGCACCAGAGTCTTATAGTACCGTCTTATAGAAAAGTAACTAGGCTGCATAGTTTGCTTGTTAACCGCATAGTAGACTACTTTAGCTGCACTTGAGCTCTAAATATCTGCAAGGTGAGGAGAGCCCTTGTCCACACCTTCCGAGATCTCTGATCTTTCGGGGAGCCGTAAAATCTGTACGATGTAGGAGTGAGAAACCAACTATACAGTCTGGTTACTTTTTCGCAAAGAAAGTGCATGCGCGTTTTAGATTAACTGGAAATTTTTCAAACCTTCCAGTGACTACACATTTTTGCCGATGGACGCCATCTAAATGCGGCCTCCGCGACGAGCTCTGAACCTTCGGAACTTACGTTGTGCTAACTTTTACAGGCAGGGCATCACTGCACGGAAGATAGGAAACAACCGCTACCAGCTCTCGAAGAGTGAATGGTGCGTATATAACACTGACGGCGTAATGTATATGTTGGACGAAAACCCCCATATGCTGTACGATAACCGGGAGCCCTCGGAATATGGCTTGTGTAGTCAAGCGATTCAAGTGGCCCGTGTAAGAATTGCTCAGAGGGATAAAGTGCTGTTAAAGCTGTCAAGTTCTCTCCCCAGAGTACGAGGGAAAGTATGGGAGTTCTTTCTTTTTCTACTTCTGTCAGTTCCCAAATCCTATTTGTTGAGAGGTAGTGCTTTGGAATGAGCACGAAGCAGCCGCCCAAAGCTTCTTATTCTTGTGCTTCAGGAGCTTCAACCTTTCCGCGGTGCATTAGTGCTTAAAAAGGAGGCGCTTTTTAAAGCGGGGCAAAGTGTCGAGAATTCACTGTACTTTGTAACGTCAGTGCACCTTAAAAAACCTAAGTGGGTCGAAATCATTCCGCAGCTTCCTCTACTTCCTCCCTGAGAACCCATGTGCATCTTCGGGACGTAAAAGGATGCACATCGTAGCACAAATTCCGTGTTTCCGTTATATAGTTGTCTACTGGTGCGTAAGCGTACATCAGACGGGTAGAACAAAGGGTAATACTCTGACGCGTAAATACAGGAACAACCACTGAGTATAGGTCACTCCTTTTTTCATCGCCTTCTCTGTGGTTAATCAAAGAAAAATGATGCCCCAACCAGGGCAGATAACCATTGTTGACAATTGCTTGCTGTTTAGCTTCCAGGTTTTCATCGACATAAGAACGGCAACAGGCATGTAGGCAGCTGGACGCATTCTAAGCCTCTCGGCCACATGTCGGCACACCGTCGCTCCGTGGGCGCCATTCCAACTCAGCTCCGCCCCGAAGCCTCGTCGAGTCAGTAGAGGGCGTCCCGCGGGCTATCGAGCAGCCATCTTGATTGCCAATTCCGGGCCACGCGGCGGCGGACGGACAACGCTTGCTCGCTCGTAATCAGGGGGCGCCGGAGGAAGCGCAGCACCCGGCGGCTTCCCCATTCCCTTCAACATCGCACGGACTCCTTTATTTCGCCCGCTTTTATTTATTTCCCTTTCGCCATTTTCCCGGACTGTCTTTGTCGTGCTTGCCATTGTGCGTTTTGTTTTACGACATCACACTCGCTCCAATAACAGAAACAACACGTTTTCTTTTCCTTGTCTTCTAGGTAGTGCGTACGCGTCCACCTTCGCAACTTTCTTCTATATTTTTGCAGTTATCACGAGAATTTTGCTACTTGAAGTATGTAAAACGGGCAAATTGTTAAGCTTTGCGGTTGTCGTCGCACCCTGTGGTCAAATGCTCGTTCCAGAGGCTAATGCTCTGCTATTGAGCTGAATTCATTATGTACTCTTTCTCTGCAGAAACGAGACGTTCGGAAGTCTTTAATCGTATACTATTTCATACCTCTTCGCAGTAGCTTTACCTCTGCTCTCGGTGCCCCTTTCTTCCGGCCATCTGGCATTCAGGCATTTGGGGCAGTGGAGGAGGTAGCAGATAGCTGGAAGGCGCAGTTCGTGGGGTAACGTTTTCAGATAGCACAAAAAAAAAATCTTTTCTCTGGCGAAAACTAGTTTGCACGAATATCAAGTGAGTTATCGGAACAGTATTCTTGGAAGTGAGAGGTAATGTTCCTTACCGATATCAAGATAGAAGTCCTTATCAAACATTCATTTCGTGTGTCAAAAAGCGAGAGAACCCGCATATGCACAGAGTAGAATTAAACTCAACTGCCGCTCGAAAGGACCCACGAGCGCAAGTTAAAATGTAGAAAGCAATGCGACGGCGCTGAAGAAAACGGTATATTGTCGTAACGAGGGTAGAGGTATCTCCTGCTGCGGCATGACATAAAAAGGCGGTCAGATGTTTTGTGAAAATTAAACAATGACCTCAATAACAGATGTTTTTTATCCCAAGAAAAAAGATTACAGGACGATCAGACATCTGATGCTACAATTCTCCTGAGGCACTTGGATTTACCGCTTATGATTGCTTTGATGCGTTTACTCTGCTGAGTATTTTTGTCGTGAGCCTAGTGAATACAGATGCAGATGCGTTGTTTAATATTTCCGCGCATTCACGGTCAGCAACCCGTTCATTGGAAGTCGTTAGTCAGTGTAATATCATTACTGTGCTTACGATTCAAAACCTGCCAGAATTGTCTGGAATTGCGATCAGTAGTTTTGGTAAGTCATCCACAATCAGATATTTTAGTGCGCGTGCAAAAATCGGTGGTCTTTATGCACATGATACACCAAGCTGAACAATGGGGAGCAGGAAAGATATTGTTTCGAAAGAATGGTTGGTCGCCATGGTATAACATGTGAAAGAATGACAACCGGGCAAACTTTCTACGTGCAGCAAGAAGAAAGCAGATGCAAATGACGCAAAAAATATTTGTGTTGTTGGCTAATCGTGTCAAATATTCACCGAAAATGATGCAAAGCGAACGCATGACAAATTCAACGGCCACCCATGTACGCAAGCTGACTCCTATCACCTCCCAGTATAGGCGTGCATATTGATTGGCTACAAACCCATATATCAGATTACAGGCACCGCTTTTCTTGTGAAACTTTTGTCACATGCCTGTATTTTACTCTACGGTGCGACTAAAAAAAGAGCACCTGAAAACCTAAAATAAATTATCCCTCCTTCCTGATAACTTCTAGCATATTTTGTGCATTCATTCAGTCAAAAAAATGAAATGACCATGCATGTATACCCACCGCGGTGGCTCAGTGGTTAGGGCGCTCGACTACTGATCCGGAGTTCCCGGGTTCGAACCCAACCGCGGCGGCTGCGTTTTTATGGAGGCAAAATGCTAAGGCGCCCGTGTGCTCTGCGATGTCAGTGCACGTTAAAGATCCCCAGGTGGTCGAAATTATTCCGGAGCCCTCCACTACGGCACCTCTTTCTTCCTTTCTTCTTTCACTCCCTCCAACATCCCTTCCCTTACGGCGCGGTTCAGGTGTCCACCGATATATGAAATAGATACTGAGCCATTTCCTTTCCATCATAACCATTTACTTTTTATTATGCATGTATGCCAACTTTGCGGCTTTTTCTCGGCCTTCTGCGGCGCGAAAAACCCCAGAATATCACTGTTGGGCTTGAAATGATTAACTTCGCCTCTGCGTCTACGTAACATACGGCGCACAGCTTTCACCCGCTTCTGGTTTCGTTTCAGACACGTCACCTTTTGTTCACTGCCCATGAGCCTACTTAGTCGAATTACGCGCGGTGGCCTACATCACTGTGTGATGTTGGTTTTTTAAGCTTTATAAGGGTTAGGATAACGCAGGAACACCATGCCGGTCAACACTGCTGCTCGGCCTTTCTCGAACTTAGCGTCCAGTTAACACACCGAGAAAGTATTTTTGACACGAACGGTATGCAGTGGATACACGTGCCAGAAGGTGAAAACTACATGCAGCAGAAATATGTCGCCGAGCCATTCTAACTGTGGATGAACGCGGTTCACCACGGTGTGGGCATAACCTGCTATGTAATCATCGTCGTCATCATAATAATAATAATCATCATCATCAGCCTGACTGCGATCACTGCAGTGAAAAGGCCTCCTCACATCTCTTCAGTTAACCCTGTCCTTTACCATCTGCGGCCGCCTCATCCCGGCAAACTTCTTAATCTCATCCGCCCAACTTACTTTCTGCCGCCCCCTCCTAGGATTGCCTTCTCTTGGAATCCACTCCGTTACCCTTAAGGACCACCGGTTATCTTGCCTTCGCATTGCATGCCCTGCCCAAGCCCATTTCTTGATCTTGATTTCGACTAGTTCCCTCACCCACTCTGCCCGCTTCTGGTTTCTTTAACTTCACACCTATAACTTTTCTTTCCATAGCTCGCTGCCGTTAACTTGAGCTGAACCCTTTTCGTTAGCCTCCACGTTTCTGCCCCATTGGTGAGTACCGGTAAGATACAGCTGTTATACGTATACTTTTCTCCTGAGAGGCATTGCTAAAATGCCATTCGTGATCTGAGAGAACCTGCCATATGCGCTCCACTCCATTCTTATTCTTCTAGTTATTCCCCTCTCGTGATACAAATCAACGATCACTACCTGCCTTAAGTAGACTTATTCTCTTTCCACTACCCGCAGCTCTCTACTGATCACGAACTGCTGTTGCCTTGCGAGGGTGCTGAACATTACTTTGGTTTTCTGCATGTTAATTTTTAGACCCAACGTTCTGCTCTGCCTGTCTAACTCATTGATCATGCTTTGCAGTTCGTCAGCTAAGTCACTTAGCAAGGGAATATCATCAGCGAATAGCAGATTACTAAGGTATTCTTCATTAACTCTGTGGAGAACCTGTTTCCCCCCTCCGTTTCGATGCGGCCCATCTTCATCGTCGGCCGTCGGGACGGACAGCCCCCGGCTGGGCGAGGAGGGAAGTCTCCCTCATGAGGGAAAGGGAACGGCGATGGGAGCGCCACCTCGTAGGTTACGCGGAATTCTGCGGAACCGGAGAGAAGTCCTTCGGGATCCGACCAGCGTCGTGAGAGGTTGGAGCCGCATGCTCCCGTCACCTTCCGCGGCAGGCGCACGGGGGATCCGTTGTGCCTTGCCGCTGGACTTCTGGTTCCAGGCACCGAAGCGAGCGCAGCAGACGCGCGCTCTGGTCGCCTTCTCCGGCAAATGCTAGGGAATGGCTTTGCCTCAAGAATGCGGCGCGCACGGGAGAACCCTGCCGCCATTATCGGCGCATACAAACGTTCGCCGCCGATACCTCCGAAGTCGCGCCCCTTCCCCAGCCAGTAAGTCGGAAGTCCTTCTTACGTAGCCTTCTATTTCCGAGGAATGCCTCGTTGATGTTTTGTAGCTAGCTGGCCCACTCTGTGTATTAATTGCAAGTGTAATAAATAGCATATGAGTGTTAACGCTGTGTCGTCCCTTCCCTTTGTCCCTCGAGCACGAACCCCTCCGCGGTTAGCGAGCGGGAACGCTGCATCCGCGGAGTGGGAGTGCGGGCGGGGCGAAAGACTTTGTCCCCCCATATTTCCACAACTCTTATCCCCAACTGTTCTCAATCCAGGCCTCGGTATACCTCCAGTAAACAGGCGGGGAATAGCATTGGCGAAATCGTGTCTCCCTGCCTGTCACCCTTCTGTGTTGGAATTTTATTCCTTACTTTACGGAAGACTATGGTAGCTTTGCAATTGTTATAGTTATCTTCCAGCATTATCGCATAAAGCTCTTCGACACCCAAATTCTGGAATGCCTACATGACTGCTGAGGTCTGCACTGAGTCAAAATGTACTTATCTTTTTAACGCAACAAAACTTGCTATTCCTGTGGAACACTGGATGTGCTGCTCAAAATCAAAAACGGGTCCCGTGCTTTGGGAAATTTGGTCTCGAACATGTCAAGTCTAAAAAAAGTTCTCCAAAAAAATTACATGTAAAGAGTAGAGATATACTGTGATATTAAAGGTATGTATCCAGTTATGGTAAGGTAACTCACTGCTCGTTCCACGCATTATTTGTTTAACATATGAGGAAATGCTTTATCCGTGGCCCTCGTGGCAGGATGTTAACGTCTTCGACTGGACAGTGCGGTTTGCAAGTTGGACGCGAGTTCATGCAGTTCGATTTGCAGTTAAATGCAGTCACTATGCGATGTCAGTGCATAATAAGGACCTAAGGTGATCGCAGTCAATTTGTGCTAGTCTTTCACTGCGGCACCCGCTTCACCTTTATGGTGATAAACGGAACAAAATGCACATTGCCAATTAATGTGCACTGGTAACCCAGTTCATGCATGAACTGAGTAGTATCGCTGGAAGTTCGTCACATGCTAAGCATACTTCTGGCCGGCTTTGTATGGGGGAAAAATCGACATTCTTTTCAATAAATTCCAGGATGTCTTTTCATATCTATGTGCACTGCTTTTTCGCCACATGTTACGCTAGCCACTAAAGTTCTATAAAGGTCAGAGTTACGCAACGTCTATATGCTAGTCAAAAATTCAGGTCTTTCCGAGAGCCAAAACGCAGCCAGTACCCCTGAGAGAAATTGTTAGTGATGGTAACAGTTTGGGAACGTGAATTGGCATTGCACACTGATATTATGTCGAGCAAAAATTTTGTTCGATAGCGCACTGCTTATGGTGAATGCTCATCGCTTGCTGTCCGTGCATATTTTAACCCAATGCATGTAGACTCCTCGACAAGCCTTCAAGGCACAGCGTTTGCTTTTCAGCCAAGCAGTGGAGCACTCGAGACACCCACAAAAATGCAAACTTCTGTTAGGCGAGAAAAACCCTTGTCGGAGCCTTTGAAGCCAATTTGCTCTTTAAGTTGCCTTGAGCGTTCAACATGCGGCTCAATAGCACACTGTGTGCCCCGGAAATTCTTGGTCCAAACTGTACAAAACTTTGCGCCTACATTCATGCTCTTGACAGTACAAAACATGTTAACGCAGTAAAATGCTCTGGACGTACTGCTCTAGTTCAAGATAAAAATAAAGCTCATGCTGTGGGATTTTGGTTCGTTACATGTGCAGGATACAAACGAGAACTCTAGTAAAATATGGTGTTATTGGGTGCCGTTGTTGGGGATAGGTAGGGAAAGACCGGCCTCCGAAAGAAACAGCCCAAGGTATTTTTCACAAATTTCCGTGCGCTGACTGCGACGCAATTACATCGGCGACGCAGACTCTCAAAAGCAAGAATTCTGAAGAACAAGAACGAAGTGCGCAACGTCTCAACAGACTGAAACCCGGTAGCCTACATTCCGAAGACGCAGGCCATAGAATACACTTCGAAGAAACCACTGTGCTAGGAACAGAAACCAATTATCGAAAAAGGCTCTTACTGGAATCTTTGGATATTCAAACCAGTCCGAACGATGTGTGCCACACAAGGGGTAACCTGCCCCCTTTGTATGCGCAGGAACTTTGCTCCGCAGCTCACAGAAGTGGAAAAGACGGCAGCAGCCATCCCCACTGAGCCCGGCACCATGACTCATGCGGTAGGGCCCACGTCCACTCCCCCCACCCCTCTTGAGCCCTTTACAATGCTGCACTCCTTTCCTCTCCACTGTGTACTCAAAAGACGCAAGCCAACAGCTCCCTGTCACCTCTGAGGAAGAAGCCGAGGCGGCTTCGAAACGCCGGGATTTATAAATGTAAAATGTTTTCGTTGTAGATTTTTCGCGGTTAGCTATAAGTTATAGAACCCGACCAGGCAGGCAATTGTGTCGAAATATTTAGTTTTCATTGCGTTTTTTTTTTGAAGAGTTGTCACATGTGCTCACAAAGCTGCAAAAATATATTTACTTGCTGGAATCAATTTAAAACTTCATGCCTGAGACCTTCAAGCCAAGTTATTTTTCTGTCAGGTTGTGTGCACGGTATTCCAGTAATAAAAGCGGCCGTTATTTTACGACAATACCATCGCCAGTTGCGATATCTGGAACGTAGCAAGAAATTTGCACGCATAAAAAGGAGCAACGAGTTTTCACTACCGCTCTATAGATGGGACGTGCTGGAAAGCTCGCACTGAAACGGGAACGCGAATGGCACACACACGTTCACATAAACAAACACACGCACACATACCTTTTTCATGCACAAAACGCAAAACGTCGGGACAAAGCGTCCATGACTGCTCAGTTGCCCACGCCGTATTGAATACCTGGTGTTGAACAGCACGAATGCCGCTCAGACAACAGCGGCGATGTCCCGACGCCGCCGAACTGTGCTGCATTGGACCAAACACCAGTGCGATCGTTGCCGCTGAGCATTTCCGAATCCCTACACCAACTCTTAGAAGCACACACACAAGAGAAAAACATTCGTTAAAGACAATGATCACAGCTCGCTGGCACAGCACGTTTTATAACGTGGATGAACAGTGCCAATATCGGAGTAAACACTGGCGGTCTCCCCACTACGCCCAGTAATTACGCAGCAGGCGAAACGCCATGCTCATCGTTGTCATATTGCGCGCACCTCAATTCACACAACACGAAAACAAGGTTTTTCATCGAATTCTACTTTGGTCCATGAGCCAACGAGGCTAACGTCGGGCTGCGAGCGCAACCTAGCTGGAGTTTCGCCGAGGGGCGGAGGCGACCAACAGAAGACGCCATTTTGCTAAGACTCCATGAGCACCCTAATCGCTGAAGACCATTTTTCTTTATGCTATTTTGTCTTCTCACTGCACTGATGGCGACTTCAATGCGAAGGTGGGTAAGAAGCAGGCTGGTGACCAGGCAGTAGGCGACTCTGGGATAGATTCTAGGAATAGCAGGGGAGAGGTATTTGCAGAATTCGCAGCTAGAAATTATATACGGGTCATGAATACCTTCTTCCGCAGACAACAGAACAGGCAGTGCACCTGGAAAAGTCCCAATGGTGAAGCTAAAAATGAAAATTTCTTTATACTATGCGCTCAGCCTGGCATCATGCAGGATGTTGCCGTCCTCGGAAAGGTGCGTTGTAGCGACCCCAGAATGGCAAGGTCTCGAATGAGCTTAGTCTTGAAGAGAGAACGGAAAAAGCTAGTGAAGAGGAAGTCCATTAACGAGTTAGCGGTAAGTGGGAAAATAGAGGAATTCAAGATACCGCTGCAGTACAAGTATTTACTTTAACTGAGGAAGACGATCTTAATGTTCATACAATTAACGAAAATCTGACACCTATCATTACGGAGTGCGCACTAGAAGTAGGTGGTAGGACGGTTCGACAGGATATCGGCAAGCTATCTCAGGAGACGAAAGATTTCATTAAGAAACACCAAATCATGAGGGCGTCCAACCCTACAGACAGAATTGATCTGGCAAAGCTATCGAAGTTAATAAATAAGCACAAGGTAGCTGATATTAGGATGCTCATATAGAGAGAACCAACCAGTGAAAGGGAAGCTAGGCATAGGTAAAAACCAAATGTATTCGTTAAGAGACAAGGAGGGCAATGTCATTAGCAATATTGACAAGATAGTTAAAGTTGTTCGACACATATTATTACAGTAGCCAACTTAATCAGAACATTAATGAGAGAGACAGTAGCGCATAGCAACGCGTCATCCTGCCAGTAACGGAAAAAGAAGTAAAGAAAGCCTCAGGAGCAGTGCAATGAGGAAATGCAGCTGGTGAGGATCAGGTAACAGCAGATCTGTTGAAGGACGGACGGGAAATTATGCTAGAAAAACTAGCCACCCTGCATACGCAATGCCATATGGCCTCGACCATACCAGAAGCTTGGATGAACGCAACATTGTCTTAATTCTTAAGGAAGGAGAGGCCGAGGACGTGAACAATTACAGACCGATCAGCTTACTGTCCGTTGCCTACACGCTTATTCTCTAAGGTACTTTTTAATAGAGTGAGTACAACATTATACTTTAAACAACGAAATGATCAGGCAGGCTTTCGTAAAGGATATTCCACAATAAATCATATTTACACTATCAATCAGGTGATAGAGAAATGCGCAGAATATAACCAACCCATTTATATAGCCTTCATTGATTACGAGAAATCATTAGACTGAGTGGGAACCTCAGCAGTCATACAAGCATTGCGGAATCAAGGTGTAGAAGAGCCTTCTGTCAAAATACTGGAGGATATACATAGCAACTGCACAGTTACCATAGTCCTCCATAAAGTCAGCAAAAAAATTCCAGTAAGGAAGGGCGTTAGGCAAGGGGACACGATCTCGTCAATGCTATTCACCGCCTATTTACAGGAGGTATTCCGAGGCATGAACTGGGAACAGCTGGGGAGAAGAATTAATGGAGAACACCTAAATAATCGGCGATTCGCTGATGACATTGCCTTTCTGAATCACTCAGGAGGTGAACTGCAAATCATGATCAATAACTCAGACAGCCAGAGCAGAACGGTGGGTCTATGAATTAACGTTCAGAAAGTCAAAGTAATGTTCAACTATCTAGCAAGGTAAATGCAGTTCACAATTGCCAGCGAGGTGCTGGAAGTGGTAAAGGAAGGAACACATCTACTAAGGGCAGGTCGTGACAGCTGATCCGGATCATGAGAGGGAAATAACTAGAAGGATAAGAATGAAGTGGACTGCATATGGCAGGTTCTCTCAACATCATGAATGACAGTTTACCAATATCCTTCCAGAGAAATGTGTACAACAGCTGTATCTTGCCGGTACTAACCAACGGGGCAGAAACGAGGAGGCTAACGAAAAGGGTTCAGCTTAAATTAAGGACAACGCAGCGAGCCATGGAAAGAAAAATGATAGGTGTAACGTTAAGAGACTGGAGCGGGCAGAGTGGGTGAGGGAACAAGCGCGGGTTAATGACATCCTAGTCGAAATGAAGAGGAAGGAATGGGCTTGGGCAGGGCATGTACTGCGAAGGCAATATAACAGCTGGTCCTTAAGTGTAACGGAGTGGATTCAAGGTTAAGGCAAGCGTAGAAGGGGCGGCAGAACATCAGGTGGGCGGATGAGATTAAGATGTTTGCAGGCATAGGGTGGGTGCAACTGGCAAAGGACAGGGTTAATTGGACAGACATGGAAGATGTCTTTTCCCTGCAGGCTTATGATTATGATGGTGATGATGCTGACGATGTCTTCCAGCGAGTGCCATGCATAACGTCAGGTTATTGCGGCGACTATACTGGCATCAGATTCCCAAGTGATATCACATTCCTGTGATGGGTACACTAGTCGTCCTTTCGCAGAAAAGTAAATCACCCCCCACAATACAAGCGTTCTACTGAGACGGAGAAGTGAGAATGAGTATTTTCTATTTTTTCAATGACTCTGCTCACCTTGATGTAAAAGAAACACTCATTTAGAACATAGAAAATCGGATATACACTTTGGGAGCATTCTTATGGCGATTTCCACAGGTCGTGCTGGAGAAGCTTTTCTTGCTCCGCGACGACGAATTCGAGTTCCACTGGTCGACCTGGACCGACCGCGCGAATTCCGCTGGTCGTTTGGAGCAACTCCGTTCCATACGGAGCGCACTAGGTTGCACCGCCGACCAGCGACGGATCTCACCGAAACATGTAGTCGGCGATGTCGTCACTTCCGAAAGACACAAGTGATTTTTGGTTATTTTTAGCGCGTGCGGGAATGTCAGCGGGGAACACTGAGCGCTGTTTCGCGCGCGGACGTTTTGCGAGTGTCTAAACCGTCGCACCGTAAACCGCACCGTACCGCAAGCACTCAGCAGACATGCGATATATATTCATTTATGAACTTACCTAGAGTGCTGATGAAGAAGCATAACTGTGCTCCTCATTGCCTGCGAGGTTCACCAAAATGCGGTGCAACTCTGGCGTAACATGAACAAAGCGACTGGTAGGTTCCATCACGAAAGAAGTGCCTTTTTTTTTTCTTTCAAGCGATGTTTATTGCCTCGGGGCATAAAGATTATGAATTGAGAGATGAGTAAGGTGCTTAAATAAATTAAAAATTGGGTGCATGCTCACCGCTATACTCGCCGCATCTCGTCGTCAGCTTACACATATTTTGGCGTCGGAATTGCCAGACCTCAACTTCCGGAACCAGGACTTCCGCTGCGCCCTCTACATGTTCCGCTTATCGACAATGGTCGCTGTGCTCCGAGGCGCTTTGGGGCGCTCTTTTGCGATTCGAGCGCCTCGCTTCGGATCCACCAGTGGAATTCGCCATTAGACTTCAGCGAAACGTTCGATTGTATTAAACAAGACATTCTTATTAACAAACTCCCGTAATATAAAATAAGAGGCACTTCACTCAAACTACTGCAACGTTATCTCTCGAATCGTTCCCCGTATGTCGTTTTTTACAGTACTAAATCTCAATTGGAATACACGAAATATGATACAACGTAATGCTTTATTCTGGGTCATATGCTATTTCTTCCCTATATCAATGACATCGTATCCATACCAGTCGCACCACAAAGGATCCTTTATGCGGGCGACACCAGCGTTTTCTTTTCTGCTAACGATTTTTGAATTGCACTCACGGCTATAGACGTATGGCTCAAGAATATGTCTGAATGGTTGGCGGCCAACCAACCTTCGCTCCATGCTAATAAAACAAAATATGTCATATTCTCTGCTAGCAACAGACCAATAGATCTCGCGTATGCGAGAGAAAAAAACAGGCTGGTGTCGATCTTAAGAGAGCGTAACGGAAATAAAATTATTGGGTGCACAATTACACAAAAACATCCGTTGAACGCCCCATATTCGGCTCAAGAACGTACTATGGCCCAGTGTTTTGAGGTGTTGAAGCTGTTTCGCCCATTTCTGCCGATCAGACTGAGTCGCCAAATTTATTTCAGTATAGTTCATTCCAGGTTGCACTATTGCTTTCTTGCCTTGTACACTGGTACTGGTACACTGGTATCAGTACCACTGGTACAACTAATCTTGAAAATCTTTTGTTACGGCATAAAAAAGCCCATTCTGCATTCAAAATTTAAGAAAATATGACTCTACTTCATCTTACTTCAGGAAGAACCGTATACTGTCTCTACAAGCACTGTATTACGAGCAATTGTCGTAGCTGGCATTCTCCGAACTGAAAGAGAATCAGCAATATTTCTTTTCTAAATATAAGACCGATCAAAGGCGGTATGAGTTTAGGCGCACAAATTTGCAGAAACCAAGAAAGATGGCAAACTATGGTAAGCAGTCGTTGAATGGACCAATTCCTAATGTTTTGATCTGTCATCCTGATTTCGTCAAAATAATGGTCTTCCTCTCTCTCTGTTTTACGTAAACGTGTGAAATCTTGCTTTCTGGAGAATAGATAACTTGAGGTTATTCTTCTAATGTCAGCTGCCTGACATATCTAGAGCTCTCTGCTTATCTGGTTCGACACGTCGGTCCTCTGTTTTGTCTTCTAGGTGTAATAATAGCTCTAATAATGGGTCTAATTTGTCTATTCTGTTGCACTGCATTTTTTCCTGTGAGCTCTTGCTCTATGTCTCAGCAATGAGGATGCACTGAAGGCTTAATTGTGAAGGATGTGCGTTGGAAACATCGACATTGAGGCAATCAGAATTTTTTTTGCATGCGTATGGAAGTACTCTTTGCTGTCCTGTTCGAGTGGTGCTTAGGACCTAGCCAGGCGTACTTCTCTTTCGCCTTATGGCCTGTGCCGAAGACGCTGCGCTGTCTGAATTTATTATTAAAAAGACAAATAAATGTATATAGAGCTGCGTCGACCTCTCTGCCCCCCCCCCCCTCCCCTATATAACACTATCTAGATTCCACGGCCCATTTTTATACCAACCGTCCCTTCATCTGGATAAAACTTGACTGCCGGAAGTCCTCAGTTACTACGCATTACGCCGACACTTAAGGTATTTATTCCAGACGCATCAAATACTGCGACCGTCCTACGATGGCGTCTTCGTGACCCTTAATAGGCTGGAGCGAGCTTATTGTTGCTGCAAGAGGCAAGGTCAGCTACTAAACGTTCGTACTCAGGCTAACAGCCCGACACAACGAAGGGCGAGAGAAGTACACCCTAAACTGCGCTGACTCGTAGGTAAAATTTATTGCACGATACGCATACAATGTAGGCCCCTAAAAAGGGAACCTCTTTCGTTGCAAATGCTTTTACGTGGGCCGGACAGGATTATGCTTAAACGTGCGGCTCAAATAACATGCCAATTCTGTCAAATCGAATGCAGGCGCACATGTCGGCCCATTGTAAAGAACGGCCGTGGGCGCCTAACTTCCACAATACAAAAGTGTTGCTCCGGTATTCCGAGCAACTTCCGTAACATAGAACCTATTGGAATGGCTTGTGCTGCTGCGGGCGTTCAGGGAATGGCGGGTTCTATTTCGAGCGTTAGCTATTATTAGCTCGTTCCTCAGTTTCACGCTACCGTCGTCGGCGTCCGCTTTGCCACCATGCTAGCTGCCTCGGGTGGCAGGGGGCGAAGTCGAGGGAGGGAAATCCCCTTGTCCGCTTTTAAGGGAGATGAGAAAGAGAAAACGTAGGAGAAGCTGGAAGGCGACAGGTGGCCTATAGTAAGATACAACTTTAAAAAACAGCAGTCGCATACATTGGGCCATGGTCCGCGGCATCCTATATTACTCCGCTGGCCAGTTGCAACTGTAAGCGTCATCAGCTTTTTAACCTCCGACTATATTAAAAAAGCTAAGTATCAAAATTCTAGAGCTTATAATTTTTTTTGTTGGTGTTAAGCTTCTTCTTTCGTTATCAAGAAAAGTTTCAGCAACGCTCTACTTTTTCGTCTTGCAGGAACTCTGTGCAGTGGTTCTTGATGTGGGCGGAGCTTCACAACAGACGTAAGTTGTATCGTACTATACTGACTTAGGCATCCGTCTCGGCTGCGGGATGTGGTCGGTTCGAAGCCCACCGCCGAACGAGGATATCTGCAAGCGCTCCCCGGCACGGCGGCCGGCTTCTCTCTTTGCTGTCACACCACAGCTAACGCTTAAACATTCGAGTTATACACAAGTAGCCATTCTGTGATGCTTTTTACGATTTTCTTCCAATGTCCCTGAAACTGGGTATGACACAAAATATGCGCATGGTTATCACACGATGATGGGTTCGGTTGCATTCTGAAAATGAATACAGTTAACATAGCAGAGGGCATTTAGCATGGATCAGTCGAGTCTAATTAGTTCTTTCTAGTAGTTTGCCAAACACTGAACACGTCGGTAATTTATCCGCCTGTGCCGCATAGTCTGTACAAAATATAGCTACGGTCATTGCCTCAGAAGCCTGGTGTAGTCTAAGAGCTTCACACGCACCCTCAACAACACGCACGCCTTAGTTCGTGAACCTTCACAGAACACGAAGCGTCTGAAGCTGCAAAGCGATGGACTCGTATTTCTCATTATGAACAAAGTTTTTTAGAGAAACTCTGATCTTCGCCGTCTTCAGTTGTTCACTCCAAAAAACGCCTGCACATAAGGCTCTTTTTTTAGCAGCCCATATACTATGAGTTTCATGCAATAAATTTTAGTTGCGATTCAGCGCTTTGTATGTGTGCTCTTTTGCCGTCCTTCGTTGTGTCATGATCGCTATTTTTATTGCAAGTTCCAATGAAACTACGAGAGAGAACACCAAACAGGAAAACGACTACACCAGACGCAGTGCTCTAAACAAAATACTCCTTCTTCAGACTCTACCGGCGACCGCGTTTTCCTCAGAGCACCTGGATAGCCCTTATATAAACACGAACGCAATAGCAAAAACGTTCCTTCCGTAATCGTTTTCGTTTGTTTGATTCACCCTTTACCGTTACTGAACACACGTCGACGAGCGACTTTGCAAACAGCAGCTGCACGGGAGCTTCAATATAGAGGGATTTTCTGTGGCATTTCCATTGTAGGAAAGAGCAACAACAGCAGCAACCCGGATGCAAGCGCAAACTGTCTCACAGTGCCCTTCGGGGAAAAAGGGCACTTTGCTGAATAAACCATGAGCCGGACAAGAGCAAAGCAATTGTTTTCGAGATAGCGTTGCTACTTCTACCACCGCCCTCTCCACCCTCTCTTACTGGCCGTTTGCACTTTCATCAAGAACTCGCTCTTGTATTGTGCTGGATGGTTCTTCTCTCTTCTGGAATGAGAACCGGGTGCACAGCATCAATATTGCAGCGAACGTTTTTTTTTTTTTCCTGTTGACGCGCAGCATGGACTTCAGCATTCGCACCGAACGAAATAAGCGCGCGAATGCTACCGAGCTTTCTGTGTTTTTCCTCTACTGGGGAATTGTTTTGCTGTTTTAATCTTTGGCTCGCGTTCGTCTGCCGTCTCATCCACTCGTATTGGAAATCTCGCTGAAAGATCAGTGGCACTAACGTGCTCTTCGGATGGTAGATCTCCGGGCTAGTCTCTGCAGGCTTCCTTTCTCCCCCCCCCCCCCCCAGTCTTCAATTCTCGCTTACTACTAAAAAACAGAAAAGTAGATGTAGAAAGTGAGTGGCCCCGAATGATTCGTGTCCTGTTTACACAGGTGTTATTCCTCAATGTCCATCTGTGGTGCAAAATATATTTCGATGTGTTTTTTTTACGAAACTTCGATCTATACAGAATGCCTTTCAGAAAATTTGTTTTTTTTTTTAATTTCTGGGAATCTCAAAGGACTGCCTGCCTCCTTTGGTCACTGAGGCTGAAGCGAACCGACACATTCCTGCAAGACTAATCGGTGCAGCATCCAAACCAAATCAACATCACACGTTGGTGAGAAGTAGGCGTTCAGTCGAGCCCACTTTTTTACGAACCTGAGTGCTGTCTAGGTTGCGTTCGTTGTATCCGAAGTTCGTAGTAAGTGGGCTCCCCTTATTAAAACCACCAATGCATAGACAGCAAAGGTGACGCTTATTTATTGACGTAATGCGTTCTATGCTTCTGGTTCTTGAAATCAGGCCTTATCAAGACACTTAATTTCCACTCTCCAGCCGTGTCATGTCCACATCACCGCAAGCCTGCTGCCGACGAGCTAATTCGGGTTTGCGATTTAACTAATCGCATTCAAAGCGTTCATGGCAACCAGTGGCAAGTCTGCCTTTTCCGTAATTGTCTAAAACCAATTCATGTGAGCCACAGAGTTCTCGGATTTCATGTACAATCGGTGCATGTCCCCCCGACGAG
This sequence comes from Amblyomma americanum, assembly GCF_052857255.1. Classification (NCBI taxonomy): domain Eukaryota; kingdom Metazoa; phylum Arthropoda; class Arachnida; order Ixodida; family Ixodidae; genus Amblyomma; species Amblyomma americanum. The sequence goes on along the minus strand of NC_135507.1, from coordinate 100,597,900 downwards.
GGTTCATCATTCGCGTCACCAGTATCATCTGAGGCGAAATCAGGTCCAACGAGATTCACACTAAGGACGCGTCGTGTCGACAGCGTCCTTCAACTTTCGCGTCTCCATAAACACCGCCTTTAGAAGGAATTCCTGTGGCATTCCGCGCTAAATTTCACCCACGCGGCCTCAATTATTCCCATGAACAAACAGATTCGACTCAGGACACCGGCATCTGGTCGGTCGACTGCTATCAGCATGCTCTGGATGATGTACCTCCTATGGGGCACCTTGAGCGCGCGAATGATGCCAATTGGCTTGGTGTTGCAGGTCACTTTCGGTAACTTTGTTTTCTGCACTTAAAACAAGGTCATTAGGAATAGCGGTCTTCTTTGCGGCGGCGACAGTATTTTCGCACTCCTAGTGCAACTTAGCATACAGTCCGCCGTCATACTATATACACGGTGTTGCATTATTTGCACTCATGCATGAAGCAAACTTGAAATTCAATACGATAGCAAGGCGGGCGAGTTGGTGATACATATTTGAATAGCGCTTGTGCTGTGTTTTCTACCCTTGAAGTCCCCTTTTTCCGCGCTGTAATTTCTCAAATATGTATCACCAACTCGCCCGCCTTGCTATCGTATTAAATTTCATTTCTAGTACTACGGGCTCTGTTACGTTTCCTAACCCTCACCCTGAAGACCCGGCTTTCTTGGCTTCGTTGGTTGCTGTGTGTGTGTGTGTGTGTGTGTGTGTGTGTGTGTGTGTGTGTGTGTTTGTGTGTGTGTGTGTGTGTGTGTGTGTGTGTGTGTGTGTGTGTGTGTGTGTGTGTGTGTGTGTGTGTGTGTGTGTGTGTGTGTGTGTGTGTGTGTGTGTGTGTGTGTGTGTGTGTGTGTGTGTGTGTGTGTGTGTGTGTGTGTGTGTGTGTGTGTGTGTGTGTGTGTGTGTGTGTGTGTGTGTGTGTGTGTGTGTGTGTGTGTGTGTGTGTGTGTGTGTGTGTGTGTGTGTGTGTGTGTGTGTGTGTGTGTGTGTGTGTGTGTGTGTGTGTGTGTGTGTGTGTGTGTGTGTGTGTGTGTGTGTGTGTGTGTGTGTGTGTGTGTGTGTGTGTGTGTGTGTGTGTGTGTGTGTGTGTGTGTGTGTGTGTGTGTGTGTGTGTGTGTGTGTGTGTGTGTGTGTGTGTGTGTGTGTGTGTGTGTGTGTGTGTGTGTGTGTGTGTGTGTGTGTGTGTGTGTGTGTGTGTGTGTGTGTGTGTGTGTGTGTGTGTGTGTGTGTGTGTGTGTGTGTGTGTGTGTGTGTGTGTGTGTGTGTGTGTGTGTGTGTGTGTGTGTGTGTGTGTGTGTGTGTGTGTGTGTGTGTGTGTGTGTGTGTGTGTGTGTGTGTGTGTGTGTGTGTGTGTGTGTGTGTGTGTGTGTGTGTGTGTGTGTGTGTGTGTGTGTGTGTGTGTGTGTGTGTGTGTGTGTGTGTGTGTGTGTGTGTGTGTGTGTGTGTGTGTGTGTGTGTGTGTGTGTGTGTGTGTGTGTGTGTGTGTGTGTGTGTGTGTGTGTGTGTGTGTGTGTGTGTGTGTGTGTGTGTGTGTGTGTGTGTGTGTGTGTGTGTGTGTGTGTGTGTGTGTGTGTGTGTGTGTGTGTGTGTGTGTGTGTGTGTGTGTGTGTGTGTGTGTGTGTGTGTGTGTGTGTGTGTGTGTGTGTGTGTGTGTGTGTGTGTGTGTGTGTGTGTGGAAGGCTCGTGTATCTTCATGGTATGCAAGGAAAGGATTGTGTCCTCCAGAACTTCAAGCGAAAAAAAAAACAGCGCTTGTCCTTTGTTTTCTACCATTGAAGTCCTCGTACCCGCGCTGTAATTTTTCAAAAAGCAAACTCTCACCCTCTAAGCCTATCGAGGAGCCGTAAGGATGCAGTGACGAAGATAGCATAGTGCACGTTGGCGGATAACGTATCAACTGCAGTGTGTGCGGCCTGACAGCTGGGAGTCCATTGGGCAGGCGATACATGGCACGTGACCGCTGGTACAGCAGGTCATAACACGAAACTGGCATCTAAGCTTGTGAAGTTGCTACCACTGCTAGATGAGGGACCATTTGCAGGAGTTTCACTTTCAATGCTGCCCCTATCTCAAGCCAACCACGCTTCTTCGTCAGCTTCAGATGCTTATCACAGCCGGCAAGCTCCCCCTTACAGACCGTCTTTGCAGGCTTTCGGGCCACGCTTGGCCATTGGTGATCTACTTTCAATGCAACTCTCTGTAGTTTTTTTTTTTCCAGGGGTGGGGGAGAGGGGAGGGTGGAGAGGTGAGAGGGTCAGCCACTTTCTTTCCGGGATGGGGGATGTCGCACGTGAGTCGTTCTCTCCGCTCGCTTACGGAAAGTGCGAGCTTTTGGCCTGCAAGGGAGAGGTTACGGGACCTCCTAGTTCGCTATAACCATGTGAGGCAACCGCAGTTGCTCGTTGCACCTGAAACGCAGTGCTATTGCGCTTACACATATTTTGATGGTAGCAGGGCTTATTCGTGATAACCGAGCGTTCGTTATAACTGCAGTCGTTAAAGAGGGCTCGACTGTAATTGCTTTAAATTAATTTCCTTATATTTTCTACTCGTACGCATGTACCTTTAATAAAGACCGAATAACTCGTGTACTGACTGTAAACTACAGCCTACTTCAACATCACTGTGCTTTTCTGCACAGATTGCACATATAATGACGAAGTGGTTGGTGAGCATGAAGAGCTAGAAGCCACCTACAGCGTTTGAGTTTGGTTACGCAGCGTCTCCAACTTCACTGAACATGCATTTCGCAAGAGGGGAGGGGAAGGGGGGGGGGGTGTCTACTGCGCGTGGCTGTTGATCTTCGTGGTCTGAATCAAATCCGCGGCGCTCGCATTTAGGTGAAGGCGAGATGCAAAACGGCCACGTATTCAGCTTTTGAGTGCTGTTTAGAGAACCGAGATGGTTTAAAATAAAGCATTTCTCTGCACTGCAGCAATCGCTCTAGCCCACTGCAGCTGTGGGTGGGAATCGTAATTTGAACGGTCTTTCATGTTGTAAAAAGGCGCAATGATCTTTCCAAGACGGGGGATATTGTGGCGGTGCCTGACACTGTCTGGCGTTTCCGATTTTGTTAGCATGTCGTCCTTCACATTATTAAGTAAAGAAATAACATTTCTGCCGTCAACAACGGGGATATGGCGCGGCTTAATATCTGGTGTGTCAAAAGAAAAGACTGGACGTTTACTGCTCACACCAAAACACGAATCTACTGGTACGATCGTTTCAATTATCATGCTCCAGACATTTATTCCCTCACTGGAAACTAAAATTAGTTATCCAACTGATTCTATACCCGTCGCCAATTGAAGGGAATATGCGTGACATAATTCGATCTATTTGCTGTCCTAAACCGTGCGTTTTCTGTCATTTTGGTGAAAAACGCCCTTTCGGAGGTTAGGGTCCGCTTTGGCGCAAGCCTGATCGAACCCGGTTCAGCAAGGTTTATTTATTTTATAGCAGCATTCGCGACGAAGAACACCGTCATGCAATGCCGATAATCAGCTATTGCACGGGAATAGTAATATTATTACAATCGAATGACTTTTGAATTAGTTTTAAAACTAATTCAGATAGTTTGAACCGAGACCTTCCTCTTATTCCACAATCAGCAAACAAAACAATCAACGAACACTAAAGAATGCAGACAGTCGAAAGAAAGGTTTTTTCGCGTTCTATTACCAGTCTTGTCACCGCACGAAAAATAAGAAAGCATTAATCTCGATATCATGGGCACCACCACAAAAACACTTTGACGCTCTCGCTAATCGGCAGCTCGGAGTTGAACGTTGCCCTCGTTCTGTGTTGAATACGTTTGTGCCGGCTGGAGTTCCACCTACTAAAAAGGCTGCTACATTTTTTTTGTAAGCGCGAGTATCCAATCCCATGCTGTTGTGCCAGTTTCATCGCGGTTCGTAAAATCTGCCGCATTGTTTGTTTACATTTCTTAAGATACGGCCTGTCCTTTAGTACGAAAGCCCTCATACGCCCACCAACACCGACCAAGAATCTTGTGCGTCCGATCTTTCTTGTGCCGGCACCTGGAAATAGTTGCGTCCTGCTCAGTTAAAAAAAGCATAAAACAAATAGACACCTCAAAAATATGTTGCGGCTGCCCCTAACTTTAACCGCGCCCAACAAGATGATGACCTCAAAATTTGGGCCTGGCCACCCCAAATCTTGGCCCACCCACGCCAGAATTGTGACCTTGGCCGATTTGGACCAAAATCGATGTCCAACCTAATTGACCGCCCCCAACACGATGGCGATCTCCAAACTTTGCTCGTGCCATGTTCACAATTTGGCCGGACCATCTTCGAAAAGGCAAGTGTTTTAGCACTAAATTTATTTATTTATTTATTTATTTATTTATTTATTTAATTATTTGAAAATACTGTAGTTCATTCTAGGGGCTATATCAGGTGTGGGTACATAAAATATGATACAATTCCACGCATAAAAGGGTACATGACAAGGATCAAAAATTTAAACGCTGCACAGAACACCATACAATGCCATGACGAATTGCCGACAGAAAATCAGAAATCGATAATGCACGAATGTTGTCATATAAAGAGTTCCAACTCTCCACATACGCGGAAAAAAGCTGTATTTGAAAACTTTAGTACGGGCAACAAAATGTTTGAAAGGTTGATGGCTCCTGGTTGTAGATGGCTTTGAAAACGAGATATGCTTACCCTCTGAAAGGCAATTACCAGAATGCACTACTGAGTGAAGAAGTTTTAAGGATTCAGTTTTCCGGCGGGATGCGAGCGGACTTAAATTTAGAGAAGACATCGCAGGTGAGGGTGAAAAATGAGTCATAGCGGCGGAAAATAAATCTTACCGCTTTTCGTTGTACGGATTCTATGTGACCAATTTCACACTGCTTATACGGATTCCACACATTTGAAGCGCAATCAAGGATAGGGTGAATTAGAGTTCTGTGCATGAGTAATTTGTCCTCTTTAGGAGCCTCCCGTACAGTGCGCCTCAAGTAACCTACCTTTTTAAGAGCTTGAGCTGTGATGTGATCTATGTGTTTTGACCATGTCATATTTTGAGAAAAAGTTGGGCTGAGGCTTAGCTAAAGTGGTAAGCCTGGATATCTCGAAGCGAAAAGCTTCGTGGCGATGCTAGTGGTTTAGCCTAATGTTTCGTACATAGGGTTACAATTTGGGTATACCTTTCTAGCTTTTTCCAAAACGTGTTGTCTTAGGTATACAAAGCTTGTACAATCGTCTAAGATCCCGAAAATGTCATAGTCTTTCACAAAATTTACACACGTGGCCGAACGGGTTGTCCACAAAGCCTGTCGTAAAGACCATGGTCGCGCTGGCACTTTCACCGAGTTTCAACATGTAGTCTGTGTAGCGGCGAGTCTTTACCTCTTCTTCCATAGCGTCGTCGTCGTCGTCTTCACACTGTTGGCTGCAAACAGTGGCAGCAGAAGCGGCTAAGGGCCGCTTTTGAGCGTCTTGTCGTCGTCGTTTAGCGAGACGCTCCTCTCGTTGATCGCGTGTTTCGGTTGCTCGTTTAGCATTGGACTTTTCATTCTTTCTTAGAAACCGCTCGGCGTCTCCCAAAGTACAGTCTTCGCTCACCTGGCCACTCTCAATTGACGCAGCCAAACGGCGCAATTCGGTGTCCTTTTGCCTCCGTTTAGCAAGGCGTGCCTCTCGTGATTCTGGCGTTTCAGCCGCTTGTCTAGCCTTGCACTCTTCATATATTCGCTGCTTTTGAGCCAACTCCCACGCTCCCACTTCTGGGTCTTCTTCTCCTCCTTCCACGGCGAAAGGTCAGACGACTGAGTCAGCGCGCGGCGGCGACGACGGCTGCAGCAGCAGCGACCACTGCGCTCTGCGCGACGTCACTCGGTTTCGCGCATGCGCAGCTGTGGCAAATCTGTAGTGTGGCTCACGCGAAGCCAGGTGTTGACGAGCCTAGTGAAGCTTTTCGCTTCAAAAACGACGCCAGGATATTTGTATTCATGTACCCTTTGCAGGGATGAATAGTCGTAATTAGACGGTGATAGGCGGTTGCTGAAAGACATGAAAACTGTTTTGCTGAAATTGATTTTCATCTGCCACGTATTGCACCAGTCACAGAATATTGCCGCCAATATTTGCAGTGTTTGTTCGTTTTTCAAATCTGCCGCGACACCGCCTTATCGCTTTGTTTGCGACGCAAGACGCGACTAGATTTATCTCGATTGATCGCAGCCAGGCAAAGCTGATTCTACGTTGTTCCGGAATGTTCTAGTAACTTTGCGGCCTTTATCTCGAATGTTCGCTATCAGCTTTAAATTGAGCACGGCCGACAGCGGCGGGCATTCTGTTCGACGACCGCCGAGCACGCTTGTCGCTTCGCCGCCGCCGAGTGATTCAGTCCATTTTGGGTGCAAGTCAGCCCAATAAACAGTTCTTTTAGAAGATCCTTTCGTCCGTCTTCATCGCTGCTTCGACTGCCGTCACCACTACGTGACATCTGGTGGAGGTGCGGGGTAGCCTTCCATGTTCCGGACGCCCCCTTCAAGTCGTGAAGCCAGCCCTGAGCGCTTCGCACCCGAGGACGAGCCAGCAGCTCAGCGAGCCAGCCGACGTCTCCAGGGAGAGGAGCCTGAGTTCGGGAAACTGCCGGACCGCACAAGACAGCGAAAAGACGCGGCTACGAGCACCGCAATCTCGCCGAAGATGTCGACACCGATCATACTGCAGCAGCCGCGGGTGCCGCCAACTTTCAATGGATCCCTAGGCGAAGACCCTGAAGAATGGTTGGATCAATTTGAGCGCGTGGCGTCATTCAACAAGTGGGATGATGCGGCAAAGATTGGACACGTTTTTTTCTCATTGGATGGCTCCGCACGCACGTGGTACGAAAACTACGAGTCGTCCCTTACGACATGGGAGCTATTCAAGAGAGAACTATTGAAGGTATTTACCAGTGTCGTGAGGAAAGAAAGAGCCGAACGACTCCTCGAGTCCAGGATCCAGCTTCCGAATGAGCCCGTCCGCAGCTACGTCGAGGAGATGAAGCGCCTATTTCGCCGCGCCGATCCCGGGATGACCGAGGAAAAGAAAGTTCAATTCTTAATGCGCGGCGTAAAAGAACAACTCTTTGGCAGCCTCGTCCGTCAGCCGCCAAAAACGGTCGAGGAATTCATGCAGGAAGCCTGCACGATTGAGAAGACCCTCGACGTCCGAGCTCGGCAGTACAACCGCCCTTCCTCTGCCTATGCAATCCGTTCGGACACGCCGGCCACCACCAGCGACAGCTTGCGGGACGTTATCCGCGAAATCGTCCGAGAGGAGCTACGCCTATTACTGCCATTCTCCCCACAGCCATAAGCATCGACTCTGATGAACGTGGTACGGGAAGAAGTGCAACAGGCACTTGGCACCCCGACGGCCACAGAACCCCAGGCCATGACCTACGCCGCTGCAGTAAGGACTGCTCAGCCCCAACGACAACCCCCACGTCCTCCCCGAGATGAGCCACTTGGTCCACAACGCCGCCTCCCAGCCCCCGCCCGCCCAGCCTATGACCGACCCTCAAACCCCAGGAAATGCGACGCCTGGAGGACTTCCGACAACCGGCCGTTGTGCTTCCATTGCGGTGAGGCCGGCCATATTCTTCGTCACTGCCCGTACCGACGTATCGGTCTTCGAGGATTTGCCGTTAACGCCCCACGACCACGCTTCGGACAACGTCCGCACGAAATCGACGAGTACCTGCGTCGAGAAGAGTACACGCCGAACCGCTTTTCGCGCTCACCATCGCCGTCAACCTCGCGCTTTGCGTCGCCACGCCGCAGCTACGCAGCCGCGGTACGAGGAAGGTCGCCCAGCCCCCGTAGGGGAAACTAAAGGCAGCAACCTCTGGAGGTGAGGTTGCTCACGAGCTAAACGCCGAAGATCCTCCACCGACCACGCCCCATGAAGACGCTGCACCCGCGACGCCGCATGAAGAACCGACACTCGCTGCACCGACGCCGCACACAATGAGAACCTCAACCACGACGCAAGCTACCTTGAAATCGACGCCGCCACCCAGAGGAGCTTCGACCACACGCCCAACCCGTGACTCGCATACGCGACGAAGCCGTGACCCGACGCCGAGAGCGACATGCAATGCAAGACCCAGGACCTCCGACCTAGAAGTGACTATCGACGGCCGGAAAGTTACCGCTCTAGTCGACACAGGAGCCGATTACTCGGTGATGAATGGAACATTCGCTGCGCAGCTCAGAAAAGTCACAACGGCTTGGGACGGCCCACAAATTCGCACCGCTGGGGGCCACCTCATTACGCCATCAGGACGATGCACAGCGCGAGTGACTGTCAAAGGACATACCTATCCTGCGACCTTTATTGTGCTACCGCAATGCTCCCGCGAAGTGATCTTGGGTATGGATTTCCTTAATGAGCATCAGGCGATCATCGACCTGCGATCCAACCTGATCACGCTTTCGACGGACGAAGACATCGCTTCGATGAAAACTCGGGAAAATCACGTTGCCCTAAGTGTCCTGAAGGAAGAAGTGAGCGTCCCACCCCGCTCAAGCGTTATCGTGACCGTAGGCGCCACGAAAGCCATAAACACTGAAGCCATCATCGAGGGGAACATGCAGTTGCTACTAGACCGAGGAATCAGCATCGCAAGAGGCATCGCACATTTCCGCAATGGCCAGGCCGAAGTACTGCTGACTAACTTCAGCGAAGAATACCGGCATATTAACAGTGGAACGACGATTGCTTTCTACGACGAAATATCTGACGTACGAGATTCCTTCGCCCTCTCCGACCCCTCGGCAGAAGATCCGCCTGACCAAGAGAACTCGCCCACTTTCGACATCAACCCAGCCCTGCACCGGAACAGACAAGACCAGATCCGCAATCTGCTTCAAAACTACAGTGAGTGCTTTTCGACATCGCCGAAGGTGCGACAGACGCCAATTGCCAAGCATCGCATTATAACAGATCAACACGTACGACCTCTTCGTCAAAGCCCCTACCGTGTGTCTCCGCGAGAACGACAAGCCATCCGGGACCAAGTCGAAGAAATGCTTCGCGACGACGTCATCCAGCCCTCAAACAGCCCATGGGCGGCACCGGTTGTTCTAGTGAGAAAGAAAGACGGCGCACTTCGATTCTGCGTGGATTACCGCCGCTTGAACAACATAACAAAGAAGGACGTCTACCCCCTCCCCCGCATCGACGACACACTGGACCGCCTCTGCAACGCCAAATATTTCTCATCGATGGACCTCAAGAGCGGCTACTGGCAAATTGAGGTCGACGAAAGAGATCGCGAGAAGACAGCATTCATAACTCCGGATGGGCTGTTTGAGTTCAAGGTGATGCCATTTGGTCTCTGTTCCGCACCAGCGACGTTTCAGCGAGTAATGGATACAGTGCTGGCAGGCCTGAAGTGGCAGATTTGTCTGGTATATTTAGATGACGTCGTTGTCTTCGCCTCGAACTTTGAAGAGCACCTCAAAAGACTTCGAACAGTACTAGACGCAATCAAGTCGTCTGGCCTAACCTTGAAAGCAGAGAAATGCCACTTTGCCTACGAAGAGTTGCTGTTTCTAGGCCACATCGTTAGCAAGGAAGGAGTACGCCCAGACCCGCAGAAAACAGCTGCTATTGAACAGTTTCAACCGCCGGCCGATAAGAAAGCAGTGCGCAGATTTCTCGGACTATGCGCATATTACCGACGATTTGTGAAAAACTTTTCGCGCATCGCCGAGCCCCTGACCCAACTGACGAAGGCAGACGTGCCGTTTAAATGGGAAGCGCCGCAAGCAGAAGCCTTCAAGGAACTTCAGCGTCGTTTACAGTCCCCACCGATCCTTGCGCATTTTGATGAAAACGCCGATACTGAAGTTCATACCGACGCAAGCAGCGTGGGACTAGGCGCCGTTCTCGTTCAAAAAAGTGACGGGCTGGAGAAGGTCATCGCATACGCTAGCCGTTCCCTTTCTAAGGCCGAGGCTAACTATTCGACCACTGAGAAGGAGTGCCTTGCCATCATCTGGGCTACGTCGAAATTCCGCCCCTACCTCTACGGACGGCCGTTCAAGGTGGTCAGCGACCACCACGCGCTCTGCTGGCTTGCCAATTTGAAGGATCCCTCTGGCCGACTCGCTCGATGGAGTCTGCGTCTCCAGGAGTTTGACGTCACCGTCGTTTACAAGTCCGGACGCAAGCACACTGACGCCGATTGCCTCTCACGAGCCCCTGTAGATGCACCGCCGCTGGACGACGATGAGGACGCCTTCCTGGGACCCATCAGCGCAAGCTCTTTTGCTCAGCAGCAACGCTCGGACGCCAACCTAAAAGGCCTCATCGAGTACCTGGAAGGCAAGGTTTCTTCACCCCCCGCTTCATTCAAGCGAGGACTGTCTTCTTTCTGTGTGCAGAATGAGGTCCTTGTGAAGAAGAACTTTACAGCGAACAAAACAGCCTACCTCCTTGTTGTACCTACTTGTCTCCGCGAAGAAGTTCTACAGGCTTCACACGACGAGCCGACAGCTGGACATCTCGGGTTTACTCGCACCCTCCGCGGCATTCAAGACAAGTATTACTGGCCCCGACTGTCTGCCGATGTCGCACACTATGTGAAAACATGCCGAGATTGTCAGCGACGAAAGACTCCTCCCACACGACCAGCAGGATTTCTGAACTCCATTGAACCTCCCTCAAGACCCTTTCAGCAGATTGGCATGGACTTGCTTGGCCCTTTTCCAACGTCAACATCTGGAAATAAGTGGATCATCATAGCGACCGACTACCTGACCCGCTACGCCGAGGCGAAAGCCCTACCGAACGGAACAGCAGCAGAAGTGGCCAAATTTTTCGTGGAGTGCATTCTTCTTCGACACGGCGCCCCCGATGTGCTCATCACGGACAGAGGAACAGCATTTACGGCGGAACTCACGCAAGCCATCCTGCGCTACAGCCAAACCAGCCACCGGAGGACAACTGCATACCATCCGCAGACCAACGGACTGACCGAGCGCCTGAACAAAACCATCGCCGATATGCTCGCTATGTATGTCGATGCCGAACATAAAACCTGGGATGTCATCCTGCCTTACGTCGTCTTCGCCTACAACACCGCAGTGCAGGAGACCACCCAGATGACGCCTTTTAGGCTCGTCCATGGCAGGGAGGCCACGACCACGCTAGACGCCATGCTGCCCAACGTTACAGAAGAAGAGAACGTCGACGTTGCCGCCTACCTTCAACGCGCAGAAGAAGCTCGAAGGCTTGCCCGATTACGGATCAAAGATCAGCAGCGGTCCGACGCCAGACGCTACAACCTACGAAGACGCAACGCGGAATACAAGCCAGGAGACCAAGTCTGGGTGTGGACGCCCATTCGCCGCCGTGGATTGAGTGAAAAGCTTTTGCGCCGCTATTTCGGCCCGTACAAGGTTCTTCGTCGGCTGGGTGAACTGGATTATGAAGTCATCCCTGACGCAATGACTGCATCCCAGCGACTGCATCCCAGCGACTGCATCCCAGAAGTCGTCCATGTAGTCCGTCTGAAGCCGTATTATGCCCGCTAAAGGCCGCTGCATTTCCATGCTCTATTTTCGCAAGATCTGTTTTTTTTTCCCCTTACTAGTCGCATTATTTGTTTTAATGCATCGGGTCGATGCTTCTTTGAGAGGGGAGTAATGCCGCCAATATTTGCAGTGTTTGTTCGTTTTTCAAATCTGCCGCGACACCGCCTTATCGCTTTGTTTGCGACGCAAGACGCGACTAGATTTATCTCGATTGATCGCAGCCAGGCAAAGCTGATTCTACGTTGTTCCGGAATGTTCTAGTAACTTTGCGGCCTTTATCTCGAATGTTCGCTATCAGCTTTAAATTGAGCACGGCCGACAGCGGCGGGCATTCTGTTCGACGACCGCCGAGCACGCTTGTCGCTTCGCCGCCGCCGAGTGATTCAGTCCATTTTGGGTGCAAGTCAGCCCAATAAACAGTTCTTTTAGAAGATCCTTTCGTCCGTCTTCATCGCTGCTTCGACTGCCGTCACCACTACGTGACAATATACCAAAAGACTGATTCAGGAGGAAGTGATAATTGACAGAGTTAATAGTGTGGTACAATACACAATCATAGGCGTATAGACGGGCCTTTGAGGTTATACTGTCAGGCAAATCATTAATATAGAGTAATAACAAAGGGCTAAGGACAGAGCCCTGGGGAACACCTGAGGTTACATCAGCTAATGAAGAATCGACGGAATTGAAGCGAACAGACTGGGAGCGGTGCGAGAGGAAATCGGCAATCCAATCAACGAGTTGAGAGTTATTGAGAATGACTTTTAGTTGCATAACAATGTAGAGTGAAGGACCGTGTCAAAAGCTTTTGAGAAATCGATGAATATGGCGTCGATTTGGTTACCGGCATCTGTGCAGAGAAGAATGTCATGTGCAAATTCGTCTTACGGAGTCACTGTACTGAACCCTTACGAAACACGTGTTGGGCCTTTGACAGAAGATCAGTTGCTTCAAGAAATTGCATACTGTGTTTATAAATAATGTGCTCTAGGAACTCATATGAATGTTCAGTTAAAGAGATCGGCCTAAGTTTAGAACGAAGTTGTTGCCGGATTTATAGAGCGGGAGTACATTGGCGAGTTTCCGTGAGGAAGGGACAATGCGAGAAGAAAGAGATTTTCGAAAATTAATTGAGAAATATCGAGATGACCAAAAGGAATAACGCGCAAGGAAGGTGTTTGAAGTACAGTCCAGTTCAGCGCATTTTTTTTAGTCAAGGTGAAAGATAATATTTAAAACGTCCTGAGCGCTAACCAAGATATCAGAGATAGAACGTTCATGATTAAGAAGACTGAAAGATGGAATCATGATATTAAAACGTGCAAAGACAGAATGAAAGTAAGCATTAAATACATCAGATATTTGAGCAGGGCCAGTGACAATTTCTTTATTAATAACGAATGAGGTGTATGAAGTGTCTGAGGGTAGAATAGAGCGCCAAAATTTACGCGGGCTATCTTTCAGCAGCCCTTGGAGCTGAACGAGGAGATAGAAATCATTAGCAGAGTTCATTTTATTACAAAGTTCAATTTTCGCAGCTTGATATCGAGAAACAGCATCGGGGTTATTGTTACGTGCCATGCGCCTCAGCCGAGACACACGGCGTGGCATCTGCAAAACATCGCGATTAATCCAAGGCAGAGTAGGATTTATTTTCGTCGTCTTGACGGGAACAAACAGTTCAATGCACAGTCTAACAATCGTTTCAAAATATTCAAAAAGGTCATTAACGTCGCCGTCACGGCTGAGCGCGCAGAAGGAGTCGAAGCACTCGGCCTGTTTGTCGATTACGGAGTTGTCGTCAGCATGATGAAAATCTAGAAATGATGTGAAGGTGTACTGTGGGTTACTAGAGAAGCGGGACAGGATAAGGAGAACCGCTCCATGGTCAGAAATATCATCGACAACCGTACACTGGAAGCCGGACTGTATTAGGTTGGGGCTTAGGAAGATTAAGTCTAGCTGCTAATTTAGTCTGGTAGGAAACGTAACTAATTAAGGGAGTCCAAGAGAGACCGAAAAATCTATCAACTCTTTTGCTAAAGAAGCTTCACGGCGAAAATAACACATCGATGGCCAATGAATACCAGGCACGTTGAAATAACCCATGAAGATGATGTTTGGTGCTGAAAGGCTATGTATGAACTGGCCAACAGAGGGCAAGACATCACAAGAGGTTCCGGGGGGTCGGTAAAAAACGCCGATAACAATAGCCTGCTTTTCTAAATAAAGCTTACACCAAATTGATCCAGTGTTGTAAGGAGCAGGTAGCATAGAAAACCTACGATATGAACGAAGGAGTAAAGCTACACCACCGTCTTTGCCCTCACGCCTGTCGACACGGATATCAAGGATATCAAGGCGGCGTGAATTCAGAGTCGTATATGTCAGGGTGTAGTCAGGTTTCAGTGATGCCAATAATGTGAGAGTCATAGGAGGACACATGCGCGAGAAGATCGGGGAGTTTGAGATGCTTCTAGCGTTAAGATTTAAGACAACGAGGCTGGTTGGAGAGCTAGGTAACCGTCAACGGGATAACGAAGAAAGCTCAGTAGATTCGGCAGCTTCGTGACGGGATAACCAAGGAAGCTCAGAAGATTCAGACACATCGTGAGGGGGTACCGTTTCGAGCTACTCGAGGCTTCATCCCATGTGTACCTGACACCATCAATGAAAGCCTGGTCGTACCGAAGCTTCACCTTTGAACCACCGTCACGAAGCGAGGAAGGTGCATTCCATAATTTCTTACGAAGGGCTCGGACATTCGCAGAAAAATCCTCAGTGATGTAAAAATCTCCCCCCTTGAGTTTCGATAGGTTCTTCATGACAAGAATCTTCTCACTGAAATCAAGGATCCTTAGTATGGCACGACGTGTGCGTCCGTCCCTGGGTCGGCCGATGCGATGACAACGCTCAATGCGCGGACATTCTTTGCGTAGCTTTTCAGTAGATATTTTGCAGATTTTAGACAATAAACTGCTGCCATCTTCATCAGGACTCTCTGGTAGACCGTGCACAACAAGATTGTTCCGCCTTGACCGGTTTTCCAAGTTAGATATTGTTGTTTTAAGCAGGTAATGTCCGAACGTAGGTTAGCGCTCAAATACTCAGAGGCTGAAGGAGTTGCAGAGGATTCGAGTGATGAAACACGAGCTTCAAGATCATCAAGATGAGCGGAAAAAAATTCTTAATAACTGTAATGTCACTAGTGATTCATTTTTGACCAGCAAGCAATAGAGAGAGCTGAGAAAGCAGGCCCGCCACTCCCAGAGCTGAAGACAAGTCAGTATTGGAACGCGTTGACCGCTTCCCACTAAGATGTTTAGACCAGTTAGCGGAGAGTGATCGTTTAGGGGAGGGGGGGGGGGGGGGGGCTGGATTTTGTTCAACGTCTACGCTTTGTAGCAGGCGAGAGAAGCAAAATACAGCATTTGAGCAGAAAGTAAAAAAACTGTGGGCAGGAAAACAGCAGCAAACAACGATCATCAGATCGAACGCAGTATGCGTACTTGAGGTATACCATACCTGCACGAAGAACATGCAGCGATAGGCACCCTGTAAAGGATGCTGCCGTCTTGCCCACTAGGTTTAACCAAGTTAGATCCCTAACAATTTTTACTTTGTCTGGACCTACATTGCACGCGTAGCGTCTGAAGCAATTATTTGATCGTCGCCATATAAAACCCGTAGTTTAAACCGACGACTTAGACAAGCTACAAACCTAAAACACTCTGTGCAACTTAAACATTGAACTCTGGGATACGCATGTAAAATATGCAGCCTTGAAAGGTCCTCCGTCGCTGGTTTCTTGCATCGGCGCTGTCCTATCCTTCCGGTTCCGAACTGCTGCTATTTAAATCTCTTTTCATGCCCAGCCTATACAGCCGCCGCTGGCTCAGTTGTTACGGCACTTGGCTGCTGACCCGAAAGACGCGAGCTCGATCCCCGCTGCTACAGTGGCATTTCGATGGAGGAGAAGTTCTATAAGCTCGTGTACTTTGCGATGCCAGTGCACGTTAAAGATCCCCAGGTGGTTGAAATTATTCGGAGCCCTCCACTATGGCGTCCCCCATAGCCTCAGGCACTTTGGAAAGCTAAAAAGCAGAACACCAAAATCATTTGTCCCACCACGTTATTGTCACCGTATATGGGCACCCTAACATCAACTGATCTCTAGATATTAGAGCGAAAGCTCTATTACTACACGTCTCCCAAGGTCAGTCTTGATGCGCATTTGACCTTGAGGCCCCAGAGCGCAGGCAAACCACGTGACTCGCCAGGCATAGATGAACTTGCGCGCGCTTGTCGGCTCCGCCGCTTTGATGTCATGTGATTAGGAGAGGCAGACTGTGAGAGGCGCGGCTGCACGCACTATCCGGTTCAGCCTTTGTGATACCACGTGACTATGAGAAAGTGCAACAGTTGCTGCGTCGGCAGTTTCTCCTTCGGTTTCTCCACGCATGGGGCGCGCGCCGGTCCGAGTGTGTCAACTCTTCGGCGCCGCCGTCAAGCCGCGTCCGATCATCTATCCGGCCGATATAGCTCGTCGAGAATGTGTACTGCAGATGACGCTCAAACAGAGCAGCAACGAGAATGTAGACTTGCGAAGCAACGGAAGTATGACCTGCAGAGAGAAAGGCCAAACGGTTAGCGGCGGAGGCTGCCGCTGCTCTTCGACGACGGATTCGTCCGTTAGTGAGACTGAAGCATCAGAATCTGAGTCTAACCGGCGTTTGACCGACCACACGATCCGTTTGTTAGGAGGTTCATCTGCGACAAACAAGTTTCATCGTTACTTCACCCCCATTTTGCAGTGCCAAGCAAGCTTTCGCTCTGTATAGCTAGGTTTAGAAGAGTAAAAGCTCACAAATTTGTATCACCGCCTCAGAAACAAAAGCTCTGAGCGGTATTTATTTGGCCCTGGAACTATCCTGTAAAAAAGCATTTCAGCATCACCAATGTAAAAAAAAAAATTGGACGTCACTGCAACTGCCCGCATTCCAAGAATGCGAAAGCACTGACGCCTCCTCGACACTGGTAGCCTTTCAAATTTTGCGCCACGGTTGTTTTCTCCTTCACTTGATTGATTGGTTATCGAGTAACTATGATTATACCCTTTTTTCATTCCGGCAACCATTTCGAGTTTTCAAATTTTCCGCCACGCTTCTTTTCCACCCACTCACTATATAGACCTCCTGCATGTTTGTAAACAAACGAGGTGGCGCTGCAGTCGCTAGCGAGCTCGTGGAAGGCAAAGGTCGGGGAGTGGCGTCGCGGATAGATGTTGAGCGCGGGTTTTCAAGGCTTGTAGGCGCGTTTCCAGTTTCTGCGAATCATAGCCATGGTCGATGCTTCCAACTTAGTAATTTGTTGAAGTACACGAGCTCGCGTTGGCCACGTGCGACCTATAAAGAGAAATAGTTTGCCACTGTATTGCATATATGGTTAGTAGTAAACATGTAGAAAGCGTTCCTGCCGTTTATTTATGCGCTAGTCATTGAATAAAACAAGTTTTGACACTCCGCACTAGCCGGAATGATTTTACTTCGGGACAATAGTGAAGGGAAGTGCTGGCCTTGTTTCGTCGGAGCAGACATGCGCTCATCGTCTGCTGACATACGTGCGTGTCGCGCTGTGCGAAAAGTGGGGGCAGCGTCGTGTCCCTGATCTCCTGTCTCGCTTAGCGCTGTTTTTAACCGCATGACCACGCACCAGCCAGGCCGACTTGTCCTCTTGTTAAGCTGGTCGATTTGGTGAAAATTTTTTATTTCTAGAATTATTTTCTTTCCTAACCCTGAAGTCTAGTTTCGTGACGAAAAATTATAGCAAAATATTGAGTACAAATTTATAAATTACGCTTTTTAGAAGTGTGGTCATCAAAAATTGTGAGGTAATTTCTTTGATTTCAGTGCCGCATTTCTTTGACCAAGGCGAAAGCGAAGATGCCATAAACGAGGGAATAAGCTTTAAGGTTCGTTTTGTGACCTCTCACATTTTCTGCGTCTGGATCACTTACCTTCGTAATTCGCATGAAAATCAAATGATTCCATTTGTCGCAAACTATTCCTGAGACGTTGACGAGCGTAATAAATCTCTCGATGTTTTCCCCTACACGTGCAGTACTGTGTTAGTTATTTCTTGTAAGAAACGTTTTCATGTAACTATGCATGCATAAGTACTGATCATATAGAAAAAGAACTAATCGCGTCATCGTACAGAACAGGGCTTTATGTACATGCTGGCATAAAAAAACTGCGCACTATCTACTCAATTATTTGAGACTTAGGGGGGACTTGACGACGGTGTTAATAATAATTACCCAGAACTGCACCAGGTATAGCTATAAATAAAAGGCATTACTGAAACTAGCGTAGGAATTTCATATTTGCACCAAGTTTAGTTACATATCGCATGCATGAATAACGACAACACTTTTCATTGCCGCGTCCCCTCTCAATCTCGCCACGTGTCTGTTAGTAACACGCCTGCGGCTGCTTCTTTCCAAACAAGCTTCGCGA
Source organism: Amblyomma americanum (assembly GCF_052857255.1). Classification (NCBI taxonomy): domain Eukaryota; kingdom Metazoa; phylum Arthropoda; class Arachnida; order Ixodida; family Ixodidae; genus Amblyomma; species Amblyomma americanum. Next base: position 100,579,783 of record NC_135507.1, on the reverse strand, counting down.
TCATGTACTACCTCATGAAACATGACACATGCATGATGCAATAAAAAAGCATATGGCGTTTAGCACACTTAAGGTACACTATTCTAAGCCCACCAACGCGACCGCGCAAGATTGACACAACTTAGCAGACTTCTTTCTACTCGAATGAAATAATTACGTCGTCATATCAAGAAACAGTTTCAAGTAAATATTAAATGTCATAAAACGCGCCATTAAAACATGGTGTGCTATTAACAAAAAAACGCATTCCTTGGGGGCGAGTGAACCTGTCGGCGCCCCGTGCACTCCGGCTCAAGGTGATAAATACGTGTGCAGCTGCATATGTCTTTTTTTTTTCCTTGAGCAATTATCAGCTTACTATCCTGAAGTTTAGGTGAATGAACGCAGTAACTTGCATGCTATTAAGTGCATTGAGTGGCAGTGCCTATCGACTCCCAGACTTCGCGCTTTACTACCGTGGCCCAATACCTGTTAGCCAGTTTCCGAATGCGGAATTTATGCGCGAGAAACCTATCGAGGCTGATTTAATATTTTTTATGCTACTACGCGGATCCAGCAGAACGCAGCTGGTCAATACATGCTGCTTATGCAGTGCACAGGCTTGAAGCAGCCGCCGGTAGCTGCAGCAGCTGCGGTAGGCACGGGCAAGCGGAACCTAGCTGTTTTGCCTACCATGCGAAAGTCGCTGCTAACATCAGCGCCACCGCATCTTCGTGACGTCGCGGGGTGAAGGAGGTCCATACCCGTCCAGTCTATTTACCCGTCCATTACCTTTTGCTTCTCATTAACTACCATATTGACTATTATTTATCATTATCTCCTGGTTACGTATCAATCACTTATCGCTGGTCACGTGATTGCCCATTTCGAGTTTTCGAACTTGGCGCCACGCTTTGTCTCCGTCCACACTACTGGTTTTCCAAAATTGACACTACACTGTAGCTGCGCCTACTTCCGACGTTTTCAAATTTCGCGCCACTTTTGCTCTGGCCCCACCCACTTTTTGTACATTTTTGGCTCTATTTAATTAACTAATTATCCTATTTCGAAAATTCTTTTTTCAGACAGCATCCTCACATCAGCCTCTTTCGATTACAACCACTCGTCTGACGCTACCTCTTCTGAGTTACCCACAAGTGCTGCCGACACATTTTGCGGAAACGATCCCCGCCGACATAGCCTAGCAAAGCTTTCGTTGTAATAAATATTCTTCGTAGTGACGAGTTCGGCCTAGCTCAACGCCACAAACAGACATCAAGCAACAGATTTCTTTTTTGTAAAATCCGATGGAGCATTTAACGCTCGTACCAATGTACTCACTGCGTTTGCTAAATTTGCTAAAAGATGGTTTGCTAAATTTCATCAAAGTTTAACTATCCTTTTTTTATTAAACAAACTTCTTAGTTCTTTGAACATTGTAGTGTTTGTAGTACAATTGCAACTTTGTTTTAATACCTGAATTGCTGAGTTTTCTTTTTTTTTTTGCTCTATGTCCCAGATTTTTGAGCTCGTGTGACTAATTGATTTTGTGTCATTAATATTATTTGCCATCGATTAATTTTGTTAATTTTCGTTATTCCTTTCCTCTTGGTGTAATTGACTTCATTTTGCTCTTAGACAAGGTACACCACAGAGTTTTAACTTGGCTAATTGTACGAAAGTATTCCCAAATCGTCAATCTAAAATTTTTGGCAATAGCCTGGGCCAAATTTTGGAGGGCGCCATTTTGTCGGTAATGCCCAATTATGGTTGGACATCGATTGTGGTCCAAATCGGCAGAGGTCAATTTTCAGGGGCGGCCTGGCCAAACTCTATGGCAACAAGCGATGCACAAGCAAGATGCACATACAAGATTGTTGCTCTGCTCTGATGATCGTATTAGGACTTTCGCACTAATAGTCCAATTCCCAGTGTTGTATTTTTCGCAGTCTAAACCCAGCGTTGGTTCTGAGGATAGCAAAGGCGCATAACTGGCTCCCTCGGCCCGTGGATTGCAAGAACTGGAAATTGGTTTTTGCGGAATTGAAATGGCGCAGTATCTGTGTCACGTCTCGGTCGACACTTGAACCGCACCGCAAAGGAAGGGATAAGGGAGGGACTGAGAGAAGAAAGGTAGAAGGAGTTGCCGTAGTAAAGGGCTCCGGAATAATTTCGACCTCCTGGAGATCTTCAACATGCACTGACATCGCACAGCCCACGGGCGCCTTTTGCGTTGCGTCTCCATTGAAACAAGGCCGCTGTGACAGGGTTTGAATCCGGAAACTCCGGCTCAGTATCTGAGTGGCCTAACCACTGAGCCACCGCGGAAGGTAGACTGCGAAAAAAAATTACGGGGAGCACTTAAGTCTACTCATGTACTCTGAATGCGAAAGCACTCTCTGATCGTGAGCACTGTTGACTGATTAATTATGGATTCCTTCTTTCCTAATGACACACTTACTCATTAGCATACTGTAGTAAGGGAACGCACACGCTGGGTCAAGTTTTATTCGCCCAGAAGTTACGTGGTTTTGTGGCTTATGAATGGCGTGCTCGCCTCGTAGTCTGAAGGGCCTTGGTTCTATTTATACGCCGCTTCCTCAGAAGAAAATTTTATTTTTCTTTACTGTAGCCGTAACAATTTTATGGCCTATTGATGGCGTCATGCGAGAGCATGGTGACGTCACTTATCGGTTTCCCGACCACTGCTGCTCGTCAGTGGCGCCGGGTTTCGCTGCCGATGAGCCATAAAATGTTTGTGCATTAAATAGCCAGCTGTAAACTAGACTATTTCACAGCGGCCCAAGAGTGCGGGACGTGTGCCGCGAACGCGATCGAATTGAATACCGCAAGCGCAGGTAGGCCGAGTATGCACGTGAGCGTATAGAAGCCAAAAGAGGCCAGTGAGACGCACAGCCAGGCAGCCGCCTGTGAAATGTGCAAATGGGCCTGCCACTCCAAACCACATATAAGTTGTCGGATAGATTTTGCCGACAACATATGAGAACAAATGCCGCAATGCGGGGTCCACCCAACGCTTTACCACGTTACATGGGCCTGTCAAAAAACACAGGCAGCGGCAATAAACAACACACAAACTCCGGAGCAGTGGGAGGCTGCGCGGTCCTCCTCGAAGGAGGAGGACCGCTCACTCACTCACTCACTCACTCGAAACCTATTGGCCCCTAATTCCAATAAGCTTTCGCTGACTAATGAGTTTAGTCCGATATCTTTGATCTAATGCTTGTTTGCCTGCGTATTGTACACATTTGTATTGCAATTTCTGGCTCTCCACTCTGAAGTGCCTTACGGCCTTGATCTTATTCAACGTTCTGAACAATCAACGCAATGATGTAAACGGCAGTTTCAGCCACACTTTGGAATTTCTCTCTAGTATTCGGGCTTGAGTTTTAAACTTTAATGTGCCTCTTTTGTGTCGTACGTACAGGAGGATAAAAAGATGCAGCCACTGTCTGGAAGACGTTGAAGTGAAGAGTGTTAGCTGTTTGGTTTACTAGAATTGATATGAATGAGATTAAAGTGAGGTATACGAATGGAAATACAAGTTTAATATATTGGATTTATAAGTGACGTCACCAATCAATCACCAAGGGGATATACTAATGACGTCACCAATCATTCACCATTTGGGCTGCTATCTCGATTGACTATGGGGGCCACCATCACGAAGGGAGGTGGCAGCAGACTCCGACAAATCGAGAAACGTGATGATTAAGAGATAACGCTCTTAAAATAATGAGCTTATAACAAACATACCCTCTCTCAAACATTGTCCTGAGATTCGCTGAATAAAACACGTTGCGGGGCTAGTTGGTGACGCATTTTTCTTTTCTTGAAATTAAACAGCGCTACATATTTAGCGCCCGTCCTGTCTGCTATGTCTTCTGTGCATTCGTCCAAATATGTAGCACTGTCATGTCTTTTCCTGTATTTGTCCAAATATGTACCGCTGTTTAATTAAAAGAAACGAAACTTGCCCTGAGATTCCTGCCGTTCCTTTTTACACGCAAAGTAATTTCAGCCGCGCTAGCCAACTAAGAAATATTCGAACGCAGGTGCCGGCAACATATTTCCTATTTCTCTTCTACAGGAAACGAGCCAGACGTGGCGTATACAGAAGTCGGCAGCTGACGTGTTCGCACGTGCGTGACGGTGCGGAAGAGAAAGAGAGCACAACAACAACAAAAAAGACGCCTGGAGCGGCTCACCGCTCACGGATCGCATTTGTCACAGGTAATGACGGCACACGCGTGCGGTATTAATGGCGGCCGCTTTCGCGTTTGATCAGTAAACACCGGAGGGTGCCAGCTGCGCTCTCCACGTTAGGAATGCGCCACATTCCATGGACGGGATTCTCCCCTTTCCTCACAGCTCACAAAGAATTTCCAGGTTTTAGGTTTATTTATATTTCATTGCAGACGCTACAGAGTTAATATTAAAAGCATACTGAGGTTCCTAATTTAACCTGTCAGAGAGACCTTCTGTTTTGAAGAAAAATACGGGAAATGATACATTCGGTAAGGCAGTGAATAAAGTTACCAGGAATACAGGTTCACATCCTGAACCCAGAATACTCATTCCATTCTTGTAATGCGGACTCAGGAAACCACACCTCTCTGTTGTGCTCATGGCCGCAAGCAAATTCAGCCAACAAAATAAATAAAAATTTCGAAACAGAAAAAACAAATTTGGAGGACGCTTAAGCTTCGTCTTTAAGAGTGAGACGCGACAGCGAGTTTCAGCGTTGCCAAGGGGTGCATAGAACGCCATCGCCCGTTCGGCGCGACGCGTGGCCCGTTGGACAATTTAAGGAAAGGACGCCTGTCTCACATATATCTCGGTGGACCACCCGAACCAGGCCGTAAGTGAAGGAAATTGAAATGAAAAATTGGTTTTAAGGAAAGGAAATGACGCCTGTCTCACAATTCTCGCTGGACACTCGTATCGCGCCGTAAGGGAAGGAAGATCCCTTCCCTTACGGCGCGGTTCAGGTGTCCACCGAGATGCGCCATTTTTCGCTCACGGCCAACGCCGCCGACGCCGACGACACCGGCTTTTCCGCGACACGAGTTCCTTAACGCTGTCGCGTTAATAAACAAGCTATTTGGTGACACATGTTGAAGCATCTACGCGAAACACGCTCATCGTACCTACGCTGAACTTCCTACGCTGAAAAGTAAGGTCGTGAACCAGAGGTGCCGTATTCCGGAGCCCTCCACTACGGCACCTCTCTCTTCCTTTCTTCTTTCACTCCCTCCTTTATCCCTTTCCTTAAGGCGCGGTTCAGGTGTCCAACGATATATGAGACAGATACTGCGCCATTTCCTTTCCCCCAAAAAACCAATTATTATAACCAGTGGCTTGCGCAACAAGTTTAAAAAACAGCATAATGTTATTAATAATATCAAAGGCCTTACGTAAAGCAACAAAATCTCTACGTAGAAAAATGTCAACACTACTAAAAACTAGATAGAATCGATTCTCTGGATTGATGCAGCTTCAGTTAATAGTCAAGTTTGAAACCAGACTCGAGAGATGTTGCTAACTCTGAATTCAGTAAGGGAGCCATTAGTCGATTTCGAATTTTTTGATCACTTTGCTGAAAATCTATGAAAATTAGATTATATCCAACCCTTTGTCACCTTTTTTAATACTGGCTCGCAGAACTGTGTTGGCGAGTTTTAGTGAGGGAATAATCTCTTAAACATAATGTTAATAACTTGCGCCAAAGCATAGCAAATGTCAATAAGAAAAATGTTCATTTTGAGCTGAAGTAGAGTTTTTAGCCCGGGACCAGTGTTTTTTAATACTTTCGCATGTAGAAAAAAATCTTGTGTTGGGTGACGAAAAATTTGAGGGGACCCTTAAGCTCTGCCTTAAGGGTACGACGCGATAGCGTAACGGGTTAATTCCCATATGTGCAGAAGGTATTTTCTCCTTTACATTCATCGATCCCTGGGAGTCCTGATGCAGTGTTTAAGCGATGCGCCACTAGATGGCGATGGCAGGTGTTGCCAGCGGTGGGCCTTTTGTGGCCCAGGTTGCTCTTCTCAAGTGACCAATCATTAATTAAACGCCGACTACGCCGACAAAGCCGATGCCCGGTTTTCTGGCCGGCATGGCTTTTATCGCGGTCACGTTAAAGTGAGGACAATGGTCTCAGATAATAAGTAACGAACATGAAGAGTGAATACAGAAAGGTGAAAAATGCTTACCATTCAGGAAAGGTTGGAATAGCAGCGCTGTACTTTTGACGAGTGAGAATGGAATCAGAAATGGGTTAATTAAAGAATTGTCTGACTATCTGCCATTTTTTACCAATATTACTCCCAGTATTAGGTAGTATTTGCGTTTGGTAGCATTTTCATGTCACATCCATGAGCATAGCCCACAGCTCTTGTGAATAAGCTCTTAATTTACTTATTTAGGTACCCAAAGAGCCCGTTCGTTCATTACAGGGGCGGGGGGGGGGGGGGGGAGCAGATAACACATTTTAAAGAAACGAGAAAAATATGGTTCATGGGGTTTAACGTCCCAAAGCGGCCCAGGTTATGAGGGACGTTGTAGTTAAGAGAGTGGAAAAAAGTTGACTGATTCTCTATCTTATTGTAACGTTCAAGAGACTGGTTTGTTTTAGGGCACAAGCGCTATGCTATGGGGAGCACGACAGTAAAATAAAGCATGCTACCTTATTTTGAACGAATTCTATGGAATTGGACAAGCTAACTCTATGGGGATGCCACACTAGCGAGCAATATTATAGTAATATCCGAATGAATGACGCGTTGGCATGTAATTTGTATCAGTGCTGGCAAGGTATAGCTGATGTTGAAGAAATCGTAATTTTTTAGCGCTTTGTTAGTGTTAAACTCTGTGGCAATGCCAAGTTAGGTCCAGGGTGAACATAATGCCCAAATATTTTAATGTCGATGTGCCGAATAACAGTTCTTTAAAATGTAGTGGCTTAATGGAGTTTTGCAAAAAGCGATTAAAAACTAATCAGCTGAGTATTATCAGTGTTTATTCCCAATTCGTAAACTCTGCGCCAAGTACCTAGCCTGTCGATATCTGTTTGCAAGGCAACAACGGCGTTAGGATGAGCTATTTCTCTGTATATGATACAATCTTCGGCGAAAAGACGTATGGTGGAGGTAATATTATTCGCGACACCATTAGTATAAATCAAAAACAGAAGTGGTCCCAGCACTGATCCTTGAGGTACTCTTGATCTAACATGTTTAATTTTAGATGTAACGTTATTCGCGAATACGCTTTGTTGCTTGTTTGCCAAAACTTATGTTTTGTCAGTTAGGTACCTTTATGATGAGGCGCTAGTGGACTCCACTATCAAAGGCTTTGTAGAAGACAGACGATAAAAACTGCGTCAGTGTACAAGCCACTCTGATTGGTAAGGCGCACATCTGTTATCAATTCACGCAATTGGACTTGGCACGAGTGGTAGTACCTGAGTACATGTTGATTTTCAAGTAGCAGACCATTTACGTTTAAGCGTGCCATGACAGTGGTAATTACCTGTACCAGTAGTTGGCAGCACACTAGAATCAGAGAAATAGGTCTATAGTTGTTAGGATTTGTATTACGCCCGATTTAAAAATTGTTACAACGTCTGCAGTTCGCCGACGATATGGACCGCAGCTACTGTTCAGCGTTTGCTGGAATAACAGCGATAACTATAATGCCGACATCTGAGAGGTATGGTTTAGAAGCTTAGTAGTCTTGCCATCAAGACCGGGACTACATAGGATGTAATAAAAGCCTATCAGTCGCACAGACAACCCCATTTTTTTCTGAAAGTGACAGGGTTAGAAAGATAAAAAATAGATTTGAAATTTGAAATTTATTGAAATTCAGACAAAATACAATTTGTCTAGGTGAATAGGGCTAAAGTGATAAAGGTAACACATGAGGTCGCCTTACTACGCCCTAAACACCCTGCGTTCATACAGGACAGTGCGGACATGAAAGGGATTTCAAAAAAATTCTCCAAGAAAATCTTAAGACATCACATAGAGCAAAAAAAAGCAAAAAAACATTACAACAAAATTCTGCAGGATTACCACATGATCGCACATATAGCAATTTAAAAGCTATTTGAAAAACACACCCTTGTTACAAGTCAAATTAATTGAAAAAAAAAGAAAATAACCTCAAATGTATTCCCTGACCAAACAAAGAAAGATAACGAGAATAGAGGGTATCGCCTGGAACACAGCAGTAAATATACTGGAACGGCAGTTCCTACAAACATAGTCGGGATTATAGGCAAGTCAAGAAAAAATCCCTTGCGTGGTTTCGGAAAGCATGCAGAGGAGAACAGTTTACCATGATGCCCTACAAATCAGGATGAAGGTTCAGCAGGTTAGGCATTAGCCAACTGAATAATTGCTTTCCATAGTTAGTCCTACATATAGATTTTACGAAAGCAGTTTTCCTAAATTCTTATTGCGGGTCATGCTTCGTATACTTCGATATGAATAGTTGTGGGTCGCTTTTAAACTTCAAACAGGCAGTCTCTGACAAACGCAACTTATACAATGATTCAATATCAAAGATTCTATTTTTCATAAAATATAACGATGTTGAGTCGCGTACCGGTAAGTTTTCAATGAAACGGACACCCGTCTTCTGTAATAAATATAGGCTTTCCTTGTCTCACCTACCGGCAGCACCCCATACAAGCAAAAAGTAATGAAGCCGCGAGTGACCGGTATTGAAGTAGAGCTCACGTTGTAAGTAACGAGGTAACCGTAGACGGAATCTGTTAAGCACACCGATGTATTGTGCAATATTGCGTTTAATCAAGTGAACATGGCAAGACCAGCGAAGGTTTTCGTGAAAACGGACGCCTAAAAATTAATATCTGAAACCCGTTCTAGTGGTCGCGATTGGAATGTCACTTCATTATAATGAACTGGTCTGTTAACAGAACTAAAAACAATGTACTTTGGTTCGCCAACATTTAACGAAAGTTCATTTGCATTTGATATAGATCAGGAAGCTGGATGTTAACTGGGATAGACGACTCGTCTGTAAAATTTTTGTTAAAATAGTTTTCTTAACCTCTGGTCATACTTCTGCGGGGACCGAAATTCCATTTTCGCCCTTCAGTGCTATTATAATGGGGAGTAATTACTCATTGGCCTTCGCCCAAGCGCAGCCATACAGCTTACTCAGAAACTTCGCAGCTTTAAAAAAATCGCCCTAGTCCGGGGTTCGAACCCGGGACCACCGCTTCACCGGAGCAGTCACCCTACCAACTGAGCTAACCGGGACGGCAAGCTTAAGGTAGCGCGAGAGCGAACTGATGAATGACTCGAAGTGGGAACAGTGTTGGTCAAATGTTTAGGGGAATCCCCCAACGTAGAGTAGATTTGTAAGTCCTTTGTTGCCATGATCTCCGAAGGTAGCATTACGATACCTTCATGTCTCTGGATGGCAAGTGCAGCTGAGTCACATCGCGGCTTAACCCGTTCCAGCAGAAGAGAGCAACCGACCCATTTTTTTTTTTTACCGAAAGCGGCAATTTGATGTACAGTGTCTTGATGCGATATGTGACTTTTCTGTCTCCAAATAAACATCTGCACATTCCCTCCATGTGGCTCCGACGATGACCACTCATAACATCGCCTACGATTCTGTTCCGATCATAGACAGCGTGGCATCCACCACGTCATCCCGGGGTTTGTACGCCACCCAAAACATTACACCGCTGCCATATAAGACGACGCATTATTTGTGCTCTCCAGCCTGTCGGTCGTTCTTCCCTCCCTCCCTTCCCCTTTCGATGAAAAGATGCGGAGGTTTCGATTTAAAGATGAAGACGGGATTCGTGTAGCGGAAGGAGAAAAGGCTGAAGTACCTCGCAGATGGAACAATGAGTGTTTGTTCTCAAGTAAGACTTGCAGAATGCGCCTGTTACAATAGACCGCCAGTGAGTGCAACTCTTCTAGCTGCGCTTTCGCCCTTCTGCGGGATTTCGAACATCGAAAAGATGAAATACCAGCCTAAACGAAGACCTTCCATTTACTATGATTTTGAGGCTTTCCAGGTTTTATAAAGCAGCAAGAGGATGCCAAGAAAATTTCAGCATGGTGGTTTGTCCACGGCTGTTTGATGTCAGTGTGCTTCATTCTAGCAGCTGAGGGTTGTGTTCACTGGCCACCTTTTGTGTTTTGTCTGTCGTGTTGTTAACGTGGGGCTCTGGCGCTTAATTGTCACCTTCACAGTAAGAATGCGTCAACGAATGCTCGCCTTCTGGCTAATGGAGTCACGTGTGAACATCCGGTGAAGCAAGACCGGCCGAGCATCGATAAAGGCTCTGCTCTTGCTTTCATTCTTCTAGTCCTTGTCTGTCTGGTGGCCCGCATGCCCCCTGTACAGAGCCTACAATCTTCCTTTTGGCTTCTCAAGTAGTTACCAAGTAGCAGATGACGCATGTGCAACAGGTAAGTGAATCAACAATAGCATCTTCGCTGAAGAGTATTAGAGTGGAGGTGATCTCAGGAACCCGGAAGGAGACCAAACCAGCAAAAATACAGGTGAACGATGCTGGCTTGCGGTCTTGTAGAGTACCGGGAAACGCGCTTTCATTTTTACTTTTTTTCGAGAAAAGACAGCTCTTATGCACTGGTTGTATCTTACTCTCCGCTACATTGCACTGCACTATTTTGTTTAGATATGTTGCGACGGGAGCGTGTAAAGTGCTCCCAGTGTTAAAGGGTTGAAGAAAAAAGTAATAGTGCGTAGGTTCTGTAGACTTCAAGAGCATGTAGAATGAAAGCAAACGTTCATCAGTGACTAAAAAGAGCTCAAAGACCACACAACCGAGATACATAGACTCTTCGCTTCGCTTTTGTTTTGTCCTGTTATATGCTTTTTTGTTTCGTCTTTTCTGCGCGCGTTGTTTCAAGACGAATCGATACCGATTGGCCCAGCGTTCAGCGTTGCTGACTGCTAGAGATTGTATTTTAAGTAAAAAAAATGAAAGAGAAGATGCAGCTTCCAGCGACAGCAATTCAGAACTTGCAATGCAAAAAGGGAAGGGGCCATAAAATCAGCTTACAACCGTTACTGAGTTGAGCGACAAAGTTCAGTTCAGTTCCGTTTATTGCCTTTAAGGCCTCTTTTTTTTCGGTGATATTAGATAAAGGGTGATTGGGGTAAGGGGTATTGGGTGTACTAGTTGGTTTTAGTTTCGAGCTGGTAGAAGGAACTGAAAGTAAATTAGAAAATTAAATGTGTTATAGTTCTGTCCAAAGTGGGTGACCACGCAAAGGAACTTGCAAAATTAAAGAAATCTTGCGAAGAGATTGTCAGGAAGATGATATGAAAAGGAATTGAAATACAAAAGGTAAAAGAGCACTGACAGGTGCCAAACCTCACCTCGAGGCAAAAAAAAAAAAAAGTCTTCGATGTATAGTTTTCTTTGCTCGCAACGGGATAATCTGGGCCCGGTTTCGGTGACTCCAAATGGCGAGCTGAAGCTACAGATGCGAAAATGGCAGGATGCCCAGTGCCCTTGTCACATTTAATTACCTAAGAGACTGGAAGCGTTGGGAATAAATGAACAACGGAATTCGGTCCATAAATGCATCATCATAAACGTAAACATCAAAACAGCAACAAGAAATTTTTTGGTATACCGGGTGATGGGCATGCAGCTGGACTATAAAATTGTGCCACCGTAAATGGGTAAGATGCTGTAAGGCGGGAAGAAGGAAGTCTGTTAATTAACGTTGTGACAAATACCCTGCCATGGTGCACACATACTGAGCGTATTTTTAATACTGAAAGTTGCACCTTGGGCTGCTTACGAAGTCACTATTCTAATGTAGGGTTATATAAAATTTCTGCATAACTTAATAATAATCCTAACAACGCCTCGCTACGCCTCCTCAAAGCTTCCGTAAGCGTATTTTCTCGAAAGCTGTTTTTACGAAACCCGAACAAAGGACCAAGATTATATTCACTAAGGTAGCAGTCTTTGCATGTTGGTGATTCATAACGGAAATGTACAGCGCTAACAAAGACGAGGACAAAAGGAAGACACATGGAATACACGAGCGCTGACTTGCTACAGTTTATTTCGAAACTCGGGCCAGTATATATAGCTAAAAAACCAGGCTATTATTACATATGCGCAGTAGGTGACACATTCATATGTTGGTGCAAATATAACAGCTCCTGACTAGTAAGAGCAATAGATGGCTTGGCCACGCAGGACCCACCCAACCGGTCTATCACTTCAGCCTCTATTATCCCTCGATTGAGCTGGCAGTTGTTTTTGGCGGTAACAGAAAATTCTTGGTAAGCAGGCTGACACACAAACTCTTCATCTGAATCGCAATCATTTTCACATTTGCCGTTTTTCTTACATTTCCTACAGTGTGCGTCCAGAAACCCTCCTCGCCGTTCAGACACAAAATTGCAATGGTCTCTGAGGCGGTCGCTCGAACATCTACCGCTTTGTCCTACATAGCTCTTCCCACATTTCAAAAAGAGGCTGTAGGCAATGGAATGCGTACATTCTACGAACTTTGTTCGGTGCGTTTTTTGCAGTTCTGATTCTTTGAATAACTGGTCCTGGACAGTCTGCACAATTGTTCCAGCTTATCGGGGGCAGAGAATAGAACTTTTACGTTCCCTCGTTCACCAATATTTTTTTGGCAATGAGGCAGGCCATGAGTATACTTGATCACAGCAATCAGTTTTGTTGAAGGCGGATGACAAAACGAATTGCTATGCTCCCGGATATTCATGGCCTGTCTCACTGCCAAAAAAAGATCGGTGAACGGGGGAACGTAAAAAGTTCTTTTCTCTGCCCCCGATAAGCTGGAAAAATTTTACAGACTGTCCAGGCCTAGTGATTCAAAGAATCAGAACTGCAAAAAGAAGCGCCGAACAAAGTTCGTAGAATGTACGCATTCCACTGTCTACAGCATCCTTTTGAAATGTGGGAAGAGCTATGGAGGACAAAGCGGTAGAAGTTTGAGCGACCGCCTCAGAGAACACTGCAATAATGTGTCTGAACGGCGGGGAGGGTTTCTGGACGCACACTGTAGGAAATTCAAGAAAAAAGGTAAATATGAAAATGATAGCGATTCAGATGAAGAGTTTGTGTGACACCCTGCTTACCAAGATTGTTCTGTTCTCGCTAACAATCATTGCCAACTCACTCGAGAGACAATAGAGGCTGAAATTATAGACCGGTTGGGTGGGTCGCTTGTGGCCAAGCCATCTACTGCCCTTAATAGTAAGGAGCTGTTATATTTGCACCATCATATGAATGTGTCACCTACTGCGCATGTGTGATAATTTCCTGTTTTTTCAGCTATGAATAATGGTCCGAGTTTCGAAATAAACTGTTACAAGTCAGCGCTCGTGTGTTCCATGTGTCTTCCTTGTGTTCTCGTCTTTATTTGCGCTGTACATTTCCACCAAGATTAAGAGTAAGTTTTTGGGGGGCAAGGATGTGCCAGAACTTTAGACTGCGGCTACTGGGCAAAACTTCATCAACATGTGAGGTTCTCAGTAATCCGCGATAAATAAGCAATAAATATTTGCGCCTGCCATCATGTATTGTTGATGATTGTAGACTAGTGCAAATAATAGTTTTTAGGCTTTATATTGTCTTTCCTTACGATGGCGACAAATTTGGAGCCGAAATATACGAATGGACTGCTTTAGCTGCTTTTCACCTCTGTTCTGGCTGTTTTCCTGAACTGATCAACGGCAAAACTGCTTCCGGCATGCAGCTTATTGCTTTCAGGCTTGAATCCTGCAGCGCTCGTCCTCGAGTGTCATTCTTCGTCACATTCTTAATTCGCGCTGCTGATATTCAATCAATTACCAACTCCCCCTTCTTCTGTTTTCGCTGTCAGGCGACTCCTCTAGAGGAATAGAAAAGCTACGTCAGCATAACCACACTGCTTCCAATCAAGTAACATAAGCAGGTCAACACTCTTCTGTGCGAGGGTTATACTTGTCAAAGCGAACGCTCGATGCTCCGGAAAAATCATGAATGCGATTATGCGATGCGTTGCAGCAGCAACGGCGATGTAATAATGCATTCGTAAGCCGTGGTTGCGGACTGTCACCTATGTGCATTTAAAAACGGCGTTCTCGCTAGTGTTTTCTGCCTAGCTCTTAAGTAAGCCTATGGGAAACTTGTGCTGAAGTTTGCGGTACCGATTGCAGCGCCATAACACACTGCCTAGAAAGAAGAGCAAGAAGTTTTGGGTAGTACTCTTAGTACTTTTCCGCGCCACCATCAGGCGCTTATTGGCGTGAACCTCCGTGCTCTGTCGAAGGCGCACGTGCCGTGCGTCAGCTTTCTGGGCTACGCCGAGAGAGGCTAGGCAATGAATGCTGTCAGCCAGACGCAGGTATCTAATCGCGCATAATGTGTTCTCGTGTTTGCAGCGGCCCAAGCGGCTGACAAAAGCAGTTTTTAGTCACCGAATGGAACAATTGCAGCGCCACCTTGGCGGCGCAGGTTCCCCATTACTGAAGGTTTCACCGCGTTCAGAGAAGGCTAGCGGGCAATATGCATAACATAAATGGTCAAAGCGCCCTTTCCATACCAACGAACGAGACAACACATGGCATAGAAGTTGTGAATAGGCGGACCAAGAGAATATTTTCAACATTTGTGCCAGAATAACCTGTACCCCTACCGGCTACAAGTTATAACACACGAATCCAGCGGTTAACAGGGGTGCGGATTTGGGCGCGAGAATTGTGCACATAAAAGTGCTCCCGCTCCATGAGCTTTTGCTCTGCGGCAAGATCCTTTCACCTTCTCGGCGTCACTGAGACCCGTGACAGCCAGGGTATAACTTTCGGAGGGTGGGGCCTTTCTCGCTGTTTATTAGAGCATGCGAAAACCTGTTCAGAGCGGCAGCTTTGTCACTGTGATAAAACGTCGGCGCGCTGGAAGGAAAACGGCAGACGGCGTCGCTTAGGCGAAACAGCGACAGGACACTGATGTATGCGCCCAGCCTGTCGGCTGTTGAAGTATACGTATGTGCCACCAAGCGAATTCGGCACTATAGCGTACGGCATGAAAACTGTGCTGTGCCTGCCCCTCCACCGACCTTTGATTCATATTCTGATTGTTTTCCGCAGACTATTGTTTTGTTCAAACATTTCTCTCCGTTAACATTCAAAGAAAGCTATATTGGATGACATTGGCACTACCGAGCATCGCCGTTCTTGCAGAAAAAAAATGTATCTTTAGCTTTCTTTCTTTTCTGGTGCAGAGAAGTCCGGCATATTAAGGCGCTAATGATAAAAGCTCTGATATTGCATGGCATGGTATGGTATGGTATGGTATAGTAGGGTATGGTACGGTATAGTAGGGAATGGTATGGTATGGTAGAGTGTGGTACGGCATGGTATGGTATGTTGCTGTGTGGTGTGGTATGGCATGGCATGGCATGGTATGGAATGGTATGGTATGGTGCGGTATGTCGTGCTATGGCATGGTATAGTAAGGCACGGTATGGTATGGTATGGTATAGTATAGTAGGGTATGGTATGGTGCGGTACGGCATGGTATGGTATGGTGCGGTGTGGTATGGCATGGCATGGTATGGAATGGTATGGTATAGTGCGGTGTGTCGTGCTATGACATGGTTTAGTAAGGCACGGTAAGACACGGCATGTTATGGTATGTTGGATTTAACCTGTCGAAGCAGCACACGACCAGTGAGAGAGGCCGCAGTGTAGAGGTTCTCGATTAATGGTGATGGTGACGAGGATTAAAGGTGCGGACATATTAAAATGCTGAACGAATTTACGCGAGCTCTCCCTCAATTGTGCGACTTACGCAACAAGTGTAAAAACTCTAAATTTCAGTGCTTGAGCACTACATAACACGGTCCCAACCAAGAATCTTGTGTGAAGCATCGGAGTAATTCGTGTTTGTTCGCTCGAGCGTCGCGCCAGCTGTAGCCAATGGTAGTAGGGCGCCTGCTGCCGCTGAGTGCAGAGAGGTTGTGACGATGAAGAGCGACAAACGCGGTTCCGTGCACATGCAGATGCCAGAAAGAAGAGGCAAAGAATAAACACATGCTTTCGCACGTCCACTGCTTTTGAGTACGTTAAAACCCTGCCACATTTAGAGCGCAGCTCTTAAGCGCTCGTTCGTGGGCTGAGCTGCGTCGGCGCCATCAGTGTCAAGCCATAAATAAATAAAAATAAATATTGCCGCGACTGGGATTCGAACCTCCGGCACAGCGAACGGATCACCTTTGCTGGCCACTGCCCGAGAGCACTAGGCTATCGCTTTTTTTCTTTATTGCATGGAAATAATGCAGAAAAGAAAAATCTAAGCATGCTTACGCCATAAAGCATCAGGCCGCCATACCCCTGCACAACCACACCTTCCGAAACATCAAAAGTCTGGGAGGCACACACATGCATCCAGATAAAGGAGCCAGCTAGGTAGCTCTTCCAGGGCAACATATACTCTCCGCACCAAAGCGCATTTCTCTCGAAACAAAGAAGGACATTGACATCACTCCCTACAGTATGCGTTTTTTGCCTGTGGAGAAAAACTGTGTTGTGCCATATGATCTATTTATGTTTCAGTCTCTGGAAGAGCCGCATGATGGACCACCACGCCGAATCGCCACGGTCATCGAAATATTTGTTTCGTAGGCTATCGCCGCTCCCGATGACACCTCACGTTAAACAACGCACTCTCGCGCTGTTCATTGCACATAGTCATATTCTTCAACTAGCGGTGCTACCGAGCTAATAGCCACGTGATGATGATGATAATGATGATGATGATGATGATGATGATGACGGCCTCTGGCTGAATGGCACGTACTGACACATTCTCGCGCGGTGTGCATTGCAAATCGTCGTCTTCGTCAACTAACACTACTATCGAAGTAATATCGTCGCCAGACGTGCCGACGGCCCAGCAAAGCATAACAATGATCCTACAGAGCCTGCAACCCCTACACAACTGCGCTCAAACTTCCCATTAGGGAGTATCGTAATCTTCCTTGAAATTTGTTTATTAAAAGATGAGTTCAAAAGTTGCCCGAAGAAATTTTAATACCATACAACTGGGTAGGAGGAGGAGGGCGGTAATTAAAGTGAAATCATGGGAGTAAGAGCAGCTCGTTGGGCAATCTTGTATCCTGGCCTGCTGTTGGAAAGACTGTCCATCTGCCGGTGACGATACTGCCGTAGGATGCCTGTCAAGAACCTCAAGAGCACCATGGAGTAGAGACGCCTAGAACACGACTGTGAGGAAAGAATTTAGGGCGGGCTTGTTTAATGTATGGAGCCCGGGCTAAGCAAGACGTTTTGATGGTCCACAAGCTAATAATGGTGCTGCTGCTTACGACATTGCGCGTGGAGGTCAGGTCATGACATGCGTCCTGGTGCTCACTGATCTCCTTCTTACCGCTGCCCTCGGAGTGCTCTTTCTGATCACCTGTACAGAGAACCACAAACAAGTATTCCTTACCCTACGGCTATACAATGCACACCGACGCGACGCAAGCAATGAGCGCAACTTACCTAAGTCGCATTCGTGCAAAATTCAGAGGCTATCTAAACAGGCGCTTACCAAATGCTGCCAAGCAGTCAACAAGGAGGTATTGACTCTTGGTCTTTCTAGAACTCCTGCCAATAACGTATA
Organism: Amblyomma americanum; assembly: GCF_052857255.1. Taxonomy (NCBI): domain Eukaryota; kingdom Metazoa; phylum Arthropoda; class Arachnida; order Ixodida; family Ixodidae; genus Amblyomma; species Amblyomma americanum. Next base: position 100,562,100 of record NC_135507.1, on the reverse strand, counting down.
TCATCTCCTCGTCCACAAACTTCGAAACCGAGCGCTGCGCAGATTCACCAGCCAAGGTGCGGATTGCTCGCCTAAAAAAACTATTATTCTGGAGCGCAAATGGAGTAGGTTCTTGCATGAAGGTACTAACGAGCAGATGTAGTTCGTATTCGACGGTCTCACAAATGAAAGATGAGTCTCGATCGGTGAGGATAGCTTCTGCGACACCATGTATTAGCAGTATTTGGCTCAGAAGAAATTCCGCTAGATATTTCGCGCTCTCAAAGATTGTGGCCACCTGAACCCACTTAGGTTATTATATATGTTGTCGATCAGCAAGCAAGGGAATGAGCTGATAACGTCCATGCCGACAAGCTTCAAAAGGGCTCGTGGGCGCTGTTATGTTTTGCGCAGTAGGTTGGCCCAGCAACTATGGTTTGCGGAATCAGCAACATGTACTAGATGCTACGATTCTTCCACCTGAATCGTTCATCAGTCTTAGCAAGCATTAATACCGCCTCACGTGACCGGATGTAGGATAAGCCAATTTTACTGTAGCGACGAGTTATGACTCCAGACGAAGTACGACCACTGAATCAAAAATAAATTAGCTGCTTTTACTGACAAATCAATTTCGTTCCTCTGTTTCCGCTATAATTCTTGAGAAGTTCTGCAAGATCAGTTGTGAGAAACTGTGTTAAAGCGTTGCAATTGTACGGCGGTTTGCTGGTGCCAAGTTCTTCGCCAAGCGTACACCTTGGGTGTGTAAAGATGAAATTATCGGCCCTAGGCTTTCTCTAAATTTCAGAGCGAAAGCTCTACTCCTCCAGTACAAAGCTGAAGGTCACGTGGCCATGAAATTTTACCTTCAAACTGGGAAGAGCGGAGGCGTGTCTGTGACGTCATGCCACGTCACTCGCCACGCCTCGCCACAGTTGCGTATGTGGAGCCGACGGTATTCTCGCAACTGCCCGAAATCGCGTGAGGCGCCTTTCGCTATATAAAAGCGTGTGGCGTGTGCTTATCTTAATTCACACAATGCCATGGATGAGTAGCGTGTCGGAACTACGGTGCTTCGACGATGTATCGTCACCGTCCAGCGTAGCCTAATAACATTTGCGTTATGGAAAGATGTCAGAGTGTATTAGCCAAAGAGAAAGCCGGATAGCGTGCCCGATTACAAACAGAAACCGAAGAGGAGCGCGAAGCCGGACTGGAGAAGAAACGGGAAAGTGAGCGTGCTGGACGAGACCGGAAACGAGCAGCTGAGGCTGCCCTGTGCGTCTCCTTCGACCAGTGCACCATCGGTCGATGAGAACGTTTCGCCAATAGTTAGTGAACAGTAAAGCCGGACGCTCACCGACCATACGATTCGCTTCGCTCAGTGTGCAATTGCGACAAAAATAAAATCTGGAATAAAGTTTAATCAAAGCTAAACCATGGCTAACCATGCTTAACAGAGCTTTCGCTCGGATTAATGGGTTCGGCCGGGTTGAACCACAGCTAATTTTTTTATTTTGCTTACAAAATGAACTATACCACTGCTGATGCATTAATTTTTACGCTGCAAATGCATGATCAGTAGGTTTAACCGACAGCTGTATGGGTTACGTTGAATGAGATCGTTTCGTCGTCGTTGCGCGGTCGGCATCGACCGTGCAACGCCGTACCTCTAACGTCCTGACGTGACCTCACTAGTGACAGCGCTATGACGTTACTCGCATTCCAGCTGAGAATACGAATAATAATTATCAAATATTATTATATTCACCATCGCAATCAACTATCGGTGAGTCTCACGCTACACAATTGCAAGCGTCCTTTCAGATTTTCTAATAAAATGTTTTGCCGCCTAGAACTTACTTTTATCACCTAAGTAAAAGATCAGTGACCACTGATCAGATGCAAGAATATGAAAGGTTCTGAAATTCTGTTCTGTGTGTGTGTTCTTTGGTGTTTGTTAGGCTGTACTTCAGGACTATGAAGGAGATTTAGTAAATTTATGTTTTGTAACTTGGCCCATTAATAGCCTCCCGTTTTCATGCAACTATAACCCCAGCAAAGTGCAATTATGTTAGTAAACACCGCACTTCGCAACACTAAGCAGCCATATTGCTGGTTGCAGAAGAAAAATTAATTTCCACTTTAAACAGTTCAGCACAGTTAGTCTTCCAAATTACCCTATAACCTTGCAGTTCCTGAGAGTCCACACGCACGTTTACATCCAAGGATTACTTTAACGTTTCGGAGACAAATTACTGCACATTCCGTGAACAGTTTGCATAACCGCGTATCAAACTTATTTGACGTGTTCTATATTCATGCTATTGTTTTTTATTTTCAATTTTCTCCCATTTGTTTCTGCCCGCAGGTGTTCTTTCGACAGGCGCTTCAACGTAACAGGCTGGTGTCCTGTAAAAACACGCATGGAATAAACAACGAGGATCGCGTCCTCAGATCACTGAAGCTGCACTGGTGTCCTTGCGCCAAGAGAAGGCGCTGAAATAATAGCTGCCGCCACCAGCCTCCCCCTACCCCTCTCCATCTCCGAGGACAGGTTGACGGTGGAGGCTGCCAAGTACCTAGCAGGAACAGGATGAATGGTGCGCCAACGGGAATGGGAGAAAACGAGAAAAAAAAGAGAGGCAGACCGGGAAGGAATGAAAAGGGCGCTAGCTGAAAGGAGCCAAGGGACGCGAAAAGTAAAGCAGTCCCGCGAAAGGCGCGGTACACCAGCGCATCTCGTGCCCGTGTTCTCAATACCGGCGCAATGCTGTCATCCATACGGCCAGCTTCCAGGAGCCGCCACTAATCACGCTTCCTGTGACAGTTAACGACAGCGCGGCGGAGGACCGCGCTTCCCTCAGCCGGCCGCGGGGAAAGTCTCCCCTCTTCCCCACGGCACTGCTCCTTCCTTCCCCTTCTCCCCTGCCTTAACTCCCTTCCAAAGCCCATTTATTTCGGTATGATTTTCGTTGTACCACGGCGCGTTCGTTTGATGGATGGCCCGGCGCGCGCCGGGGTGCTGTCATTGATTTATTAGGGAAATCGTCGCTCCCGCTGCACCCACTTTCCCCATCTCCTGCTGCCTTCCTCGTGGGGGCTTTACGGAGGCAGGAGAGGCAACCGATATACAAAGGAGCGGACTGTAAAAAAGGGGAGCTCGGCTGAAAGCGATTTTCGGGGGAGGTGAGAGGAGGAAGGCGCTGAAAAGGTGCGAGGGGTGTTTCGAGAGCGAGAAATAAAGGAGTTGAATTAATGGACAGTGAGGGCGATGAAAATGTGGTAGCGAAAATAGAAGAAGCAGATGGCTGAACGTAAACAGGCCTGCGAGACGCACGTAAGAGAGGAGCATCATAGAGTGAATTAAGTATTATAAAATGTTTTCATCGAACTTGTGCTCCGCAATGGTAGCGAATGGACGACACTGAATGGTGCGGTGGAGGTAAGGAAAAAAAACTTACAGCATATCCTCTTGCTGTCTGTAAGGTTGAAAAATTTATACTCAGCACGGCACTGTGAAGTTAGAAGTAAGGCTTTGAATAAAAACTTTCTTGGCGATCATTCCTGGCTCCGTTTATCGTTTCCGTCATGTAAATTCCTTATTTGCTTGTTTTATATTCACAACCTCAACCTGCGACGGACAGCAGGAACATTGCATGCGAAGGGGAGGAGGGGGATAAACCAATATTAGCAATATTAACTGTAATACTATTTAAAAAAGCAGAAACGTACCTTGACGAAATAAAATATCGGGATACCACTGCAAAAAAAACAAGTACACATGAAAATCGTTTTTCTCCCGTAATTAGAAAAACGCGTGGGGGCTTACACAAGGGACCTAAATGGTGTGAACGTACTTTGAGAAAGCCATGCAGAGAGCACGATAATAGCCAACACGTAGCATAAGCTAAACATTAAGACAGCGGTTTAATTCTGGAGATAGGCCAAATACAAATAGGGGCACTAGCATGGTGTGGCTATTCTTTTGCTTTCGTTTTCTGGTTTTGCACTGTTTATCTTGGTTACGCTTGGTTACTCAGGAAATGGAAATGTGATTAAAGTGGCACATTAAGTGCTTTCTGTGTGTTCTTTGTGTTTGCATGTCATGGGTGAAACACCGTGAATACACGACAGCATGTGTTTTTACCGTCGTTGTATGCATGCATGTCAATCGCAGCTCCATTCCTGCAGAAAATCCGGCGTCGTAGGTATTGTGAGCGGAAAAACAACTAGCGCACGTGCCACTCACCTGACGCGACCTTGTGACGTCATCACAACCTGCCCACCGTGGCAGGTGGCACACACCTGTTAACTGCGTAGTAACCCTATTATCGGATGTAACCATATGCAGATCACCAATGGCTCTCGTGTATACTACTGTGATTCATTTATCGCCTTGTAGCCATGTGCCTGATGCTTTTTTAATTTTTTTATTGATTATTCTGTACACTGTTTTGCTCTTATCTACATATACTGTGCCTTCCCTTTCGATTTCGACATTCTGCCGAAGGCCGTTCCATGGTCGTAACGTCAATAAGTTGTTTCAAACGTTTATAACTCAGGTTTAGTGTCAGCGTACTAAAACTAAATAATAATAACAATAATAAATAGAGTTGTAATCGTGACCTACACAGACACTTTCATTCCGTCATGAGATTTGGGTGTTTTATTTAAAACGAAGTTTTCCATCACTGCAGGCTAATTGGGAAGGCTGCTTCTACCTTTTATTGTTTGCTTGAAGAATGCAGACGTTCCATCCTTTCGGCAGGGGTCAGATATCTCTAGGCTATTTTTTTCAATGATGTCAAAACGGCGAACGTTTGGCAACGAAAATGTCCGGGAAGGTCAATAGTAGCATAAGTGAAAAAGGGTCGAACTGGCTACTTATGGGTGGTGCCTAACTCGGTGTAGGTCGGCGCCGATGTTCAAATATGTTACACTAATGGAGGCGAAATAGTCGGAACACGCAAACGTATTTACGCGGCTTTGGGTGTTATCAATGATTTCTTAGAGGTACAGATACGTACGTACGCTGCAGTGAGAGGAGGTCAACATGGATATTAAAAATTAATGTAGATTAGCTCAGCTAAACCAGGATATACAAAGCGAAAGATGTAGGCGTTCACTGTGTTCATTGGCGTTGGCGTTGACAATGTTCTAGACGGCGATGGCTTTGAGGAAAGAAAAGGCGCATAACTGGCTCCCTGGATATGCGGACGCCTCATTCGTGCTTTGGTACATGTGGCGAAGGTGAGAGAGCGAGATGTGGCCAGAATGCATTAGCGCTGCATTCCAGATCCCAGGGTTGCAGGGAGGGCGCGCTGCCTATCCAGTGTGCGGAACGCAATCAAAGCAGTCTTTGGCAGTTGAACACCAAGCAACGTATATGGAAGCGAGGTTGAGGTCTCCACTGAGCAACGGAGCCAGTTTGCGCATTTCCTTCCGTGAAAATGAACGTCCCTTGTAGAGTTGTCAACGCCAAAGAACTCTATGAACGCCGTCGGCTCACTTGTTTTGTTTGGTTTTTGAGGAAAGAAAAAATGAACAGTAACCGTCTCACATATCTCGGTGGACTCCCGAACCGCGCCGTAAAGGAAGGGATAAAGAAGGGAGGGAAAGAATAAAGAGAGCGGGGGAACAGCTGCGGCTCAGTGCTACTAGTGGTGTATGCGCAGTAGTCACTAGGGAGCGAGAGAGAGAAAGAGTCTGTGGCGGCCACCTGTGACGTGCGTGACGTCACTCGTGCTCCGACATACGCCGGCTCGCGCGAAGCGTAGTGTTTACTAGCGTAGTGAAGCATTTCCCTTCAAAAGACACCAGTCCACACATGGGGTGCGGTGTAACCATGATGTACAGCATACCACTCCATGTGGGAAACGCTACATCTGCCAGGCTGGGCATTGTATAAATCAACGTCTGCAAGAACATAGGTGGGTAGTCGTCTCCCTGACTTGCGGAGGTCATTTACCCAGCCACATTCGCCATTTGTAGCACAAGCCAGCATGTTGGCGTTTTTGAACAGAACACGTATGTTGCGCAAATTTAGCGCGTAGAAAAGGCAGGAAAATTTTGACTTTCTTTTCTTTTTCAATGAATGTAATAACAGCATCAAATGCTTCATCTGTCGCGCTGCGGAACAAATAAATAGGTTGTTTGAAGGTACACTTGTCCGCCGTGTCAGCCAGGTCGGAACTATAGATGTGAAAGGCTCAATTTTAGTTGTCCTATATCTACGCTTTTGCATTTTTTACCGCTTCGGATGATTGTCGTCCTGTTCCCAAACTTGATTCATGCTCTTGGTGACGGTAGCGCCGCCTTGTGTGTATAAAAACCTCTAATGTGCAATAAAATTCATGTCAAGTCCGGTGTGCGCGGTGTCAACTGTCTCTATGGGCGTGTGTGTGTCCTTTTTTGTTTTTGCGCTGAGAAACTTCCTCATTGCCATCTTTTCTCGTTCGCTCCTCGACGAACACACAGCTATGTGCAACTGGATTAAAAATTCAGAATAACCGGGCTTGGATTAATAAAATTCATTTTTTCTATTAGTGTTTAGGACAACTCCGCGACCGTCCAGGCCCGAGGAACAAAAATATTACAGCGGTTACGTTATATACTTTTTCCACATCTTAAATGTCAGGCGGACAGAAGTAGATGGATTATCCTCTTTTCTCGTGCGCAGAGTTACTTGCAAATCGGCGTGCATGGTGGCCCACCCTCAGTTTTTCGAGACAACTTCGTCGACAGCCGCCAGCACAGTGGTATGCAATGCGACATATGTGGGGTTTCACGTCTGGAAGTTGCGAACGGTCTTTTATTGACGCCTCAGTGAAACAGCAGTTTGGGCTCGGTTGGTTGACATTCTAGGTGTGGGAGAGAAAATACAAGTACTAACTCTGACATAGAACTGGCCATTTTATTGGAATGCAGACAACATAATACGGTCAAAATTGTTACGCGGCGGCCAGCCGAAGAAAGATAGGAGATTACTCACGGCAATGACATGATGTAATGGCCGCTCGCCCCGCGCGAGCGTTTCGACCCGCTCCCGCCACTGCCAGCTCCGTCTTCTTCGTGACGGTGCCCGGGGTAGCCGAGCGATCTTCCTGGTCGTAAATAGAAGAAATCGAGGAACGGACGCGGGAAATGGCAATGGGCGTACCCAGCCCAAATCAAAGAAGCAACAGCTTGGCACCAAGACCAAAGATAAAATTTTGGGGCAGGCAGTAGCTGCTGCTAGGCTTTCGAAACCGTAGCGTCTTTGCGAGGTCTGCGAGGGAACTGTCGCTGTATTCTTTCAGCTTCCACAGATTAGCTCTGTATTTCTACCCAGCTTAATCCGGATGTCAAAATTCTGCAAGAAACCCGATTTTCAACCGACAAACATTTTATTTTAAAAATTGCCGTTAATTTCGCCTAGGTCGCCAGTCAAGAGGAGGGGGTTTACTTACTTTAGTCTCTTCAAAATTTTGACACACGGCTAAGGTAACTTTTCTAAGGTATATTTTTTTTGTGTCCTCGGTGCATGAGTTTTGTGCCGTCAGCTGCCGGGCGCTGCCACTCAAGCCTTCTAAGGCTTTGGCAGGCCCGCATTTGTATTGTAATGAGAAAAAATTATTATTATTATTATTATTATTTCAACAAATGTCTCCTAACTGCGATATTTTCGCATGAGACTTTAAGCTTCATGGGTTCTCTCCATTTCCCATAGCAATTAAGTTGTAATTTTCCCTCTGGAATACAGGATATTAGACCTCTGGACTTGTTACTCGCTAACTGTAAAAACCCAGTTCTCTTGGGTGGCGACTTCAATTCTCACCATGTGCCGTGGGGTTCTAGGACTAATCTATGCGGCAAGCGTTTCTGGCCACAGCCTTATGTGCTTAAATTCAGGATCGGCCACTTACCTTCGCGCAATGACTCAATCTGTTTTAGATCTCACGTTCACTAGTCCTGGCATTGGCGTAACGGAGGGCCGACTGTTGATTGCGGCACCTCAAGTTACCATATACCTATTCATTTTGATATCGTGTGTCGTGTAACTCCTGCGTCTTGTCAGTTGCAGCCACATATAAATTATGACAGATTTCAGACGGCGTTGTGCTCTGCCCTTGCGTCAGTGTCTAACATCGCCGAGGCCCACCAGTCATGTCGTAGTTTCTGGCGCGGCCAACAAAATGGAATTCTTCTACCTGGTGGAATGCGGACTGTACAAGATATTACAGGCGGAAGAAGGCAGCATGGAAAAGCTTCTTCATAACCAATGCCCAAATAACTGGAGCAATTATAAATTTATTGCAGCCACCTTTAAACGCACAGTTTCTCGTGCAAAGGAGAAATATGACTCAGAACATTTCGATTATCATTCAAAGTCGGGCAACCGACGTGCACTATTCGGCTTTCTACGGTCTAGAAAACTGCTCACGTCCTCTAGTAATTTACAGTCGTTAGTTATGTCACATAAAGAAGCTATCCAGGTGGTTGAATTAATTGTCATGGGCCTGCAAAAGCGGTTTTCGTCTGTAATGCCTTTGCGGCCAATGTTGTTTGCGTCAGTGGTGCCAAATAATAATGCGTCACAAGTTAATCTATCGCAGCTTTCCGAAGTTGTACAGAGATAACCAGCGGGAGCTCCTGGCCCTGATGGTGTCACTACAAAGTGCTCAAGATTCTCTATGAGGAATCTCCCGATTCCTTATTGCACCTCATAAACTACTCTATCAAACACGCTTGGATGCCTCCTTGAGTGGAACCTGGCCAAGATGATCCCTTTACATAAAAATCAAAGTGGAGGCTATGAATTCGATAATATTAGGCCAATTTCTTTAATATCAAATGTGGTAAAAATAATAGAAAGGGTGTCAATTATTCGGATGTCAGCCTTCGTGGACCGCAATACTATATTCAGCCCGTGTCAACTCGGATTCCGGCCACGGTGTTCGATATGGAATGCACATGCTGATCTTGAGAGCAGAATTCTCCTTGCTGGTCGTCAACGCCAGGCCACGGCTTTCGTTACGCTAGGCGTTCCCAAAGCTTACGACAGTGTAGAACACTCCATACTAATACATAAGCTACAGTCTCTTCAGTTTCCAGATTATATAGTTGCTTGGATATCTGCATTTCTTTATAACAAGGAATTCTTTTGCGTCCATAATGGTGTTCATTCAGAGAGGTACAAACAAGCGAGAGGTGTACCGCAAGGAGCTGTTCTTTCTCCTGTGCTCTTTAATATTCTGTTGAGCTCAATTCCTCTCCATCGCCATGTATGCACTTACGTCTGTGCGGACGACATTGCGTTTTTCGCGGCTGCGCCGGATGTACATTCCCTGCATGGTCTGTTGGAGTCATATTCGAGCACACATGAGCACTGGTGAGCACACATGAGCACATGCACTCGGCCGTATGATGTGGACATGACCAAGTTAATCAGTAAATAAAGTATCATTCATTAATCCTGACACGCCCCAAACAATGACAAGGAATTTAGTATTAACATTTTATCGAAAAGATCACTTCATTTGGGAATAGTGCTGGAAAAACAGGACTATTTGCAGCAGTTCTTTCTTACGGTAGTTTTACAGAGGCAAAAGACGCATGCGCATAGCATAGCCACTAGTGAAACTGATTATCTGCAGAGTCAATTGATCAGTTGGAAAAAGAAATTCAATAAATAAATGCGATTTCAATCATTGGCCAACTGTAAGTAACTTATCTGAGAGATAGAGAGAAAGATGAACGGGAAAGCACAGAGGTTAATTAGGCTACGCCCAATATACTATAGTACACGTGGAAAGGCGAACGGAGGGAGAGATAGAAAGGGGAGAGGGCAAAGGGAGGTGACTTTTCCACGTGTTCGTTGGCCATTACTTGCAGGATACACAAGGGCACACACTGATAGTTCATGCCCTTGCACTCAGTCCTGAGTCCTTCAGGAACTTGAAAAACGCTTTCACAGCAGTGCTCTGCGATGAAGGCTTACTCCAAGGACCCAGAATCTTGGCTTCAGTAAGGGGCCGATGATCTAAGAGGCGTAGTGTTACAGCCAGGAAGACACGCTCACGCTGAAACCGAGGGCAGTCACAGAGTAGGTGCTCTATTGTCTCGTCGCACCCGCAGCTCTCACATGCAGGAGAGACGGCCATAGTAATTAAGTGGGAGTACTAATTTATAAACTTCACTCCCAGCCGCAAGCAACACGACAGCGTAGCATTGCAGCGAGAGAGACCTGACGGAGGATTCAGTTGAAGTAAGGGGTCGAGGCGATGCAAACGGCATGCCGAGTTTCGTGGGGTCCCAGATTATTCCACCTTATTCCAAGGTTGATTTGAACGAAGCGTTATAAGCAAGTAAACGTGTTTTAGGCGTGGCAAGCTAAAATTCACGCGTTCAGATTATTTTGCGAAAATGTGTACGTTTGAATAAGAGACAAAAAGGATTATGGCACATTTCGTTTAACATTATAGGATGAAGCTTCCAAACCGATTCAGCCTTTGAGTGACTTCTTAGTGGAGGGCTCCGTATAACTACCATTACCCGTGGTTAATTACCGTGAACTTACATCACACAGTGCATGCAAGTCGTGGGTTCGAACCCGCCCACTACGGTAGCACTTCGATGGAGGAAAAATGTGAAAATTCTGTGTACTGTGCATTGTTAGTGCCCGTTAAGAACCTCTGGTGGTCTAAATTATCTGGAGCCCTCCACTACGGCGTCCCTCATAGACTGAGCCGCTTTGGGACGTCCATCCTATAAAGCCAAAACAAATGTGCCATAATCCTATTTACTGACCCGTTCAAACCAATATACATTTTTCAGTAGGGTTATTAGCCTATACAGTATCAGTGTTTTTCAGGAAATATTATTGAAAATTCATAGCCCAGATACTTTTAGTCCGACGCATAAGAAAGCATGTTCTTAATAGCGCCAAACTGGTCTAGAGAAATTATTTTTAGGCGGTGTTCTCATACATATTGTCCTGTCTACATATATTACCACTTTCTGCATACTACATAAAGTTCTGAAAGTCATTTGTTAGCCGGATTTGGTCTTCACTGCTATTAATTTTTTCAGACGACATAATAATCACCACTCAGCTTAGAATGGGCGAAGATATTGCAGGAAATATTAATCACAAATATATTTAACATAGACGGTCCAAGAACAGATTTTTGAGGGACCACAGACTCAACATACATACATTCAGTGCGACAGAGCGTGATTTAGAGTAACAAACTGGCGCCCGTTTGACGCTCAAGCCTTCGCCCAGGCTATTAGCCTTTCGTTTTTATTACAGAACATATTTTTAAATGAACTTTTTCAGGGAACCAGAATCTGCACTTGAATCCTATTTCCTGCACTGTACGTCGAGAAACCCCCCACACATTTCCTTCACATGCCAGCGGTGTTGACGGAAGCGATCATTCACACACCTCCCAATCTGACACGTTTTTCCACAAGAACTCGGTAAGCTATTAACACCTGATTCCGCACATTTGAAGAGCTTGTCCATGTGGTTCTTTTTGCAGCCAAGCTTATCAGAGGCATCGGGATTTCTCATTCTGCACACTTTATTTTCATCTTGTCAGGCGCGGAAAACACAACATTTGCCCTTTTCCCTGTCTTTTTTAGTCGGTGCGACCAGCCGTCAATGTGCGGAATCACCGCCATCCTCTGTTTTCTAGAAGTAGCCCGGAAGGTGTCAGAATGTTTCGATTAGTTCCGTTTTAGCCGTTTTAGGATGCCGTCGCAGACACTGACCAGGACATCTGTAATTGGTCATGTATCGGTCTTGTGCTCTGCAATATCTTTTTTTATTTTACATAGATCGCTCTTTAAACGACCGTTTTAACCATTTCATATTTGACAAAGTCTTTAAGTGTTTCACTGGATGGACGACTTCTTAATTAATCTGAATAAACACTGCTCCTTATTCGAAAGAGGATTCAGTAAAGAGTATGCTAGAAGCATTTATAACAACATGGCAAAGGGCTAACTTTTACCTATGAGCTTCCTGAGGAAAGGAATCTTCAGTTTTTAGATTTACGCAAAGAATTCAACGAAAGGTGGCACGTGTGCTGGGCCTATTATCCTCGTACACAAAAAGAGCTGTTGTCGTATTCCTCGGCCCATTCTAAAATACTAAAGAAAGGCATAGAAACACTCTGCTTGAAATCCGTGCTTCGGAGATCTTGTGTACAAGAGATGCAGGCAAATTTTAGTCATCAGTTAGAAAGGCCGTTTCCAGCCGGTTCCCCGATTCTGTCACGGTGACTGTCGCTGAAACGCTACTCAAGAAAATGAAGACCGGCGTACGCAAAAATGCTGCGAGTACCTCAGATGGAGAACAGATGCCGAAAGTGATTCCATACCTGCACAAAGTCTCCTAACCCCTGAAAAAGGTGGCTAACCGGTTTAACGATCCGACCGCCTTTTCAGTCCCCTAAAAAGCTTGCTCAGCTGAGCAGTCGCATCACTTTCCGATAATTAAAAGCAATGCTGTAAGAAGAAGCATTAAGCGCGTTTTCTCTGTTGTGCCCCCAATGTAATGTGTGAGATTGCCCTGTCCTGCGGTAAATCGTACATCGGCCAGACGGGGCGATGTGTAAAAAACCGAACCACGAAGCACACAAGAGATCTTGCTGATAATGAACGCAGGCACCTTGTGGAACATTGCATTCCTTGCAGCTATTGCAGACCGTGTTTCCTTTGCGTAACAATCTTAAAGGCAGAACTCGGCAAAGAAAAAAACGCTCGCGAAACACTGGAGGCTTTTTTTTAATCAGAAAAGCGGGACAAGATTGTGTCCATGACACTTCCCTTGCTCTTTACGATAGACAGATAAATTTTCTGTCATGCCTCATGTGTTAACTCCCAGCGTGCTTATTTCCAAGATCCCTTGGAAGGTGACGCCTGCGCAGGTCAGCGAACGTATATATGCTTTTATCTTTCCTTGAATAATTAAGAGTTAAGTGGCGCCCATGTCAAGTCTTGTGTGTTCCTTTCTTTCGGCTGATTCGTGTTTCGCGCTTAATCAGTTTAAAATAATACCATTCAAGACTTTCCCATGGAGGATAATGAACGCAGTGCTGAGAGAGACGAAAAGCAAACTGTCGGGGAATGTGCTAGGGTGGAATCTATTAATTGTAGCGATGCAACTGAATGATGTCATCAACGTTAAAGCAGCACAAGTGATGGAAAGATTAGCACATGGATTTGCTGATGTAAGGGCAATAGCACAGCAACTGAAGACCGTGTTGTGCACAGTACAGGAGGTGCTGGGACGGAAGGGAGAGGACAAGGACGTGGTGACTGTTAACGAGGAGATCAGGAAGTTAAGCCCGAAGAAAGACTTCGAAGCGGCAGAAATAACAGGTAAGTGCGTAGAGTAGGCGTGAGCAGAGGGTTTGCACGAGATGTCCTCCATTTTAGTGCAAAATTTGGAGGACACACAAGCTTCGTCTTTAAGAGTGAGACGCGACAGCGTGTTTCAGCGTTGCCAAGGGGTGCACAGAACGCCATCGCGCGTACGGAGTGAAGCGTGGCCCGTTGGACAATTTAAGGAAAGGACGCCTGTCTCACATATCTCGGTAGACACGCTAACCGGGCTGTAAGGGAAGGAAAATGAAATGAACAATTGATTTTAAGGAAACGAAATGACGCCTGTCTCACAATTCTCGCTGGACACCTATACCGCGCCGTAAGGGAAGGAAAATGGTTTGGTTGGTTTAATTGGGGTTTAACGTCCCAAAGCAACTCAGGCTATGAGGGACGCCGTAGTGGAGGGCTCCGGAAATTTGGACCACCTGGGGTTCTTTAACGTGCACTGATATCGCCAATACACGGGCCTCTAGAATTTTGCCTCCATCGAAATTCGACTGTGGCGACCGGAATCGAACCCGCGTCATTCGGGTCAGCAGCCGAGCGCCATAACCACTGAGCCACCGCGGCGGCGGGAAGGAAAATCCCTTCCTTTACGGCGCGGTTCAGGTGTCCACCCAGATGCGCATTTTTCGCTCATGGCCAACGCTGCCGACGCCGACGACACCGGATTTTCTGCGACACGAGCTCCGCGTTAAATGTGGATGCAGAGGTTGCCGGTCTTCCTGGTGAGCCCTGTTCTAGTTTTTTAGGGGATTCACGGGAGCTCCGGGTGCAGAGGTAAGTGGAAGCGAAGAAGAAAGCGTAATAATAGAGGCTGAGCCCAGCAAAATGGCCACTAGGAGCTCTGGGAAGAAACTTTAAAAAAGAAATTTAACACAAGGCTCAGCTCCATAAACGTGCTAGTTGGTAGAACGAGAGCGAAATGGTCAGAGCTAGAACTGCAGTTAAAAGACGAAGAAGTAGGTGTGTATGCGCTATGCGAGAGACATCTCAGGGCCGCCAAAGATTTGCTTTGGCGGCCGGTCGACGACCACAAACATCAGGATGCATGTATTTCCTTCAAGAGAGCATTGCATTTTGCACTTAGCGTGGAGTGGAAGCTCCTGCCCACTGTATGTCGTCACTCGTGTCTCGGTCGGCTTCATTTCAAGTTGCATATGCAATTTTCTGGTTTGATGCATGGGCCTGATGTTCACGTCGAAGCCGGTTCCTAGCTTAAAATCTTTGCTGTGACCATTCACCCAGATCGTTTAGAATCATTCTGAGGTGCTGTTTACGTTGTGGACGTCGAGGCTCTTGAGGAAAAATTCTTGTTGCTTATCTTGCAGCTGATCCTCCTGCTAAGGACCTTCCAGGAGCACACTCCGTTGTCTTAAGTATCTTTTGCCTCGTTGGCTCTGCTTACACATGCTCGAAAAATGCCCGAATTTGCCAGAGGTGAAACATTGTTATGACCGTAGGCAGACCAGTCCAGCGGCTTGTGCGCTGTTCCCTAGCGCGAACATTCGTATTGCAGCTGCGGCTGCGGGATATAATGCGGAGTCCTCGGAGCTGTCGGATTTCATGAGTTCCATCTTTTCTGCTTTTGTATCGCTTGCACTTGGAGCTTGGGCTCTTGCAGGTGTTTTCACCCGGTAGCGTTAACGAGCTCGTGTCGCAGAAAATGGGGCGTCAGCGTCGGCGTTGTTGACCGTGAGCGAAAAACCCAAGAAAAATCCCTAGAGAAGCAACCTAGGAGGAAGGTGGGCTACCCAGCTCACTTGTCAGTGTTGCTTCATCACAACCTGCACACCGGATTGTGAGCAAGCTGCGCACCGTGGCAGGTGGCAGTTAAGTTAATGATTAGTCATGAGAGGTTGCTGGGAAGAGCAACCTGGATTGCACAAGTCCCAATGCAGCAGCAGCTGCCATCGCAGGGCACCACTCCACCACTGCGCCAAGTGTGATATGAGGACTCCCACAGATTTATGAATGTTAAGTACAGTATGACCAATTCTGCATATATGAGCATTAACGCATTAGCAATCGCATCATACCCTTAAGGACAAGCTTTAGTGTCCCCAACAATTTTTACGTGTCTGACATTTCAGCTGCCTAGCATCTTGCAATTTCTTGTTTAGTGTGAGGTCCCGTTCACGAAAAGGTTTCTCTCTCAGTGCTGGGTCACTTATTTCCACAACGATGCCGTTCCCGATCGGTCTTACTGCTTTTTCCTCAAAACCGAGTTTCACTCCTTGCCTCCGGAGGTCCGTTACGAATTCGTCGAACGGCTGGCTTTCTTTTTGTTGCCTACTGTTGAACGCACCAGACACATTTATACGTTTTTCTATGGTTCGTAGAGAGCGCCAAAGTGCTCTAGGAGGGGGTAACTTTATCCGGCAACTACTCGTCGCTGGCGCTCGGAAGCTGGGTCTGCGCGATGCGGCGTCCCCGGGGCTCGAGAACTAGGAAGAGTATGGTGCTTGCGTGTGGTGGGAGGCTTCGCTGCGTACTCACGTGCCAGTTCGTACATGTTGTAGGCGTCTTCCCAGTACTCCATGCCAAGTGGTGGCTGTCGCCTGGCTCGAAGTATACAAGTGGTTGTAGAAATGCACTAGCCATATTGCGGGGATGCTCGGTCACTCTGACGCCATGTTATGTCTGGCCGCTGCGGGAGAGACTGACGACACGAGCAAGTCCAGTTGTGAACAGAAGAGGAACTGAGGTTTATTCGGGAGAGGGGTATGGTTGCTCTTGCGCAGATGGCGCTGGCTGTTAGGTGAGGAGCCTGCGGAGATACTGCGCCTCTGGAACAGAACCAGTCCTGCCGACGTGCATGTGCATAATACTACTCAGGGGCGAGCGCGGCCCTGCAGGTCCTTCAGGACTTTCGCAAGGCACAAAGCCCAAATACCTACAACGACTGGTGCCCTGGGCGTCATCGACTCAAATGGAACGAGCGTGAATACATCTAGCTGCCGGAGCCTTCTCCACCGACCCAACCGATACTTTCATTACCGTCCCGCCCCATCTTGGAATAACGATCCAATTTCCCTGAAGTTCCCTTCAAAGGCGACGTAAAACGAAACGGAAAGCAGCCATGCGAGAAAGATGATAACGAAGATCGAGGCTCCAGCCTCTCCCAACGTCTGCAGAGCCGCAGAAGTGTCTTAAATAAGGCTGGCGCCAAAACAGTGTCACGGAAGATCTGCTCCTCCGGTGGTAATTGTACCACAAATGAGCAAAAACGACCTCAAAGGTGAGCAACTGTCCTCGCTCCAGCAGACAAACTGCTCCGAATATCGTGCATCCCGTGTCTGTGTTTTGCCACGCACAGAAAAATACTAACCCCAACATGTACTCTCTCACGATGGCTGGTGTTTCCAAAGAGAGACTCGGACGAAACATTCAATAGCCTGTGGAGCTTCCCTGTACAGTGCAAGCTCCCATTAGCAACATGAGGGAATCAGTGCGCAGATCTTGAAAGCTGCTCAAGAACAAGATCTCGCCGAACCCCAGCTGCCTTTCCTGTTCCCCATTTTGTGGCCATAAGCCCTCCTTTTCATGATAAGCTTATTCATTATTTCATCATCTAGGCCATGTTACTAACTTTCATGAGCACTCTCAACGTTAGAATGTTACGGGAGACAGTTTGATTTTTACAACGAGTTGTTGAAGCATGTTTGGTTGCAAGTAGCTTTCATAAATAGCGCCAGCTGTATCAGCTGCTCGAGAGACACTGCAAAAAATTACGCTTGTTTAAGCATGGCTTGAACCTATAGTTACACGAGCGAGAGCGCTGTAAGGATGGTTAACCTGGCACCTGCGGCGAAGAGCTGACGCGCTCGGACCGGCGCTCGCTTCGTCCATGGCGAAACTGAGCTACCAGCGCCGGCGACGCAGCTGTTAAATCCCCGCTAGTCACGTGGTACCGCAGCGGCGAGGCTCCGAGGGACGTCTCTCCGCAGCGGGTCACGTGGCGTGACGTCGCAGGACAAACCCCCGCTAAACTGGCCGAAAGTCAGACGCGCACTACACTTGACCTCCGGAGTTTGCCTCGAGGACTGGAGCTTTCGCTCTAAAAATCTCGCAGCGAGCGGCGTGCGAGGCGACCGTTCTGTGGCCGTAGTATTTGCGGAGCGGCAGTTACAGTGGTTCCTCTTTCTATCTTTCAGTAGAGCCTCAGCGTCTGCAGCTGTTGAACCTACCTTATCGATCTTTCGACTGTGATCACGCTGCTCGGTATTCGCTCTTATGTCTCAATGTCGATGGCGCGCCCGTTTCTATTCGCTTTATTTATATATTTATTTATTTTTATTTATCACATACTGTGGACCAAATACTGTCCAAGCAGGAGAGGCACAGTACAAAACAGTAGAGTTCAAAACTTCGACCTTGAAAAAAAAAAGAAACAAGACGAAACAAGTACTAAAAAGGACGACCAACACTTATACAACGCTCAATAGGCGCAGGATGAACGAAACAATACGCAGTGTCAACAACACAGCGCGTCACGGGCATCGCCAACCGACGGTTGAAATTACTCAGGGCAGGCAAGCAGAGGAGAATCATGAGGCAGTGCGTTCCAATCAGTAATCTTATTAGGAAAAAATGAATACTTATAGGCATTCGTACGGGCAAAAATGTGTTCAATGTCGTGTTTATGATTATGACGAGATTTCTTAGATGACTGTTTAGTCATGAAAACTTGGGGGTCTATGCCTATTTTTAAAAAATACAAACGACCAAGAAATTTAATTCGAGCCGTTTTTCTTCGTTCTCTTAAGCATTCAAGCTTTGGTTCTTGCCACATAGCAGATGAAGAGTCCCGGCGTTTGTAGCGGTTGTATATAAGACGCGCGGCTAGCCTATGAATTTTTTCAATTTTTTCTATATCTACCGTTGTACGAGGGTCCCACACAATACTAGCGTACTCCAAGGAAGGTCTTACTAGCGCTCTGTACGCCTTGCTTCTCAGTTCACTTGACGATCTTCCTAATTTGTGTTTTAAAAAGCCTAATTGTTTACGAACTGAAGAGCATATGTTATCGATGTGCGCCGTCCATTTAAGCCTGTTTGTAATTGTGACGCCTAAATACTTATATTCCACTACTTGTTTAGTCATATTACAGCCCATGTTATATGAAAATTCCAGTTTTACCATTTATTAGTAACACACATATGCACAGACTTTTCAATGTTAGTCATCATATCCCATTTATCACACCATTATGCTAGTAAATTTATATTTCCGTTTAGCTCGAGTTGATCCGTAACAGAATTTATGGTTTTAAAAATGACACAGTCGTCTGCAAACAGTTTAACTGATACAGTTGGCCTGGCAGAGTCTACCAAATCATTGATATAAATATTTTAAAAAATTGGTCCTATTACCGATCCTTGGGGCACTCCCGAGTAGACATCTAAATTTTCAGAACAAGAACCCTCTATGTCTACAAACTGTTTTCTGTTCGTCAAGTACGATATAACCCAATTGATTATTTTGGAAGGTATACCAATTGTTTTTATCTTCAGGATAAATTTATTATGAGGCACCCTATCAAATGCTTTGGAGAAGTCCAAACATATTATGTCTACCTGGCCATTCATATCTAGAACTTTAGCGATTTCGTTGATGGTTGCTATTAATAGTCTGTTGGTGGAAAAACGTGCCTGAGCCCATGTTGCGCTTTACTTATGATCTTGTTTGTATCTAAGAAGCTATTGAGATATTTCACAAGAATATGCTCGAGCACCTTACAAGAAATACATGTAAGTGAAATAGGTCGGTAATTACTAATTTCCGCCGGGCTACCTTTCTCGAAAGCCGGAACAACACGAGCCAGGAGCCAATCTGTCGGTACTTTACCAGGTTTTAAAGACTTATCAAATATTATTAGAAGAAATTTACCTATTAGCTGTGCGTATCTCTTAAGAAAAATCGCTGGAATTTTATCAGGACCTGTTGATTTCTTTGCGTCTAATCGTAACAGCAACTCCACTACACCCTCTAAAGATATGGACAGGGTGTCTGATCCATCCGTTGCTGGTGGGACATCAAAATTATTGTCCGGCTTTGAAAACACGCTTTGAAAGTGAGAGTTAAGCATTTCTGCTACATGCCTGCAGTCTGTAACGACAGTGTTGCCTGCCGCTATCTGCTCAATTCGTCGAAGATTTTTGTTCCCTAGGAACTGCCAGAACTTTCGTGGGCTTTCTGAAGCAAAACGGCCGAGAATGTCAGCGTAGTAACGTTCCTGAGACTCTCACAACTTAATTGTGAGTATACCTTTTAGTGCTGTAACAACCTCGTCGTCAACGCGCTTTAATTTCCTACGGCGCTTCAACATACGCTTTATCTGGAGCAGATCTCTGCTTATCCAAGGGCTCCCTCGACCAACCTTTTTCAGCTTTTCTGGGATAAAGTTTTCTATGCAATGGTGACACCAAAATTTGAACTTAGTCCATAATATGTCAACCTCATCATCAGTGAAGAAGAAAAGGCAATCCTCTAAATAAAGTGCAATTTGAGCATCATCTGCAGCAAAATAGTTCTTAACAACAACAGGCTTCGGTTTACAAGAACTCGCCCTTCGTGGAAAAACACAAGCGAAGTAAATAAGGTTATGACCGGAAATTCGATCGTTAACCTCCGTTGCACGTTCCTGAATGTGCTTAGAACAAAACAAAAGGTCTAAAATTGAGGAAGCAGAATATGTTACGCGTGTTGGCAAAAATACTGTTTCTTGGCACTCTCCTGCAGCCTTAGCGGCACGACGAGCTGGCTCTTCGCGGACTGCACGCTTCCGTTCGCGATCTCATGCTATGCGTTCAGTGGAACCAGTACCTGCATGGCATCTGGTGCAGTCAGTCATAGGTTGAATTTGTCAAATGTGTTTTTCCTTGCAGCGTGTAACGTAATGTTGTAGAGCTATGCCCTCGCTACTGATCAGGAGGAATTCCAACAGGCTCGCGCTAACATAGCGCAGCCTGGCGCTAACCACTGGGCACTGCCTTCCGTCCGCCCTCGCTCTAGACCCTTGTTCCCACCGCAAGTGATCTTATCCCTGAGACGACGAGATGGACGTCCCGTGTTTTTAAAGGGTAGTGCTTTTATTCGCTGTCAAGTACCAGGTAGCCCTGAGAGGAAGAGATAGAGAGACCAAAACTTTATTACGACGCAGCACTCAGCGCTGAGGTGGTCCGGCGCCAGTCATCCGAACCGGCTTGCCATCGGGCATAAGAAGAGGCTGTAGATGAAAGGTTGTGGAGGCTATTCTCTTCAGAAACAGGTAAAACGAAGACTGAATAGCCGAGGGTGGTTGTAGTTACAGAGTGCATTACAAGAAAGGGAATATTTTGCAGCAGGTGGTGATGTGGGGAAAGATTAGAAACTCTTCTTGTACAGCGTTTCCGCGCCTAGCACTGAACAGCGCTAGCTGGAGATCAATTCGAGCGTCATTTGACATGCAGTCGAAGTAACCAGGTCTGATGGTGCTGGTAGCGAATGGAGTCCAGTACAGATCTCCCCCACGCCTTGTATGTCCAGGTCTGCCTGCCGGGATGCCCTCGCAGCAGTGTGTAGAAATAGTTAACTGCACGCAGTAAAAGTTGTATTCTCGCAATGGGATTCCCGAATCAGCATGCGCGCAGTTTCCTGCGTGCGTTGCTGCCTGCGTAACAAGTGTATGTCACAAACTGCTCTTTACATCGACAGCTGTTAAAGGGACACTGAGGAGAAATTGAAGTTGGCTTGTATCCATAGAATACCAGCTCCTGATCACAAAAACGCCACTCTTCCTGAAAACAAAGCTCTTATAATGTAGAAAACAGCAAGAACCAAAATACAGGTATCGCCGCCACAGGCCAATCTCGCAAGTACAAGCGTGCTGACTTCCTAGGACAAGAGGCGCCACCATGGAGGAATTTTCCTTACTTCATGGACGTCACGAATCTCTGAGGCTTGCAAAATGAAGGTTGCACACCGCACCGCCCCCCCCCCCCCCACCCGAAATCACGGAGTCTCCGTTTACGTCACGTTTCACGTTACTCCGTTCTGTGTCGTCATAAGAGTTCTCCGTGTCGTCATAAGAGTTCTCGAGTTTGAATCGAAGCGGCGGGAAAAAATTTTTCAACTTCAAATCCAAATTTCTTTGAAATAAATGCATATTTCGCTCCCGGACAAGCGTCAACAAAGCCATGAAATGCCGAACTATCAGATATTGCTAACAAAAAATTTTTGATAGGGTTCTCCTCAGTGTCCCTTTAAGGGAACGTTTCCCGATTCCGCAGTGCTACTTTTGGCGTAACAATGCCCCACGCTGATTGGCCATCATGCGTCACGAATTAAGTCATGAGTGGCAGCATATACGTCCCGCGCAGTCTGCCAAACAATTAAGGCTACAATCGTAAATAAAAATTAATTCACCACTGCAAATAGCCATCGGTGAACCTCGCGTTGCATAGGGGAAAGCCTGCTATGAGTTTTCTATGCAAATAAGAGTAGCATCGACGTTTGAGGTACTGCTGCGGGTTCGCTTGAGGTCACTGCCCTGTGACCAATATGTATTCCACGTCCGCACGATACACGCTCGGGCAAGAGGGTTTTAAAGGGAAGTGCGTTCGCAGTGAGCTTTCTCCGAGTTCGCTGCAAGTGTTCGCACGAAAAGTTTAGAATTGAATTTGACACACTTCCACTTCTCTAACAGCCAAGAAGTTTCGCCGACCAGCCCGACACAAAAATAGGCAGCAGCATTCGGCGTCGCCGTATTCGATTTTCAGGGTGCTAGTCCTCACAGTAATCTCCAGCGCAACGGGAGAACTAAAAGAAGAGAAAGGAAAGGCGGGAAAGTTGTCACAAGGGAGTCCAATAACCAGCTTGTCATGTTCACGCCACCGCCCGTGCCAAGCTCCGAAATAAAAATATAGCAAGGAAAGCAATGAGCAAGCGCAGAGCGAAGGAAGATGTGCTGTACACTTATTGAACGCAGCTGGGTGCAGGGAATGGAGCGCTGCATATTTCACGAGCTCTGCAGAGTGCTCCCCGAAGAGACCGCGCCCTCGCCAGAGCGGCTTCCTCGCCTTCGCTCACCCGTTCTAGAGAGCGACTTCGCCTTTAGCTTCGCGCCTTGAAGTGTATGCCAGCAGCCATCATCGCCGTTCCTCTTGCCATAACAGAATATTCAAAGGGTGAGAACGCCTCCGTTTTCTGTAGACATGATCCTCTCGGAACGCTGGAAGTAGGATGCTCTTAGCATTGCAGAACGCACCTTTCCGGCCATGAGACGGATCTATGAATCCAACCGTATTCAACGCTTTAGTTACACGTAACGTCATCGAATGATGCTTTTCGAAAACTGTCAAGAAATAAAGAAACAGCTTTGAATCTGAAGTCGTCGCGCTGGATGTTTCATCACCGAGAATGAAAATGTTGCAGAAGTGCGACTCGACGCGATACCAGGACATAAAGACCTGTCCTGGTAAGAACGACGAGGGCAGGTCGTTCTTACCGCTCGCAGTGTCTCCATGTGTTGATGTTTGACGTGCGGAGAGAAATCTCTCAGGGAAATAGAAATGGAAACTACCGATATGCCTACGATCCTACTGACTTTCAGAGATGCTGTGAAGAGAGGGGGAGAGGAGAGTGAGGCGTTGCTTTTAAAAAAAAAAGAATGAAAATGAATTCAAGTATTTTGCAAAGCTTCAGCCCTGCCTAAGGTGTTAATATCAGCATCAGTAAATTTTATTCCGCGGGAAACGAAAAGTCGACCCATCTTTCAAACTTTTCTAGCTGAAAAGCTAGGCTTCTAGCTTTAAAGTGACTACCAGGTATGGTCGAACACAACAAGGACTCGAAAGGTGAATTTCGCTCCGAGCAGTGTTGTCGTCACAGCGTTTACCCTGTTCAAGTATGATACTTCACTCCGGTTACATACATCAGCCAGCTCGTTCCCTGACAGACTATCATGTGGAGTGTAGATGAACATCCGCTAGTTGCGCTAGTTCATATTTTGCTCAGACCCGGCCACTTACTTTGACTGGAACAGAGCAGAATGAGCATAGGACACAAGAGAACAGATGAGCAGCTCAAGTCAAAGCCAATAAATAGCACACACTCCGAAGGCTCTCTTTTACAGTGGTCGTTGTGACTGCTGCTGATTTAAGGTGGAAGCTGCGCCACCAATTTAAAAAATTTTCTTCGCGTCCTGCTTAGCTTCCTCCTCTTGCAAAGGAAGTGCTGACATTGTAACTGAGAGCTGATTTTTAAACTTTCACTTTGAGATACAGCCATTGAACAGTAAATGGAAGAAAGCCAAAATCGGAGCCGATTGAGGACAATACGGTACTGAGAGAAATAAAACCACACGCAAGCTCTTGGTTCCGTAGCACGAAATATCTACAGAGCCACCGGATTTCATAAAACATTCCTAAGAGTTGACAAAAAACCAGCAAACCTGGCATTGCAATTCGCGAGATGGACACGAAGACCAAGTCCCGCTACGTTCATCAGTTCGAGCCTAGTCCAGTCGGAAGGTGCACACAAATGACTCCAAGGAACACATTTGCCCTAATTCTTTCACCTCACACCAGTGGTCAACCGGAGCCAGCGAAAAATTGGCTTTCAGGGAAGGAAATGGCGCAGTATCTGTTTCATATATCGCTGGACACCCGAACCGCGCCGTAAGGGGAGGGATAAAGGACGGAGTGAAAGAAGAAAGGAAGGAAGAGGTGCCTTAGTGGAGGTCGACCACCTGGGGATCTGTAACATGCACTGACATCACACAGCAAACGGGCGCGTTATGAGTTTCGGAGCCAGCGACTGATATTGCCTCTTGGCTATCGGAATTTTTATTTATTTATTTATTTATTTATTTATTTATTTATTTATTTATTTATTGACATTGTCCCTCAGGGCCATTGACATTGCAGAGGGGGAGGGTAAACATAAAAACAGAGAAAAATAAAGCTGGATGCATGAATGTTGAATACCACATGAATATACAATATTAGCAAGTGCTACGCGGAACTGTTCATAATTTTCAGGGCTGGTTACATCTGCCTGCGGGAAGGCGATTCCAGTCACGTGAGGTTCGCGGCAGGAATGATTGCGGGAAGCATTTCGTGTTGCATGACACAATTCCGATTTTGTGATGGTGATCAATGCGGTAGGGTACATAAATTGGCTGGGGGATGAAGTGATCACGTAGATCAGAATGATGATACAACCTGTGGAACAGGGTGGTACAGAACACTTTTCTACGCGACGTCATCGATAGAAGGCACAAATTAGGCTTCATAGCAGTTATACTCTGTTAACGATTGCAGTTAGCAAAGATTTTGCACAATATCGACATCATTAACTAAATTGTCGTGAGTAGGGTCTCGTAGAGGTGTTTTACACTCGAGGGTTGACCATAATGTTGTTTTATAAAGCTACAGTTTAAGATTAGAAGGAACAATAAAAAATTGCGACGTATAAGTATAAATTCAGTATGAAGAGACCAGTTGCGATTAGAAGCAATGTGATCGCCGAGGTATTTATATGACGAAACTTATTCTAATGAAATGTGATCGTTGAAGCAGTGAGGTGGGGCGGAAGTTTTTCTAGACACACGCATGGCTTCATTTGTTAATATTTATCTGCATTAACCATTTCTTACACCTGTTGCCTGTTGTGGTGATGTAATAGAGTGTCGTTATCGTTGGTTATTTCTCTCAAAATAACGCAATCAGCGAATAGGTTAATATGAGAGTTCAGAAGAGAGGGGAGATCGTTACTGTAGATTAGAAACAGTAGGTGACCAGGAGCTGAATCTTGTAGAACGCCGGAAGACACCGCTGTAAAACTGGAGTTATAACCGTTAGCAAAAATAAATGATGAGCGATAAACTAGCAAATATTCAATCCATTTCAATAAGCTAGAGTCAATATTCCGTTGTTTTAGTTTGTGAAGCAAAAGTTTGCAACATACCTTGTCGAAAGCCTATGAAAAATCTAAAAATATACAGGCAGCTATTGATAATAGATCTAGGATACGATGCAAAGCATGTGTAAACGATATTAATTGTGTTTCACAAGAATGAGTTCCATTCAACTAATTAAAAAAATGAGTTCCTATGAAGACAGTTACCAAGGTTGGTGAATATTATATGTTCGAGCATTTTGCGACAAATACAGGTAAGGAGTACTGGACGATAATTACTACGGGATGCTTTGCTGCCGTTTTTCCAGACTGGAACCACCTTTCGGATTTTCCACTCAGTAGGTAACACTGATTGGTCAAGTTACTGCTGGAAAAGTTTGGTTAGTATAATGGAAGAATAAGCTGAAGCGCTTTAAAGAATTGGGGTTAATAGAGCCATAATCCGGAGTGCAATGGACGCTTAGTACATAAATAAGCTTATTGTGTATAATCAAAGAATAAGCGGAAGCGCTTTTTAAGAAGTTTGGGTTACTAGAGTCATGATCCGGAGCGTAATGAACGCTGAGCCCATAGATCAGCGCACTGACACTAGGAGTAGCAACAGTTATAGGTGGCATGGAAACAGTTGAAGTGGTGAGTTTTTGGCATATGTACAGGGGTAGTCAAAAAATCCCAGGCCGCTCCGAACGGCCGCTGAGCGGCTCCTCTCCGCTATCGGGGCGCTGTTATCGCACGCTTGTCTCGCCGCGCTTGTGTTTCCAGGGTATGCGCAGAGAGGGGGGTGATGCCCCCTCTCTCTTGCTCTCCTCGATAACGAAGCAGTGAAAAAAATAGTGCGGCGTACGCCTGCAGCGTTCGCTCTTGGCTCTCCGTATTCGGCTGTGGTGCAGCGCATCGCGGTGCAGACGACCATTCGCTTAAAGTGACGCACTATGCTGGCGGCCGTGTTTAGTATGACTTCGTGTGCTTCTTCCTACGTTTCGATTTCCTGGCGTACGATATCGTGCATTTACCTTCACCTAAGTTCTGTTGCGGCTCTCTGAGCAGTCAACTTTGAATTTTCACGTTCAGTATTTCCAGTATTTTTGTTCAACTTTCTGGAAGCTTTGTACACTCGAACAGGGTATGAAGACGCATTCTCTGCCTGTATTTCTGAAGAGTTTTTACTGCTTCGTTATTGACAGGTTGTCATCTCGAGTCTTGTGTTAATGAAGAGGTTTAGCGTTTTCGCGCAGGCAAAGCAGATGAAGTCATACTAAATACGGCCGCCAGCATAGTGCGTCACTTTATGCGAATGGTCGTCTGTACCACGACGCGCTGCACCACAGCCGAATAGGGAGAGCGAAGAGCGAACGCTGCAGGCGTACGCCGCACTATTTTTTTCACTGCTTCGTTATCGAGGAGAGCGAGAGAGGGGGCATCACCCCCTCTCTGTTCATACCCTGGAAACACAAGCGCGGCGATACAAGCGTGCGATAACAGCGCCCCGATAGCGGAGAGGAGCCGCTCCGCGGCCGTTCGGAGCGGCCTGGGATTTTTTTACTACCCCTGTACATCAGATATGGCTGTAAAGTTGTCAGCGTATGCGCGGTTAAGAATCGTGGCGCAAATGTCGGAACGAATGGGGTTGCCTGATGGGTCCGATAATGTGATGCTATCATGGATGGAAGGATTAATGACACGCCAGAATTTTTGCACATTAGAGGGCAGTACATGGGAGTCGAAGTGATTTTAGCGTCTTTGAGCACCTGCACATATACGTATTGCAAGCCGCCGTATACGAAGCCCATCGCTCACAAGTTGGCGAGAGCTTTCCGATGCGGTAGGGGCGTTTTTTTTTTGTTAGATAAACGCTTAATATGATTATTATACCAGAAGCGTTTGAGTGGATGATAGAAGCTCGAAGGAATGTCTTGTTCAGTGAGCTGCGTGACTATAGCTGTGAACATGTTCCACATATTGAACACTGCAATTATCAAAGCTGTGAAGGAAAACATCGATCAAACAGATATAGTTGAATATTTACCGTTTGAAAATTTGTTTTGTTGTAGACTTGTGTTATATTTTTATTAGTATTCGGAGAGGCTACATTAATGTCAAAGTTCAGAAGCAAGTGGTCGCTTATGCTTGGCAGGCATGAAATAGGTGAGACTATGCCACATGTATTTGTCAGGAATAAATCTAGTGTATTCACAGCGTTGGGTGTTATTCTAGTTGTTTGTGTGCACAATTGCACTAACGAGAATACCGAGCACATGTCCGAAAATTTGGGACCTTGACACAAGAACGGGGACATTCAAGGGGAGTCGGTGATCCATGTTATGTTCGGAAACCTGAAATCTCCAAATAGGAGTAGTGCGGATGACGGCATGCATGCGCGCTGCGTGTATCAATGTTAATTACGGTGTCTGTGTTTCAATCGTGCATGTAACATTTCTTGTTCATAAGGGACTTATTGTAGCGCATCTTGTGGATTGGGGAATCAGGTAGGCTTTTGACAAAATCGATAAGTTTTTTACGTGCCAGACGTGTTGGCTTTTCTTTGTAGCCGTATGGCTGCGCTTGGATGGATGCCGACGAGCAGTTCCTCCATTATTACAGAAAAGTCTGTGGGCGCCCGGCGACATTAAGAATAAAGCCCCGCGCCTCAGCATAAGAGGCGCAAGTAAAAACCACTTGGCAAATCCCAGTGTTGGGACAATATAACATGACAAGCGGAAAAGTTCTCCCACTTCAGTAGCTGCCTTGTGTTCTGGCTCTGGTGACCTAAGTGGGAGGACAATATAATTGTGGAACTAGATGGCGGCGAAGGACCCTGCCTAAGCAGGAATTTCTAATTCCTGATGCTAAGTGAAGCAGATTATAAAGATAGGTATCGCTCCAGCCCCCTAGTGCCTATGTATCTGCAATCTTCATAGCGACGAGTAATTTACGAATCTTTTTACGCCAATGCCGGCGGTTGTATGATTGTGCCGGTTAGAAGGAATTCGTTACTGAAAAATACGACCCAAGTATTACCGAACCATATTAATTATTAAATTGAAAATAGCGAAATATAATTATGTATGTTATCTTCATGGGATACTTACTCTACAACCTTGTCTTCTTAATTTTTCGTCGAATTGCACTCTTTTTTTCTTACATACAAAGCAATTCTGGACAAAAGCATTTTTAACTCGAAAGTGTTTATGAACGCAATTTCTTTCATATATTGCAAGGCTTCACTGTGACAATCAATATATCCGCAGTCTATCGTCGACAGCCTTGAATTATTTTGCTATTAGCCCTGTAATGGCCAGCGTTGCATATCAGAAACAGAGCGCAAAAATGTGAATAATTTTAATTACTTCCCGCATATCTACTCGAATTGCTAACACACTTGAAGTGACGCTCTCCTCCAGCAACAAGGTATAAGTTGCCAGAGATGCAGGAGGCCTGCGAAAAGATAAATTGGTACAAAAACTAGCCCTAACGTAAAACAGGCTAGAATTCATGTGGTCGTAACTTCGTAACCTCCCTTCACAGATGACAGAGCAGTTTTGAATTTTGCACTTGAATTCCTGCATGCGCCTACGAGTTAGTACATGGTTTCGTGGACTTTAATCCTCAGATATTATAAAAATTAGCTAACATCAACTAATATGTACTTACTTTTCCTAATGAATCTCCCAGTAAAAATTTGCGATCAAGAAGTTATTAATGATTAAGTCCCGGAAAATCACAGCTTTTATGTGACGTTTTCAATGCATAGGAATTAAACGATGAAGGGTTTTTCTCTCGTCAAAAATGTTCCCAACTGGTTTTCTTTAGCAGCCTTAACTGCTCGATGTGAGTGATGGGAAAATTTTATTTTAAAATAAAGATTCTGCCACGCAATGGAAGAATCGATCGTTACCTTTGGCATTCGCGTAACAGTACCTTTCAATATTGCAATATTCAAAATTTTTGTCCCCGAATGCTGGACATGTACCGCACAGAGAGGGCCGCAAAGCAGATTAAGATGCATAGAGAGAAACAATTATAACATGAAATAACTGTAGAGAGTTTATTTGTAGTCTAAGCGTCCACCCAAATTGTCCGCAGTTCGATTAATAGCACGGCCTCTGTAAGAAAGCCTGAGAAAAGTCGGAGAAATGAAGCTTTTTTTTAGTTTAAGCACGCCGTTTATAACATTTAGGTGCCGTCGGCTGTGCGCAGTCCGCACATTACACCTCTCAATGCGGCCCTGGACGCCATGGTCTAGACGAAATGTTTTCCGGGCACAAACCGTGCTTGACCGTTTGCAGCGGGCACTGCGCATTTAGTTGCACAGGTTTAATGGTACCATTCTTAAAATACGCAGTACTAGTGTTTTACACCTGTGCTCACTGCCTTAAAAAAAAACGGCGTAAAGGCAATTCCCGCTACGGCACTGCGGGAACCAAGCTCCGAGAAATACATCGGCCACTCCGTGCTGCCTTGAGCCCCGCCGTCCAAGCCATGTGTCGTCCGGAATAGCCTCTGCAGGCCAAATAGCGCGCCAAACTATCCCGTATAAACGAACAAATCACAACATCTCCTCAGCACCGGACTACGGTACAACGGCGTTATTAAAACGCAGGAAAGGTTTGGGCGAAGAAGTTTGCAGCTGCCCCCAGTGGGCGGGGGAGCGAATGGAACGTGTGGAAGGGGAGACGTAGGGAAGGAAGAACCCTGCACCCTTCACTTCTCCGCCGTCCCCGCTCCGCTGTGCGAGTGGCAACCCGTTCGCTTCGCGGGAGAAGGTAACAGCTGCGCCAAATTTGTGCGCAGCGCCAGACCTCTGGAAGCGCAAAGCGCCGTGAGGTGCGGGAGTGGGGGACGGGGAGAGAGGGAGAGAAAACGCGCGCTGCCCGAGCAATTATAACGCCCATGTTTCGTCTGTCGTCCGCCATTACGCTGTGCTCTTGCTCGCGCTGGTTTGTGCTTCTCGCCCGATTCCCGCAGCCCCGAGCAGACGATCGTTCCGTTTGGGAATGGTCGTCTCTTTTTTGTTTCTTTCCCTCTCCGTTTGTTGCCTCCTGTTCCGCAGGCTTGCGGCGAGTACACTGCCGCAGAAACCGAGTGAGCGGGCTGAACTGAATCGTGTTTGCGCGATTATTTTTGCATTGCGGCGAGAGGGGAGGCGACGCCAGAGAACGCAGTCAGGTGTCTGCGCAGAATTAAACGCTCCCACGAGGGAAAAAAGCCGAAGCGGAATAGGGACGGGCGGTGCGCGTTCGACGTCGCATCTCGCGTGTTTGCCACGCACTCCAAACGAAAGCCGTGATTCATTTGTGCAAACAGAAAGCGCGGCCGAGGGGCTCGATATTACTTCTCGCTCTCTCTCTCTCTATCTCTCTCTCTCTTTTTTTTTTTCTGGCAGGCCGGGAGAGATTCGCTTAGCACATAACGTTGTTTGTGCGGGACGAGTTCGTTGACACAGTTGGCATATGCTCTGCTTTTTGAACTATGACATCTATTTGGCTGCAATGGGCGCGAAGCAAATGTGCGACATAGTGGTGAATACGTTGGTCGGTTTTCTGACTACGTGCTTTACGTGTTTGCGCAGCGTAATATCATTAACTGGTGTTCGTAAACAATATATCATCGTATTTCACTTCACGGAACTCTACCGGGAACAACTCTACAGTGCACCACTTGGGAGGAATACCCCGGAATACTTCAATGTGCGCTTAAAGGAGTACAGAAAGCGTAATTTGGTTGCGTATTTTCTTATTTCCCGCATAACGAGCCAATTTCACCCTTGCAACAGCGGCAACTACAAAATGAATTCAATTTGAAAAACTTTTAATATAACAATCAGACAGAATTTCAATACCAAATTGCAGATCCAATACATAGAAGACATACAAAACATAGAAAACAAAGAAGTATAGCTACGTCAAAAACACAATAAATCAGGAGTATTTTATGCATGCTTATGCCCATTGCAGAAATAAAAATCTGGAAATAATGTAAACCGGAGTAACAGAGAGAAGGTAAATAACGTCCAGTACCTCTAAATGCCGTTTTGGGAGACGGAAGTATCACTTTTTTAGGTAGAAAAAGATGAAAATTCACGTGACACAATAAAATGTTTCCCCTAGCTATTTCCCCGTAAGGTAAATATGTTTCGGTGTTTTCTAAATTTTAACTTGTGGTGGGTTGGCCGATAATAATTTAAAAAGGACTGGATATCGATTCACTAGGCTGGGTATTTGCGTCCATAACCTCTGATCTCCATAGTTGGTAGGAGATCTGAGCATTACTACTGCATCTTTCCTGACCTCATACTAGGTATATTTTCACGCTACTGAACCTCACATACTGAGCATATACTGACCAGTGATTTCGAGGGATAACATATTTGAACAGCTTGCTAATATTGAGTATATGGAAAGCCTTAAACTATGGCAAGCAATTTTCTGTTTTCGGAATGTTTCAACAGCACGTATTGACCGCTTCTGCAGATTCTGCTGATAATTCACATTTCTTTGCGTTCTATTTGCCGTACAAGAAAGCTATATGTTAACCGTGAATAGAAGAGAGCGTAGTGTATTTATTTTCGCCAATATTGGCATGTAGTATGGCAGCCTTAATGTACCAAACGCACGAGAAATTTCGTTCGAAGGGCATCTCTGTGCTGCAGACTAAGTTTTCGTTGAATAAGACGCCAAGAAATCGGGTTGTAGTGGACTGGTCGATAATATTATTCGGTATTTTAAATTGACGTCATGTTCCCTCTTGCTACCATTTGGCTTGAAAATCAGATATTTAATTTTATTTATGTTTAGTTCTTTTTTACTAGCAGCTAGCCTAAAAAAGTGAGAAAGCTGCTAAAGCGGCCAAACGGGCGAGCGTAACGGCACGTAAATCGCCCAAAGTAGCAAAGAATGCGGAGTGCTACGCAGCATTAAAAAGAGAAGCGACTGAACGCTTCGGGTCGCAAGGCGCCAAAAGGGGCTAGTCGCGCCGAGCACAACAGCAGCAAATAAAAAAAAATAAGCTGCAGTGATAGTGGTGAAAAACAATCAGGGAATGAGAGTTCGCGGGCCCAAAAAGGCCCATTAACATGAGTGGAGTCCTTAGTACGGGACCTCGCTGGACGAAGCCGCCGCTCTCGTCCGTTTGAATAAAGCCCGTTGGGACTCGAGCGACCAGCAGCTGAGCAGGGCCGCCTCCCATACCTCTCGGGTAGGGGAAGAGGTAGGATTCTGTTGGCATGCCCACATCATATGGTCGATATCGGAAGTCTCCGCACAGTTTGGACACAGCCCATCGGTCTTGGGATCAAAATCCTTTGCTATCTCAAGACACAACAAAGTGTTGTTCTGCAGGCGCCTCAAGGTTCGTTCGTCCTCCTTACTGAGCCCCTTTGCTGGAGCTGGGTAAAGCTGACGTTGTTCGAAATAGCGAATCGTAATTTCGCGAAACCGCAGGAGTGGTTGTATAGCCTCGGAGCCGGAGGAACCTGTGTGTGGAGTCCGGTAAGTATGCGCTCGGGCAACCATGTTAGCGGCTTTGTTACCTTGCAGACCCTGGTGGCCCTGAGTCCAAACGATGCTTTTGGTAGGGATCCGATACCCTCAGAGCCCGTCTTAGGAGATGGTAGGATAAGGGTGAGATCTCGCCGGCCATGTAATGCTCACAGGCTCGTCGTGAGTCTGTTATTATTATCCTCATATTCGGGTTGGAGGCAGCCAACGCAATGGCGACCTCCGCGGCCTGAGCAGAATTTCTATCTCGATAGGAAAGCCCGTTCACATTGCGGTCCTGGTGAGCTATAGCTGCCGTTAAGAATCCCGAGGGCTACGGCCCTGCCAAGTTCAGGTATTAGACCCCGTGCGTGTCCTGTGTTGACGTTGGAGTGCCCGAGCGTGTGCTGCACGTCCACCTTCATGCGTCTGCTTGTCCATGTTTCTAAGGAGGGGTTGGACCCAGAGCTTGTGGCGCCACAGCTCCATGATCGGAAGTGTCTCCTCTGGTGTGCAATCGGGTTGTGTGGGTAAGTGCTCTAGGAGGCGGCGTCCCGCTGCCGTCTGCAAGAGTCGCGTGCATTGGTTCACGAAGTGGACCTTCTGTAGCTCCTGGTAGAAGTTGAGCCCCCCTAGCGCACACAACCTCGCTTTAGAGGTGGCAACCGGGAGATCCAACGCTCGCTTTGTGGCCTTCCTAATTATGGCTTTAATGCGTTCCTGGTGTTGTTTCGTAGCGCGTATGTACGGCACGGAGAATAGGATCATGCTGGTTACGACGTCATGGACTAACCGAAGCGCGTTCCTGCACGTAACCCACCGTCCTTGTTTGAAACGCGTTAGATCATACGTCCGATCTGTTCACCTATTCACCTGAGTTTGACGAAGGTAGACTCCCGACTGAGCTTACTGTGGATGAACAAGCCCAAGATCCGGAGCTCCTCAACTTCTCTGATGGAACCACCCGTAAGAGATATGTGCACACTCGTGTTATCTTTGGGTCTCGTATAAGATTTCGCGGGAGCGCATTGGAGTCCACAGCTGGTAGCGTAGCAATCTACTATGATGGCGGCCCGCTGAAAGCGGTCATCGATGTCTCCAAGGTCCCCTCGCTCGTCCAAATTCTGTCGTCCGCGTATACCGCATGGCGGATGCCTTCCACCAGAGCCGATTGGTGTGGAAGCTGCATCATTGCAAGACTGAAGAGGACAGGAGACAACACTGCCCCTTGTGGTGTGCACCGTGTACTCATGGTATATAGGTCCGTGTTCTCCTTCGATCCTAAGGAGGGGCTGACGATTCCAGAGTAAATCCAGAGCATACAGAGGTGTTTTGTGCCCACAGTCCATTGTACTCCAGTTGTGAAGGATACTGCCATGTTTGACGTCGCCAAAGGCCCCCTTCAAGTCGAGGGGGAGCATTGCCTTGTCATTTAGGCGCATGGCATTAATTCTGAATATTTTTCTGTGTAGTACGAGTAGGACATCTTGTGTCGACATGTGCGGGCGGAACCCGAACATGGCGTCGGCAATCCTTTACCAGGTGATCATTTACCGTAATCCCCATGAGTTTGCCCATAGGCAATGTGATTGATATGGGCCTCACGTTGTTACTATTCACCGCCTTCCCTGGTTTCGGACTGAAAGTAGACAAATAAGTCTTCCAGTCTGGGGGCAGTGGACGCCCGTCCCAGATATGATTGATGTAGTCCAATATGTATATACACACGCATGCATATTGTGACGGTCCACCGTCTGAAACCATTCGTAAATAAACCAAGATAATCGTACCAGTTGTGACCTTTTCAATGTGCAAGTTTTCACTGGCCCGTTGAGCAACCCCAACTGCTTCCACAAATATATATATATATATATATATATATATATATATATATATATATATATATATATATATATATATATATATATATATATATATATATATATATATATATATATATTAGCAGACAAACAAATGAAATGAGGGGCTCGTTTAACAAACATATTAAGGAAACGAACAGTCACCGAAACCCCAGGTGCATAGGAGAATTTGTTCTATTTTTTTTTTAATTTCTAGTGCCAATCAATTGCCTTTAAAGAAAATATTTATAAACCAGCAGAAAAAACAACCATGCCGCCTGTGGGATCCGAACCCACGACCTCCGAACCCACGACCTCCGAACTGAGCTACGGCGACGGCTGTCCAATCTGCTGCTTTCGTGGGTATTTATGTTTTTGCGTGTAAGCGAACCTTGAGAGTGTTCACCAGCGCCACCCTCGTCCTTAGCGGTGGACGTAGCACGTCCTGTAATACCGCAAGTGTAACGTAGAACGTCATCTAATGGCGAGGGCAGAAACTGTGCGAGAGCCCTCTTATGCTACCTATGGCATCAAGACTGCCAGAACCGAGACCCCCGTTAAGCTATTAGCAGACAAACAAATGAAATGAGGGGCTCGTTTGACATATATATGCCGAGTGCGGAATATTACACACATATTTACGGGCACAATTTTGTTTAAATATTCGCCTCTGCTACTTACCATCTCTGAATGGAACAGTTTGCCTAGAGATGTCGCCTCCATACTTGACGACGCGTCTTTGCTGAAGGCTTTGGACAGAATAGAATGTTAAGCTGGGTTGGTCGGTTGTCAGTACTTTACTGAGTTTCTTTTTTCCCGCTTGATGTATAGGGCTGTATCCCGTGTTGTATTGCATGCCCTGCTCGATATTATGAGTGAACATAGTTCATTTGTTACGACTATGTAACTTGTTGAATGCCATATAACTATTGTATAAATAACATACCTTTCTGAAAATTCTTTTACTTTGTTCTTCCATTTTTGCTGGCAAGCCACTCTGTGCACTTTGGGAAGTGCGATTATTACTTACGTGCTGTTTGCAGTCAATTTTGATTAGTTGACTCCCCCCTATGTAATGCCCGAAAGGACCCTTAGGGTACATAACTAAAAAAAAAATAAATGTTCACTAACAGTGTGACTGCTGTGCGATCTCAGCCCGGCGCAGTCCCTCATCTCATTTTATTTATCGCTGCCTTTAAGTGATGCGGCTCGAGGGGGGCGTTGATTTGAGGGGTTAGGCTTCCCGCGTATCCGTGCTCAGGCCCAATCGAGTCTTCCGTACGACAGAGGCGCCTGTCGCGCAGTCCGCGAGTTGGATCATTGTGCCATCGTACCCATGCAAAGCCCGCCGGTGCTGTCTTTGCGTCTCCCCTCTCGTTTGAGCGGCGTCCGATGAGGCAGCGAAAGAGGCGCCAAGTCCCTCTCGAGTTCATTTGGCACGTTGCCGAATTATAGCGTTCGATCCAATTTGGGTCTCTGAGCTGGGCCGCATACACGTGGCCTGCTCAGTGAACTCGGCAATGCGATCCTTGCGTTTGCGATTCAGTTTCTGTTTTTTCCACCTTTCGTCAGACTCCGGCGTGCCTCCCACAAGTGCAGGAGGTGGCTGTCCACTGCAGGGATCTCTTCTGTCTTCTGAATGGTGGTGATATGCCGTCTTTGTTAGTCGGGCTGTTTTATCCACTCCGCATAGCCGCCAATGAACAATACGGGTGAGACATCTTGCATTCCGAACTGGTGCTAATTAGTCTATATTTGGCGTGATCCCCCTTTTTGCGAGGTGCCTTCGCAAAAAGGGTGATACTGATAAGGCAGTGGTCGCTTCTAAGGGGGTTCCCCAGGTTCTCCCGGGTGGCATTCCTAGCATTCTTGACGAGAGGTTGGCCAGAACACGTATCTGGCGTCACCGATTTTCCCACACGTGTGAGACAAGCCGAGTCCGTGAGAAGTATTAGGCGAAGTGTGAAGATTGTCTCCGCCAGCTTGCGTCATCTGGCCTTGTCGTAATGCTAACCTCAGTGAAGGCTAGAGGCGTTGAAGTCCCCAACAATCACTATCTGATCTCGGTTAGCCAATTTGAACGCGCCTGCAAAGATTTCATTGAAGGTTACGAACCGCTTCTGCGGGGTCACTACGCTTGAGCGGCAGAACCGTGACCCTGCCGTGTTCGTGGTCCGTCTCTAAGTCGAGATCAACCGAAACGCCGTTATACGCCTTATTCGCCAGGATGCGTGTGGTGGCGCCCCCTAAAACGAACTGTAACCAGTGAATTTAGCGTCGGCGCCGGGCTCCTGCAGGGCAAGAATCGCCGTCGCAGTACCGAGGGACTGCAGGTCCCTGTAGATGCGACCTCTGCTTCCATATATTCAACCCCTGCAGTTCCACTGTATGATCTCGAATTACTCAGAATGATTGTTGTTGGCTTCCTGTTGGGACGGTTAACCATATTGAGTGTTTTTCTTTAATTTTAGGGGGCACGTCCCACTCCGGGGCTTGATTGTGCGTCATTTTACAGAGGCACCAACAACTATCTCGATTGGACGGCCGGGCTGAGTTCCTACGAGCCTACAGTGGCCTGGTCATGGGCCACATTCCGCCTACGAGCGTCGGGTCACGAAGATCTCGAGCGGGATCAGCCAGACCTGATTTGGGTTTGAACGGCCAGAATGACCAATTCGGCCACCTGGCTCACGATAGGGGAGAATATCTGGCCTAGGTTAGTCTGAATGAGCTCCCGAATGAATCCCGTGAGTGTCTCTATTAATGTGACCTGTGAGCGTCTCCATCTTACACTCTTGAGCGTTCTGGCAGCCCTCGAGGACCGTGAGTCCGTCGGTTACGCTGCCAGAAGAGGAGTCGGAGGCGGTGGTTAGCCCCGACGCTACCGAACGTGCATCCTCCCGATCCTCCGGCTCGGATTCATCCACAGACGAGGGCCCCGCCGGGGAAGACTTCGACCGCCTGTCTAGCCTAGCCTCAAATTCCTGAATTTTTCGAGCCAAAATTTCGGTTTGGCGCCTCAGCTCAGCATATTGTTGCTGTAGGGCGGCATCGGTCGGGGCGTCTAGAGAGAGAGATGTCATGAGAGCGGCCCTAGCCCAGCTACTCACCTCGGATCGGACGGGTGCCAAGGGCCGGAAATCCCCCGTTAAGAATGTGAGAATCTACTTCTGATGGCGCTGACTCCTCAAGCCGCAAAAGCAGCCAGGAAAATCGAAGAACATAAGCTGCAGAGGGCAGCTGCCCGCCCAGCTGCCAAATGACCTTGACGATGCTGGAATGGGGCCAGAGCAACTTATAGGAGCCATCCTGGAATATGCTTACACCTTCCTTACCCCGATGTACAATCTGTTAGTGCAGATAATAACGCAAACCTTTTTAAGGTTTCGGCAATGTTTTTAAGCAATTATGGTTTTGATAGGAGACCTTCTATTACAGAACGTGAGCAAACATATGCAAGCGCGCGCTCTTCATACTGAGAATACCGCGCTACCGTCTCATCTGGGATATTAAGGAAAGGTTTCTCCTATTCGCACGTCGGCAGAACTCTACTTCAGACATATTACGATGCCCAGGGGCGTCATCGAAATGGTGCAAAGTTGTGTCTTTTATGCGTCTGCTGGGTAGTACCAGACCCCGTGTCTGCTTCCGAATGGATGCAACCGGTGTGGACTCACAGCTTTGGGTTGCACTATACAGTATGGATTACAACGAATTTAAGACGTGGAAAATGTTTTCTGCATTGTCACGAAGTAAAAACGCGATAAATTACCCAGAGCCACGTACTTATACAACGTGGAGAAACCGGAGGCGAAGTCACAACATGCTTCCAGTCATCAGATAGGTGAGTGTCACATGAAATGGAGCTCCAGGAAATCTTTAGTTCAGGCGCGTGAACACATAACATCTCAGCAGTGATAGGCAGCGCAAACAAGCAGGTTCTGGCGCAAACAGCCGCGCACTTCCACTGGACACTTTCCGCGAATCGTGCTTGGACTTCGTTGACTGCGTGCACCTGAACTTTTTTGGCAATCCCGCGCCTGGTTTTGCTTTCGACAGGCCGCTAATCTGATAGTGACGCGCGTAATTTTAGGAAAAACAAGCTCATCTTAGGAATTCAAAAGTGGTACATAAAGCCATATTTTCGTTTGTAGCAACTTTCGAATCGCGCCGTAGAGGAGGCCCGCCGTTCGTCGCTATGAGGAACTTGCGCTGAAGTTTGCGGTGCTGATTGCAGCTCCATAACACACTGCCTAACGAGAAGAGCAAGCAGTTTTGGGTTGTACTATAAGTACTTTTCTGCGCCACCTTCCGGCGCTTATTGGCGTGAGCCTCCGCGCTCTGTCGAAGGCGCACGTGCCGTGTCTCATTTATCTGGGCTACGCCGAGAGAAGCTAGGCAATGAATGCTGTCAGCCAAATGCGGGTATCTAATCGCGCAGAAAGTCTTCTCGCGTTTGCAGCGCCCCAAGCGGCTGGCAAAAGCAGTTTTGAGTCACCGAATAGAACAATTGCAGTGCCACCTTGGCAACGCAGGTTCCCTATGGGATGTTGGTTTTAACGAAAACGCTCGCGAACGTCGGTATGCTCCTCAGGTCTCTTTGCCATTAACTTAGCTATGTGCTTGTGAATTCTGAGCTTGCGCTGTTGTAGCAGTAGAAACTTCACATCAAATTCGCCCATTCCGCGTTGTATACAGCGCACTGACTGCGCATGCCCACCGCCATCTACTTCCTCATATCGCGCTGATCGAAACGTTTTTGTGTTACAAATCATTAATGTGCTTCCAATCCCATCCATTATTATTTCGGCTTTAAAATGAGTTGTTGCTTGCAATAACCTACAGAAAGATTTACCTTAACTGTGATTTTTTTTTGGGTACCCCCAATTTTTCTTGCTTCATGCGCAGTTTACCCGAGCAACCTAATGGTCAGCTTTTATCACGATCACTAATGATTATGCTTACGGCACTGATTGTGCACCATATATATTACAGCTGCGAGCAGGCCGAGTAGGCAGCATAGAGCGAAGGATGTTTCTTTCAACCAGTGCACCAAACTAGCCCCAACCTTATTTAATTTTCAAGAAGAATGGTATAGCCGAACGCAAGCAGCAGTAGCGACGGTGACAACGTTTCGAGACAGAGAGCTGCATGGCAAGCTGGGCATTGCATGCTTTCAATATTTCCCCGAAAGGCACGGACAGCGCTTTTTTTCCCCGAAAACGTTAAGCTGCAGCCATGGCTCATAGCGATGGCCGTGACATCTATTGAGTCTTTTTCACACTCACGAAGGGACAGAACAAAACGTGAGTCGACGCACTAAACAGGCCGCATAAGCTGAGTCGGTGTGCTACTACCCGGACAACTTTTTTTGCCGCCACGAGGCGGCGCTACTGTACTTCAAAACTAGCGCCGGAAGCGCACAAAGAAGCAGTTCTCGGGTCAGCTGCCGTAACCACTATCCGTCAGGAATGCGCATAGCGGTTCGCCCAGAACGTAGGACCTCGTTCGCCTTCGAGTTTCGCGAACGCGTTCGGTCGCGTACAAATCGATATGAGTGCGAGAAGAGAGGCTTCGAATTCCAGGTGAACACTAAGACAAGACTCGAGGAGAAAAGCGAGGGGTAATGCGGAGGGGGGGGGGGGGGGGGGAGAGGCTGGACGAAAGGGGAAAAGAAAAAAAAAAAGCCTGGCGCGCGCGCGCGGCCTCGGGTGCGCCAGTCTAGAATATTCTAATGAGAGGCTTAGCGCGCTGTGCAGCCTGCTGCGGCTGTTCCTCGAGCCTGTAATTCATTAATAATGATATCGTTGCGGCTAAGCCTTATTAATGAGCGCCCCGCCCCGACTTGCATGTGCCGGCTGCACTTACTCTTCGGCACTGCACGCGTCCCGCGCGCGTTGTACTTCGCTTCGTTCTCGAGTTCCCCGCCGCGAACTTTACCTCCTCATCGCCCGCTGCGCGCCGGTTCGAGTCTCAGGTGCAAGCGCTGGGCCCAAGCTGGAGTCTCTCTTTTTTTTTGTTCGTTTACTTTATCTTATTTCTTCGCCTTCAAACGGGCCGCGTGCATTGCATAAGGACTCGTATGACTCAGAGGACGAGAGAGCAAATGAAAAAAGCGAAATTAGTCATTAAAGGTAAAAGCATCAGGATTCACTTTGCCCCCTGGGTTCAGCACCCTTCAGCAGGAAAAGGAAAGGTTCAAAGATACTTCCGCGTTTTGCATTGCTGCTTAATGCCTCCCAGTTCATTGCCACATTTTTTTTTCTGTTCTTCGTGCTACAGGACCGCGACTCTAATATTGCCATCATCACCGCTGCGCCCTTAAGGACAGATCGTGTCTAATTAATTGCGCCGGCCTAGGCTGCTCAGACAGTTAAAACCGCTGAACCTGTGCTGTTTGAGAGAAGATTTGATCTCCGCGCTGGTTCTACAAACTAGCAATATTATTAGGGCACCAACCTCAGCCCTGAGTCGTTGATAAAATACCAGCTTTCTTGGCGCGTTCATTATGATCTGGAGGCGCCTCGATAACGTGATGTAGGAGAGGCATCAAACCCATGGGATGAACCCTGGCGGGAGCTCCCGACAGGGCAGGACAATGTACGAGTTTGTGAGGAAGTTCCTAGACCTGCATGGAATAACACATATGACATATAACGCCCACCTTTTATTACACCTTGTTGCATCAGTGGAAGTATGGGGCCCATTATGGAATTATTCAGCATATGCGTCTGAGGGTACGAATGGGCAGCTCGTTCAACTTGTAAATGGCACACGCTATGCTGACTGGCAAGTGGTTGAGAAGTTTTATTTTCTATCAAACCTTCCCATCGTATGGGAGAAATGTTCCCACTTTGAGGATGCCCATTCAAAGCACCTGCTAATGAAGTACTTTTTAAGGGGGTATAATCTGCGAAAGAACTCTGGGAGCAATTGTGGTGCAGTTTTTTTTTTTTTTGGAAAGGGAGAGACTTGTAACCGTGGCATCTCATGCAAAAAGTGCTAATTGGCTATTTCCTGCACTGCACAAAAGGCCTTGATAAGTCACGCCGCCTTAACTCATTTGTGTGCATCAATGGTATATTCGGCCAGATCGAGAATATTTTGGCAACTTCTGTAGAAGAACATCGATCATGTGCTTGTGTTCGCCATGTTGTCTTTCATTTGCGGAAACTTCACGTAGTAAGAACATTTGGTGTTGATAACTTAGTGGAGCCATCATACATGAAGTTTGCATGACGTCACAGGAAGTGGAAATTGTTTGCGAAAATCTACAAAAATGTATGTTATTGCAGTCTTCGTCAAAGACATTTGTGTGCTGTGTTGCCAGCAAGTACATTTTTTAAGCAACATAAAGATGTCCTTGCATGAGGAGGAAAGCAGCCAGAAGCAACGAAAATTTTTATACAAAAGCGCTAGGGGAGAAAATACTAAAATATCTTATTTAGAGCACATACTGGACCATTGCTAGCATTTTTTGGCAAAGCAACATTCTTCCATAAACTTAAGCAGAATTTTGCAACATTGTTGAATTAAAAAAAAAACCGATGGCACAAATGCATCGTTTTTTGGGGAGAGTAATTTGACGTTAATTAAATTATAAGAATGATTGGAAAGATAAGCGATTTAAAATGATAATCACTACTTTTGTGTCCCTCTAAAGCGTGCTGTTGCAGCACGAAAAGTACCGTTTCTTGTGTTGTTGCTATAATCTTTTTTGTTTTTGGTCCTTTTACACTCCCCTCATAGTTGCTTGTGTCGTGTTGCCTGCGGTAGGTGTAAACGAACCTTGTTTCTTTTGTGTTTCGTACATAGGCTGCCCACTACTTGTAAAAGCTTTTTATATATAGGCCTGCAATTCAGTGCAACCGGTTCATGTATTTGTTTTCCTGTCATACAATTGTGCCTAGACACGTTTATGAGAGTCCATTATTTTTGTGTTCATGAAATTCTTTATACAATGCTCATTTCATAGACTTGAAATGCTCTCAAAAGCACTGGTCAAGTACTCTCATACAACTGACTGAATGGTCTGTTTCAGAGCGTTAAGCCTGTCTTGCTCAAACCAAGTAAATTGGTCCATTGCTGTGAAATAGGTATAAAAAACTGTTTCTGCTACAGAAATGTTTATCTTTTAGTATTTTGCCGTAGCAGCGACACATGAATTAGTCGGTGTGCATGCTATGGTGATTCTCTAACAATTGTTAGATTTTAGTGCTAGCACGTGTGTACTTATAATGTACTTTGTTGACTTGCCTATGCACATAAATTTCATTACAGTGTTTGTGCTATGCGTTGTGTATTTGTTGGAAAGTTCGTGTGCTCAGTGTGAAATCTTCACCTGAAGAGAATAACTACAGGTGCATATTGTATACCTGCTTCTTCAGGTATGTATCGCGGATATCATATGGCCTGCAGTGGACGCCAACTAAATGTGACGTTGTCACTGTCGTCATTACTTTGAAGGATAAAAGTCTCGTCAAGCTGCAAACTACAACTTTTTAGTTCTTGTCGAAGCTTTTGTTTTGTAAATAAATGAATGTCAAGTAAAGGTTGATTGATTGATGTATATACATCTACCTTATTATTAGCCTATGTCGTGAGTATCTTTTTTGTTATCGTAGGCCTGTGTGGCCTGTATACTGTTCTGATAAGCTGTTCTGTAAGTTTGTTGAAGTATAAACCTACATACCCTCTGCAGGTCATACTTTTTGCTTTATGGGAACTCTAAGGGTTAGCTGATGGGCATGCTTGAGATGTGCCATGAGCTATTGAAATCTGCCTTAAATTGGACATGCCTCTGGACATGCTAGGAATGGGCACTCCAGTTTTAGCAAGAATCATGTTCAACACTAAGTTAACCTTAGAGTTCTAGTGATCAAACAAATTTTGGTACATGCAAGCATGCATGGTTTGTATAGCTAGCATCTGGCGTGAGACTGAGTGCAGAATAACCGTTATATATGACTTCTATCTACACTGAACTGAGCCATAGTACAACTGGTGCATTTAATGTGGATTACATAGTCACTGCCTTATTTCAATTAATATCAATTGCTGTCGGTTGCAGCCACTGTCAGACTGTGTATTCGGTGGGAAAGTTGAAAAAGCCAAAACTAACTTAGGATAAAATATGTCTTGGTTCAGTATACATACATACATACATACATACATACATACATACATACATACATACATACATACATACATACATACATACATACATACATACATACATACATACATACATACATACATACATACATACATACATACATACATACATACATACATACATACATACATACATACATACATACATACATACATACATACATACATACATACATACATACATACATACATACATACATACATTAGGCAGGCACATTAGACAAGTCTGCAGGCTGTCTGTATAGTGCCTGCAGACTAGGTCTACATGAAGGTGTCTGGTGGGTGACTCATAGGTGACTGAAAGGTCAAACCGATTTGATCGTAATTATAAATAGTGTCATGGTACAGAATATATATATATATATATATATATATATATATATATATATATATATATATATATATATATATATATATATATATATATATATATATATATATATATATATATATATATATATATATATATATATATATATATATATATATATATATATATATATATATATATATATATATATATATATATATATATACACGCATACACACTCACTGGGCACGCATATTAAAAACAAGTCTACTTGCTGTCCGCACGGTGTCTACAGACAATCTGCACACTAAGTCTACAGGAAGGTCGAGTCTGCAGGTAGGTGACAGTGGT
This sequence comes from Amblyomma americanum, assembly GCF_052857255.1. Taxonomy (NCBI): domain Eukaryota; kingdom Metazoa; phylum Arthropoda; class Arachnida; order Ixodida; family Ixodidae; genus Amblyomma; species Amblyomma americanum. The sequence continues at coordinate 100,517,667 of NC_135507.1, read as the reverse complement.
GACTTGCGGGTGACTGATGAGTGGCTGTAAAGTCAAACCCATTTTTGTAAGGGCTAGCACTCGCACTTTTATCTTTCAGTGAAGTTCCCGAAAACTCGGCGGTACTTGAAGCTTTGTATACCGTTATCCAAATGCTCCCTATCCATCCTATGGGCAAAGGTCGATAGGAAATCTATCACACATTAGCCTGCTTATAGTCTATCGGCTGTGCATACAAGAAAACCGAGAGGGCTATGTTAGGCTAGTCCATTCATAGCCTCGGCAGACGTTTACAAGAAGTCTAATTCTGTTTGTTCGAGTTTTATAAACTTTCCTTCTGGGCAAAGGTCAACCCGAGCGCACAGCACAGAAAAGACCCTACGCTAGCTCTTTGCCATTTCGCTCTCACTGACTCTAATACAGGCCTTATCAGCATCTGAAAGGGATGCGGTGATTGGAGAGGCATGCAAGAAAAGTGGCATCGACGTTGCTGCTGCATTTATTTATTTATTTATTTATTTATTTATTTATTTATTTATTTATTTATTTATTTATTTATTTATTTATTTATTTATTTGGTCATACTGCTAACGCTCCAATCACGGTCGTTACAGGGAGGGAACAGAAACAAATACATTTCTTAAGGGCTTCAATGAGCAATCATCAATCAGAATTCAAAATTTGTACACCATTTCTTAAAAACACATCGACACCTAGCTCAAATTGTTGCACGTTCGCACTCTCCACAACATCACTTGGCAGTTTGTTCCATAGTTCAATTACATCAGGAAAAAAGGAATACCGGTAGTCATCCGTGCGTGCGTTAATAGGTTGTAGTATCCTGCTGTGGTTTTTTTTCGGGAACAGCGTTTTAGAGGCGCTTGCACGTGTTCTTTGTTTATTTTTAATGCCCCTTGCATTATCTGAAAAAAAAAGTCTGAGTCGATGTTTGCTTCCACCGCTTCACCATGCATCGCTGTGGTGACGATGTCGACTGTTCTCTACTAAGGTAGAAGTTTTCGAGCCGTGTGTATCAAAAGATGGAGGGGCTTCGCCGAGGCAATTCCTTTTCACACATCCAGTGGACGTGCAGCAGACGCGGTGAGCTGCAGGCAAACAGTCATCCCAGAAACACGCAGCTAAAGCTCACATTGAAAAGCAGCTTAATGTTACAGCACTAAGAGGGCCAAGAAGGCGACAACTGTCAAAAGGCGGCATCGGTGTCTGTGTGAAGCGTTTAGGGGGATTTACTTTTCTCCCCTTGTCTCATGTCAACCGTCTTCATCTCTCCCTGCTTCTCTTTGACTTGTTGGGGGAGAGGAGGTATATGCAGGACGAGAAATGACTCAGCAAAAATGAAAACAACTAACAAGTAAAACACTCGGACGACAGCACGCGTGTCAATATACAGCCTACCGAAGAGGTATGTGTGCAAAATTAGGGCTTGCGTGTGGTATTCCGTCTCGCATTGCTCGGGAAGAGCAGCCTGGCTCTCACAAGCCACAATGGTGGCTGTTTGGGACAGCCATCTGTCATTGCAGCGGCGCATCGCTTAACCGCTGCGCCACTGCGCCGGTACCGGTATGAGGACTCGCAGCGATTTACAATGCGATGCATTTTGCTGAGATGCGTAGTCGGAATTGGAATAGGATCAGCATTGAATAGACCGGGAATGAAAGACAATAGACTCAGAACTGGAACAGTATCAGAACTGAAACAGATTGGCGATTGATTGAAGAATGCTTTGTTCATTTAATGTATTTAAAATACCCTCAGGGTCATACGGCATTATAGAGGGGAGTGGTTATACAGTGTAATGCAGCAGAACACCGAAATATGAGCTTAATTTTGCAAAAGGTTGCTAGTTATACAATGTTAGCTTATCTTGAAATAAACGGTAGTCTTTAATTACTGCCACTGATGCGTGAAAGCGGTAAAAAAAAAAGATGTCCGGGTAAAAGCGAACGAAAGTAGGTTTTCGTTCCGCAGAATCGTATTCCAACCCCTCGGGCGAGATCCATCTGGGGTGACACGTACTGTGGGGGTGAAATAAGTTCTTTGTGCAGGTATGAATGGTGAAAAATTTTATGAAAAAGGCAAATACGAAGTGTTCACCGACGAGTCTCAAGGGAGGGCAGACCGAGGCTAGTTTTCATGCCGGTTATGCTTAGGTTTGCTGTAGTTAGAATGAACCGAACAGCAGTATTCTGGACTGTTTCAAGTTAGTGTGTAAAGCTCTGTTGATAAGGACCCCATATTGGTGCTGCGTACTCGAGTTTAGGTAAAATGAGTTTCTTTACAGTAAAAGCTTCAATGATGAGGGTGCTTCCGCGAAGTTAGGGCGAACATACCCAAGTGTTTTGTTGGCGTTGTTGACTACATGTGTAACATGAACATTCCAGGTAAGTTCGTTAGTAAAGTGAATACCGAGGTATTTATAAGCGTGTACAGGGTCTAGAGTCGTGCCATTAAGGTTATACGAGGGAAGTTGTTGGTCACTCGAAACACACGCATGAATTTGCGCTTGTTAACCTAAAGGTCCATTAGCTAACATTTACACCAGATTGAGATGGAATCTAGGTAAGTTTGAAGCGTTACTATGTCGCTATCGCATCTTATTTCCCTGTACAATACGCAGCCGTCGGCGTATGTGAGATGGATGTGAGATGAAATGCAGGAGGGCAGGTTGCATTTCCTCCTACCGCATTTCTTCCGCATCGATCCAAGTGATCGCTCGTAATTTCTTTATTTGCACACTTGCTTGTAAATCCTCGAAGATACGTGGTAATGCCATTGGTTGAATTTTCGACACGGTAATCTGGTAAATGAACTGCAGCCACAGTAGCACGTGAGAGAGCAAAGCTAGCGATATCAGTGCGTGTACGTATAGTCCTTTATGCTTTAAGCTCTTATAGTAGAGAAGTTGTCGGACAAACACATTTTTCAAAACACCTGCAGAAGCAGCTGGAAAGTATAGCTTGCGAAGTTCCTTTCAGGAGGTAAAACGACCCCAGCGGATATCCTCATACACAGCGCAGTGAATAACACTTAGCCTCCCACTAATTTGTCTCCAACGTTTATGGCCGTCACTGGGCCAGAAGTAAAGACAAGGAACGGAATGTATAGCCACACCATCCTTACGGAAATAACGGCGCCACCACAACACTTCGTGAAAAGATTCAATAGAACATCACGCGAGCGTCGCCGGCAGAACAGATGGCGTCGAAAGCCACTAAAGGTGAGGGCATGAGCACGTTTACTTGTCTTCCTACATCTTGACTTCATTATCGGGGTTGCGGAAAATACCAGCAGAGAACGACGCCCTTCAGCATCGTCTGCGATTAAAAAAAAAGGCTGTTTTTTGGACCACCGAATAAATAGGACAAACACTCTGCCTCCCTCTACAAAATTCTTCTCTCCCGAACGTGACATTAGGCATAATAATTTTAATTTACCCATAGCTCATGACATATACGCGCGGCTTTCAATATCTTTCATCAGCGCTAACATATGGAATAACGTCCCCTGCAACCTGAAACAAACTTCGAAGGTTGGTTGAGGTTGAGGTGTTCAATGCTACAGGAGGGGTTAGCCTTGCTTTATCTGCCGGCAATTGCTCAACCGCAGCGTCCCTTCGATGTTAACAATGCCGCATCTACCCCGCTAGGCGCACAGTCTCTTATAATAGCACACATTCTCTCCCGCAGTCACCATCTATGCACACAATCAATCCACACAGTTCACATCACAGTCCACTCCAGAAGTCACCATTTATGCACATATTCAGTCACAGTAGAACATAGGTCATTGTAGTGCCACACTCCATACACACATTCACTCACAGTATAAAGTAGTCCACTCCGGAAGACACCATCTACGCACGCATTCAATCACAGTAGGCCATAGTCAGTTCCTGCTGTCACCATTTAAAAACAAGATCCGTGTTCTGCAGAAATGTTAAAAGAAGGCGTGCAGCCTCCCTTCTGCATGTCTGGTTTCCACTCGGGTAGACAATGTCCTGCACTGTGCTGTGACGGGTCCCTGTCTTCTTGAAGGAAGCGAACATCACATGCCTTTCCGCGTTGTACTCTGGGCAGTACATAATATAATGTTCGATATCCCCGCACACACCACATAAAGAGCAGACCGGAGACGATGCTATGCCGGTCTTATGCATCCATGCAGGAGTGCGAGCAGAGGCCGTGCGAATTCGATGTAGCAGGTTCGCCTGAGATCTTCTCAGTCCCTTGGTCACACATGGCTTGTGGGACGCACTCCACGGGGTACTGAAGTGATCGAGCACCGTTTTCCTGCAGAGACTTTTCCCATCTTGAGGTACTTTTTTTGATGGAATCCTTGAGAGAGTTTTATGGGCGAGACTGTCTGCCACCTCATTACCGTGTACTCCTATGTGAGAGGGCACCCACTGGAAATGTAGAGTAAAGCCTCTGCTGTGCAGATTCTGCACCAAGCTCAGAGAGCTTAGAGACAAGGCGTCAGTAGGGAATCCGCGCTCTAACTCTGTATTCTCACTGAAAAGGCGCTATCTTAACAAGGAATTCAACGCACCAAACCAAATACATGCTCGTAGCATTGCTCCATAAATTAATTGTTTTATGTTTGATAATATCTGTAATGGATTCATCACTAGCCATGGCGGCTAAGGATCCAGATGAATAAATGGAGCACTTTTTGTAACATTTTCTATGTAAATAAACGTTCTGATTCTGCTACTGGAAAAGATGAACAGGCCCCAACGCCGCCAGGTTTAGAGCTGTATTTTATCGCGGCTCCCGCCCTTTTTATTGCCTTCTGACATGGCACGTACCCATGACGCGGGATTGCCAAGGGTTCAGGTCGTGGGTATAGGTCCGAACAATGATCTTGTCGTTCACGGGCGCTGCGTGCAGTGGTTCCGCAGGACGACACTGTGATCTCGTGGTGAGACTAGACTAGCAGTGCTGTTAGAGGAACTAGCCGGTATTATATGGGGTGTTATAGGGTTTAGGGAGGTTAGCAGAACAGTTGAGACTTATAAAGTGCCAAAGGGTGGGCACGTACTATGCTATCATGGCTTTGCCAACAGATGAGAACTAGGTGTGGGATTTCTTATTAAATCGGGATACAGCTGTCAACATGGAGGAATTCTACGGTACTAACGAAAGAGTGACAGTAACCTTAATTAAGCTTAATAAAAGGTACAAACTGAAGGGCACACACGCTTACGCGCCTACATCCGTCCATGATGATCAAATCGTCGAAAGCTTCAATGAGGACTTGGAATCGGAAGTGAGCAAAGTACCCTGTAATGATGGGTGACCTCAATGCCAAGGTAGGAGAGCGGCAGGCTGGAGACCAGGCAGTAGGCGACTATGGCATAGGCCCTATGGGAATAGCAGGGCGAAGTTATTAGTAGAGTTCAAAAAGAGAAATAGTTTACGATTCATGAATACCTTCTTCCGCATACGGCAGCACAGGAAGTGGACATGTAAAAGCCCCAATGGTGAGACTATAAACGAAATAGCCTCCATTTTACGCGCTCAACCTTTCGTTGTGCAGGATGTGGAGGTCCCCGAGAAGGTGTGTTGTAGCGACCACAGAATGGTAAGGTCTCGAATTAGCTTAGACTTGAAGAGGGAACGGAAGAATCTAGTGAAGAGGAAGTCCATTATCGAGTTAGCGGTAAGAGGGAAAGTACAGGAATTCAGGATTCCGCTCAAGATTGCCCAGCTTTAACTGAAAGATGGTCAACTTATGAACGGTAATCTCACAGCTATCGTTATGGAGTGCGCAGCAGAGGTAGACGGTAGGATGGTTCGACAGGATACCGGCAAGCTCTCTCAGGAGACGGAAGATCTGACTAAGAAGCGCCAAAGCATGAGAGCGTCTAACCCTACCGACAGAATAGAATTTACAGAGATATCGAAGTTAATAAATAAGCGCAAGATATCCAACGTAAGGAAGTTTACCATGGAGAAAATCGAGCATGCTTAAGGAGTGGAGGCAGCCTAAAAGCGGCGAAGAGGAAACTAGGCATAGGTAAAAACCAGATGTATGCGTTAAGAGACAAGGAGGGCAATGTCATTAGCAATATGGACTAGATAGTTGAAGTAGCCGAACAGTTCTACACAAATCTATACAGCAGCCAATGTAATCAGAACGAAAGACAGTAGCGCACAGCAATGCGTCATCCCGCCAGTAACAAAAGAGGACGTAAAGAAAGCTTTAGGACCAGTGTAAAGGGGAAACGCAGCTGGTCAGGACCAGGTAACAGCAGATATGTTAGAGGACGGAGGGAAGATTGTGCTAGAAAAACTAGCCACCCTGTATATGCAGTGCCTTATGACCTCGACCGTACCACAAGCTTGAAATAACGCAAACATAATGGTAATTCATAAGAGAAGAGACGCCAAGGACTTCAAAAATTACAGACCGATCAGCTTACTGTTCATTGCCTACAAGGTATTAACTAAGGTAATCGCTAATAGAGTCAGGAAAACCTTACACTTCAATCAACCAAATGATCAGGCAGGCTTTAGTAAAGGATACTGGACCATAGACCATATTCACACTATCAAACAGGTGATACAGAAATGTGCAGAATATAAACAGCTCCTATATAGAGCCTTCGTAGATTACGAGAAAGCATTTCACTCAGTGAAAACCTCAGCTGCCATGCCGGCTTTGCGCAATCAGGGTGCAGAGCGCTTTAAGTGAAAATACTGGAAAATATCTATAACGACTGCACAGCCAACATAGTTCTCCATAAAGTCAGCAATAAAATTCCAGTAAGAAAGGATGCCAGGCAGGGACACACGACTAGCCAATGCTATCCTCCGCCGTCTCTGTACGGCACCTATTTTGAAGCCCGGATTGGGAACAGTTAGGGATAAGAGTTAACGGAGAATCTGCGATTCGCTGGTGACATTTCCTTGCTAAGTGACCCAGCAGATGAGCTGCAACGCATGACAAATGAGTTAGACAGGCAGAGCAGTATGATGAGGCTAAAAATTAACATGCAGAAAACCAAAATAAGGTTCAACAATCCAGGAAGGGAACAGCAGTTCATAATTGATGCTGGAAGTGGTAAGGAAATACGTCTACTCAGGGCAGCTAGTGACCGCAGATCCGAATCACGAGAGCGAAATAACTAGACGATTAAGAATGGGGCGGAGCGCATATGGCAGGTTCTCTCAGGTCATGAATGGCAGTTTACCAATATCCCTCAAGAGATAACTACATAACAGCTGTATCTTGCCGGTAGTCACCTACGGTGCCGAAACGCGGGCAGAACCCTAACGAAAAGGGTTCAACTTAGGGACAGCGCTGCGAGCTATGCAAAGGAAAATGATAGGTGTAACGTTTAGAGACAGTAAATAGGGCAGAGCGGGTCAAGGATCAAACACTGGGCAGTGACATCCTGTCCAAACCATGAGGAAGAAAGGGGCTTGGGCAGGGCATGTAGTGCGAGGGCAAGACAGGCTATACTTCTTAAGGGCAACATACTTGTTTCTGAGTGGAGAGAAGTGTGTGTGTGGGGGGGGGGGGGGTGGCAGAAATTTAGGTGTGCGTTAGATTAAGAAGTTTGCCGGGATAGGGCGGCCGCAGCTGACAAAGGACAGGGTTTTTTGGAGAGATAAGGAAGAGGCCTTTGCCCTGTAGTGGGTGTAGTCAGGCTGCTGATGATGACTATAAAAGCACGCCTAACATTAGTCATTAGCTCCACCGCAACGGTTCGCATTGCATACCATCAGCTTCAAGTGGCGACTCGGAAGGTGAGAGTAAGAGGCAGCTCTTGGGTAGCTCATGTGCTAGTGTCGCCATCTGTTGTGAATGACGCCAGACGCTCTCTAAAGCCTCTTTCTTGACGGCCTGCCTAGCAGCTCCGCTTATCGAACGGTGCTTGCAACTTGCCAGTAGTTTCAGCATCCTTGCTTGCCTTACACAAGACGACGCTGTCGTCTAAATTCGCCTAGGGCGCCCCTCGATACAGCTTTCTAAAGGAAGCAGCATTGAGGAATCCCAAGTTCGACTAGAGCACACCGAAATTAACGACTTCCTTTGAGTTTTGCGGCTTTCCCGCTCCCCAGCCCGGCACCGGGAGGGCTGATCCTCCCATTAGTTCAAGCAGCTTGTTTGCATCGTATTAGACGGCAGCATTTGTTTTATCTGTTTTGTTTTCCTGCGAACAAGTTTTGGCGGGAAGCGGGTGACCGCAACTGGCACAAGACAGGGTTAATTGGAGAGACATGGGCCTTTGCCCTGTAGTGAGCGTAGTCAGGCTGATGATGATGACCGCAGTCACACTGATCGCAGTGCAGAAAACTTCGATAAAGCAGTGCAACGTCCGTCAGGGCAGTTGGGGAGCAGCCCATTTTACAACGCAAGCTGTTAAGCGCTCGCACCTGGGTTTCGTGTCAGTGTAGTAGTAGTAATAACAGGTAGCAGCAATGAGGGTTGTTCGGACTTCGCGGCACCGCGATATGGCCCATGGAGCCAATGTATAAGAGCGCCCGAAATTTCGGACGCACTGCAACGGAGCTGCTCGATTTTTTGGACCTCGTTAGCATTCGCCGCCAATACCCAAGCAGCCATAAAATGTGTGCAGTGGAACTTTATTAATTCAAACTGGAGGAGAGATCAAAAACTTGATCAAACAAATCGAAATTCAAGCTTAAAGGGAGCCTCTTAACCCGCGTGGCTTCGTGTTCGAACTGTTCTTGAACGTCTTCCGCCGCACCACCTTGAACAGTAGTCAGAGTTAGCGGAACCAGAGTCCTTGCGGAACTCATCTATGCCGAATCTTTCATCCTGAACACGGGAAGAGGCAGCAGTGAATCGCGTGGGATGCGTACGGCTTCACGCTTAGACGGCGAGAGCGGAAGGAAATAATAGTACATTTCAAATCGAAGTCAGCGTACTCGCGGCAAAACACACCACAATTAAACTCTTAACTTTATATCGTAAAACCGTAAATAACTGGCGTCAGGCAACGTTTTTTATATAAGGACAGCTGGGAGAGAGAGAATAAGCATTTAATTGTAAAAAAGAAGACCGGAGCGGAGTATGGGTGAGGTCCTCAGTCGAAGACTCCAGTGGCTTCCGCCGACGCTTTGGCGATGGCGACTAGCGCCTCCTGGTCTTCCAGGCTGTCGCTGGCCAGCGTCACCTCCCACTGCTCCAGCGCCGCGTTGGGCGGCTTTAAGTGGTTGGGTTTATCTGAGCATGTCCATGTAATGTGCATGAATGTGGGAATTTCGCCACACCAAGGACATGTATATGCGTGTAATGTTCGGTGAATGCCGTGTAGGTAATGAAGATTGGGAAAAGTAAGTGTCTGGATGCGTCTAAGGTCCTCTGGAGAAAGTTTCTTATGTGGCAGGGGGTAGAGACGCCTATTTAGGCGGAGGGTCTCCAGGCGGGTTGCAAAATGGGCTGAGACGGGGTAGAGAGCAGAGTCAGTGTGCCCCGCTCGGTTGGTGTAATCTCTAGCTAAAGCATCTGCCCAAATATTGCCATCGAGACCTGCGTGTCCTGGGACCCAGGTGATGACGTGATCATACTGGAGATGGCCACCAGTACGCGCAGAGCCGTGCGCAGGACACGTCCACTCGAATAGGCTCTACAGGCGGCTTGGGAGTCTAAAAATGTGAGTGCCATGGTGTTGCGTGTCGCTCATTTTGATGGTGATGGCTATTGCAATGGCTTCTGCGGCCGCCGGATCCTGTGCCGTGAAGAACGCTCCAAGAAAAGGGGTGTTGGCGTGATTGACAGCAGCGCAAGCATATCTGTGGGGCTGGTCCTAGGGAGCCACATCCACATACACACATAGCCAAGGTGCCTTGGCCGTATTGCCTATATAGAGGCTGCGAAGACGGGCCTGACGAAGCAGGGACTGTGACTCGGGGTTCGTATGGCGAGGGTTGGGGTCCATATAAAGGCGTGAGCGGAGAGCATTTGGAAGAACTCCAGTCAGGGCCATGGTCCTGGTGGCTTGCGGGTCACCTATCCTTGAAAAGATGGCCCTACCTGCCGCGGTGGTGAGGAGACGAGTCTGTTGGGAGTTCAGAACAGCCTCCTGATTTCCGCAAACGTGTTGTGAAGCCCAGGTGCAAGCAGTCTAGTGGTGGATGTACACATGGGAAGGCCCAGAGCTGTTTTAAAGAGGGTACGGATAAGGATATCGATCCCACTCTCGGCGGTGTGATCAATATTGTGGTATGGGAGACCATACTGGATTCGACTCATGGCCAGGGCCGTGACGAGGCGGATGATGTCATCCTCGCGCATGCCCTTGCTATGTCCAGCGATGCGTCGTGCTATACGTGCGCTATTGAGCACAGACGTGCGTAGAGTGGCAATGGTGTGGGTGGGCTTGCCGTCATGCTGTACCCAGAGGCCAAGCACTCGGATGAGTGATTTTTCTTCTATAGGGTGGTTGTGAATTTTGAGCATGATTGGGCCGGGTGAACTATAGCGGGGACCATAAAACCGGATGATTTCTGATTTGTCCGGTGCACACTGCATACAGCTGGTCTGAACAAAATGCTCGACCACACCGATGGCTGATTGTAAGGCTTGCTCTTTGCGGCGAGGGATCCTCGGGTGGACCGGATTGTGATGTCATCTGCATAAATGGTATATCTGATGTCGGAGAGTGTAGAGAGCTTGTGGGCGAGAGGAGCCATGGCTCTATTGAATAGTAGTGGTGATAGGACAGCACCTTGTGGAGTGCCCTTGTCAGGTGCTTGGAAGGGAGACGATCTAGGAGATCCGATACCTATGGTGGCTGTGCGGGCAGTGAGGAAGGTGGACATATATGGGATGATGCGAGATCCACAGTGTATCTGATTTAGACCTTCTAGGATTTCATCATGGGAAATGTTGTCGAAGGCGCCCATAATGTCTAGTGTTAGAAGAAGGTGCTCTCCGCCAGGAGGTATCCCCGTGAGGACTTCGTGTTTGATAAGAAGAAAGGCGTCTTGCGTAGAAAGACCTGGTCGAAAGTCGAGCATAAAAGAGGGGAAGAGATTATGATCTTCAATATAGTTCTGCAGGCGTGTCTGGACGACTCGCTCGTATAGCTTGTCCAAACAGGAGGTGAGCGATATGGGCCTGAGAGCAGAGATGGAGGGAGGCCTGTTGGGCTTAGGGACGAGTATCACTTCTGCGTGTTTCCACTGAGGGGGTATATTGCCTTGGGTCCACAGTTCATCATTGATGTATTGGGTTAGTGCTTGAAGGGAATCATTCGAGAGGTTGCTTTTTTTGCATTGCGTTAGTGATTTTGTCGGCACCTGGGGCACTAGAGCGGTTACAAGCGCGTGCAGCTGCGAATACCTCTTCGTATGTGATTGGCGCGTCGAGTTCCGGGTTGGTGTGGCCGGTGTAAGTGGCAGATGAGGTAAGTGGCTGTCGAGCGCCGAAATATTTGGAGCGGAGGGTATCCAGAAGCTCTTGGTCAGTTCCGGTGAAATGATGGGCTACTGCTTGCAAGGTTCTGTTGGTAGACACCTTTGTTGTTTCAGGATGTAGAAGGCTGCACAGTATGGCCAATGTTTTGGAAGTACTCAGAGGGCCACAGAGGGAGTCGCAAAATTGATGCCAGTTTTATGTGGAGAGTTGCGTTGCGTAGTCCTGAGCTTGTAAGTTAAGCTGCGCTATGCGCTTTTTGAGGGTGCGGTTATGTCGTTGTCGGCGCCATCTCTTCCGCAGGCCATGACGGGCCTCCCAGAGATGGAGGAGATGAGTGCCGACTGCGGGGTTGTCAACGATCTGTTGGAAGGCCTGCGTGTGCGATTTATGGGTGTCACAGAGGGCCTGGGTCCATGGTGCGATATCAGTAATAGAGCTATAATGTGAAGCCGCGGCTCTGTAGGCTCCCCAATTGGTGATCTTGATGATACTGAGGGGCGTCCGGTGCTGTGGGGACAGTATGCTGATTGAGAGTATGTAATGGTCGCTTCCTAGGGTTTCTCCTAGGTTAGTACAGGTAGTACGGGTAATATTATTCGTTAAAGTGAGATCCGGAGAGGTGTCACGGGAGACACTATTACGTAGCCTTGTGGGGACTGAGAGATCGGTTATAAAGGTAAGGTGTGCGGCGTCCACGGCATCCAGGAGAGTGGTCCCCTTGGCTGTATCGGCTCGGTAAGTCCAGGCGGTGTGGGGAGCATTAAAGTCGTCAAGTACCACGAGGCGATTACGTTGGGCTATGCGGTGGCATTCCGAAAGCAGGGGGTCAAACAGAGCGTGTTTTTGTTGAGGGGGACTGTACACACTGAGGATGAACGTACTTTGCTTGCGGGCCTTTCTGGGAATAATTTCGATGAATTGATGATTGATGTCGGATGAGTTGAGGGCATGTCCTGTAGCAGCTATCGTTTTCGAAACCAGGATGGCTACCCGGGATGCGAGTTGAGTCTGAAGCGTGTGATAGCCTTGTATGCGGATGGGCCCTTTTTCCACTTCTTGAAGAGAAATGATGCCTGGAGGGACTGGGGCGGAATGTATATATTGGAGAAGAGATGCTGCGTTAGGACGAAAAGAACGGCAGTTCAAGGTGGTGGAGCGGCGGTGTCGATGCGTTATTGGGCGCCATGAGGGCTGTCTAGTGCAGGCATGCTATCCCGATTCTACGAATCACTGGCTTCCGACGGCAGACACAAGCGGTGTTGGTGGGACCCAGTAGGGGGTTCGCCAGATGGATTCGTTTAAGCGGTGGGTGGTCCATGCAAATTGTGAGGGAGGTGTACATCTCCTGTATCTGCTGCTGGAGTTTATGTTGCATAGTAACCTGCTGTTGCTGGAAGGTGGCCATTTGCTGCTGCATTTGGTGTTGGCATTGTGCGAGATGCTGTGGCACGGTCAGCAAGATATCGTTCTTCATACGGTCCAAGTATTCTAACTGGGCAGGAGTGAAGGGCGCGGATTTTTGGCAGGGTTGCGTTGCTGTATAATTGTTTGGTGGGGCGTTACTGAAGCAGGCGCGGAAGGGTCATGCGACTGGTCTCCGGGACCTTGTCTTGTGTGCTTGGTGGTTTTTTGACCTAGCTGTGTGTTCAGGCGTGATATTTCTGCCTTGAGTTTGGTGATTTGTGTAGATTGAGTTTTTGGCGCAGAGGGGGCAACAACTGACCAGCTCACCTGTGGTCATGAAGCTGGTGCTTCCAACTGTGTACCCTTAGCCGTCCCGGATGGTTTGCTGACCGGTGTTTTACTTGTCTTCATGCGCACTGGGGAGGGGGTCTGCTTTCGGAGAGGCTTTCCTGAGGAGTCCCTCTCGGAGCTGAACCACCTTGGGCGACCCTCTGGAGTCTTGGGTGTTGCGATTGGAGCTTTCCGGGTCGTGTTTTGAACCAGGCGTTGGCGGCATTCCCGTGCTCCAGTAAGGTGAGCTTGCCCACAGGATGCACACCTCGGGGTGCAGAGATGTCCAGAGGTCAGGTTGAGAGTGCCACAGATGTGGCAGATATAGAGGTCCGGTTTGGGGCAGACGTCGGAACGGTGGCCCACTTGGTGACAGACTTGACATACTTGCTTGATCGGCTTGAATGGGTAGCAGGGAAGTTCACCTCCATTGCAGATGACCGACCGCGGAGCATTACGGGTGTTGAAGGTAAGGACGGCCGTTCTCGTGGCGCCCAGCATTTTCACAGCAGGAAGGAAGCGCGATCACAACAAGGCCCGCCCTAAGCTTCGATAACCAATGGAGGTAGCCACAGCCCTTGAAAGTTGGACCCAACTTCGAGCCCGGGGCTTGGCTATAAAGAAAAAGAAACACATACAGAAAACATTGTGATGACCCCCATAATGCGCAGGTCCACACGGGACGGAGAGGCAAAGAGACACCGTATGGCTCAGTTTAAACAAACAGGTATATTCAATAATTACACATGGTTAAGGTTATACATCAGAGGCTGGGGCGTCCGAGCTTACGTGCCGACGACTTCATGGGGGCGATGGAGTGGCTCCGGAGTTGGGCTCGAGCGGTTGCTGGCAGAAGCTGCACGCCGTCGGGCTTCGGCACTGAAGGCTCTCTTGGCGAACGATGTCGTCCTCAGCGTGTATGCAGTAGAATTTCAATAGTCGTCCGTTTCTTCGAGGATGGTTCACAAACCCTTCCTCTAGTGTCGTTCGGCTTGGAAGATGAACAGGAGGCGAGCTTGTAGATGATGACAGCAGAGCATAATTTTGCAACATACATATACAGAGAGTTAAACTGGAAAAAGCAGAACTGAATTTACAAAAGAACAAACTTTGCACTACTTTACTCATCGACCGGGCAGGTTAGTGCCTAAGTAGCATCACATTACATGCTAAGCATGGAGCCCCAGCTCAGACTGGACTGCATCCGTTTACATGCGCTTTTAAGCACTTGATTAACAAAGGACTAAGGGCGGTCATTTTCAGTGGCCCGCCCAAAGCATCAATTCTCCAATCCAAAATAACATGCGAGATGGGGACCACCCCTTGGGTGGGGCTTAGCCTCGACCCCAGAGTCTGTTAACAATACAAACTAAATAAACAACAAAAACGCCACCACTCTCTCTCAAGTGAGAGTATACACAGGCTCTCTCTTCGGAGCTAATTCACTAGCGCCTGTCTTTCCACATTCTTGGCGAGTACTGCCTGTCCGCCATGACAGGTGTCCGTCGCGGCCCTTCTGGGAAGCTGTGGGTGCCTTCCCGGCGATAGCCCAAGACAAAGGGGGGGGGGGAGGGAAAGAATGTCGTCTTCGCGGTTTCGCATAGCGTCGGCTGGGGTACGGCGCGCTCTGGCCCGCTGACAGCTCCCTTGTCCTGGAATGTAACCGGAAATTGGGGAGGATAAAGCCGGTTTCCCCGGGGCGGCGGCGGGACCGGTTTTTCTGGTCGTCACTCAAAGAGCATGGCTGGGTAATTGATGATGCCGCTGTCACGGGTCTCCGTCCACGCCGCGCCGTCGAACGTGGATCCCCGCAGCACACACGGAATGTCACACTCGCTCACCCTCCAGAAGAATGTTCTCCGAACATTTGAGTCCACGCAGCTCCCCTTGTCTTTCTGAATCGCCTCGCACAGTGCGTCCGACAAAACACTTTTCGCTGCACTCAACACCACTGCACAACACCATATGCCTCCGCTGTCAATACTGGCGTCTCCAGGGGCAGCACTGATCTTCTTTTACAGATAAACATGAAACTCAGCACCCAAGCCTCTCCTTTCTAGTCCAAACTGGACGAAATAAATTTACCACAGTTACAAAGGAGCTCCCACTTCTAGCACGATCACGGCACAGACAAAATATAGATAACGAAAGGAAGTAGGGCAGGTTCTGCATGCGCTCCGCATGCTCTCCTGTGAAGGTGTTACTTAATGACAGAAAGGTTTAACTACCAACTCCGATAACTTAACACATACGCATATAGCAATGTTATGAGCTGCGGCATTACACAATTCTAACCAGTTCACAACTCCGCTCTGTTTACACCATTAGTCCGACTTAGCTTTCCGATTTCGCAGCGGATATCGGCCTTCATGAGTCATACTAAGTAAGTCTGTGACCCTTTGTCTGCTTTGGGACTCGCGAGGGCTCGTGGCAGGAGCCTCTCCTGGCGTTATCTGCGCGGCAACCTCGCGCGCTTCTTCTTCTAGCAATGCATGAAGTAAATCCGGTGGCATTCCGGCCGTCACCACGGGCGCCTGCCGAACAAATGCAGGAGAGGGCGTTTCTTGCGAACTATCTGCGCGCTCCGCTTCACTTCTGTCCCCATCAAAATCCGCGCTTGCCCTTTCCTCATTTCGTGAATACTGAACCGGTGCCGACTTGAGGCGATTTGCGTGTATCCTTATCAAGCGCCGGTTCACGTCTCGGACTCTGAAGTTTACCGGAGAAAGCTTCTCAACAACCTCGCACGGTCCTCTCCACTTCGTCTGGAACTTACGAGCTAGCCCAATCTGCCTTTGGCAGTTTTCAATGTACACGCTGTCCCCCACATTAAACGGCGCGTCTCTAGCACTGCGATCGTGCACCTCCTTCCTGCGCTTCGCCGCTTTCTTTAAGGCCTCCTTTGCGATGTCCCTCGCCACTTGCAAGCGCGATTCTAGCTCCACCTTATAGTCGTCCAGTGAAGCGTATGGGACACGACGGGGGCCCTCTGGCACTTCACTAGGCTGGTCCGGGTCTCGGCCGTAGAGAAGAAAGAATGGCGATTCGCCCGTGCTCTCGTGTGCTGCGGAATTGTAGGCAAACATTGCATACGGGAGCCACAAGTCCCAGTCCCGCTGGTCGCGCGAAACAAAATGCGACAGGAACCCGGCCACGGTTTGGTTCAGTCGCTCCACCGCGCCGTTGCAAGCCGAATGGTACGGTGTTGTCTGCTTCTTAGCGATCTTAAGCAGCTCGCAAACTCTCCTCATTAGCTGCGACACGAAGTTCGTTCCCCGATCTGTCAAGAGTTGCCTCGGGGGTCCATGTCGGAGCACGATCTGTTCGACAAATGCTCTTGCAACCGTGTCTGCCTTCTGATCTGGGAGTGCTACCGCTTCCGCGTATTTTGAAAGGTGATCGACAAATACTAAAATGTACTTGTTTCCGGAAGTGGTCGTGGGCAATGGGCCCATTATGTCCATACCTGTCCGCTCGAAGGGAGCCGAAACCTCAGGGAACGGCTGAATTGGAGCTGGTCTTCGTCCCTTGGGTGTTTTTCTTTCGAGACAGGAATGACACTTCGCACAGTAGTCTCTAACATCCTGTCGCATGCCACTCCAAAAGTACAAACGCTCCACACGCCTGCGTGTCTTCGCTACGCCAAAATGACCGGCGCATGGCGCATCGTGAAACGCGCGAAGAACCCTTTCTGTCCACGACCGAGGTATGACGACTCTCTCCCAAGCGGTTTTCTCTGGTCTCCCTTTCCTGGTTGGCCTCGTGCGCCGACACAGGGTGCCGTCTTTGCCAATGAAATAACCTAGCTGTTCGGGGTGAGACGGTGCGCCCTCTAAGCTTTCGATTATTCGCTTCAGGTCAGGATCTTTGCACTGCTCTGTGCGTAATTCGGCGGGGTCGACTACGGGGACAAACTCATCTATAGCTGCCACGGCAGCTGTGCGGCTGAGTGCATCAGCATTCAGATGTGTCTTTCCTGACTTGTGCTCAACTTCAAAGCAGTATTCCTGCAGGTGTAGATTCCATCTAGCGAGTCGCGAGCTAGGGTCCCTGACACTCATCACCCATTTCAGAGGATGGCAGTCTGTGACTAGCTTGAATTTGCGGCCGTAAAGGTAGCATCTGAAGTGCTTTACTGCCCAGACAACGGCGAGGCACTCCCTTTCCGTAGCTCCGTACTTTTGCTCTGTGGGGCTCAGCTGTCGGCTAGCAAAAGCAACGGGATGTTCTTTGCCCTCGATAACCTGAGATAGCACGGCACCAACTGCGAACTTTGACGCATCTGTGGCCATAACGAAGGGCAAACTAAAATCCGGGTGGCGCAACAGCGGTGCACTCATTAGCTTCCTTTTCAGGGCCCCAAAAGCATTCTCCGCGTTTTCGTCCCAGCGAAAGGCGACATTTTTGGCTGTTAAGGCGGTGAGCGGCTTAGCGAGCTTGGCGAACTCCTCTATGTGCCTTCGGTAGTAACCGATCAGGCCGAGAAACTGCCGGACCTGGCGGACGCTAGTCGGGGATGGAAAATCCGAGACACACCTTAGTTTCTCAGGGTCCGGTCGCACGCCGTTAGCTGAAACAACGTGCCCGAGGTATTTCACCTCGTTTTTGAGGAAGTGGCACTTAGAGGGCTTCAGCTTTAGACCCGCTGCTCTTAGTCGCACCAAAACCTGCTCAATATCGCGCAAATGGTTATCAAAACTGTCACTGTATATGATAATGTCATCCATATACACGAAGCACAGCCTCCCCAGAAGACCTGCCAGGATAACATCAGCGGTTCTCTGCCAGACAGCAGGGCTGTTGGCCAGACCCATCGGCATTCTTTTCCATTCATAGTGCCCTGAGGGCGTGTTGAATGCCGTTTTCTCGGCATCTGCCGGATCCATTGCTATCTGCCAGAATCCCGCCGCCATGTCCACTACCGTGAAGTACCTGGCAGAGCCCAGCTGAGAAAGCGTCTCCTGTATATTGGGGATGGGGTATGGATCGATGCGAGTTACGGCATTTAGTTTGCGGTAGTCCACTACCAATCGATACGAGCCATCTGGCTTTTCCACCAATAGTGCTGGTGCTCCCCAGGGTGACTTTGAGTGTTCGACAATGCCGCGATCAATCAGGTCCTGCACCTGCCGCTCCATCTCCTCACGTTGGGAGTAAGGAATCCTGTACGCACGCTGGTAAACGGGCGATGAAGTGCCGGTTTCTATCCTGTGCTTTATAACGCCACAGCAGCCCAAATCCAGGTTGGACGCAGCGAATACCTCCGAGTAGTCGTTCAGCAAACCAGCCAGAGCCTCCCTCTCCCTGGATTTTACGTGAGAAAGATCGAACGACACCTTTGGAGCAGCCGAAGGACTAGCATGCTCTACAGTTGCGAGTACCGTATCGGTGGGCTCACGTTGCTCTATCGCAGAGGTGAAGAAAGCCAATGTTTTGTTCTTGGGAAGGCTCAGTGGCTGCTGGCTACAGTTAACCACCCGTAGGGGCACTCTGTGGGCGTCATTAACTGTCACGAGGCACGCGGCTGCCTTCAGGCCATTGCTGAGAGAGTCGACCGGCTCAAGCACTCCCACGGCGCCGCTCTCTACATCTGAAGGCACAAACGCGTACAAAATGTACTCCGACCAAGGAAGGACGACCGCCTCCTCGACCAGCCGGACGGCAACCCGCGAATATACCTTCTCCAATGATCCCACTGTTTGACGGGTGTCAATATCGGTAATGCGAATCTCAGCCCCTTTCCTGTTCAAAAACGGAACTTTTGAGCCGCCCGCATTAATCTCTTCCTCAGAGAATGAGACTACTACCTTCCCTTTTCTCAAAAAATCCTGCCCTAATATACCTGACACTCCGTTTGGCAGAGACACCGTGTCCGGGCATACGTAGCAGGGGTGCTCCAATGCAATTCCGCCGAGAGAGAAGTGTAATCGGTAGAGTCCACTTATGCCAAGAGGATCCCCCGTTATGCCTACAAATTTGGTTGCCATACCACCAGACGCTTCCAACACCTCGCGGTCCCCCTTCCTTCGAAGCGTGTTAAAACTGCTCTCCTTAAGCAATGTCACCTTTGACCCCGTATCTATCAAAAATTCCATACAACAACCATTTAACTTGCAACGCACAACAGGGCATGCCTCGTCGGCCACACAAACTACCACCACCTCATCATCTACTGCTCCCTCCCCACGCTCCTCAGGCTGGGGAGGACTAACTAGTTTTTTGTCTCGGTATCTGGAGTCCCGCTGTCGGCTTGCTTAGGGCGTGTCTCGCCTGCTTCTCTTTGTGGCTCCCCACGGCGCACGTTTTGGCAGAACCTGGCGATGTGTCCGCGACCCTGGCAAGCGAAGCATACGATTTCTTCAAAATCTCGCATACCGCGCCTGTAGCTTTGTGGCGGTCTCCGGTTTCCAGCGAATGAGCGCTGTTGAGCGCGCGCTTCAACCTGGTGTTCTACCTGCTGAGATAGCAGCTGTTCTAAGCGATCTAATCGCTCTGTCAAGAGAGCAACCTCAGGGTTGAGCACCGCTCTCTCTATGACGCGTACTCTCGCTGCGGCTGTCGTTAACGCCTCATTTCGTTCCTCATCCAATGCGGCCTCCACGGCTTGGTCGAAATTGCTCGGCTTGCGCGAGAGCACGAACCGGCGCACGGGGTCTTGCAGACCAGCCACGAACAAAGCGGTCATTTCCTCTTTAAGTAGTTCCTCCGCGTATTTCTTCCTTAGCTGGTCTCCTTCCTCCTCCCTGCTTAACGTATCGCGTGCTAGGCGCTGAAGCCGCGACGCAAATGTTCGCACGTCCTCCCCTATCATCTGTTCGGCGTCACGGAACCTCTGTACCCGCACGTGACGTGGTTCAGTGTCGAAATGCTCAAACGCGAGCTTCTTTAATTCCGCAAATGATTTTGTGGATTTTACTTTTTCGTCTCGCCAGGCAAAATCATGAGCAGCTCCTGCCATCTTACACCTCGCCATTCCCAGCATTTGAGCATCGGACCATCCCCCCATTTTCCCAATCTCTTCTAGCATGGAAAAGAAATCGCAGATTGGAACCCCTGTCTTATCTCCCGTAAACGTCGGAATGACGCTTCCTAATGCCAGCATGCTTGCTCCGAGCGACGGCTGTGGAGTGGGAGCTCCCTCAGATACAGTCATTTTTTTTTTTCAAGCCCTCCAGTGCCTCAAGCCTCTCAAATGGGGGTAAAAGTCCCACAATCAGTCCCGTGATTCCCTTTTGATTACAATTTTGAAGTCATGAATGTCACCGCATTCAGAGGACATTTGCTTTTGAGACCCCACTTCTGACACCAGTGTGATGACCCCCATAATGCGCAGGTCCACACGGGACGGAGAGGCAAAGAGACACCGTATGGCTCAGTTTAAACAAACAGGTATATTCAATAATTACACATGGTTAAGGTTATACATCAGAGGCTGGGGCGTCCGAGCTTACGTGCCGACGACTTCATGGGGGCGATGGAGTGGCTCCGGAGTTGGGCTCGAGCGGTTGCTGGCAGAAGCTGCACGCCGTCGGGCTTCGGCACTGAAGGCTCTCTTGGCGAACGATGTCGTCCTCAGCGTGTATGCAGTAGAATTTCAATAGTCGTCCGTTTCTTCGAGGATGGTTCACAAACCCTTCCTCTAGTGTCGTTCGGCTTGGAAGATGAACAGGAGGCGAGCTTGTAGATGATGACAGCAGAGCATAATTTTGCAACATACATATACAGAGAGTTAAACTGGAAAAAGCAGAACTGAATTTACAAAAGAACAAACTTTGCACTACTTTACTCATCGACCGGGCAGGTTAGTGCCTAAGTAGCATCACATTACATGCTAAGCATGGAGCCCCAGCTCAGACTGGACTGCATCCGTTTACATGCGCTTTTAAGCACTTGATTAACAAAGGACTAAGGGCGGTCATTTTCAGTGGCCCGCCCAAAGCATCAATTCTCCAATCCAAAATAACATGCGAGATGGGGACCACCCCTTGGGTGGGGCTTAGCCTCGACCCCAGAGTCTGTTAACAATACAAACTAAATAAACAACAAAAACGCCACCACTCTCTCTCAAGTGAGAGTATACACAGGCTCTCTCTTCGGAGCTAATTCACTAGCGCCTGTCTTTCCACATTCTTGGCGAGTACTGCCTGTCCGCCATGACAGGTGTCCGTCGCGGCCCTTCTGGGAAGCTGTGGGTGCCTTCCCGGCGATAGCCCAAGACAAAGGGGGGGGAGGGAAAGAATGTCGTCTTCGCGGTTTCGCATAGCGTCGGCTGGGGTACGGCGTGCTCTGGCCCGCTGACAGCTCCCTTGTCCTGGAATGTAACTGGAAATTGGGGAGGATAAAGCCTGTTTCCCCGGGGCGGCGGCGGGACCGGTTTTTCTGGTCGTCACTCAAAGAGCATGGCTGGGTAATTGATGATGCCGCTGTCACGGGTCTCCGTCCACGCCGCGCCGTCGAACATGGATCCCCGCAGCACACACGGAATGTCACAACATTTTGAAAACGCTCTCCCCGAGGGGAGTTCTCGGCCTTAGCGCTTGATGCTTGCCCTTCTCTTCCGCACCCACGCGTCGCCTCTCAAAGGATGAAGCATTTTTTTTAGCTAATTGGCGGGACCACTGACCCGCTGGCTTGCCGCAGGAATGTCAGACGGCGGAGAACCGCGACGCTTCGGTGCCATCGAGAATGCCAAAAAAAAAAAGAAAAGAAAAAATGGATCCATCACGGAATGCGAGGTGGTTAACCTTCTGCCGCAGTGGGAATGCTGCCTAAGACCAAGCGGCGCCACGTGCTCGTTGTGTGCGCCTCGCATGCTTTCTTGGCGCGCTTAACAAAGCCAGGTGTCTTCGGCCGTCACAGTGGTCAATCAGCCATGTCCTCCTGCGCTTTTGCCACTGCTTGCGGGGGTGGGGGGGGGGGGGGCACATGGGTAGGGGGGGGGGGGGGGGAGCGTAGACCGGAGGCCCGCATTGACCGCAAGCCAAGGGAATAAAAAAAAAAACATGCGCGTCGATGAAGTGCTTGCTGCCTTACACTCTGCTGCCTTACACTCTTTTTAGTTTTGTTACTTATGAATTGAAATTAAGCCGTTACTTATGAATTGAAAATATTCGATCGGTCGGGCTAGTTCATTGACACGTTTCATCTGCCGCCTCAATGTTTACCTCCGCACCGCAGCTCACAACGCTCCTGCGACTGACTGTAGCATGCTTCGGGAGCCTCAGCGCATGCTAGCCAGTACTGGCGGCTTTACGCTGTTCTTTGAAGCACTAGCCTGTAGGTGGACCTGTCATGTTAATAAAAAAAATTAACCTGGTTGGCGTCAGTCATCTTTCTACTAAAACCTCAATTGTCATATGGTGTGTTAAAAAATTGTGTATTCATTATTCACCGCAGCAGTTGCTTGATGGTTGGAGCATCTGTCGCATGCGGGAAGTGCGGTGTTCGGTCCCCAGTGCCGCCTGGTGCCCACCAGTGATACAACGGGTACTACAAGCTTTCCCCTGGCTTGGTGCGCGGATTCTGCGGGCTGAAATGCTTTAAAATGGGTCTCTGAAACCATACCTTGTGTAGCGAAAATACTTTATCCGTGACAATATTTGGCCAGTTTTCCTTGCGCCATTGAAAGAAAAATTTCGTCCATTCATTACATGGATAAGCAGTTACGGGGGATACCGAAACCAATAGAAGGTTCGAGTATACAATGCAGCGGCCAGAAGAACTTGTTTTGTGAAAGTTGAAAGTTTTGCCGTGTTGATTGAACGCTGTCATTCTTTGGCAAGTACATCCGTCAACAGTATCAATGACAATGCCAGAAGTTCTTTTTTTTTCAGGTAAAGGAAAAAGCAACCAGGGAGGACAAAAAATGATACCCAGAACAGGGGTTCCACGAACAACAAGTGGAAAATTTACGTTCTGACTAAGAAAACGAAATGCATTCAGCCTGCGGTAAAAAGGTGCAAAAATTGCGAGTTAAGATTACGGAGCTACACAACACGGTAGAACGGCTGAAACAGGCGCTTTACAGCAAAATTCTTGGAACAGGTCTGTTTGCTCTGTCATTATATCCAAAGAAGCACATATTAATCAGTGCTGTAATTGGTAGCTTAAGAACGTCATTTGTATGCGTTTTCTCATTTTTCAGAACCAGTGCGCGAGTAGAAAGCACGAGAAGCTTCTGCACGCAAACAGCATGTAAGGCCACCACCCACAGAGCCAATGATGCGGATAGCAGATAGCTTCCTGTGTTATCACTAGTTTCGTCTACTCTGGTATCATCTGCAATGGAGCAGCAGCAGCAGAGGAATGTGAAACCTCCAGTTCTGCTTGTGCCTGATCTGACCCCGATCAGTCTTCACCTAATAATGCCGACACAGGCCATTGTCCTGATGTGGTGCCATTTTCAGACGCTGGCAGCAAGGCTAGTCTTAGGGTTTGAGCTAATCTTTTATCATGTTGACCGTATACATTCATCAACATCAATTGTGTTAACTTTACAATGGGCTGGAAAACCTGTCGCCGCTCATGAAGTTGAATGGCGCAAGGGAGCGAACACAGGGAGACCCAGACAGAAAGAGCGCTCTTCCAGGGCCTCAAATATGGTTTCTTTGCTGTGGACCGCACTCGCTTATAATGTATGGCTGAGGGCCTTGCTTTCACATTTGAGGCCGAGCACTTATCAGAACACTTATACTTTGGTATTTTCACGGAGGAATATGACATTACTGTTCCGTTGAAAAGTTATTTCGGTACACATGTCACGACAGGTGATTCAGAGGGTGCTAATTAAGCGAATAAATATTTCTTGTCAGTGATGCTGCCAATTCTACTTTTTATAAGAAAGATGTGCCTATTGCTTGTCCGTCCTTGAAAGTTTATATCTTTGACCTCGGCATTTTTTTCATGTTCTATAATAATTTTGTGGTTCGGTATTGTTCCTACTTCTGCAAAGCCTGCTGAGGCTTACAGTAATAATAATGTGACACAAGACTGAGAACACCCCTAGTAGGCTTTATTGCATTTCACAGCATTGGCGTTCGAGACGAAGGTGACGACTGGAGATGACGAAGATTATAGACAAGTGAAGATGAGGTTCACAATGCTACATTAATTGCCCATCATCATCTAATTGCCCGGAGAGGAATTGCACGGGCCGACCATATGACGGGCGACGGGCAAAGGGCTTAATTAAGGCACTACACGTGAATGATCTCGATGGCACGACAGCTCTGTATACGGGCCAGTATAGGCTCCTTGCGCTGCAGTTTGGCGCGCCCGAGTGACGCCATCTGGTTAACAGCGGTGGCGAAAGGCGGACGCAGTCAACGCAGCTCTGCGGTTCAGTTTGCAGTGAATGAAGCGAGCGGTGAGGTGTTTCGTCCGGAGGCGAAAACAAACTTAGCTACTTATGGGTGCTCGACCTTGTTCTGTGTTGAACAATGCCATAACAGCTACAAAAACACTGCTGTCAAGGTATCGAATACATTTTAACGCTTTCGTAGAAGATCGTGCATTGTCGCTCATGCACAGAGGGTGTGCTGGAAATTATGCATTGTGGAAATAAATTCATGAGTATGCACTGAAAAGGGGTTGACACTGACTGGAGTCTATTGAACGTGCCATCACTGGTAGGAGTCGCGACTTGCCTTATGTCTTTATGCAGAGGCGAGGAATGCGCTGACCAAGTCACAGGAAATGGTTTACGGTGAAGTTCTCGGAGCTAGCATCTGAAGTCAGTCTTCGATCGTTATGCTCGTCTGTGGTTCAGCACGTCGATTTCGTTTCTAGTTTTTTTCGCGCGTGTGTGTATGCTGTGGGTGCGACGTCGTACGTCTGAGAGTGATTATGTCGTTTTCCACATTGTTTCACCTAAGCTTTTATGTATGTATTTGTATCATCCACAGGGCTTTAAAATTTTGTATATTTATTTGTTGCATTCCCGAGATCTAAAATCCTGTTCTGAATGAACAAAAAGAAAAATAGAGAGTGGTTCAATATTTCTTGAATTCCACAACGTCGCTAAACCCTTCATTTCTGGACTTAATATTTTGATTTTAACGAGGTTTATCGTCCCAACGCAACTCAGACTATAATGGGCGCCATAGTGCAAGGTTACAGGTAATTTCGACCACCTGGGCTTCTTTAATCGTGCAGTACGCGGGCCTTTAGCACTTCGCCTCCTTCGAAAAGCGACCGCCGCAACCGGCATGGAACCAGAGGCATTTGGGTAAGCAGCTGAGTACCATAACCACTGAGCCACGGCTGCGGCCTTTCTAGAGTTAAGTATTTACCGAAAGAGAAATACGACCAAAATAATTCATTTAATTTATGCCTTCGTGAAATACCTAAAATGAAAGTCTTCTAACTTTGGAATATGATCAGCAAGAAACCCACCGTTTTTTGTTTTTGTTTTGTTTCTTGTTTTTTTTTGTTTTCTGCTTAGAGCTATGCTTCTGTGAGGGGAATACACAAAGCAAAGCAGTGTCCATCCTGCAGGATGTAGAGCATTATCATCTGACATGTTTAGTAAGTGCGTTTTTCGCAATTCTAACCGACCATTTACATAGTGGATGTAAATTACATTGGAGATTTCATTGTTTGGGTCAATAAGGCACTCGTTTCTCAAACTGTCAACGTACTTAATTAATCTCGATAAGCTAAACTGCGCTGCCGGATATTGCAGCGCCGTCGGGACTGCAACACAATCATGGTTGCTCGGAATCGATGATCAGCCCAACGAGAAAGCAAGTTAAACTAAATGTAGCAGTTGTGACGCCGCGGTGGCGTCAAGGCTTTCAGTGAATTGAAATCCGCAGAGAAGCAGCGGTAGCAAAAGGCGGCCGCAGCCAACGCAGCTCTCTGGTTTAGTTTGCAGTGAGCGAGGAAAGCGGTGAGGTGTTTCGTCCGAAGGCGAAAGCAAACTTGGATAAATATAGGTGCTCGACCTACTTTTTTGTTTACAAATGTCGTAACAGCTATAAAAACACTGCAGTCAAGGTACCGAATATATTTTAACGCTTTCTTTGAACATTATGCATGCTCGCTCATGCACAGAGGGTCTGCCGGAAATGAGTGCACTGTGGAATTAATTTCATGAGTGTGAACTCGGAAAGGGTTTACACTGACTGGAGTGTTTTGAACGTGCCATCATTGGTAGGAGTTGCTTTATGTCTTTATTTAGAGGGGAGGAAAGCGCTCAGTCAGTCACAGGAAATGGTCTACGGTGAAGCTCTTCGAGCTAGCATCTGAAGTTTGTCTTCGTTTGTTTTGCTCATCTGTGGTTCAGCGTGTCAATTTTGTTTCTAGTTTTTGTTTTTCATGCATGTGTGTACGCTGTGGGAGCGACGTCGTACTTCTGAGAGTCCTTATGTCGTTTTTCACATTGTTTCACCTAAGGTTTTGTCTATTTATTTGCATCATTTTATTTCCTACAGCGGTTTAAAATTCTGTATCTTTATTGGTTGCATTTCTGAGATCTCAAACCCTGTTCTCGACGAATAACAAGAAAAATAGAGAGTGGTTCAAATTCCCCTACATATATTTCTTGGATTTCACAACATCGCTACACCATTAATTTCTGTAATTAATAATATGATTTTAATGGGGTTTATCGTCCCAATGCAGCTCAGACCATAAGGGGAACCATAGTAGGAGGTTCCAGATAACTTCAACTATACTTGGGGTTCTTTAACGTGCACTGACATCGCGCAGTACGCGGGCCTCTAGAATTTTGCCTTCATCGAAATGCGACCGCCGCAACCATGATCGATCCCGAGTCATTTGGGTCAGCAGCTGAGCACCATAACCACTGAGCCACCGTGCGGCCTTTCTAGAGTTAAGTATTTACCAAAAGAAAAATACGACCAAATTAAGTGATGTAATTGGTGCCTTCATGAAATTCCTGAAATGAAAGTCCCTAAACGGTTCAAGATACTGTAATTGGTGCCTTCATGAAATTCCTGAAATGAAAGTCCTTAAACGGTGGAAGATACTGTAATTGGTGCCTTCATGAAATTCCTGAAATGAAAGTCCTTACACGGTGGAAGATACTTAGCAAGAAACCCGTTGTCTTTTTGTATGCTTAGAGCGTTGCTTCTCTAAGGGGAATACACAAAGTAAAGCAGTGTCTATCGTGCAGGATGTAGAGCACTATCATCTGATATATATGTGAAGTAAGTTTGAGTTTCTTGCAATTCTAGCCGACCATTCACATAGTGGATGTCATAGAGGATGTAAATTACATAGCTGATTTCATTATCTGAGATCAATCAGAGACTTGATTTTCAAACTGTAAAGGTACTTAATTAATTTCGATAAGCTCAACAGCGCTGCCGGATATTGCAGCGCCGTCAGGACTGCAACACAATCATGGTTGCTCGGAATCGGTGATCAGCCAAACCTGAAAGCAAATGAAACTAAATGTAGCAGCGGAGGCGTCAAGGCTTTTAATGCGTTGAAATCCGCAGAGAAGCAGGCGTTGACATAGAATGGCATCACGGTCAGTGCGCGTCTGCTATGCGGCCGGGCTGGCGCGAACGCATCGGGCATGGAGGAAGGCGCAGGGCCACCACAGCCAGTCCCGAGGGGGGTGCGCGCTCTACCCTCGAGAGACCGGCCGTGACTGGGCGTCAGGTTGACGCGGCGAGTGCCACAAGGTGGCGCTGGCGATGTGGTCGCTGCTGGCGCCACGATACCAGCGCAAGGAGCCCATAGCTGATCGTGTAAGTTTTCCACCAACCCTGGAGTGCGCCTGGGGTTAGAGTCAAACCTCACCACCAAGGGAATGAGTGGGTAAGGTCATAACTTCGTTTCCGAGAGGCCTGGTAAGCTTCTGTGTTCACTCGCGCAAGTTCGCGGCAGTGGACGATGCGGGAAGTGAATTGTTTGTGGGAGGCTGCTGAATAGGGGACGGAAACAAAAAAGAAAGATGCTTCCATGACGAAAGTTGGAGTCCTGTCATCGACAAGGAAAAAGGGGGAGTAACGGTTGGTTCGTTGCTGCCCAGTACTGCAGGCGAAGATAACAAATGGGAGCAGGGAGTGCCAGTTGGTATGGTCAGGTTGAATGTAGGTGGAAGGCATGTCTGAAATGGTCCGATGGAAGCGTTCTGTGAGGCCATTGGTATGGGGGTGATAAGTAGATGTTGTTTTGTGGGTGGTCTTCGAGGCATGAAAAACTTGCTCCAAGATGTCATAGAGGAAAGCCTTGCCACGGTCGCTCAGAAAAACACGAAGGGCCGTTCCGTGGCGCAAAAGAACGGCGTCCAGGAAATAATGGGCGATCTCTGCAGCGGAGGCGGAAGGAAGGGCAGCAGTTTCTACGTATCGGGTGAGGTGGTCCACGGCGGCGAATATCCAACGATTGCACGCAGGTGTCAACGGCAGAGGTCCGGATAGGTTAATGCCGACAACGTCGAACGGAGCACAATCAGATGCCTGAGCGGGACCACATTGAGGAAGAGCTTGCAGGCGCTAAATACTTGTTTCGCCTCGATGCAAACTAGGCTGAGATTGATCAGATTCCGCTGGGTCCGGCCATATCAACCATTTGCACGTTCGCCACACTTTTTGCAGGTTACCGCTTTTTGTGGCTGCCGTTTTGGATTGCTTCCGCCCCTTATGTGTTTCAAAAAACGTAGATCCGAATTTTTGACCCAGCATTAGGCGTGCGCGTGTATGTCGATGACGTCCTGGTACGGAGTGCTACCCGAAAAGAACAAGACGAGTGCCTTCATGGGGAGTTGGAACAAGCAGAGCACGCTCGTTTGGTGTCTAATGCTACAAAATACAAGTTCGTGCGCACCGAGGTTGAGTTCTTGGGCGGCATCATCAGGAAAGACGCGATTAGGCCGAATACCACATTCAGTGCATCATTTGCCGAAATGTTGCGCCCAGCTGATAAGGCGGCGGTTCAGCGAATGCTTGGTGTGGCCATTACTGTGGAAAGCTTATTTCGCATCCCGCTGAAAAGACTGTTATCGATTGTTGTCGAGACGGACCACGGCCCACTTCTAGCAACTGCGTCGAAAGGAATCGCCGATATTCTATACGGCTTCAACGATTTTTCATACGCTTATTGAAGTGCGACTATTCCCTTCAGTTTGTACCAGGAAAAGAATTACTGCTGACCGATATGATGTGAAGTTAGTCGCCCAAGTAACCACTGTACATCTCGGCCTCCCAAGACGACGTAGAGGCTCATGCGGTCAGCATAATACTGAATCGACTTGTTGAGGCCACTGTCAACGGTCCTGGTCTTCAGTCAGTTACACGGTACATAAGAGAGGACGGTGACCTGGTCGGCAGCATGAAGCCATGCGCTGCTGACTTGTCTCTGATTGTAGGCATTGCGCTAAAATGGAGCAAAGTAGTCATCTCAAAGACGATGCGGAAATGCTTCAACGGATGCATGAGGGGTATTTGGGTTTGATAAGAAAAAAGCAAGAGCTCGACATCTAGTGTTCTGGCCCGGGCTCAACTCCGATATCGAGAGGACGTTGAAAGGGTGGGCTCTCTGCCGGAAATACCCGTACCAACACCGCGAGCCGTTACTGATGCGACCAGCACCACATTATGCTTGGTACAGAGTTAGCGTCGATATCTTACAGCACTGCGGTAGTTCTATACTTGTGTGCGTTCGATGCCCCATCCCCTTTTCAGAGATATTAAAAGCTACGCGACACCTCCGATCGCACGGTCCTTGACAAGCTGAACGGCATATTTGCCCATTGCGGGTTTCCAGAGGAATTATGTACAGTATTGTGCGGTTTTATCGTGAAGAATTTCAAAAATGTCCTCGCCTCAACCGCTGGCTCATTTGCGGCGAAACTGCATACAGAGCGTGCGTATATTATGATAACTTTTGTATCGTAGCAAGTTTGCAACGGTACTTAATTAGTTGAACCGTGCATGATGCGAAAACGTAATCGTCTACGTAGAGATCGGCGAACGAAAACCCGCACACGAAGTTTTTTCGCTGAAGGACGGCAGTGGCGCCATCTGTTTTTGCAGTGGAAAACGTCACGACAAGGCCGCCGAGGCGATCGTTACAAGAAACGCGGGCCCTTTGAGTATGCCGTTCCGGCCGTTTCGTCTGCTTCAACTGAAGCGCTTACAACATTTTCGGCTAATGGAGCGGAAAAAAAATATCAGAACAACTGATTTTACGAGGCTTTACCTTTCGAGAATATTGTTTGCAATGGTCCCCAGTTCTCCTCTCGTGAATTGGCTGTTATTGCATCCGGGTACGAGTTCAAGCAAATTACGTCGAGCCCGGCATTTCCACGATCTAATGGACTGGCCGAGAAAGGCGCTCAAGTCGTAAAAAATGGTCTTTAAAGAAAATGCAAGGCACACGGCAGGACTTCTGGCTGGTACAGTCCCTATACCGGTAGACTCCGTTGGGCGGCGGTCTTTCAGCCGGTGAGCTCCTGCAAGGCACAAGGCTGCGTACTCCACTTGCAGACTTCAGCCGACAACCAAAAACAACTGCCTTCAAACGCAATTCGCTGGGTGCTGGTGCGAAATATCCTTTTACCCTTTTATCTTCCTCTCATAAAATGTAAAAATAACATAAAAGAAAGAGAGAGGGAGCCCGGACCAGCAACCCTTTGCAGGCTTAACGCCAATTGAAGATAAAAGTAGCTAAATACTACAAATAAAAAACTTTAGAAGGGAAATCAAAGCTGTAAAAAGCAAAAGACCCTAAAGAAGTGGTCAGGGTTTGTGACAAACAGTGGACTCTCAAAGCGCAAGTAGTAGGGCCCGCTGCACCGTCGTCATCCTTGGTGTTTGCCGAAGATAACAAGCTGCTTCGTCACAAGCGCGAGCATCTAAATGCGACGCTTGAACCCTTCCAAAGCAGCACAGTCCAAAGTGAAGAGTGAGTGACAGCCCGTCGACGAGCAGGTGCCTTAGTCACTCACGGACGGGCAGTCTCCAACTATGCGGTCTGGCGGTCATCCAGAAAAAGGAGGCCGCCAGACAGGGTTCATTCACTATGAGCGCAACTTCAACCAAGTGAGTCGGTGACAGGTTTTAAAGAACTAATAAACAGGGGAAAATGTATCGTATACAAGATAAGCACGCGCTGTGCGGGAACCAACGATGTCCCGCACCGACCGCTGCCAATGACGCCGACACCTTCTCTCAGCAACGAAAGAAACGCGAACAAGAAAACTGAGGCGCCAACAAAAGAACACCAACATATTAGCTCCTGGAGAGGAAATACAAACGATGTTAATGAGCGCTTCTGAAGTCTTCGCTCTTTCGAGGTGAAATTACCCTCCGCTAGTATTAAGCTTGCCCTGGCTAAGAGCTTCTTATTTTGCTATTCACGTGGCTCACTTATTTTGTTCGCGTTTCATTTTTTGCTGATAATACCTGCATCGGCGAGCCTCTATAAAATCGAACACCTTCTATCAATAAAAGTTCATTACATTCTGGCATGGCCTGACACATGCTACTTTGTATGGAGACCGTATAGCGACACCAAAGAGGTAGAATGTGCAGGCGATGAGCTCGCACGAGAGTTATCTCGTACAACCGGGTGGCCCTTCCGGTGACAAATTTGTTTCGCCGAACGCGATTCACCCACACAGCCGATTGTCTGTGTGGGTGTTTGAGATCCCCCACTCGGGTTCGCAACAAAAAGGCTTTACCGGATTCTCTTCTGTTGTTGCACACGAAGGCAATAGACATCGGCGAGCCTGTGGTACAATGTTGTGCGTGTTTAGGCACCCAGGGTTATATTGGAAAAACTACTTCTTCAAACACGCCGGCCAGCCGCTGCAGAAGCGCTGCGCCCAGTCAGTTATTTCAGCGAGTGGATCATCCATACCGGTCCCTAACCACGTGATCGCAACCGGCCAATAAGCGGCGCGGTGGCGATGAGGAAACTGCTGCGCTACCTTCAGCCATGGAGTTTCTCAATATTATCCTAGAGGGAAAGCTGGCGCCAACATCTATGCTAGTTTCTTAAGTAGCACTTTTCCTGCAGAAGAGGAAAGCGTTTCAAATGAATGTAATTTTCTTTTCACGCAAATCTACACAGGGAGCAAGAGGTCATTACAAGGAAATAACAATCGAATACTAATACAAATCCCGTCAAATTAAGCTATATGTTTCCAAATTCGTACAATCCGCACTGCGCCTCAAGCCCAGCTTTCTGGGACATCGCCGTTCAGTTCGGCAAACTGCCCCCACGGGCCGCATGACCCTGAACTCCTCCTTTCTCTTTTTTTGCCCTTTCCTGCTTCGAATAGCCACCGAAGGCAGACGGGAGGGCACACCCCGCGGCGGGGTTGAGCTTTTGGGCTGACCACCGTTCGGATTAACTTCAAAGCTGTAGGAAGAGGGGGGACTAGGAAGGGCTTTGTGGGCGAAAGAAAACTATAAAAGCAGCGTGAAGCCTTCCGTGCTCCTGAAGAACGCATGTTCAGTAGTAGGATATCGAGAAAGGCGCCCAGTGAGAAGAGAAAGAGGGGACTGAAAACGCAGGATGGTTGAAGGGCTTGTTGTGGGTGGGACAGGTGAGGACGCTGTGTCGATTTAAAACGCTGACAAGACGGCGGCATTTGAGAAGGATGCGAGAATGCTATCCGTGGCTCTCTTTGACGAATTGTAAATTTTGCAAAAGTTGTCTCCAGAACGTAGTGTGACGATTCGTGCACATGCACCGGTGCCACGGCGAGCCGGTCAGTGACTTTTCCTGGAGACGGTTGGCCGCGCCGTCCTGGCGTCGGGTCGCAGCGGAGAGACATGACCATATTTGGTTGTGCCGGAGAAACATGACCATATATGGTAACCGTCGACGGCCCTGTCGAACGACGCCTGAGTGTCCCCGTCATTATGCACCCCTCGAGAGCCACGGGGGAGTGGACAAAGGCGCGGCCA
Source organism: Amblyomma americanum (assembly GCF_052857255.1). Lineage (NCBI taxonomy): Eukaryota > Metazoa > Arthropoda > Arachnida > Ixodida > Ixodidae > Amblyomma > Amblyomma americanum. The sequence continues at coordinate 100,484,647 of NC_135507.1, read as the reverse complement.
CGGCTGAAGAAAGAAGCAAAGGCTTTAAAAGCGGAAGCCGACGGGAGGAAGGGGGGAGCGATCGGGGCGAGTGGACGAGAGGGCCGGAGACGGAGCGAGGCAGAAGACTGGGGCTGCGCATTGACCTGAGCCCGGGGTCTAGCCGTCGCTAACGTTCGACCTTCGCCAACGCGCCTCCACGCCTGGCAGCTCATCCAACGACGAGCCGAGAACGAGGGCAGCACAGCCACGGGGAACTCCCAGCCCGGCCGCTGCAGACAACCAGCCATTCATCGAGCCCGTGCCACACCACGCTGACTCAGCCCCGGCGACGACGAGCCCAGCTTCTGTCCCGTAAGCGGCATCGAGCCAGATGCTTTAATTAAATCACTTCAAAATCATTTTGGAGTCTGTGCATCAATCTCCTCATGCCCAGTGTGGACCCAGGGCCATTTTAAGAAACTGGTTCATCACATTGGTGTCAGAAGTGGGGTCCACACTTAAATCATTGGGCAAAAGCTGGACTGCACCCCCGGCGAGAGGAGCTTGAGGCACTGACTATATTTGGTCTAATATGGAAGAAGCCCACTCGAGTGCACAGCCCTTTGGAGCAAGCGTACTTGCATTAACAAACATGGTGGAGAGATTCACTGGCGACAGTCAGGGGCCGTCTATTGTTGAATTTTTTTGACATGTTGGAGCAGGTGTGCAAAATGGGCGGGTTAACGGCTGCCTCAAGGAAACAGGAGGGGGAGGATAACCTTCGCACGGAGCCCGCCATTGTAAATAACCCTGCATTGCAGAAAAGCGGTCAGAGCGGCCGGCACAAAAATTTCAGTCCATGTGATGAACTGGAACACTTCTCGAGGAGGAGGCATTCCAATCTGGCAGACGTATTTCAGCCGCTAGGTACTACCTCCGTAACCGAGTAGTGGACAGGGAGGTACCTCGCTAAGACTACATTTCCTTGTTTTGTACATTACAAGTGCGCTTCGTTTAGTTTCATTTTTTGTTCGTTCTCTTGTTTGAGATGTTGTACATACTGTTAATTATGGTCTTATATTGTGCACTCGAGTGGTATCTACGGTGAAGAATTGTTCTGAAACTCCGCTCTGGCTCGGTGCTCGTGGGGAAGAAAGGAGCGACTTGTGCGGGATACTGGCCCGAACAGCGCGGCGTGTGTGTGTGCGCGTGTGTGTGTATGACGAATTCCTAATGTTCAATGAACATTCCTTTTAAGAAGGAGCGGATGTGACGATTCGTGCACATGCACCGGTGCCACGGCGAGCCAGTCAGTGACTTTTCCTGGAGACGGTTGGCCGCGCCGTCCTGGCGTCGGGTCGCAGCGGAGAGACATGACCATAGCCTTGTTTACATGAGCCCGACAGCGGCGGGTCGAGTAGGGCCGCGCCAGATGTCGGGATGACCACCCGACGCGACAGCGTTTATATGAACCCATTTTCTGTCGGGCAGAGATCGCCGCTACCCCTAGCGTCGAGCAAGCAAACCACGCGCGGATGCTAGAAGAAGAGGAGGAGCGCCCAGGCTTGCGCAGCGCCGCCATACCAGAGAGGAGGCAGGAGAGGAGGCGCTAAGCCGATGCGGCAGCGTATACATGGTTCTTTCAACCGGTTCTGGCCAACGCCGGGACGAGTCAACCCACCCCCTGCAGCCGGGCTGGCCCAGCTCGACTCGACGACCACTTATCTCGACCCCCTAGCGTATACATGAGCCCGACAACCGGTTTTCTACCCGACAGCCGACTTAACCCGACTTTTGTCGGGCTCGTGTGAACCCCCAGCATATTTGGTTGTGGCGGAGAAACATGACCATATAGACGCTTTACAGCGCCGTATCATGGGGGCTGCCATCTTTGGTCACGTGAGCACGCCGCCATTGCACGCCTCCTGACTGCTCCGAGCGCGCCTCGTCGCGACGGCTGCCGCGTCTGATGGTTCGGTTCCAACCGGCTGTGTTTCGGCTGATACGGTTGTAAAATAGTGGGAAGGAGACAGTATGGTTTGGACAAAGATTCGAAGGACACGTGAGAACTCTAATTTGATCTCTTGTGGCCTTGAAAACGGTGTCCGGTTTCATAGCCAGCCAATGGATGGATTTCCTGATACTTGTCTTTGCGTCCGCAGAAGGCTTTGCTGAATGTTTTTTTATTGTTATTATCTTATACGGCAAGGTTTAATGCTTCTGCGGCAGCGCAGGTCGTTGTAGCATTCTGTACATGCACGCAGACACCGCTCTAAAACGCTCGCATGCACATCGTACGCATTTGTTTGCAACCTGTTAACGGTGCTTAGGAAACCGAAAATATTTTCTATTGGTTTGTTAAGCACACAAAGGTGACAAAAATAAATAGACACACAAATGTTAACTACCATGTATAGCAGTACCATTCATCAAGCAGCCTTCACAATCTGGCGCGCAATCGTTTCGAAGGATTCCGCGATATAATTGTTATAACGCGCACAGCAACGCATTCACACTACACGAAGTTCATAATTATGTCAGTCTCACATATGAAATTGCGGTACGCTCCACTCTCGATATGCGGACATGAAAATGCTCGAGGTCTCGTTGGTGGTAAGTAATCAGGTTCTCTCTGAGCGCTGGCCGGCGGGGTAACTTTTAGTGGCTGTCTCGCATGGACCGCGAGGAAGTGGCAATCATCCAGCCCAGCAGCCGTAACGCAAATGCTGTATTCCGAATCTGGTCCACGAAAAGCGCTCTACTTGGAGCGAAGTTCAAGAGTAGCACCAAGACGGCTTACAATACACGGACGGTAAGCGTTGTCCGTTCGTACGGCTGTGCAGCGCACGATCTACAGTAGCGGCATGTAGGAGCATAAGTCGTCCTTCTTTTCCGTACCTGATCTGGCCTCCGGCGCTGCTGTTACTACAATTGCCGAACACCTTAACTTACGAGCAATGGGGCCTCACTACACACGAAGTGACGGTTTCGGTGGCGAACACTTTGATCATGAAGCAATGTTGCGCACTTACCCTCGCAGATTTTCCAAGATCGTAACCTTTCTTTCTATATTGGCCATCTAGCACTGGCGGACGTATTTGTCGCGTTCGCCCGTTCGGAAATGATGCATGGCAAACGGGCGCGAACAGGGGCAGTACTTCCTTGTGCAGTTCGGTTCCGTGAGGCTCGCAAACGATCGCATCCTGCACCTTTAACTCTCTGTCGCAATTCTTGCAATCCACAATAAAGCACGTATTTCCTCTGCCTTTCCCCATCTTCGCAGAAAGAACACTTCGGCAGCCACCCGCGATATTTCCATTACTGCATCGAGGCGTACACTCCGGCGACTTACGGGGTCCGTAATGGCGCCGTGTTCCGAGCTAGGGTGCCTCGATGCGCGCGCCCTCTCCGCCGCTCCGTGCAGGGTGGAGCCATCCTTTGACAGGGTCAGTGCCGCCGCCGCGGAAGAGGGCAGCCATATTTGAGCCCACTCCTCGCTTCCCCACGGGCCGGTTGCACGTGCGTGGTCGCGCGTCCGCCCGGTCGCAGTTTTCTTCGGTTTCAAAACTCGCAAGATGCCTGGCTGTTGCGTGCCACTGTGCTCAAACCACTCCAGAAATGGCTGGAGAATGTTTTCATTCCCAAGAGACCCTAAAAGAAGGCTCCTCTGGACGGTGAAGATAAAGCGGGACAAATGGCAGCCTGCAAACTCTTCGCGCATATGCAATGTAAGTACAGTGATTATTTGGACGGTTGCGATTTTTTGTAGTTATGTCTGTCGCTGCAGGTTTACATTTAATATGTGCGCTGGAAGTTGTGTTAGTGTTCCTGGAAAGGCTGTAACTACGCACGCTACGTGACTACATCTTTTATGAAACATATATAAGGAGGAATTATACAGCAGATGAGTGGCGGAAAATCATTTTCATAACTCGCAGGTGTGGACATGGATTTTGTATTTCTGTGCACAGGCTAATAAACACAACTAACGGTAATATTAGTTATATACAGTGAAGCGTTGCAGAAGCACTCGGCATTTATGCAATAACAGACTGCTTGCTTGTAGTCGGTTAGCTTAGAGCCGACAGGTTCTTGATTAATTTTTCAAATGGCCCTAAAAGCAAACGCATCAAGAGACATGCGTCAGAAGCGTCAGAAACTTTGACAATAGTTTTGTAGAGTTTTTATTTGTTCCAAGGCTGTTTGACGAAGCCAGGAATTAGTTACATTTGGTAAAACTCCCGTGAATGTGAGCTTTCGTATATAGTAGCTTCGCTAAGAACTTGTTGCTTCTATCTGGCATTTCTAACGTTGGCGCAGTTATTGTGCAGTGCCGGCTATTTCCCTTGTGCGCAGCCATTATTAGTCTGACTTTTAGGATTTGATAAATGCAGCTGCCGAGTGTGCGCGACTCCTTAACATCGCTGGAGCAGTGCCAGAACTTGTGTATCTTTCAAAAGGGGCATTTCTTTCTGTTTGTACTACATACTGGACGCCTGAATTAATTTTCTTATGCAGGCCCATTTCGAAGACAACTGCTACGAGAATCACCGCGCGGATGGAAGGAAGCTGCTAAAGTCAAACGCTGTTCCAACCATTTTTTCGTTCAGACGTAAGTTGCACTATATTTTATTATTGATGGCAAATATGATGTGCATCACTGTTGTGACTCATGAGTTAGAATAATAGCGCTTAAAATCTGGCCTTCTAAATGCAGTACCAATTGCATTACCAATTGCAATTTTAAAACTTTGTCATTGAAATTGTGCCTGTTGCCAAATGTTTGGGAGTGCTCTTTGAACAGCACACGTCTTGGGATCTGCAAGTAGATACAATCGTTATGAAAATATCCAGAGTATCCGGAGTAATTTCTAAATTGAGACATTGCCTCCCTACATGTGTAAAACGCTTTATATATAACTCTCTTTTTATGTCAATAATAAACTACTGTTATTTAGTCTGGGGGACAACCACTTTATCAAACATTAATCAGTTACATATAATACAAAAGAAGGCTGTTCGAGCGATCATGAATGTCCCATACCTTGCTCATTCCGAACCACTATTCAGGGAGTTAAAATTAGTGCCGCTTCCTGAACTTTATCACCATACTCTCAGAAAGCGTTATCAAACAGGTATCAGAAAGAAAAACAAAACTCTTGAAATTATATCGAGTCTAACACTAAACAGAAATGTTCGGGACACTCGCTATCACGAGACTTGGGAGGTTCCGTGTAACCGCACAAAATATGGTGACCAGATGCTGCGATTTCAACTGCCGAAATTACTTAACTGATTACGCACACATATATATATATATTTTTTTTTTCAAGTTACAACGCGTTCGCCTCTGTGTTTTTTGCACTTATTTATTGACTGTTTGTTCAGATGTGTGGTGATATTGCTACTTTCCTATCATTATTTTTTGTATGCAAAGTGTTACCTGCCTAGTTTTTTTGCACAAGTTCTTTTCATTGATTTCATGTCTTGCTCATATCTAATGTATATTTGCACTGCTGTGTCGCTGTCAAGAAGACGGTCAGTGGGCGCTGCCAAGCCCTATTTTTGTGGCTTTTTGCCCACTGTCCGTGACATCAGTGTCTGTGGGTATTGATGTTGAAATAAATTGGAATTGGAATTGAATTGGAATTGGAACTTTTCAAGCTTAAAATTTTCGCTTTTAGGTTATGGTTCGCGCAGCTATGAAATAACTGCCGACACTGAGCAATTCTGACGAACTTCACTCATTTCTGCTCTTGCATTTCCTTTTGTTTGTGCAGCTATGGTCCACCACCAAAGAAAGGCTCCTAAGGAGAGAGGTACACCCGCTCTACCAACTACATCAAACTCAACAGTGCAGGAACAAGGACCTGGCGTTTTTGCGGATTGCGATGAGCCTGGGGGAACGAACTTAAGTGAAGAGGTTGTCTATCAGCCTAGCGATGGACAAACAGAGCAAAATGAAGGCTGCGATGCACATTCATCCAGTAGTTGTTGCGCTCAACTGAGAAAACAACTGGAAGATGTGAGAAAGAACCACAGACAACTTCAAGAAGTGCATAAAAAAGCCAACTTGACTATTAACTCTCTTAGAAAGAAGGTGCGAAAGCTAAAAAGCGCCGTAGAGCACTTTAAAAAAAGGATAAAATTTTTAAATAAAGATCAAGTTCGTGCACTTTCCCGAAAAAGCAACAAGGGAAGCATCTGGTCGCCGCAGACTATTAAACAGGGGCTTCAACTGAAGTTTTCTTGTAGGAAGTCTGGTTACAGAACTCTCAGACAGCTCGGCTATCCACTTCCGGCAGAAAGAACTCTATCTCGTCGCCTCCACTGGCTCAAGTTCTCACCAGGAATTCTTACAGACGTTGTAGAACTTCTCCAAGCGAAGGCACAAGGCATGGAAGATGTAGAAAAAGACTGCGTCCTCTTTATCGATGAGATGGAGATTGCCAGAGGGTTTCAGCTTGACCGCGCTGAAGACATTGTGTATGGGGGAGTGACATTGCCACAAAAGCCAGATGAGCCTGCTAATCACGCTCTGGTGTTTATGGTTGGAGGTCTCAACCAGCGATGGAAGCAGGTGATAGCTTATCATTTCACTGGAAGCCATGTGGATGGCCGCACGCTCAAGGACATTGTTCTGCAAGTTGTCCAACTCTGCGCCGATATTTCCCTCAGAGTTCGGGTTGTAACGTCCGACATGGGCGCCTCAAATCGAGCGATGTGGCGTGAGCTGGGATTTTCTAGCCACCGAAATTCGAAGACAACCTGCTCAATACCACACCCTTCGCTCAATGATATGGAGTTGTTCTTCAACGCAGACGCTGCTCATGTTTTGAAGAATATTAAAGGTCAGTTGATAACATCTCATGCATTTACATTAAGTGAAGCAACAGCCAGCCAGTGCGATCTTCCCTCACGTGAAGTGAAACTGGATCATGTGCATGCTGTGCTGGAGTTTGACAAAGAAAGGGAGCTAAAGCTCGCACCGAAGCTCTCTGAAGCCCATGTCTCATCTGGACATTTTACGAAAATGAAAGTCGGACTTGCCGTGCAATTTTTCAGAGAAGCTCCCAGTGCAATCCGATACCTCATCAAGGAAAAAGTGCTGGACATAGAGGCAGAAACAACAGCTTGGTTTTTAGAGCTGGTATCAAGATGGTACGCATTAATGTCGTCGCGTCATCCATCTGTTGCCCTAAGTCTGCACGATGTGGCGAAGCATCATAGAGCTCTGGAAACTCTAAACCTGGCTCTAAACACCTTTCAAGGGATGAGCATGGGCAGCACGTCTCAGTGGGAGCCATCGCAGGCGGGCCTCCTGATCTCCACAACGGTCGTGCTTCGCCTGCAAGACATTCTTTTGAACTCGGAGGGCTACAGCTTCTTACTCACCAGCAGGCTGCTACAAGATTGCCTTGAGAATCTTTTCTCTGTGGTTCGTCTCAGGAAGCCTGTCCCAGACGCCTATGATATGAAATGCGCACTGAAACTTGTGCGCATAAGCCAATTTTTGCACACGCCGTCTACCACCAGCTACAGTGTTGACGATTCTGAGTACCTGGTTGACCTTCTGTCAAACGGGAAACGTGAACTCGCTGAAGCCGAGGTAAAGGAAATCGATGACTCGGAGGTTCTTTTCATTGAAGCGCTAACATCGACTGAATGCAGCATTCTGTTCCATATTGCCGGATTCCTCGTTAAAGGTATTCTGAAAGCCATAAATAATTGCGAGCAGTGCAAAGCTACTCTGCTCGGTTCTAGTGACGCTGAAAATGCATATCTCACAAGGCTGAAGGAGTACCTCGAAAATGGCGACAACCTGCATTACCCCAGTCCTGAAGTGATGAAAGTGCTGAAGTCGTGCGAGGAGCATTTTAAGGGCATCACAGAATGGGCGGAAAGCCTTCTAACTATGAAATCTCCAGTGCAGGCTGTGATAACATACCTAAGACAAATGGTTCCGTTTAATGTTGAAACATGCCAGGTTCACAACGAAATCATTCAGAAGTTGTTATACTCGACCTACGCTCGAACGAGGCTGCGAATTCACCTGCGACAACTGGAAGAAAAAAAAGTCAATGGACATGCAAGCAAAACGTGTGCTGGCGTCAGCTTGCCGTGAAGAGATTTGTAAATATTGTGTATAAATGTCAAATTCACCATAGTTCGCTTGTCTCCTATTTTTTGACAGTAGCTTTAATAATTTACAACATAAATAAACTGCATTATTACAACTCCTAAGTAAGTGAAATTTATGCACTTACGTTTCTCATTAACTCTTCACACTATATAAGAAAAACTTCCTCAGTCGATGAGACACGCGCATTTTCCCAATATAGGCTCTGTTGATAGATGTTATTTTTTTGCCTTTTCATGAGAGTATTTTTCACAGTCAAGTTTGCGTTCACTTAATGTTTTCGGTGAAGGTATGAAGGCGCCGAAATTATCCCATGCTTTGTTAAAGTGGTTACTTTACATGAAAAAAAGCTGCACGAATTATGCAGCTGCATTGTATATTACAGCTACAGTGCAAACTCCTGTACCACAGCATTGTTTCTTTTTTTTTACCTGCACAAATTAACAAACAAAAACAAGCGATGCCAAGGATCAAACGACTACGAATGTCCAAGGGCCTACAGATTGCGTCCATTTGATTCTGAGGGGGTAAAATGTTTCATTAATAAGCCTTATCATTCTCAGCATTTAATATTGACTAATACGTTGCGGCGAACGAGATAAACTCTGTTTTTGCGAGTCAGCGCACTGAGTCCCAGACAATTTACAAAACTCCGTAAGTCAGCTTTTCTGCATAAAAAAAAACACCTTTACGATTGCGACGCGAACTGTCCGAGGGAGAAGAGTTGGGTGCAGCGCAAACGACTTTTATTCCTTTATGTTATGGTGTGCACGGCCAAGCGAGCACCTTGGCACAGCTGCGTTTCAAATTTCCTTCAGGAATGCAGCCCGGGGAGGGTGCATTGTAACCGCAGCAATGGCTTGGGAGAGCGGCCCCTAATCTCTTTATTGTGAAAGCAACACAGGGCAGAAGCCTGTAGGAAAGGGTTCGGCAACAATAGATGTCCCCAGCGATGCACCCTATTTCTGCCTCCAAAACCTGTTTCGCCGCGATGGTGAAGGGGCCTTCGCTGCGCAGAGAAGCTTACCTCCAGTGTTCTGAAACGAGTGGGCTCAAATATGGCGGACACTGCAGCAGACGACGCGGTTGTCCCCACCCTGCACGGAGCGGCGGAGAGGGCGCGCGCTTCGAGGCACCCTATTCCGAGCGCGTCTGTGGCGCCATCTGGTCTCAAACGGAAGAACTGCGCTCTGTAAACGGTCTATATGGTAACCGTCGACGGCCCTGTCGAACGACGCCTGAGTGTCCCCGTCATTATGCACCCCTCGAGAGCCACGGGGGAGTGGACAAAGGCGCGGCCACGGCTGAAGAAAGAAGCAAAGGCTTTAAAAGCGGAAGCCGACGGGAGGAAGGGGATCGGGGCGAGTGGACGAGAGGGCCGGAGACGGAGCGAGGCAGAAGACTGGGGCTGCGCATTGACCTGAGCCCGGGGTCTAGCCGTCGCTAACGTTCGACCTTCGCCAACGCGCCTCCACGCCTGGCAGCTCATCCAACGACCAGCCGAGAACGAGGGCAGCACAGCCACGGGGAACTCCCAGCCCGGCCGCTGCAGACAACCAGCCATTCATCGAGCCCGTGCCACACCGCGCTGACTCAGCCCCGGCGACGATGAGCCCAGCTTCTGTCCCGTAAGCGGCATCGAGCCAGATGCTTTAATTAAATCACTTCAAAATCATTTTGGAGTCTGTGCATCAATATCCTCATGCCCAGTGTGGACCCAGGGCCATTTTAAGAAACTGGTTCATCACAGTAGAGTCGAGGGAGAGACATGACGCTTTGAAGCAAACTTCATTCAGTATTCCCACACGACACTTCCTTATTTCTGCGTTTCGCTGAAACGAAGTGCGCCGTTTTTTTAAGTGTAAGCAGGGCTTTTCACGACGTGAATGGTGTGTATAATGCAAAGTTCTGTGAAGTTAACCGCAGACTTATAGAAATTACGAAAAGCAATGGAGACAAATTATTTACCGCATTTACTGGCGTAATGGACGCGCTCATGTATTTAGAATGATTCGAGCCTGCAAAAACGGAAAAAAAAACAAGAGCACCTACTATACATAGTTTTCACGGACGTCACGTGTGAGGGCTTCTGGGATACGTGCTGCCATCTTGAGGTACTGAGCGGACTAGCGGGAACGGAGTGCAGGTTTACAAGGCGTTGGGTAGGCATGAACGCGCGCGCTATCCGTCCGTATTTCTGTTTCCCCATGGCGTCACCATGCCGATGTCAGCCATATTCGGCTGCGCAATCAGAAGCAAGACTTCTGCGCAAAAAACAAACGCAGAAGCGGGCGTTGGGCTGCGCTGTTTACCGAAGGTGATGACACGGCAGTGCGTGCGCACGGAGCTCCTTTCCGAGAAACGCCGAAGACTTTGGCTGGCACGGATCAACCGGAAGGACTTGAAAAACCTGGACAACGTCCGCGTGTGCGGTCGTCGGTCCTTTATCACAGGTGAGAAAAAGTGAACTTTATGGGTTGACCTACGGTCGCTCTCCGAGATGTTTACCATGGCAGCGGCAACTGATAATGAACGTGAATGCGGTCCTCGCCGTCGCGCCTACTTGTTTGTTGTGACGATGGTGTTCGTGGTGCAATGAGTCAATTTGTGTAACGGCGCGCGCACGGTCACGCCTTTGATTTTTCCAGGGAGACCTTCAAGTCTAATGGACGACGCAAACCCTGACTGGGAGCCTACGCAGAACCAGGGTTACGGGCAAAGACCACCTGCTGGCATGTCCGCCCGTTTCGAGCGGTCAAAGACGCGGCACACACAACAAGAAAGCTATCGCCGATGCAGCAGCTTGTCAGTCGTCAGAGGACGAATGCACCATAGAGGCGGCGCCTGCAGATGACTCGCCGAACGGAAGCGTCAGCGTAGGCCCGGAGTCGAGAGCAAGTGTGTTTGATACACAAAATACAAGTTTCCGTGAAGCTAGAAATTACAATTCCTGTAACCAGCGGAGCTAATAATGGTTTTACTTATCATATGTTACAGAGGTAGCAGTACAGACTGATTTGACTGTGCAAGACATCTGTGCTGTTGAGGATGACAACAAGAGACTTGCTGCAGAGCTGCGCGAAGCAAGGGCAGAAAAAAAAAGCTAGAGATTGCACAGTCATCTTTTCGTGGCGATGATGCTAAAGTTTTGTTTTATACGGGACTGGCTAGCTTTTCTGTGCTGCTTGCTGTTTTTGAACTTGTTGAATGTCACGTAAAGCACGCTGCACAAAATGGCCTAGGGAAGTTTGAGGAATTTATTGTGTTCTTCATGAAGCTCAAGTGGGATTTCCCAATGCAAGACCTTGCATACCATTTCTCTATTTCTGATTCGACCGTGAGCAGAAATTTTTGACAAATAGCTGCACGCAGCATTCTGGCGTTTGAAATCGCAAGTTATAGGTGGCCTTAAAGGCAGGAGATTCAAAAGACGATGCAACAAGCGTTATTGAAATCTTTTGGGTCAAAGGTGGCAGTCATAATAGACTGATTTGAACTCAGAATCGAAAGGCCATCAACACTCAAGGACTGAGACGTGGTCTAATTACAAGGGCAGCAATACCTGAAAGCATCTAATCGGAGTTTGCCCACAAGGAGTCATATGCTTTATTTCAGAAGGCTGTGGCGGCAGGACTGGTGATGAACAGATAACTGAAAAAATGTGGCATTCTGGATAACTTCACACAAGGCGATGTTGTCTTCGCAGATAGGAGTTTCGATATTGCCGACACCTTAGGGCTGTACTGTGCTAAACTGCACTTTCCTGCCTTCACTAAAAGCAAAAAATTGGCAGTGCTTTAGCTTTGGTTAAACCTGGAGTGACGCGATAGCTACAGCTGGCCGAGTGGAACTTGGTCACGTGACCAACGACGTGACGAACCACGTGATCAGTCACGGCACCTCGCCGCCTGCTGCTGCTCCGCACCACGTGACAGCGTGGCGGCGCCGCCACGCTGAAGGCTCGAAATGCTACCGTAATGTAGCTATCCCTACAAAAGCAGCTGACTGTTTTGGTAGAGGAGAAGACAAGACCGCTCAACAGTGTTCGAATCCATATAGAACGGGTGATCGGTCTGGTATGGAATAAGTACACTATCTTGAAGGCTGTACAGCCAATTGACTATGTCGCATGCAGGCCTGGAGACATAGATCCTGTTGATCTGCCTTTCAGTTACCAGCGACAAAATATTCATCAAGTTAAGTCATTAAAATATCTTGGTGTCATTTATGATGACAGCCTCACATGGCGCCCTCACATTTACCATGTCGCAGCGAAAGGGGCTCGCACTGTGGGCATGTTGAGTAGTTTAAGTTTTTCCCGGTCTGGAATGCGGAGAGATGCACTTTTGCTGATTTATGTTTTGTATGTCTGACCAATTTTAGAATTTGGATCTGTGCTGTTTTCTGGTACGGCTGCTTACAAAATTCGCCCGCCCGTTCTTTTGGAGCGGGAAGCATTCGGTTGTGCCTTGGCCTCCCCAAATTTGTGGCCAATAACGTGCTTTATCTTCAAGCCCGTATTCCTCCTTTATCATCTAGATTTCAATTCCTAACTATTCAGACGTACCTAAGGATATACTGTCACGGACTAGAAGACGACAAAGTAAGCAGTTTCGCGGCACGGGGCGCTTACCATTCATTTTATTTTCGTCCAGGAAATAATTACCGGAAAAACTCTCTGTGCCCCATAATTCTTGGCCAATCCCCCTATGTGGGCATGTGCTATAGTACGAGGATAACAACAACAACAACAGCTTGCCCGATTAAGGATCAAAGACAAGCAGCGGACGAGGCCAGACGCTATAACCTGCGAAGACGCAACGCGGAATACAAGCCAGGAGATCAAGTCTGGGCTTGGACGCCCATTCGCCGCCGTGGAATGAGTGAAAAGCTTTTGCGCCGCTATTTCAGCGTGTACAAGGTTCTTCGTCGGCTAGGTGAACTGGATTATGAGGTCATCCCTGACGCAATGACTGCATCCCAGCGACGCCGCGTACGAGCAAAAGTCACCCACATCGTCCGTCGAAAGCCCTATATTATACGCGCTAAAGGTCTCTGTATTTCCGTACTCTGTGTTTATTTTCGCACGATCCGTTTTATTTGTTGCTAGTTGCCTTATTTCTTTCAATGCATCAGGTCGATGCTTCTTTGAGTGGGGAGTGATGCCGCTATTCTGCTCAGCGTTTGTTTGTTCATTCTTATAAGCTGCTGGCACCCAGCTTTATCGCTGTGTTTGCAATGCAATACGCGTCTTGATTTATCTCGATATGTCGCAGACAGGCAGAGCTGATTCTAAGTTGTTCCGGAATGTTCTAGTAACGTTGCACGCTTTATCTCAAAAGCTCCCTATCAGCTTTAAACTAAGCACGGCCGACAGCGACGGGCCATTCGGTTGGACGACCGCCGAGCACGATTGTCGCTTCGCCGCCACCGAGTGATTCAGTCCATCTTGGGCGCAAGTCAGCCCAATAAACAGTTTTCTTTTAGAAGAACTTTAGTCGATCTTCATCCGTCCTGACTGCCGTCATCACTACGTGGCAATATATTGCCCACTGGCACCTCTCAATGTGGCGCCGGTTTTTCTGGCGCCATTCGTGGATAGGATAAGTTTATTGAGCTCTAGCGCAAGTGCTTTTGTGCGGTTCACGTGAGTCCATCTTCGCCACGGTCGGTTGACCCTATTCCAGGTCCCCGCTGGATACTGCCGTCAGCTGAGCTCGCCGTATCATACCGATCTGGTCATCGCGACAGTCGCTGGAGAGCATACCCTCCCACTGCTCCGCACTTGGGTTTTGTATAATTGTAACGACGTCGGGTTTTTGACATGCCCATGTTATATGATATAGTGTAGGTTTTTCGTAAAGTGTGGGGTGAAATTTACTTAGTGCATTTAGGTTTGGATATGACCCCGTTTGTAGTTGTCTCCATGTGGCAGCCTATTTTTTGTTTAGGGCTTTGTGTGGTGGTGGGTACGGCATCCTGCTGTCTTTGAAGTTGTTTAGAATGGCCGAGAATTCGTGAGGTACAGCAGCAATTCCTCAAGGTCGGTGATGTTGGATGCTCGGTAGTTAGTATGTCCTCGAGCTATCCTGTCCGCCTCTTGGTTTCCTGCCACCCCCGTGTGCACGGGTTCCCAGATGAACTTACGTTTGATCGGAATTCTGCCTCTGTCTGTTCCGTCTTCCAGTCTACAGAGCGGAGTATGCGGAGCGATCGGTTATCGACTCTGCCGCAAAGATAGTTGCGGCAGGCTGCTTGTGAATCGGTAAGAATTGTCAGTGACCGCCCAATCCGATAGCCCTCCGCTGCCGCTAGAGCGACGGGCGCCTCTTCAGCCTCGGCTCTCGTGCAGTCTTGCAATTACGCGCTGGTAATCTCGTGTAATTCCGAGTTGACTACAGTTGGCACTGCGTTGTTGCTGTCTTGTCCCCTTGTCATGCCGTATGTCAGCCTCCACGTCCACTGTTGTATCCTGGGATGCGTGTGTTTTCTGTAAGCCGTCTCCTCGGTCTTTGTGGAGATTGGGGTCCATGTTTCTTGGTATAGGTGCCACCCTGACCATGCTTCGGGACTCATCAGAGATCGCTTCGGTTCGAAATATTTCTCGAATTTGCTCAGTGTAGCCCAGTTTCTTTAAGAGAACTCTGGCGGTAAGGGTTTGCTGTAGTCAGCGCATTTGGGCGGCGTGCTGCTCTTCCCGTAGTTCTTCGAACGTGTTGTGCAGTCCCAAGGCTAAGAGCTTTTCAGTTAGGGTGTTATGGGGTTGTCAAAGCGCGATTGTATACGCTTTGCAAGGGTGGGGATAGACGGTCCTGTATTACTTGGTGTGGTGGTAGGGGTCACCCTTTCTCCCACGTACGTATAGGTACGAGTACGTGTACGTGTGCGAGCACGTGTACGTCCCACGTACGTACGAAGTATACGCTTCAGCGCTGTCTTTCAAGAGGAACACGGCGCCCAGACCGGATCGTATCACAAACGCCATAATGAGAAACCTGGGCACCGAAGCTTTAGGGAAACTAACGCAGCTCTTCAAAGACATGGTTTGGAAGACAGGAGGGTCCATACCGCTTGAATGGAAAGAGGCTGAGATCATTTTAATACCTCAGCCGGCGAAACCTAAATCGCTACAGAACCTCCGACCAATTTCGTTAACCTCCTGCCTTGGCAAATTTTTCGAAAAAGTCATCCATACACGGATAAGGAAATACTTAGAGGATAACTAACTTCTACCAAATTCGATGTACGGTTTCCGACGTAGGGTTTCCACGAAGGGCGTCTTCCTCCTCTTTAGGGAAGAGGTTCTCAACCCACCACCCAGAAGCAAGAACAGAATCCTGCTTGCCTTGGAGCTTCAGAAGGCCTTTCACAACATATCACATGACGCGATACTCACGGGGCTACAAGAGGTAGGCTGTGGGGAGAGGGTCTACAGTTACGTGTACAGTTTTCTCAAATACAGAACGGCGTCTATTGGACTCGGCCAACTAAGATCGGACAAGATTCACATGGCCAACAAGGGCACTCCACGGGATTCTATACTCACCCCACTACTTTTCAACACAGGGATGAGGAAATTGGCTCCCGCGTTGGAGGAAGAACAAGAACTTGGAGTAGCCATCTACGCGGACGACGTCACCCTTTGGACGACCAAGGGGTCCTACGGGCACAGACAAACACTCTACAAAGAGCGATCAACACAACTGACGAACATGCGAGGAGGGCAGGCATGAGATGCGCACTGGAAAGATCGGAATTTATACAAATTAGACCTGAAAACACCCAGCAGACGCGCTCCCCCCTCCTCAATCTGGAGATCAACGGAAGACACGTCGAACAAGTGCAGGAGCTCAGGGTGCTAGGCTTGCTAATTAAGGAGACGGGCAGCGTATCGTCAACGCTAAACAAACTCAAGCACACGGCCAGCAGTCGATCGATACTCATAAGAAGAATCGCCCGCAGTAAAGACGGCATGAAGGAGGACGACACTAGGAGACTGGTACAAGCCTTCGTCATCAGCCGCATTGCGTACGCTCTGCCATACCAGCTTTCACGCAGATGTGAAGCAGAGCAAGCCAACGTACTCATACGCACTGCTTACAAAGCTGCACTGGGCCTCCCTGACTGCACTGGCACAGAGCGTCTGGAGAGTGTGGGTATGTACAATACAAGCGATGAGCACGCCACGGCAGTCTTGATCGCGCAGAGAGAGAGACTCAACTCGACAACCCAAGATAGAGCTTTACTACAGAGACTTCACTACCCCTTGGCACCTCAAATCTGCGGGTAGGAGACGCACCAAATACCCAGACAAGACAGCGAACACATACACGTGGACCCAATACCCAAGAACATGCACACCATGTTTAACGCCGGCCGCAGACAAGCGAGAGCGGTGGCACACGAACGGTTACGCAACGACCCAAACACTCAATACATAGACGCAACACCCTCGTCTCTACAGGGAACCAATCAATCACGTTGGCTACGATCCGCACCAACAGCACGGCCGTGGCCGAAGCGGAAGCCATAGCAGTTGCCATACGAGCGGCAGAGGGCAAGATGCAATCTGCACGCGTTCTCACGGATTCGCAAGAAGCTTGCCGACTGTTTCTCAGAGGCATCCTCCCTCGGAGCGTCCTAGGCATGCTAGGAACCAGCCTTCGAGAAGATCACATCATCACATGGTGCCCCGCTCACGAAGGTGTACAAGGAAACAAACGGGCGGACGGCCTGGCTCAAGGACTAATTTTCCGAGCCACAGACACATCAACCCGGGAGGAACACCTCACACCTACGCTGCCGGAAGATAACCTCAACAGCCAAAGACGTGCCAGGCAGACAATGGCGTCACCCCACCCTAAACTCACACGCTCGCAATCCAGGGACTGGAGACACCTACAAACCAACACATATCCAACATACACACACTCGCAAAATACTCCCGCCCCAATTCGATGACTGTTGGCTTCGGTGCGGCGACACGCCAACCCTCAAACACATCACTTGGCATTGCAAACAAAGACCAGCAGAGGGAAACTCACCCCTCGTTACCCGCAACGAACTTTAAATGTCGTGGGAGGCGCGACTCGCCCGGCAGGACCTGGGAAGCCAGCAAGCAACCTTGGACCAAGCCGAACTAGCCGATAGAGCCAGTGGGGCCCTGTAATAGGGGCTTCACCCGCAAGAACCTCAGTCTGCTATTTCAATAGAATGTTTATTCCTTCTCCTCCTATACGTTTTGCATAAAATCGCGTCCGCCTTTTCTATTTCACTATTGATATGGTCGTAGTACAGGAGACTGTACGTCGCCCGGCTGAGCACTAGGCTCTTGACCAGCTTGAGAGTGTCTTCTTCGGGCATGCCATGACGTCTGTGTGAGATGCGCGTAATCACGCAGGCCGCTTGGAGTGTAGATGCCCTTAAGGGCGCAAGGGTATGAATACAGCGTTGATTTGACTGTATCCACAACCGCACAACTCGTATGAGTGTTTCTCTGGTTTGGGTAGACTTCGAGGTAGAGCTTTAGTCGAAGCTCTTTACTGGTAGGGACTGTTCGGCTCTGTTTTCCTCTCCACATTCGTAGGAGCTTAGAGTTTTCTGTCGAGCACGCTAGCCCTCTTTCTTTGACGTAGTTTTCCATGCATGGTGCTCCCTTCTTGTAGCCTATCCTCTTCCTCGCTGAGTGTGCCAGGCTAGTTCATATGGTGATGTCGGCATAAATGGCATGGTGTATGCCGTCGATTTCTTTCAATGGCCACGTTGAATAGCGTGGGCGAGATGACCGACCGTTGAGGTGTTCTCTTGTTAGGCGTTCGAAACTCCTCTGACCGAAGTCCTCCTATATCGATGGTTGCAGTTCTGTTTGATAGGAAGGCTTTGACGTAGCTGCGAATCCTTCGCCCTCAGTTCAGGTCGCCCAGGCCCGTAAGGATTCTTTCGTGCCTCACATCGTCAAAAGCCCCTTTAATGTCTAGGGCCATTATTACGTTTTCTCCGTCCTTAGGAGCGTTCCGAAGTACTTTATCATATAACTGAAGGAGTACGCCTTGAGTTGATAATTTTCCTCTAAACTCGAGCATGCTGTGAGAGAATTGTTCGTTGTCTTCCATGTAGATTTGAAGTCTCTGCGTTACCTCTCGCTCGTACAGTTTTTCCAGGCATGACGTAAGCGAGATTGGTCTGAGGTTTTCTAACTGCAGTTTCTTGCCTGGCTTGGGTGTCATGACAACTTCGGCATGCTTCCACTCCTCAGGGACTGTTAAAGAAGTCGGTCAGTTCGGCGACCAGCTCATCGCTGAGATTGCGGATGAGTGCGTTGTTGATCTTATCCGCATCCACGGCCGTATTTCTGGTGGCGTTTCGTATGGCCGCGTAGACCTGTTCTATAATGATGGGTCTGTCGAGATTAGACATATCGTCTCCCCGCTCCTCCCCTGTATAGGTCGGCGGCGCGAGCTCTGTCGAGGAGTTGCGAGTCAGTGCCCTCGAATTGGTGAATCAACCACATTCGTGGAAAATTTTCGGCGCGACCATTTGTCGAGTAGCGTTCCGGGTGGTGTCATATAATTTCTTTTTGCACATAACTTCGATGTGGTAGTCTGCTTGAAGGCTGGCTTGCAAAATGGATTCGAACCGCCGAGATATCCGCCTTCAATTGTATGCCTTCTCGAACGCTTAAGGACGAACAGAGTGGGCCTTTGAGGTGTCCACCGAGACGTAATACAGTGTCTGTGCCATTTTGTTTCCTAAAATCTAATTTTTGTCCAGTCATTAATTGTCCAAGGCAGAACTCGCGGAGCGTTCGCAGTGATCGAACGCTTGGCCAGTTCTACCTTGCACGATTTACAACTGGACGCTCCACTCCAGTTGTTGTCAACATAGTGCTGTGTGCGTGTGTTTTTATTCCCCACCATGAACTAATCACGCGCACAACCTTGTCACATTTCTTATTGTGTAAATAGTTTGTGAATATTACCTCTCCCCCTATCCTCTCTTCCTGTCCCCTCACCTTTCATTTATTTCTCCATTCTGCCTGCTAACCTTTATTTCCGCTGCCCTAGCTCAGGTGCTTTAGTATCGATGGCAGATGCCGGGGCTAGCAAAAATATTTCCTTCTTTTTATTATTACTTTACTAAAAACAACTGAATACTACTGATACAATTCTCAAGTAACTTCCCGTTGTGCAATGTTCTGGGTTGTGTTATATGCGCGCGCTCGAGTGTGTGTCTGAGTGGTTGGGATATAAGGACAGTAATTCTTTCGCATATCCATACGTAAGCATTCTTAGGTGTTTCTGTCGAAGTTCATAAGCGAAAAACTTCACTACGCCAGCTTTTCGAGCCGTCAGTGAGGCCGCAAGTTTGACCTTGGATGTGACTAGAGATAAAGGAAGGAAATGACGCCTGTCTCACATATTGCGGTGGACACCCGAACGACGCCCGTAAGGGAATAAATATGAAATGAAAATTGGTTTTGAGGAAAGGAAATTACGCCTGCGTCACATACCTCGGTGGACTCACGAATCGTGCCATAATGGAAGGAAAGTTAAGGTTGGTTTAAAAGGAAGGAGATGACTCCTGTCTAATATTCCGCCTTATCTTTTCCCCAAAAAACCAGTTCCTTTTGCAATTTTACCCGCCGCGGTAGCTCAGTGGCTAGAGCTCTCGGCTGCATATCCAGAGTTCCCGGGTTCGAACCCGACCGTGGCGGCAGCGTTCTGATGGAGGCAAAACGCTAAGGCGCCTGTGTGCCGTGTGATGTCAGTGCACGTCAAAGATCCCCAGGTGTTCGAAATTATTCCCGAATCCCCACTACGGCACCTCTTACTTCCTTTCTTCTTTCACTTCCTCTTTCATCCCTCCCCTCACGGCGCGGTTCAGGTGTTCACGGAGATGTGAGACAGATACTGCGCCATTTCCTTTCCTTAAAAACTGATTTTTATTTAATTTTTAACAAAGAAGGAAAGCAGCACTGTAAAACTCTTAACACTTTAAGTGTATGCGCCTAAATGAAGAAGCGGCTCTGATTGCTGTGGCGCTGAGGGAGTACTTAAGAAGACGATAGCGCATCTTGCTTTAATGTCGTTTCGAAGAAAGCAAGGTATTTAACAAATAAAAGAATGCCTACTACTACGTAGTGTGTGTGTCAGTATTGGTATCTATGGAAACCGCCAGATACTGGACCCTAGGGACATAAACACTTGAGTGCAGTGGATTCGTGCGGGGACCCATCAATTCCTCCCCACCAATAAAGTTTTTCTCTCTCTCTCGACCACGAAGATAGCCGGGAGATGTAGCTTTTTGCTTTCGACCAGGGTTAACTAGAGCTACACCAGGAGAATTTTTTTAATTCCTCAAATGCACTAGATTGAATGGCCTGTAAAATTGGTATAAAAGGCTTGGGCTAATCGACTTAGGTCATGCGGGATTGTAAAAGAAAAAATAAAGATTTAGATGTTTATTGAATTTTTGTGTAGAAGGCAAGCACAACCTAGTCTATGTGCTTGGGCTCGGGAGGGTTTATTTCACGCTTTGGGGCTTGGAAGCGTCATCTTATCAACACTCCGCAGTTCCTCCATTCGCATTCTGAGCTGCCATGCTCTCCATCTTGTGCAAGTTCAATAATTTTAATGGCGCGTTTTGTACTTGCCACGATTGAATGTCGGCAAGCACCCTTGTTTTGCAAACACTAGACAACAGAAATAAGGAAGCTCATCTTCCTGGCATGCCTGTGGCGGGCACTGCCGTCAGGCTCGTTTTAACGCGATAGCGTTAAGGATCTTGTGTCGCAGAAAAGCCGGTGTCGTCAGAGACGTTGGCCGTGAGCGAAAAATGGCGCATCTCGGTGGACACCTGAACTGCGGTGTCCAGCGAGAATTATGAGAAAGGCGTCGTTTCCTTCCCCGGGCTCGAACATGGCCACGGCGGCTAAGTTTTTATGGAGGCAAAACGTTAAGCCTCCCATGTGCTGTGCGATGTCAGTGCACGTTAAAGATCCCCAGGTGGTCGAAGTTATTCCGGAACCCACCGCTATGGCAGCTCTTCCTTCCTTTCTTCTTTCACACCCTCCTTCATCCCTTCACTTAGGCGCAGTTCATGTGCCACCCGATATATTAGCCGGATACTGCGCCATTTCCTTTCCCCCAAAACCAATTATTATTATCAATATTATTATTTTTTCCTTTCATTGAAACCAATTTTCATTTCATTTTCCTTCTCTTACAGCCCGGTTCAGGTGTCCACCTAGGTATTTGAGACAGACGTCCTTTCCTTAAATTGTCCAACGGGCCACGCATCGCGCCGAACGGGCGATAGCGTTCCGTGCATCCCTTGGCAACGCTGCAACACGCTGTCGAGTCTCAGTCTTAAAGGCGAAGCTTAAGCGTGCTCTAAATCACCGGCACTTCTATTGCCTCGCCACACGTGTCGATCGGATCTGGGACGGAAGCCTGCGTGGCAGACTACTTAAGCAGGCCAGATCGGATCTGGGACGGAAGCCTGCGTGGCAGACTACTTAAGCAGGCCACATCTCGACTGCAGTATCAGTGGACATGGGAGCAGCCTTCCCGGCACCATGGCTAACGCTACTCTGCTCTACGTTCCGCAGGTTATAATGGCCCTGGCAACGTCCTGCATGCTGGCCTCGCCGTGCTTCGTGACTTACCCCGGTTTTTCACGGTCACTGAAAATGGAAAAACCATCACCTGCGTGCGCATCGTTGGAAGGACCACCTATCACCGGCACTTCTATCGCCTCGCCACACGTGTCGATCGGATCTGGGACGGAAGCCTGCGTGGCAGACTACATAAGCAGGCCACATCTCGACTGCAGTTTCAGTGGACATGGGAGCAGCCTTCCCGGCACCATGGCTAACGCTACTCTGCTCTACGTTCCGCAGGTTATAATGGCCCTGGCAACGTCCTGCATGCTGGCCTCGACGTGCTTCGTGACTTACCCCGGTTTTTCACGGTCACTGGAAATGGAAAAACCATCGCCTGCGTGCGCATCGTTGGAAGGACTACCTATAACCGGCACTTCTAT
The DNA here is from genome assembly GCF_052857255.1 of Amblyomma americanum. Lineage (NCBI taxonomy): Eukaryota > Metazoa > Arthropoda > Arachnida > Ixodida > Ixodidae > Amblyomma > Amblyomma americanum. The sequence goes on along the minus strand of NC_135507.1, from coordinate 100,462,503 downwards.
CGCCTCGCCACACGTGTCGATCGGATCTGGGACGGAAGCCTGCGTGGCAGACTACTTACGCAGGCGACATCTCGACTGCAGTTTCAGTGGACATGGGAGCAGCCTTCCCGGCACCATGGCTAACGCTACTCTGCTCTACGTTCCACAGGTTATAATGGCCCTGGCAACGTCCTGCATGCTGGCCTCGACGTGCTTCGTGACTTACCCCGGTTTTTCACGGTCACTGGAAATGGAAAAACCATCACCTGCGTGCGCATCGTTGTAAGCACTACCTATCACCGGCACTTCTATCGCCTCGCCACACGTGTCGATCGGATCTGGGACGGAAGCCTGCGTGGCAGACTACTTAAGCAGGCCACATCTCGACTGCAGTTTCAAAGGACATGGGAGCAGCCTTCCCGGCACCATGGCTAACGCTACTCTGCTCTACGTTCCGCAGGTTATAATGGCCCTGGCAACGTCCTGCATGCTGGCCTCGACGTGCTTCTTGACTTACCCCGGATTTTCACGGTCACTGGAAATGGAAAAACCATCACCTGCGTGCGCATCGTTGGAAGGACTACCTATCATCGGCACTTCTATCGCCTCGCCACACGTGTCGATCGGATCTGGGACGGAAGCCTGCGTGGAAGACTACTTAAGCAGGCCACATCTCGACTGCAGTATCAGTGGACATGGGAGCAGCCTTCCCGGCACCATGGCTAACGCTACTCTGCTCTACGTTCCGCAGGTTATAATGGCCCTGGCAACGTCCTGCGTGCTGGCCTCGCCGTGCTTCGTGACTTACCCCGGTTTTTCACGGTCACTGGAAATGGAAAAACCATCACCTGCGTGCGCATCGTTGGAAGGACTACCTATCACCGGCACTTCTATCGCCTCGCCACACGTGTCGATCGGATCTGGGACGGAAGCCTGCATGGCAGACTACTTAAGCAGGCCACATCTCGACTGCAGTTTCAGTGGACATGGGAGCAGCCTTCCCGGCACCATGGCTAACGCTACTCTGCTCTACGTTCCGCAGGTTTGTACAAGCTATTCACTTTATGCCAAAAGATCGGACAACCGATTTCTCTTTCTGCTCCCATGTCCACATGTGCTGCTCGCAACCTTCAGTGAATGTGTTGATGTATCGCTTGTACTACTTTGCTCTGGAGACATTGAGACCAACCCCGGCCCACCCAAGCCGCGCCCAGTCATTTCAAAGTCAGAATCAAATGACGATCCTGAAACGTCTATATTAGCGATGCTTACAAGCATCAACGACCGGACGTTAGAATTAGCTAAAGGTCAAACCCAGATCTGCGCAGACGTTAAGATCATTAAAGACAATCAAGCATCACTGGAAAGCAAAATATTATATGTATTCAATCGCCTTGAAGTTCTTGAATCAAAAACTAACATTCTTAATACTATCCAGCCTGAGTTAGTTTCAATTCAGGACACTACTAGTCGTCTGACATCGCACCAGGCGGTACTGCAGTCTCGTCTAGATAGCCTGGAAGGCCAGACGAGAAGGAATAATCTGATCCTGCATGGCATTCCTGATGAAAGCGAATCATGGAATGAGACTGAAAAGAAAGTGCTTGCTGCGTTGTCGGAAGCACTTGACGAAGATTCCACACAGCTAAGCATTGAGCGTGCTCATCGTCTCGGCACTTTTTCACCTTCACAAAATCGCCCTATTATCATCAAATTTTCCTCTTTCAAAGACAGAATGAAAGTGTTATACTTCCGTACTAAACTAAGTGGCAAACAACTTTCCGTGTCTGAAGATTTTTCCCCCGCCACTCGTTTTGCCCGCAAAAAACTAACAGAATTCGCGAAAAAACTACCGCGATCTCCCAACTACCGCCTGCGATATAACAAGTTGGTTGTTAATCGCAAGTGCTACATCTTAAACGCTGATACCGATACCATTGAGGAGCTGCAAGTCCAATCTTTTGTCGAAAGCGAGCAGAGCCGTCCCGCTCCCCTTGAGGTAAGCAATATTCCGGAAAGCGAAGAAGATAGCCCATGGCATGGAACGAGGGGAAGTGGTCTGGCTTTATCACCTCCTCGCATATCCGTTCTACTAGCCAACGTTAGAAGCATTCTTAATAAACGCGAATCGTTTCACTCCGCTGTCGACACATGCGAGGCTGATATCCTTGCAATAACAGAAACCTGGCTTCATCCTAAAGTACACGATAGTGAGGTATTTGACGATTCATCCCGCTTTTCAGTTTACAGACGCGATCGCACTCAGCGACCAGGCGGTGGTGTCTTGCTTGCTATATCGAAAACAATACAGTCCTATCACATTCCTGTACAAACTAATCTAGAATCCATATGGGCCTGCGTAGAACTAAACCATCACAAATACGTTTTTGGTGTACGTTATCGACCTCCCAATTATCCTTCCACGTTCACATCAGAATTTGAATGATGTGCTTGACCTTGTTGTTACGCGGCACCCTGCAGCGCCCATTACTTTGTTAGGCGATTTTAACTTTCTTGAGCTGACATGGTCTTCGGAAATAACTCCTAAATCATCCCCATCGTCGCAAGGCAATGAGTTCTTGAACCTTTGTTAACTCTTTTCCCTCTCTCAGCTAGTATCCCAACCAACCCGTCTATCAGACACCACTGCTAACATATTAGACTTAGTGTTGACATCCCATTCTGATCTCGTTTCAGACTTGACCTGCATGCCCGGCATAAGTGACCACTTCCTAGTCTCGTTTAATTTCTGCATTCCTTCCAATAACGCTGACAAGAAAGTCAAGCGTATCCGAGATTATAGCAGAGCTGACTTTCAGGCTGTCAACGAAGAACTATTTTCATTTCTCGATGCATTTTAACAGATTTTGATAGCCGGGAGGCGCAGCTGAACTGGAACATTTTCGTTGCTAAGGTTAACGAACTAACGGAAAGATATATCCCCCTACGCACCATTACAACTCATAGAAATGCACTGTGGTACAACGCTCACATAAGAAGGCTTTGTAACAGGAAAAAACGCTTTTACCGAAACGCAAAAAAATGTAACTCCGTTTCTAAATGGGAAGCTTATCATGCGGCAAATAGCGTGTATGTGTCGGCACTGAAAAACGCCAAAGATCATTTTCTACAGCACACACTGCCCAACATGCTCACAAATGATCCCAAAAAATTTTGGCGTGCCATTAATCTCAATAGAAATCATTCAATTAAATTGTTAGATGAAAACGGTTCAACTATCGCTGATACTGATTGTCCTAAAATTCTAAATGAAACATTTTGTCGCAATTTTGTTCTTTCTTCCAACGTCACGTTTCCTACAGTGGAGGACTGCCAATTCTCAATCATGGATGCAATATCCATCGAGCCCCTAGGAATAGAAAAATTAATAGAAAATCTTAAGACCTATACAAGCCCTGGAACAGATTTAATTAACGCGAACTTCTTGAAGATACTAAACTTTATTCCTCAATCATCCTTTCCAAAATTTTCCAGCAGAGACGTCAGTGCTTCCAGCGGACTGGACGATCGGGAAGGTGGTTCCGTTGCACAAGTCAGGTAGTACTAATTCCCCTCTTAATTACCGCCCAATATCACTAACCAGCATACCATGCAAAATTTTTGAGCACATCCTATACACTAACTTAGTTACCTTTCTCGAATCTAACTCCTTCTTCACTGACGCTCAACGCGGCTTTCGCAAATCATTCTCGTGCGAGACGCAGTTACTTACCTTCACGCACAAACTTCACGCTATTCTGGATCATCGTTCATGCGCGAACTGTATCTTTCTAGACTTCTCCAAGGCTTTCGAGAAGGTTAGTCACATTCTACTTCTTTTTAAACTTGGAAAGCTAAATCTTCTCCCAAGTGTTTTAGTATGGTTAGAATATTTCCTTTGTAATAGAACACAGTTTGTAATGGCTAATAACATTTGTTCTCCATTCACTTCCGTGCATTCTGGGGTCCCACAGGGGTCTATCCTTGGGCCCCTTTTGTTCCTGATATATATTAATGACCTTCCTATTTCCATTACCTCCCACATTCATTTATTTGCAGATGACTGTGTAATATTTCGTGAAATTAACGACCCTAACGACTGTCTTCTTTTGCAAAAAGACAATAGAATTCTTGAGTGGTGTAATATGTGGTCAATGGAACTAAACAAAACCAAATGTAAAGTACTACGTGTGTCACGCATTTCTATACACCCCACCTCTTATCATCTAGATAACATCGAACTAGAACAAGTGTCTTCATACCGCTTTTTAGGCGTTCACATAGCAAGTGATCTAACTTGCTCTTTTCACATCAATTCAATGATTAACCACGCCTACCATGCCCTCGGCTACCTTCGCCGTATTTTTCTCTCTGCCCCCACTTCCTTGAAACTTCTCCTCTATAAATCTGTCGTTCGCAGTAAGTTGGAATATGCTGCGTCAATTTGGGATCCCTTCACGGAAAACTTGATCAGTTCCCTCGAATTAATTCAGAATAACTCGGCACGTTTCATCCTTCAGAACTATAACCGTACCGCTAGCGTAACCTCTATGAAGAATACATTACAGTTACCATCTCTTGCTAGCCGTCGAAACCACGCTCGCCTTTGCCTAATGCATAAAATAATGTATCATAACCCCAGACTGCACCGCGATCTTATACTTCCTCCATCATATGTTTCATCACGAGTTGATCATGCGCATAAAATCGGCATTCCTTTCTTTAAAACAAAATGCGCAACTGAGTCTTTCCTTCCACGAACAGCAAAGGACTGGAACCACCTTCCCGGAAGTAAAGCCTCCATCATCGACCTTCAGCGTTTTTGTTCCGCCTTAGCTATCATTGTATAATTAGAAATCAAACGCCTTGTACTAAACCCCTGTATACAACCGCTCCCCTCTTCAATGCCCTCGGGCCTTGAGGGTAGAATAAATGAAATGGAATGAAATTTTGCCCCTGTGCAGGTGTGCAAAGCGTGAGCAACCATTCCAGAGGGAGGCTGAGAGTGACGAGCACATGCAGCTCTAGCACCAGCTCCTCCATGTGGTACCGAGCTCGGATGGCAATTACTTCTGCCAGATCTGTAATCGGAGGTTGATGACGCGCCGAAAAATGTATATAAACTGCGTTCGGAGTGAGTGCTCTCGCAACTAACGCCAATACGCCTGTGTAGCCTTGTTTCACTTTCACTGGCGATTGAAAAATAGCTTGACATTAAGGAATCAAAGCTCCGATTCTGATCGCGAGAAGTCGGCAGCCTTAATACCAAAGGCTGATGGTTAGAAGTCGACTACCTTAATACTGGAGGACCCGCCGCGGTGGCTCAGTGCTTAGGGCGCTCGGCTACTGATCCGGGGCACCAAGGGTGGAACGCGACCGTGCCGGCCGGGTTTCGATGGAGTAGAAACGTAAAGGGCGCCCTTGCGCTGCGCGATGCCAGTGCCCGTTAAAGATCCCCAGGTGGTCGAAATTCCGGTTCCCTTCACTACCCCACCTCTTTCTTCCATTCTTCTCTCAGTCCCTCCTTTATCTCTGTCCTTACGGCGCTGCTCGGGTGTCCACCGAGCTATGTCAGACATTTACTGCGCCATTTCTTTCCCCTAAAATCAATTTCAATTTCACTTAATACCGGAGACGTAGTTCCCAGCGCTCCCAGCGGTGGCACTAACGGGTTTAGATTAGGCAGGAGCACAAAGTGGGAAAACATTCTCTATCAACAGTACCTCAGTTTTCGAATTAAGAGTGTTATTTACGGGAGCGTCAACCGTTTACATCCGTGTGCTCAGCAAATGATATTAATAATATTTGGTTTTTCGGAAAGGAAATGTGACAGTATGTCTCATATATCGTTGGACACCTTAACAGCGCCGTAAGGGACAGAATAACGGAGAGAGCGAAAGAAGAAAGGAAGAGACAGGTAGAGAGGGCTCCGGAATAATTTCGACCACCTGGGGATCTTTAACGTGCACTGACATCGCACAGCACACAGGCGCCTTAGCGTTCTGCCTTCATAAGAACGCAGCGGTCACGGTCGGGTACGAACCCGGAAACTCCGGATCAGTAGCAGAGCGCCCTAACCACTGAGCCACCGTGTCGGGTTATAATAATAATATTTTTTAGGGGAGAAAGGAAATAGCGCAGTATCTGTCTCCTATATCTTAAGGAAAGGGATAAAGGAGAAAGAAAGAGGTGCCGTAGAAAAGGGCTCCAGAATAATATCGACCACCTGGGGATCTTTAACGTGCACTGACATCGCACAGTACACCGGCACTTTAGCGTTTCGTCTCTATCACTGCGGTGAGACCACCTGGGGATCTTTAACGTGCACTGACATCGCACAGTACACCGGCACTTTTGCGTTTCGTCTCTATCACCGCGGTGAGTTCAAATCTGGAAATGCGGAAATTTACCCGCCGCGGTGGCTCAGTGGTTAGGGCGCTCGACTAATAATTGGTTTTTTGGGGGAAAGGAAATGGCGCAGTATCTGTCTCATATATCTTTGGACACCTGAACCGCGCCGTAAGGGAAGGGATAAAGGATGGAGTGAAAGAAGAAAGGAAGAATAGCGCTCGACTACTGATCTGGAGTTCCCGGGTTCGAACCCGACCGCGGCGGCTGCGTTTTTATGGAGGAAAAACGCTAAGGCGCCCGTGTGCTGTGCGATGTCAGTGCACGTTAAAGATCCCCAGGTGGTCGAAATTATTCCGGAGCCCTCCACTATGGCACCTCTTCTTCCTTTCTTCTTTCACTCCCTCTTTTATCCCTTCCCTTACGGCGCGGTTCAGGTGTCCAACGAAATATGAGACAGATACTGCGCCATTTCCTTTCCCCCCAAAAAACCAATTATATAATGGGAAAAGCAAATGTGGAAAGACAAAATACAAACATCCGCGGATGTTCCTTTCGGAAAAATCACATTTGGACGGACGGACGGACGGACGGACGTACGTATGTATGTATGTATGTATGTATGTATGTATGTATGTATGTATGTATGTATGTATGTATGTATGTATGTATGTATGTATGTATGTATGTATGTATGTATGTATGTATGTATGTATGTATGTATGTATGTATGTATGTATGTAGCATGCATGCATGCATGCATGCATGCATGCATGCATGCATGCATGGATGGATGGATGGATGGATGGATGGATGGATGGACGGACGGACGGACGGACGGACGGACGGACGGACGGACGGACGGACGGACGGACGGATGGATGGATGGATGGATGGATGGATGGATGGATGGATGGATGGATGGATGGATGGATGGATACGTTTTTTTCTCCTTTTTGCGCGGGGATTCGTAGACGAGGTGGGGACTTCATCATCCCTCGTGATAGAAGTTTCCATTGCGAGGAAACATGTATTTTCCTCAGCATACACACGGCAGTGTGATATTACTGACACGTGTGTGCTAGAGCACAGACGGCTATGCCAGCTAAGCCACACCGACAAAGCGCGAACGCGATGAAGCCAGGACAGCCGAGGGGCCGGAGGCTGAAGCTGGATTAGCAGCACGGCTTGCGGCTTCCCCAAAACAGCGTTGTGTGCGAGACTATAATTAGTTATATTAGTTTATTAGTAATACCAATTGAGCTGAAATTTCTTTTAATTAATGTACTTTGATTTATTTAGCACACAAGTGTAAAGACGCTATTGTATTCATTAATCCCAACCAGCTCTCCAAGCCCGCACAGGCCAAAGCTAGCTGCTCCGGCGGAATCGTTTACCGTCGCATTGTCATCGTGCAACCACGCTGGTCGCGCTGTTGGGACGCTAACACGTGCAAACATGTTCGCTTACGTTCGCTTCAGTGATAACTCAAAAAACGGTTGTCATCATAAGTGATTTTTGGGCTTTTCGTCCAAGCCATCTCCACGATTTCGACAGGAACAGAGGGTATCACATCATCTGAGAAGATGCCAAACAAAGTGAATTTTTCAAGGCGCCCGTCCTACGACTCTTCGGTAAATAAAAAATAAAAAAGCTCTGCTTGTTGTATTACGGTCATATACAGATGTTTTCTGTTCGTGTTCATTTTATCACCTGAGGAAAGGGCTGCACAAAGATGCAACGCGTGCCCCCAGCGCCGGCCGACAGCCAGGACTTCGACACCTCGACGGGACAGTGTGTCGTCTCCTCGCTTGAGGTGCGGATTAGTTTTGTAAGCCGATACTTATGAATTGAAAATATTCGATTTGTAGTGCTAGTTCATTGGCAAGTTTCTTCTGCCACCTCAATGTTTACGTCCGCACCGCAGCTCAGAACGCTCCCGTGACTGATTGTAGCATCATGTTTCGGGAGCCTCAAGGCATGCTAGCCAGTACTGGCGGCTTTACGCTATTCTTTGAAGCGCTAGCCTGTAGGTGTACGTGTCATGTTAATAAAAAAAGCCTCAATTGTCATGTGGTGTGTTAAAAACATTGTTTATTCATTATTCCCCGTAGCACTTGCTTAATGGTTGGAGCATCTGTCGCATGCGGGAAGTGCGGTGTTCGGTCCCCGGTGCCGCCTGGTGCCCACCAGTGATACAACGGGTACTACAAGCTTTCCCCTGGCTTGGTGCGCAGATTTTGCGGGATGAAACGCTTTAAAATGGGGCTCTGAAACCATACCTTGTGTAGCGAAAATACCTTATGCATCACACTCTTTGACCAAAGTTTTCCTTGCGCCATTGAAACAAAAAATTTCGTCCATTCATTACATGGGTAAGCAGTTACGGGGGATACCGAAACCAATAGAAGGTTCCAGTATACAATGCAGCGGCCAGAAGAACTTGCTTTGTGAAAGCTGAAAGTTGTGCTGTTTTGATTGAACGCTGTCATGTTTGGGAGAGTATGTACGCAATCAAATACTGTACGCCTTAGCCTACAGTATATTACGCTACGGTATATTTTGCTTTTATTTCTGCCCTGCCTTTCGAAGAAATTACTCCAACAGCATACTGAAATCCACCCTTAAATCGGTAATGTATGGTAAGTCACGTGATGAAGATGGTAGTGTTTTTAAACTTTTACATATGCCTGACTTTTCACACTTATATTCTGAAACATTAGTTTTAAATACATCTGGAGAAACAATTTGTGCACTCCATACGTTCCTGTGTGAGATCTTCGAACTTGCGATCGCTTTCTAGTACCTAGAGTACGTATATATACCAGATATGGCGACCGTCTTAGAAACCATTATGTTCCTTTTGTTCATTACCATTCACCTAAAGAAATATTCTCCGCTAACCCCAGGAAGAAAGTGAAAGCCTGCCTAGTTAAATTACGTTGCTAACTCCGGTATTCTACTTGATGCTGTTTATTTTCATGTTCTACTGCCCCTTTTTGTCAGTACTTGTGTTTTGTTTCCTTTTTATCTTTTATCTTTTTTGTTGGTGTTTGTATATGGAAGTTTTTCACGTCAGTATCTGCCATGTGTGCAGTCTGCTGTCGGGCGCTGCCACTCAAGCCTTCTGCGGGCCTGCCAAAACCTTCTGAGACTTTGGCAGGCCCGCATTTGTACTTGTAAGACAAAATAAATTTTGTTTATTTATTGTGTGTTGTGGGATTATTCATGCGCTCCTCTCTGGACATTTCACTGCGCCTGTCTCTCAACTATGGCATGCTGGAATGTCCGACTCGTGAACGCAGGTCACTGCACTCTGGTCCCTGCAGGTATCTTTTCTCAAATATGTGTGGCATGACACGCATCTTGGCAGCTTGTGGGATTGAGACGAATGTCCAGCGAGTACTTCTCGAATACGACCGTGACAGTAAGGGACGAACCTTGCTCTAGTGTTGCAGTGCATTGTATTAGCATAGGGCAAAGGATTTTGTGGCATATAATTTTGTGTAAGACTATAGGTAAAATAGAATGGGCAAAACTACAGCAATCTGTCTTTGACACAACATATAGCTTACTAGGCAGAGCCAGCAAGGACAATTAGACAAGATGTGTGAGCACCTGCAAGCTGCCACTCCTGCGATAGTATTGCACAAACATTGAAGTTGTCTATAAAAGCTGAAGTTGTCTATGAAACTGGCAGTGGCTTAGCATGGCTATGCAAGGGCGAAACCTAAGGCATGGCTTGGCTAGCCTTGGTTCATCTTGATTGCAATTCCAGGCTAGTCTGGTTGTCTGGCTAGTTGTTGTCACGTGGTTCACAATTAACTGAGCTCTCGGGCCTAATGAGTGGTGGGCAGGTGAGCAGCCTGCCACAAAAACGGCTTCATACAGACAAACACACAACGTCTAAATGCAGGGAATGGCCGCTGTAAGTGCCAGCGCACAAAAGAGTAACCACCACCGCCATTCGCAGGCCTTACACGATATTTCAACGATTGCCCGTGACAGCGTAGTCACACTCTGCGTTGGTTTAAAGGGGCCCTGAAACACAGTTCCAGTGCACTGTTTTGCCTGTTGGTTGCATAGAATGAGTTATAGTGATGCTATTAGCATCGGTCGTACCGCATATACTACGGTTTTTAATACTTTAATTAGCTCGAAAAACAAATTCGTGGCGCTGACGGTGTCACCATACAGTGGCGGTTTCAGCAGCGGATATGACATCACTTAGTGGGAGCTTGATGATTGGACATAGAGTAAGTAAATGTACTGCAAATTGTGTTGATAATAGAGATACGTTTTGTCAAGTTTTTGTGTTTTATATTACAGTAACAAAACCAACTAGTTTGCCCCAGATAAAAACACTGTAAAGTAGGTAAAACAAAAATACACCACCAGAGGCTCTGACTACTTTATGCATCGATGGACTTTGCACCTCTCTGTAAACATCCTATGACCTAGCGCCCAATACTTATGGCTACTCTCTGTGTATCTGAGAGCGGTTTTGCGGAATTAATCCGATCGAGCGTTCGTTTCGGTCCCAGGGAAGGATGCATTCGTTTCACATTTAGCAGGGAGTGCGCATCGTCAGGTTGTGGAGGATCACCTGGCGGCGGCGCCAGATGGCGCCACGTTCCCGTGAACAGCGCGCGCTCCTTGCTCGCCGTGACCAACCAGCGCGCTAGGAACGACGGGCGATGGTTGGCGGTAAGCAGTAGCGGTACGCGCTATGCTAAATGTGTCAATCATCTTGCGCAGGCTGTCACACCGTCGTAGTACCTCGCTCTCGAGTTCGGATCCATAAGTAAGGGAACGTACTGATCAGTGCTCCCTTCTGCGCCGTCGACGTGACAATGAAGCATCGCTGGGTCAACCGGGCGTTCAAATGGTTGTTGTAAGAATGCAAACGGCGCTGCCAGGCTTGGCATGAACGAGCTACCGAGAACAGGCAACCATGGACTTCAAACTTCCGCTACGGGCTCAGATAGGCTGTTTTGATTGGTCGCACTAAGTGTCGTCATTGGGAGAGTGAAATGGGAATGGGAAGCTGTGCGAAAATCGACTTGAGGGCAGCATTTTGTTCGCTTGTATTTTGAAATTTCTTCATTGAATAACTCCCGTTCCTATGCATCGATTCTCGTATTTCTTTTTGAGCCAGCATCTGTGTGACATGAAGAATCCATCTGAAGTGTAACCGGCATCCGTTCAAGCGGTGTTCTGCAGCCCCTTTAATGCCAGAAAACCGTTCGTTGATTTTCCGGACCACAGCAGGCCCATCAATGCATGCCGAAGAGTTGGTAGCACCGAACCATAGCTCTGACAGCTGTCGGCTAAAACCTTCAATCACACAATGCACATAACCGGGGCATACACCCCACACCAGGTCAAAGTCTTGCAAACGAGAAAGTGGCGACAGTCCTTTTATGCCATGGATGATCTGCGTGCAAATGCAGATGCTTGCATGTCCTTTCTCATGTCTGTAATCAGGGGTGGTTGACGACCATCTTTTGGCACCGGGTGCTTGGCACACCCCTGAAATGAAAAACACAAAATTTTAAAAGATATTTCTAGTAAATGGTTGTCAATTACCGCACATCGTCCACATTAAAACCTATTTCTTCTGAAGTCCCACAGCGCAGCATTTTAGGCCCCTTACTCTTCAATATTTATATTAATGATATATTTTAAATGCCCTTACCTGTGACTTTAATAGCTTACGCCGACGATCTCACAATGCTTTTGCCCGATGATAATGAAAGAGACCTATTATTGTATGGAAACCAATTTTTAGAATATTTGCGCGAATGGTCGGGAAAGAATTAAGAGTAAATGCTAGGAAACTAATGCAATTATCTTCCGTCCAAAGAACAAGCCTATCTCCATGAATTTTGATCTCATGCTGGGTAACACTAGAACTGAAGTTGTCGACACTATAATATGCATGGGTGTGCTGCTCACGGAAACCCTGAGTTGGGACAATCGTATAAACACTACCCGCGAGAAAATGAACCGAGTCAGTGGTTTTTTCTGTCGATATATATGCACACTTTCAACAAAGATAAAGGTTCCTATCTATATTGCATACTTCCTATTATTACCATTGCATAAGTGTCTGGGGTACCACTACAACACATAACCAACACAAGATATTTGTTGCACTGAAACGTGTTGTCAGATTGATTGAAAAAATACCAATGGCATACTCATGCGTTTCCTTACTTTAAGAAATATAGTATTTTGTATGTAGATATATTGCGCCCGTTCAAATTATGTGCAATCAAAAATGCAGTTAAAAGAAGTAATCAACTTTTGCTTGCAGCCTTTCATCTACATCAATACACACAAGTGTTCAATACACGATGTCTTTTACCTGGCTTTTGCCGTACCTCATATCGTAAACAGTCCTTATCCTATAACTTAGGAAATTACCTTAACATATTGGCAGCAAATAATATATGTATACAAGACATCTCAATGAATAAGTTATTATCTGTCATGTGCATTTTCGAGTCTATTGTGGCATCATTGTAAATAGGTTCGGTGTATTGTGATTTATGTTGTTCCTATTATTTATGTGCATTTATTTTGATGTGTACGCGATCAGGGTTACACTGTTGTTGTCCTATTTTCGTTCTTTGTTTTCATGAGGATATAAGCTAATCTTAAGCCTTGTGTGCGCGAAACACACTGCTGTAGATGTATTCTTGGGGCACTGGGTGGTACTTCCAGCTGCATTACGCAGCTTTTTGTCCAGTGTCCTCTTTCCCCACTGTAATCTGTGTGGAGAAATAAACATTCAATTTCAACTTCACATGCTGTCAGTTCTGAACTGCCTTCCAAGCAGCAGTATCGCAGTTAAACTAAAGCAAAACATGGACCTTTTAGATCTAACATGCGTAACGTGTCCTGGTCTTCTCTCATTTTTTGCCGAGATGACTGCACTGAAACAGGTGCAGCTGTCTTCTCTCAGCATTATGTAAAACCTGCAGGGTGCTTTTTCTCTACAACTTTTTTAGTTATAAAAAACACTGGCATTCGAAACCTCAAAGGAAACATTGTTGCAAAGATTAGTCACTGTCTTAAAGAGCAAGGTAAAATTGAGTAAAATATAACAAGCTGTCGTGAACTGCGTGAATAAGGATACAGTATTTAGCACAGTTTGCGTGTATAAGCATAGGGAAAAAATTAGGAATTGATAGTTACGACCAACATAGGTCCCCTTAACATAGCAGTAACTGCGCCCGTAATAATCATTGGATTGTTTCATAATGAGCACAGCTGCTCGGGCCGATGCGTCAACGAAGGGGCAGATCCCTTTGACCCGCGACACAAACTGTTGCTCATCACACTCCGACCTCACAGATATCGGATTGCGAACGGCATCAGCGAATCCCCTTAAGAACAGTCCCATTTTGTGTGAGTGTTTCCAAGCACAGGCCACAAAGCAAAACGTTGTTCCACCGTACAGCCACTGGAAGTTCCTTTACGGCAGCTCGTATTGGCCACGGGATCGATTTGCTTCTTTTGAATACCTTCTTTTATCACCAGTGCTCTGGCAACTTAGTCATGCGAAAGTTGAACCTCTATTAGCCTTTCTATACTTAGACTAGAAAAGAGGTCCTGCGAGCCCGCTGTACCACAGTTTGAACACGTAGACTGTGAGCCGTGATCCTTACTGTGAAAACCGAGTCTCAATTTTCGCAGTAGTGCTGCGTCCCGACTTCTTTCCACCGTTTGCAAATTTTTGTGATTCTATTTAGCGACCCTGGCAGGACTTGCTTTCAACCAAATGTTAACTACAGAAACAAGTTTCTCTGTGTTTGCCCCGTTCAATGAAGATTTTAGTTTGGGCTAGTTTGTTCACTGTTTTTCGTCAACAGAATACCACAGCGCTATAGAACATGGACACAAGACACGTAAGAGAGGACGTCCTGTCTTGCATGTCTTCTTCTTGCGCCCGTGTTCCACAGCGCAGTGGTAATCTGCAGCCCAGTTCAAGCCGGCAGATGTAGCATATGCCAGCAAGATAAACATGGCACCTTTTGCTGTTAGTTCAGAATTTGGCAGGCATTCCTCAGAAAATAGGTCACAAAATTCTTCGGCATCGTTGCAGCAATGCTCTGGATTGCTGTTCACATCCGAATACTTTATCAGTCTTACCTTCCAGGTTTCCTGCTTCTTTATTTGCAGTCGTGTTGCAAGAAACGCGGCTGCTATGCAGTGATGCAGTCAGAGCTATTTCCGGCGTTTTCACTCGACGGCTCTTCAATGGCGAAATCTTGCCACTGGTCTCCTGTAGGGTGCACATCATCGCTTTTTGAGAGAGCGGAGAAGCACTTTCCGCGTTAACAAACCCTTTCACGTTAACAAACGTTCAGAAATAAGAGCGAATACAACATAAAGTAGTTAGATTTATTTTTGACTCATATGGCCGTGCATCTGTAAGTGAGCTCGTGAGGCGAAGTGGGTTACCCCCAGTTGTTGAGCGCAATCGTGTTTTTCGACTAAAGTTTTTCTTCCAGATTATAAAAGATCATTATAAAGTTAGTACTTGGAATTATTTTGCTTACTCCTCAGGTTATAACAAGAGACAAAAGCATGCACTAACAATAACCCCTTTGAACGCGCGAAACAACTGCTTTAAATATTCTCCTTATCGAGGGCAATTACTGAATGGAACAAATTTATAGCGAGACTGTTAATCATAATCTTTTACTGTTGTTTGAAAAGTGCCTGCAAATGTTGTCAATTTGAATGTGTTTATAAGCTTATATTTTGTTTTTTGTTTTTCCCAACCTGCCATGATCTGTACTAGATCGCAGTATCTATAAACAAATAAATAAATAATAGGCACACTGCTTGGGTCTGAATTCCGCTGTACTGTCGCTCCAGCTTCAACATTTCAGTTCATTTCTATTTTCCTGCAAACGAAGTATCTTCGCGGAACCAAACAAGGCTGGGCCGATTCCAAGTAGCGCTTATATTTTTTTTTCTTGCGCGTGCATTCGTAGACGGGGTGGAGGCTTCATCATCCGTCGTGATAGAAGTTTTCATTGAAGGAAACATGCATTTGTCTCAGCATACACAGGGCAGTGTGATGTTACTGGCACATGTGTACTAGATTACGGACGGCTATGCCAGCTAAGCCACAACGACAAAGCGCGAACGCGATGAAGCCAGGACAGCCGAGGGGCCGGAGGCTGAAGATGGATTAGCAGCGGGGCTTGCGGCTTCAACAAAGCAGCGTTGTGTGCGAGACTATAATTAGTTATATTAATGTATTAGTAATATCAATTGTGCTGAAATTTCTTTTAATTAATGTACTTTGATTTATTTAGCACACAAGTGTAAAAGCGCTATTGTTCTTCATTAATTCCAACTAGCTGTCTAAGGCCGCACAGGCCAAAGCTAGCTGCTCCGGCGGAATCGTATCCCGTCGCATTGTCATCGTGCAACCACGCTGGTCGCGCTGTCGGGACGCTAACACGTGTAGACGTGTTCGCTTACGTTCGCTTCCGCGATAAATTAAAAGCGGTTGTCAGCGTAAGGGATTTTAGGCCTTTTCGTCCAAGCCATCTCCACGATTTCGACAGGAAATGATGGTATCACGTCATCTGAGGAGATGCCAAACAAAGTGAACTTTTCAAGGCGCACGTCCTACGACTCCTCGGTAAAAAAAAAAAAAAAAAGCTTTGCGTGTGGTATTACGGTCATATTCAGATATTTTCTGTTCGTGTTCATTTTATCCCCCGAAGAAGGGGCTGGACAAAGATGGAACGCGTGCCCGTACCCCCAGCGCCGGCCGACAGCCAGGACTTCGACACCTCGACGGAACAGAGCGTCGTCTTCTCGCTTGAGGTCAGAATTAGTTTTGTAAGCCGTTACTTATGAATTGAAAATATTCGATTTGTCGTGCTATTTCATTGACACGTTTCTTCTGCCGCCTCAATGTTTACGTCCGCACCGCAGCTCGGAACGCTCCTGCGACTGATTGTATAAGCATCCATCGGGAGCCTCACCGCATGCTAGCCAGTACTGGCGCCTTTATGCTGTTCTTTGAAGCGCTAGCCTGTAGGTTTACCTGTCATGTTAATAAAAAAGCCTCAATTGTTACACGGTGTGTTAAAAACATTGTTTATTCATTATTCCCCGTAGCAGTTGCTTAATGGTTGGAACATCTGTCGCATGCGGGAAGTGCGGTGTTTCTGTCCCTAGTGCCGGCTGGTGCCCACCGGTGATACAACAAGTACTACAAGCTTTCCCCTGGCTTGGTGCGCGGATTCTGCGGATGAAATGGTTTCAAATGGGTCTCTGAAGCCATACCTTGTGTAGCGGAAATACCTTATGCATCACACTATTTGGCCAAAGTTTTCCTTGAGCCATTGAAAGAAAAATTTCGTCCATTCATTACATGGATAAACAGTTATGGGGGATACCGAGACCAATAGAAGGTTCGAGTATACGATGCAGCGGCCAGAAGAACTTGCTTTGTGAAAGTTGAAAGTTGTGTTGTGTTGATAGAACGCTGTCAGTACATCCGTCAACAATATCCTAGGCAATGCCTGATGCTCTTTTTTTTTCAGGTAAAGGAAAAAGGAACCAGGGCGGACAAAAAATGATACCCAGAACAGAGGTTCCACAAACAACCACTGGAACATTTACGTTCTGACTAAGAAAGCGAAACACATTCAGCCTGTGGTAAAAAGGTGGAAAAATTACGAGTGGAGATAGGGGAGCAACACAACACGGTAGAACGGCTGAAAAAGGAGCCTTACAGCAAAATGCTTGGAACAGGTCTGTCTGCTTTGCAACTATATCCAAATAAGCACATAATAATCAGTGCTGTAATTGGCAGCTCAGGAACGTCATTTGTATGCGTTTTCTCATTTTTCAGAACCAGTGCGCGAGTAGAAAGCACGAGAAGCTTCTGCACGCAAACAGCATGCAAGGCCACCACCCACGGAGCCAATGATGGGCATAGCAAATACCTTCCTGTGTTACCACCAGTTTCGTCTACTCTGGTACCATCTGCAATGAAGCAGCAGCAGCAGAGAACTGTGGAGCCTCCAGTTCTGCTTGTGCCTGATCTGACCCCGATCAATCTTCACCTAATAATGCCGACATAGGCCATGGTCCTTATGTGGTGCCATTTGCAGAAGCTGGCAGCAAGGCTAGTCATAGGGTTTGCACTAATCCTTTATCATGTTTACCATATGCATTCATCACTATAAATTGTGTTAACTTTATTATGGGCTGAAAAGACTGCCGGCGCTCTTCCAGAGCCTCAAAAATGCTTTCTTTGCTGTGGACCGCACTCGCTTATAATGTATAGCTGAAGGCCTTGCTTTCACATTTGAGCCCGAGCTTTATCCAGAATACTTCTACTTTGGTATTATCACGGAATAATATTACATTACTGTTCCGTTCAAAGGTTATTTTCGGTGCACAGGTCACGACAGGTGATTCAGAGGGTGCTAGGTAAGCAAATAAATATTTCTTGTCAGTGATCCTGTCGATTCTACCTTTTATTAGAAAGATGGGCCTAATGCTTATCCGTTCTTGATAGTTTATATATTTGACCTTGGCATTTTTTT
Source organism: Amblyomma americanum (assembly GCF_052857255.1). Classification (NCBI taxonomy): domain Eukaryota; kingdom Metazoa; phylum Arthropoda; class Arachnida; order Ixodida; family Ixodidae; genus Amblyomma; species Amblyomma americanum. The sequence goes on along the minus strand of NC_135507.1, from coordinate 100,444,582 downwards.
TTCATGTTCTCTAATAATTTTGTGGTTCGGTATTGTTCCTACTTCTGCAAAGCCTGCTGAGGCATACAGTAATAATACTGTGACACTAGACTGAGAACACCCGGAGTAGGCTTTTTTGTATTTCGCAGGAATGGCGTTCGCGACGAAGGCGACGACTGGAGATGACGAAGAATATAGACAAGTGAAGATGAGGTTCACAATGCTACACTAATTGCCCATCATCATCTAATTGCCCCGGAGCGGAATTGGACGGAGCGACCATATGACGTGCGACAGGCAAAGGGCTTGATTAAGACCCTGCACGTGAACGGCCTTAGTGCCACGACAGCACTGTATACGGGCCAGTATAGGCTCTGTGCGCTGCAGTTTTACGCGCGCAAGGGGCGCCATCTGGTTAACAGCGGTGGCGAAACGCAGCCAACGCAGCTCTCTGGTTCAGTTTATAGTGAGCGAGGCGAGCGGTAAGGTGTTTCGTCCGGAGGCAAAAACAAACGTAGCTACTTATGGGTGCTCGACTTAGTGCTGTATTTAACACTGCCATAACAGCTATAGAAACACTGCAGTCAAGGTACCGAATACATTTTAACGCTTTCGTTGGAGATCTGCATGCTCGCTCATTCACAGAGGGTCTACTGGAAATTAGTGCATTGTGGAACTAAATTCATGAGTGTGCACTGAGAAGGGGTTGACACTGACTGGGGTCTATTGAACGTGCCATCACTGGTAGGAGTCGCGAGTTGCCTTATGTCTTTATGCAGAGGGAAGGGATGCGCTGACTGAGTCACAGGAAATGGTCTACGGTGAAGTTCTCGGAGCTAGCATCTGAAGTTTCAGTCTTTGTTTTTTATGCTCAGCTATGATTCAGCGCGTCCATTTTGCTTCTAGCTTTTTTTTCGCGCGTGTGTGTATGCTGTGGGTGCGTCGTCGTACTTCTGAGAGTGCTTATGTCGTTTTTTACATTGTTTCACCTAAGCTTTTGTGTATGATTTGTATCATGCACAATGGTTTAAAAATTTTGTATATTTATTTGTTGCATTCCTGAGATCTAAAATCATGTTCTGGATGGACAAAAAGAAAAATAGAGAGTGGTTCAATGTTTCTGTAATTTCAAAACATCGCTGAACCCTTCATTTCTGGAGTCAATCTTTTGATTTTAATGGGGTTTATCGTCCCAACGCAACTCAGACTATAATGGGCGCCATAGTGCAAGGTTTCAGATAATTTCGACCACCTGGGCTTCTTTAATCGTACAGTACGCGGGCCTCTAGCATTTCGCCTCCTTCGACAAGCGACCGCCGCAACCGGCATGGAACCAGAGACATTTACGTAAGCTGCTGAGTACCATAACCTCTGAGCCACGGCGGCGGCCTTTCTAGAGTTAATTATTTACCAAAAGAGAAATACGACCAAAATAATTCATTTACTTGATGCCTTCATGAAATACCTAATATGAAAGTCCTCTAACTTTGGAATATACTCTGCAAGAAACCCATCGTTTTTTTTTTGCTTAGAGCTATGCTTCTCTGAGGGGAATACACAAAGCAAAACAGTGTCAATCCTGAAAAATGCAGAGCATTATCATCTGACATGTGTAGTAAGTGGGTTTTTCGCGATTCTAACCGACCATTTACATAGTAGATGTAAGTTACATAGGTTATATCATTGTCTGGGTCAATAAGGCACTCGTTTCTCAAACTGTCAGCGTACTTAATCTCGATAAGCTAAACTGCGCTGCAGAATATTGCAGTGCCGTCGGAACTGCAACGCAATCATGGTTGCTCGGAATCGGTGATCAGCACAACCTGAAAGCAGCGGTGGCGTTGAGGCTTTCAATGCGTTGACATCCGCAGAGAAGCAGGCGTTATTGACTTAGAATGGCATCGCGGTCAATGCGCGTCTGCTATGCGGCCGGGCTGACGCGAACCCATCGGGCATGGAGGAAGGCGCAGGGCCACCACGGCCAGTCTCGAGGGGGGCCCACGCTCTCCCCTCGAGAGGCCGGCCATGACTGAGCGTCCGGTTAACGCGGCGAGTGCCACAAGGCGGCGCTGGCGATGTGGTCGCTGCTGGCGCCACCATACCAGCGCACGGAGCCCATAGCTGCTCGTAAGTTTTCCACCAACCTTGGTGTGCGCCTGGGGGTCCAGAGTAAAACCTCACCAACCGGGGAATGAGAAACTACATGGTGGGTAAAGTCATAACGTCGTTTCCGAGAGGCCTGGCAAGCTTCTGTGTTCAGTCGCGCAAGTTCGCGGCAGTGGACGATGCGGGAAGTGAACTGTTCGTGGGAGCGTGCTGATTAGGGGACGGTGAAAGAAAAGAAAGATGCTTCCATGGCGAAAGTTGGAGTCCTGTCATCGACAAGGAAAAAGTGAGAGTAACGGGTGGTTCGTTGCTGCCCAGTACTGCAGGCGAAGATAACAAATGGAAGCGGGGAGTGCCAGTTGGTATGGTCAGGTTGAATGTAGGTGGAAGGCATGTCTGAAATGGTCCGATGGAAGCGTTCTGTGAGGCCATTGGTATGGGGGTGATAAGTAGATGTTGTTTTGTGGGTGGTATTCGAGGCATGAAAAACTTGCTCCAAGATGTCATAGAGGAAAGCCTTGCCACGGTCGCTGAGAAAAACACGAAGAGCCGTTCCGTGGCGCAAAAGAATGGCGGCCAGGAAAAAATGGGCGATCTCTGCAGCGGAGGCGGAAGGAAGGGCAGCAGTTTCTGCGTATCGGGTGAGGTGGCTCACGGCGGCGACTCTCCAGCGATTGCCCGCAGGTGTCAACGGCAGAGGTCCGGATAGGTTGATGCCGACAACGTCGAACGGAGCACTATCAGATGCCTAAGCGTGATGACATTTGGGAAGAGCTTGCAGGCGCTAAATACTTATCTCGCCTCGATGCAAACTAGGCTGAGATTGATCAGATTCCGCTGGGTCCGGCCATATCAACCATTTGCACGTTCGCCACACTTTTTGCAGGTTACCGCTTTTTGTGGCTGCCGTTTTGGATTGCTTCCGCCCCTTATGTGTTTCAAAAAACGTAGATCCGAATTTTTGACCCAGCATTAGGCGTGCGCGTGTATGTCGATGACGTCCTGGTACGGAGTGCTACCCGAAAAGAACAAGACGAGTGCCTTCATGGGGAGTTGGAACAAGCAGAGCACGCTCGTTTGGTGTCTAATGCTACAAAATACAAGTTCGTGCGCACCGAGGTTGAGTTCTTCGGCTGCCTCATCAGGAAAGACGCGATTAGGCCGAATACCACATTAAGTGCATCATTTGCCGAAATGTTGCGCCCAGCTGATAAGGCGGCGGTTCAGCGAATGCTCAGTGCGGCCATTACTATGGGAAGAATATTTCGCATCTCGCTGAGAAGACTGTTATCGAGACGGACCACCGCCCACTCCTAGCACTTGCGTCGAAAGGAATCGACGATATGCCACTAAGGCTTCAACGATTTTTCATACGCTTATTGAAGTGCGATTATTTCCCTTCAATTTGTACCAGGAAAATAATTATTGCTGACCGACATGACGTCAAGTTCGTCGCCTAAGTAACTAACCACTGTACATCTCGGCCTCCCAAGACGACGCAGAGGCTCATGCGGTCAGCAGAATACTGAATCGACTTGCTGACGAGGCCACTGCCAACGGTCCTGATCTTTAGTCAGTTACACGGTACATAAGAGAGGACGGTGACCTGGTCGGCAGCATGAAGCCATGCGCTGCTGAATTGTCTCTGATTGTAGGCATTGTGCTAAAAGGGAGCAAAGTAGTCATCCCAAAATCGATGCGGAAATTCTTCAATGGATGCATGAGGGGTATTTGGGTTTTATGAGAATGCCAGATGACGTGAAGACAACTGGTAGCATAGCATAATTTATCATTGAGGGTGGTGCTGAAAATGATGGCGGTATATCAGTTTCTTTTGTAAATACAGATGAGAAAGCAGAGTTAAACATGGCAGCGCACTCAGCATCAGTGAAAACTGTGCCTGACTCATCGGTGAGCGTTATTTCTGGTGTGTGATGCAGTGATAACTTGCCAGAACTTTCTAGGGTTACTAGTTAGCATATTCGGCAGGTCCGAGTGAAAAAAGGTATGCTTGGCATTAGAAATAGCGGTGAGATATGATCTTTCAGTTTCGCGATATTTTACCCTTGCGCTATGCGTCCCCTGAGACTTGGCTGAACGGTTAAGGTGCTTCTTTTTGTTCTCCAAACGTTTCAGTGTTTTAGTAAACCATGACTTTTGTGAATTAGAGCGAAAACTAATTTGGGGGATTAATCTACTAGTTAGACTTTCTAGTTTGTCACGCCGGCTAGCCGCTGCAGAAGCGCTGCGCCCAGTCAGCTATTTCAGCGAGTGGATCATCCATACCGGCACCTAACCACGTGATCGCCACTGGCCAATATCTGGCGCCTACATTTTTTAATTTATGTGACAAACGATGAACATATTTATTTATTTATTTATTTATTTATTTATTTATTTACAGATACCTTGCAGGCCTCCGGAGAGGCATTGTGTAAGGGGGGTCAAATACAGAAGTTTGTGCAAAATAGGTTAGACATAAAAAAAACATAGTAAACAACAGCAAAACACAAAAAACAGGTGAGTTCCGATACGATATCGCAATTCACAAAGAGATATAAATGTAAAAAACAACTATGCGTCATGTAACAAAACTAGGGGAATTGCACAAAAAGTTTTACAAAAGTAAAAGAGTATATCAGGCAAAAGAGTATACGGGGAAAGCTGCGCATCAACAGTACGAAAGAGGCAATAGACTCAAGCAGCTGCAAACTAAGTTATATGCATCGGGAGTATATAAATGACGTGCTAAACGTTATCAATGAAGTGCTTGAGTAGATGTTTGCGAAAGGCGCCATGATTACCCTGCAGGGCGATGCAGTCAGGAAGACCGTTCCAGAGACGGATAGCACGCGGGAGTGATGAGAAGTTAAAAGCATGTGTGTTGCCATAAATGTGGGCATAGCTGTACTTATGTAGTTTATGTGATAGGTAGGAGGGAAGTTGTAGATGTGCTGGCGGTGAATCAATGACATGGATGTATTTGTGAAATATAGATAAAAAGGCAATGTATATCCACATGTCTCTTCATGTCTGACGGCTGCGATGGACGGCAATTCTTGAAAGATTTTTGTTTCCTCGGAATTTTATGGCACGCAAGCAGGATTACCTCTTCCGAAAAGGGGCTGCCGATTGTAAAACCCTGAGAAAACTAAAATCTTTCAAGAATTGCCATCCATCAGAGCCGTCATAAATGAAGAGGCATGCGGTTATACCATATGTTCATCGTTTATCACATAAATTAAAAATGCAGGCGCCAGATGTGGCATTCAAGTGCTGTTCTCAGCCCCGGAAAAACTTGGAAAAATATGTGCCATAGTAGATAGGAAAACAAAGGCTAAAAAACAGAAAACAAACGGGAGTAAGAGCCTGCAAGATAAAACACCAAGAGAAGTTCACGCCATGCACTGAAAGGGTAGTCTATAAGATTGACTTTTCATGTGGTAAGAAATACATCGGCCAAAAAGGAAATTGTGTGAACACCTCTCTACGTCAGCATAATACATCGTTAAAATGCCCCCCATCGTCCAACCTTGCGTTACATTTCAGAGATTGCCCCCTGAATAATATCCCGGATTCCCCCGATAAGAAAATGTGCACTCCTCTTTTCCGTGAGTCGAAATCTATTTGCAGGCGTAGGGAAAAATTAACAAGGGAACTGTGTGAGGCATATCACATCTACGTGGGTGGTGAAACGTGTGTAAGCACAGCTTCGGTGCTTCTGCATCATTGTGAGATTAAGTATCTCGATTCCCATGATTAGAAGTGTTTCCGGAGAAGCATGTATTCTGGTTGTTTTTTTTTTGGAGTGTATTAATACCTGTGTTTTTTTCAATAAAGCTCAGTTTTTAGTCAGCGCTTGTCCGTCTTCTTTCTTCGTACGTGTCCGTCGTCACTGCGCTGTTTTTTACCACGCCAATGTACGAATTCATGTAGAACAGGTGATCGGTCTGGTACGGAATAAGTACACTGTCTTGAAGGCAGTCAAACCAATTGACTATGTCATATGCAGGCCTGGATACATAAATCCTGTTGATCTGTCTCTCAGTTACCAGCAACAATATGTCCTCAAGTTAAGTCATTAAAATATCTTGGTGTTATTTATGATGACAGCCTCACATGGCGCTCTCACATTGACCATGTCGAAGCGAAAGGGGCTCGTGCTGTGGGCATGTTGCGTAGTTTAAGTTTTCCCCGGTCTAGAATGCGGAGAGATGCACTTTTGCTGATTTATGTCTTGTATCTCCGACCAAATTTATAATTTGGATCTGTGCTGTTTTCTGGTATGGCTGCTTACAAAATTCGCCCGCCCGTTCTTTTGGAGCGGGAAGCGCTTCGATTGTGCCTTGTCCTCCACAAATTTGTGGCCAATAACGTGCTTTATTTTGAAGCCCGTATTCCTCCTTTATCATCTAGATTTCAATTCCTAATTTTTCAGACGTACCTGAGGATATATGAATCAGATCTACACCGCTCCTTGTCTGTTTTTTGTTCACAGGCGACTACCTTTCTTGGAGTCCACTGGACTAGAAGATTTCATACCCCGCAGGTAGTTATGGTACAAAATTTGTTTGAACCTTTAAATATTCTTTTGTATAACAACCTTCCGACAAAAAACAGTGGGCACACTGTAGAAATTGTCTGTGATGACATTTTCCCGAAAAACGCTAAGCATTTACCACCCTGCATTTTAAATGGATTATTAGAAGACTATTTACAAAGCCTGCCTATTAGCTTAACGATAGCTACTGACGCCTCCCAATGTGATGAAAAGGCAGGGGCGGGAATATATTGCCCGCTTCTAGATTGCTCTTGTTCTATGCGGCTTTCCGACTACACCCCAATTTTCCAAGCGGAGTTTCTGGCGGTGGTCCTTGCTCTTCGCAAACTCCAGTCAGCTTTCTCTTCAGTGGCTGTCATTACAGACTCTCTTTCTTTCTGTTTGTCCCTTGCTTCGGCTGTAGATTCGCCAATCCTAAACACCTTCCATTCATTACCCTCTCCGCATATGAGACTTGTTTAGATGATATGAGTGCCAGGTCATAGCGGTGTGACAGCCAATGAAGTTGCGGACTGCCTGGCAAAGGCGTCCCTCAACGGCCCCGTGCTACCTATCGCTCCGGCTGCAGCGTACAATACAGCAGCGAGGTTCCGGAGACAGAATTTGTTAAGAATGACCACTGGATCTCTTTTAAGATCTGATGACTACCTGCACCTGAGGTATTCGTGGAGCAGACAATCATGCCATTCATGGCAGGTTGAGGTATCTCTATCAAGACTCCGCTGCCGGATCCCACCCTTGAATTTTTATTTGCACAGGTCTGGGATGGCGCTTAATCCCGTCGGTCTATTATGTGGTGAGCACGAAACCATAGACCATTTGTTGTTGTTTTGTCGCCGATACACCATGAAGAGAAGACGGCTTTTAGGGAAGCCACTACAACAGCTTGGCCTTTGTTTGAGCAGCCCATTCATTTTGTCGATTGGAACCACCATACTTGGGTACAGCCAATATTCTGTTTTTCCCACCGTCCAAAATTTTTTAATGAAATCAAGACGCCTACCTTGTTAATTTTTTTTTTCAATATTATTTTTATTCTTACAGTTATCATTATCATTTAACTACTCGGCCATAAACATCAGTCTTGATGTCCTGCGCGCGTTATGCATTTCCCGTTTCATTTCGTTGTTCTTTTTTGTTTACTTCTTAGTTCCTTACCATTAATTTTATTTTAGCCCAGGAAATAATTAAGTACCGCAAAAACTCTCTGTGCCCCATAATTCTTGGCCAATCCCCCTATGTGGGCATGTGCTATAGTACGAGGATAACACCAACAACAACCGCTTGCCCGATTACGGATCAAAGACAAGCAGCGGACGAGGGCAGAGTCTACAACCTACGAAGACGGAACGCGGAATACAGGCCAGGAAAACAAGTCTGGGCTTGGACGCCCATTCGCCCCCGTGGAATGAGTGAAAAGCTTTTGCGCCGCTATTTCGGCGTGTACAAGGTTCTTCGTCGGCTAGGTGAACTGGATTATGAGGTCATCCTTGACGCAATGACTGCATCCCAGCGACGCCGCGTACGAGCAGAAGTCACCCACGTCGTCCGTCGAAAGCCCTATATTATACGCGCTAAAGGACTCTGTATTTCCATACTCTGTGTTTATTTTCGCACGATCCGTTTTATTTGTTGCTAGTTGCCTTATTTCTTTCAATGCATCAGGTCGATGCTTCTTTGAGTGGGGAGTGATGCCGCTATTCTGCTCAGCGTTTGTTTGTTCATTCTTATAAGCTGCTGGCACCCAGCTTTATCGCTGTGTTTGCACTGCAATACGCGTCTTGATTTATCTCGATATGTCGCAGACAGGCAGAGCTGATTCTAAGCTGTTCCGGAATGTTCTAGTAACGTTGTACGCTTTATCTCAAAAGCTCCCTGTCAGCTTTAAACTGAGCACGGCCGACAGCGACGGGCCATTCGGTTCGACGACCGCCGAGCACGCTTGTCGATTCGCCGCCCCCGAGTGATTCAGTCCATTGTGGACGCAAGTCAGCCCAATGAACAGTTTTCTTTTAGAAGAACTTTTGTCCGTCTTCATCCGTCCTGACTGCCGTCACCACTACGTGGCAGTATACTGCCCACTGGCACCTCTCAATGTGGCGCCGGTTTTTCCGGCGCCATTCGTGGATAGGATAACTTTATTGTGCTCTAGCGCAAGTGCTTTTATGCCGCTCAGGTGAGACCATCTGCGCCACGGTCGGTTGCCCCTATTCCAGGTCCCCGCTGGATACTGCCGTCAGCTGAGCTCGCCGTATCATACCGATCTGGTCATCGCGACAGTCGCTGGAGAGCATACCCTCCCACTGCTCCGCACTTGGGTTTGGTATAATTGGAACGACGTCGGCTTTTTGACATGCCCAGGTTATATGATATAGTGCAGGTTTTTCGCAAAGTGTGGGGTGGAATTTACTTAGAGCGTTTAGGTTTGGATATGACCCCGTTTGTAGTTGTCTCCATGTGGCAGGCTTTTTTTGTTTAGGGATTTGTGTGGTGGTGGCTACCGCATCCTGCTGCCTTTGTAGTTGTTTAGTATGTCCGAGTATTTGTGAGGTACTGGCAGGGATTCCTCAAGGTCAGGGATGTTGGATGCTCGGTAATTAGTATGTCCTCGAGCCATCCTGTCCGCCTCTTGGTTTCCTGCCACCCCCGTGTGCCCGGCATCCCAGATGATCTTACGTTTGATTGGTTCTGCATCTGTCTGTTTTGTCTTGCAGTTTACAGAGCGGAGTATGAGGGGCGCTCTGTGACCAACTCTGCCGCAAAGATAGTTGTGGCACACTGCTTGTGAATCAGTAAGAATTGTCAGTGATACCCAATCCAATAACCCTCCACTGCCGCTAGAGCGACGGCGGCCTCTTCAGCCTCGGCTATCGTGCAGTCTTGCAATGAGGCGCTGGTAATCTCGTATAATTCTGAGTTCACTACAGATGCCACTGCGTTGTTGGTGTCTTGTCCCCTGGTCATGGCGTATGTGACAGTGTCCACGTACACTGTTGTATCTTGGGATGCGTGTGTTTTCTGTAAGCGGTCGACCCTTGCCTCTCTGCGGTCTTTGTGGAGGTTGGGGTCCATATTTCTTGGTATAGGTGCCACCCTGAGCGTGCTGCGGTACTCATCGGAGATCGTTTCGGTTCAAAATATTTCTCGGATTTGCTCGGTGTAGCCCAGTTTCTTTAAGAGAACTCTGCCTGTGGGGGTCTGCTGCAGTCTGCGCATTTGGGCGGCGTGCTGCTCTTCCCGTAGTTCTTCGAACGTGTTGTGCAGTCACAAGGCTAATAGCTTTTCAGTTGTGGTGTTATGGGGTTGTCAAAGCGCGATTTTATACGCTTTGCAAGGGTGGGGATAGCCGGCCCTGTATAACTGGGTGTGGTGTACGTTGGTGTCACCCTTTCTCCCACGTACGTGTACGTACGAGTGCGTGTACGTGTACGAGCACGTGTACGTCCCACGTACGTACGCAGTATACGCTTCAGCGCTGTCTTTCAAGAGGAACACGGCGCCCGGACCGGATCGTATCACAAACGCCATAATGAGAAACCTGGGCACCGAAGCTTTAGGGAAACTAACGCAGCTCTTCAAAGACATGGTTTGGAAGACAGGAGGGTCCATACCACCTGAATGGAAAGAGGCTGAGATCATTTTAATACCTAAGCCGGGGAAACCTAAATCGCTACAGAAACACCGACCAATTTCGTTAACCTCCTGCCTTGACAAATTTTTCGAAAAAGTCATCCATACACGGATAGGGAAATACTTAAAGGATAACTAACTTCTACCAAATTCGATGTACGGTTTCCGACATAGTGTTTCCACGCAGGGCGCCTTCCTCCTCTTTAGGGAAGAGGTTCTCAACCCACCACCCAGAAGCAAGAACAGAATCCTGCTTGCCTTGGAGCTTCAGAAGGCCTTTCACAACATATCACATGACGCGATACTCACGGGGCTACAAGAGGTAGGCTGTGGGGAGAGGGTCTACAGTTACGTGTACAGTTTTCTCATATACAGAACGGCGTCTATTGGGCTCGGCCAACTAAGATCGGACAAGATTCACATGGCCAACAAGGGCACTCCACAGGATTATATACTCTCCCCACTACTTTTCAACACAAGGATGAGGAAATTGGCTCCAGCGTTGGAGGAAGAACAAGAACTTGGAGTAGCCATCTACGCATACGACTTCACCCTTTGGGCGACCAAGGGGTCCTACGGGCACAGACAAACACTCTACAAAGAGCGATCAACACAATTGACGAACATGCGAGGAGGGCAGGCATGAGATGCGCACTGGAAAGATCGGAATTTATACAAATTAGACCTAAAAACACCCAGCAGACGCGCTCCCCCATCCTCAATCTGGGGATCAACGGAAGCCAGGTCGAACAAGTGCAGGAGCTCAGGGTTCTAGGCATGCTAATTAAGGAGACGGGCAGCGGATCGTCAACGCTAAACAAACTCAAGCACACGGCCAGCGGTATATCGAGACTCATAAGAAGAATCGCCCGCAGTAAAGACGGCATGAAGGAGGACGACACTAGGAGACTGGTACAAGCCTTCGTCATCAGCCGCATTGCGTACGCTCTGCCATACCAGCTTTCACGCAGATGTGAAGCAGAGCAGGCCAACGTACTCATACGCACTGCCTACAATGCTGCACTGGGCCTCCCTGACTGCACTGGCACAGAGCGTCTGGAGAGTGTGGGTATTTACAATTCAAGCGATGAGCACGCCACGGCAGTCTTGATCGCGCAGAGAGAGAGACTCAACTCGACAACCCAAGATAGAGCTTTACTACAGAGACTTCACTACCCCTTGGCACCTCAAATCTGCGGGGAGGAGACGCACCAAATACCCAGACAAGACAGCGAACACATACACGTGGACCCAATACCCAAGAACATGCACACCATGTTTAACGCCGGCCGCAGACAAGCGAGAGCGGTGGCACACGAACGGTTACGCAACGACCCAAACACTCAATACACAGACGCAACTCCCTCGTCCCTACAGGGAACCAATCAATCACGTTGGCTACGATCCGCACCAACAGCACGGCCGTGGCCGAAGCGGCAGCCATAGCAGTAGCCATACGAGCGGCAGAGGGCAAGAGGCAATCTGCACGCAATCTCACGGATTCGCAAGAAGCTTTCCGACTGCTTCTCAGGGGCGTCCTCCCTCGGAGCGTCCTAGGCGTACTAGGAACCAGCCTTCGAGAAGTTCACATCATCACATGGTGCCCCGCTCACTAAGTTGTACAGGGAAACGAACGGGCGGACCGCCTGGCTCGAGGACTAATTTTCCGAGCCACAGACACATCAACCCGGGAGGAATACCTCACACCTACGCTGCCGCAAGATATCCTCAACAGCCAAAGACGCGCCAGGCAGACAATGGCGTCACCCCACCCTAAACTCACACGCTCGCAATCCAGGGACTGGAGACACCTACAAACCAACACATATCCCAACATACACACACTCGCAAAATACACCCGTCCCAATGCGATGACTGTTGGCTTCGGTGCGGCGACACGCCAACCCTCAAACACACCACTTGGCATTGCAAACAAAGACCAGCAGAGGGAAACTCATCCCTCGTTACCCGCAACGAACTTTAAATGTCGTGGGAGGCGCGACTCGCCCGGCAGGACCTGGGAAGCCAGCAAGCAACCTTGGACCAAGCCGAACTAGCCACTAGAGCCAGTGGAGCCCTGTAATAGGGGCTTCACCCGCAAGAACCTCAGTCTGCTATCTAAATAGAATGTTTATTCCTTCTCCTCCTATACGCTTTGCATAAAATCGCGTCCGTCTGTTGCATTTCACTTTTGATATGGCTGTAGTACGGGAGACTGTACGTCGCCCGGCTGAGCACTAGGCTCTTGACCAGCTTGAGTGTGTCTTCTTCGCGCATGCCATGACGTCTATGTGAGATGCGCGTAATCATGCAGGCCGCTTGGAGTGTAGATGCCCTTAATGGCGCAAGGGTATGAATACAGCGTTGATTTGACTGTATCCACAACCGCAGAACTCGTATGAGTGTTTCTCTGGTATGGGTAGACTTCGAGGTAGACTTTCAGTCGAAGCTCTTTACTGGTAGGGACTGTTCGGCTCTGTTTTCCTCTCCACATCCGTAGGAGCTTAGATTTTTCTGTCGAGGACGCTCGAGTGTGTGATTGAGTGGTTGGGATATAAGGACAGTAATTCTTTCGCATATCCATACGTAAGCATTCTTAGGTGTTTCTGTCGAAGTTTTTAAGCGAAAAACTTCACTACCGCTGCTTTTCGAGCCGTCAGCAGGGCCGCAAGTTTAACCTTGGATGTGACTAGAGATAAAGGAAGGAAATGACGCCTATCTCACATATTGCGGTGGACACCCGAACGACGCCCGTAGGAATAAATATGAAATAAAAATTGGTGTTACGGAAAGGAAATTACGCCTGTGTCACATATCTCGGTGGACTCACGAATCGCGCCATAAGGGAACGAAAGTTAAGGTTGGTTTCAAAGAAAGGAGATGAATCCTGTTTCAAATTCCGCCTTTACTTTTCCCCAGAAAACGAGTTCCTTTTGCAATTTTACCCGCCGCGGTTACTCAGTGGCTAGAGCGCTCGGCTACTAATCCGGAGTTCCCGGGTTCGAACCCGACCGTGGCGGCAGCGTTTTAATGGAGGCAAAATGCTAAGGCGCCCGTGTGCTGTGCGATGTCAGTGCACGTCAAAGATCCCCAGGTGTTCGAAATTATTCCAGAATCCCCACTACGGCACCTCTTTCTTCCTTTCTTCTTTCACTTCCTCTTTCAACCCTCCCCTCATGGCGCGGTTCAGGTGTTCACGGAGATGTGAGACAGATACTGCGCCATTTCCTTTCCTTACAAACCGATTTTTATTTAATTTTTAACAAAGAAAGAAAGCAGCACTGTAAAACTCTTAACACTAAGTTTATGCGCCTAAATGAAGAAGCGGCTCTGATTGCTGTGGCGCTGGGGGAACACGTAAGTAGAGGATAGCGCATCTTGCTTTAATGTCGTTTCGAAGAAAGCAAGGTATTTAACAAATAAAAAAATGCCTACTACTAAGTACCGTGTGTGTCAGTATTGTATCTATGGAAACCGCCACATACTGGACCCTAGGGACATAAACACTTGAGTGCAGTGGATTCGTGCGGGGACCCATCAATTCCTCCCCACCATTAAAGTTTTTCTCTCTCTCTCGACCACAACGTAGCCGGGAGATGTAGCATTTTGCTTTCGACCAGGGTTGACCAGAGCTACACTAGGAGAATTTTTTTAATTCCTGAAATGCATTAGATTGAATGGCCTGTAAAATTGGTATAAAAGGCTTGGGCTAATCGAAGAAGGTGATGCGGGATTGTAAAAAAAAAATTAAAGTTTCATATGTTCATTGAATTTTTGTGTAGAAGGCAAGCACAATCTAGTCAATATGCTTGGGCTCGGGAGGGTTTATTTCACGCTTTGGGGCTTGGAAGCGTCAGCTTCAGTATTCTCTGGTGTTCCTCCATTCGCATTCAGAGCTGCGATGCTCTCCATCTTGTGCAAGTTCAATTCTTTTAAAGGCGCGTTTTGTACCTGCCACTACTGAATGTCGGCAAGCACCCTTGTTATGCAAACACTAGACAAGTGAAATACGGAGGTTCATCTTCCTGGCATGCCCATGGCGGGCACTGCCGTCAGGCTTGTTTTAACGTGAAAGCGTTAAGGACCTAGTGTCGCAGAAAAGCCGGTGTCGTCAGCGGCGTTGGTCGTGAGCGAAAAATGGTGCATCTCGGTGGACACCTGAACCGGGATTTTCCTTCCTTTACGGCGCTGTACGGGTGTCCAGCGAGAATTATGAGACAGCCGTAATTTCCTTTGCCGGGCTCGAACCCGGCCGCGGCGGTTGCGTTTTATGGAGGCAAAACGTTGTCTCCCGTGTGTTGTGCGATGTCAGTGCATGTTAAAGATCCCCAGGTGGTCGAAATTATTCCGGCACCCTTCACTACGGCACCTCTTTCTTCCTTTCTTCTTTCACTCCCTCCTTTATTCCTTCCCATAGGTGCAGTTCAGGTGTCCACCGATATATGAGATAGATACTGCGCCATTTCCTTTCCTCCAAAACCAATTCTTATTATATTATTATCAATATTATTATTATTTCCTTTCCTTGAAACCAATTTTTATTTCATTTTCCTTCTCTTACTTCCCGATTCAGGTGTCCACCTATATATATGTGAGACAGACGTCCTTTCCTTAAATTGTCCAACGGGCCACGCATCGCGCCGAACGGGCGATAGCGTTCCGTGCATCCCTTGGCAACGCTGCAACACGCTGTCGCGTCTCAGTCTTAAAGGCGAAGCTTAAGCGTCCTCTAAATTTTGCCCCTGTGCAGGTGTGAAAAGTGTGAGCAGCCATTCCCGAGGGAGGCTGAGCGTGACGAGCACATGCGGCTCTACCACTAGCTGCTCTGTGGGGTACCGAGCTCGGATGGCAATTATGTCTGCCAGATTTGTAATCGGACGTGCCGAAAAATGTATATAAACTGCGTTCGGGGTGAGTGCTTTCGCAACTAACGCCGATACGCCTGTGTAGCCTTGTTTCACTTTCGTTGGCAATTGAAAAATAGCTTGACATTGAGAAATCAAAGCTCCGATTCTGGTCGCGAGAAGTCGGCAGCCTTAATACCGAAGGCTGATGGCTAGAAGTCGGCTACCTTAATACCGGAGCACCCGCCGCGATGGCTGACTGCTTAGGGCGCTCGGCTACTGATCTGGGACACCCAGGGTCGAACGCGACCGTGGCGGCCGGGTTTCTATGGAGTAGAAACGTAAAAGGCGCCCTTGCGCTGCACGATGCGAGTGCACGTTAAAGATCTCTAGGTGGTCGAAATTATTCCGCAGCCCTTCACTACCCGACCTCTTCCTTCCATTCTTCTCTCAGTCCCTCCTTTATCTCTTTCCTTACGGCGCTGTTCCGGTGTCCACCGAGTTATGTCGGACATTTACTGCGCCATTTCTTTCCCCTACAATCAATTTCAATTGCACTTGATACCGGAGGCGTAGTTCCGAGCGCTCGCGGCGGTGGCAGTAACGGGTTTAGATTAGGCAGGAGCACTAAGTGGGAAATCATTCTCCATCAACAGTACCTCAGTTTTCGAATTAAAAGCGTTATTTATGGGAGCGTCAAGAGTTTACATCTGTGTGCTCAGCTAATGTTAATAATAATAATAATATTTGGTTTTTGGGGAAAGAAATGGTGCAGTATTTCTCAGATATCGTTGGACACCTTAACCGCGCCGTAAGGGAATGGATAAAGCAGGGAGTGAGAGAAGAAAGGAAGAGAGAGGTAGAGAGAGGGCTCCGGAATGATTTCGAGCACCTGGGGATCTTTAACGTGCACTGACATCTCACAGCACACGGGCGCCTTAGCGTTCTGCCTCCATAAGAACGCAGCGGCCACGGTCGGGTACGAACCCGGGAACTCCGGATCAGTAGCGGAGCGCCCTAACCACTGAGCAACCGTATCGGGTAATAATAATAATAATAATAATAATAATAATAATAATAATAATAATAATAATAATAATAATAATAATAATAATAATAATAATAATAATAATAATAACTGGTTTTTGAGGAAAGGAAATGGCGCAGTCCTGTCTCCTATATCTTTGGACACCTGAACCGCACCGTAAGGGAAGGGATAAAGGAGGAAGAAAGGGGTGCCGTAGTGGAGAGCTCTGGCATAATTGCGACCACCTGGGGATCTTTGACGTGCACTGACATCACACAGTACACGGGCGCTTTAGCGTTTCGCCTCCATCACCGCAGCGGGTTCAAATCTGGAAATGCGGAAATGGGAAAAGCAAATGTGGAAAGACAAAATCCAAACATCCGCGGATGTTTCCTTTCCACATCCCTTGGACGGACGGACGGACGGACTGGTGGATGGATGGATGGATGGATTGATTGATTGATTGATTGATTGATTGATTGATTGATTGATTGATTGATTGATTGATTGGATTGATTGATTGATTGAACGGACGGACGGACGGACTGGTGGATGGATGGATGGATGGATGGATGGATGGATGGATGGATGGATGGATGGATGGATGGATGGATGGATGGATGGATGGATGGATGGATGGATGGATGGATGGATGGATGGATGGATGGATGGATGGATAAAGCTGAACCCTTTAAATCGGGCGGTGGTTCTAGCCATCTTGCCATCACATGTGAAATTTTACTCTTGTCTTGTTGGGTAGCATACTGGGCGCTGCCTAGTTAACCTCCCTGCCTTTCCGTCTCTCTCTCTCTCTCTCTCTCTCTCTACTCTTGTGTTGATTTTAGCCACCAATCCGATAATCTTCGCTTTGTTACTACTACCCGCTTAAAACCTATATTCCTTCACTTTCCTTCAACCCCAATGCTTTGAATAAATCAGCTCCGCTGCTTTCCACTGCAGGGTGAAACCCTTTACAGAAAAGTATCACATGTTCAGCCATTTCCTCCTCCTCTCCGCGCGCAACTAACAACGTGTCTATCTCGTGGCACCTGACTCTATATGTCTTAGTCCGCAAAACTCCCGTCCTGCCTTCAAGCAACAAAGAGCTTTCCCTACAATTATCACAGATATTTTCTTTGTCAATTTCCTGCTTAAAGATCCTCGGCGTTCCCAGTGGTGATTTCGTCAGCATCCCTGTTTTTCCCAGAGCTCTCTCTGTTTCTTTAACCTTTTTCTTAAACGATATTTTCTGAATTGTGCCCTACTACTTTCCAGATATTTGCTTGTCAATTTTCTAGTTCGCTTTCTCGAATTCGCGTCAACATTCCTTATGTAAAGGTATCTGAAAACTTTCCAACTCTACTGCTTTTCCGCCATTTTACTCAATCGCTCCTCAAATGCTTACTGCTAACCTCTCTGCTATCGAACGACGGCCATTTCATGTCACTGTTTACCTCCTGATTTGGTGTATTGCCATGTGCTTCCAAAGCTAGCCTCCCTACGCCATGTTGTTTAATTTCTGACCTTGCTTGAACATCTGGTCTCATGCACAGGACCGCACTACCGAAAATCAGGCTAGGAACCATCACCCCTTTCCAGATACCTCTTACCACTTCATACGTATTGTAATTCTACAGTGCCCTAATTTCCATGATAGCTGCATTCCTACTAGCGTTACTCATTACATATTTTTCATGCTGTCAGATATTCAGGACCGTTATTTATTCACACCCCAAGATACTTGTATTCATCCTCTACCTCTAGCGTAAACTCCTGTATTCTAGGCTTGCCGCCCTCATCATTAAATACCATGACTTCAGATTTTTCGTCGTAAACTTGAAACCTAATCTGTCTCCCTCTGTACCACAAATGTCTATCAACTTCTTCAAATCTTTCTTGTTGTCAGCCATTATCATTATGGCATCCACGTACATTTGTCTCGGTAATGACTTTTTAATCATTCTGCTTGCTTGAAAAAAGAAAGTGTGAACCCTAGTCAGCTTCTCTCTAGTGTGGTCTCCAACCCTTGCATGTACAACATGAACAACAAAGGAGACAGAGGACATCCTTGTCGTCGAAGCCCCCGCTGTATCTCTATAGGCCCTGATACATTTTTTTCCATTTTATAAGCGCTCTGTTACCTCTATATATATAAATATCCTTTAAAAGATTGCTTACACTTTCTTCCACATCCAAGTTCGCAGCATTTCACACAAATCATGATAAATAACGTTGTTGTAGGGTTCCCTGATACGCAGAAATGATAACCTTAGGGGCCTGTGTTTTATTTCAGTAATCTCTATACACTGCGTCAATGAAAACAGATTGTCTTCCAACCTCCTTTGTTTCCGGAACCCATTCTGTAGCTCCCCTAACACCCCCTCGTTCTCCACCCAGGCCTGCAGTCTGTCCTTTATAATCGGCATCACCACCCTGTAAACCACAGATGTCACTGTTATGGGACGGTAGTTTGCTTTTGTCAGCTCTGTCTCCCTTCCCTTATATATCATGTTCATTCTGCTTAATCGCCATTCAGCGGGGGCTTTGGCATCCACTATTATTTTGTTCACTACCTCTATTAATGTTTGCCTGGATTTTGGTCCCAGCCTCTTTATTAACATTATCAGAATATCATCTGGTCCTGTCGACGTGCCACTAGGACCCTTCTTCTCTGCCCTTCCCACTCTCTTTTCTCAAGTGAATCAATTGCCATTACCGGTCTATGCTCCTTTGATAAATTATGTGCAACATTTCTTTCTTTAAATTTTTCTGTCATCCTTGTTCCTATGTGTTTCATTGCTCCATACCATTCTTGTCGAATACCCTGATCTGTAACAAAAACCTTTGCTCTAGCCTAGTCTTTTTACTCTTTGAATTCAGATGTTTCCACAATTTCTGAGATGCTTTTCTATCCTTTTTATTTACTTTTGACATCCATTGGGCACCCATTCTTCTAATGTTGTCATTAATCAAATAGGATGTTTCCATTCTACACTTTATGAAGCTATCCAATTTTAGTACTAGTTCAGCTACTGGTTTTCTCCTCTTTCTGGAATATCTGAGTTCCCTGGACGCTTCCTGACGTTTCTCTATCGCCTTCCTGACCTCCTCGTCCCATCAACTCTTGGTTTTGCATCGTTTTCATTTTGGCTTCACCCACACCTTAGCTAGTTGTAGCTCAAGTAATCGAGTTAATTTGGTATAAGTCCTGTCTAAGGTACAAGCAGCGTCATCTACTTCATATATTTTGGACAAGTGTTATGATTTACAGCCACTTTCGCTATGTCCGGTGTATTTCCTTGTTACTTCAGTCGATAAATTTTATAAACATGTGCATAAACACTTGAGAGCAGTGGGGTCGTGCGGGACCCATGGGCGTGCCTCGAATTCCTCTCCTACAATAAAATTTTTCTCTCCATCACAACATGACGAATCGTTTGCCACCAACCGTAACCACATGAGACAAACGGCTAGTCGGTAATTGTCCTCGGAATGCACTGTATGCGGGTGGAAAGGTCGTCGGTGCGAATCCTACACATGTTTTGGGCTCCATCTCGATTAGTAACATCCTCAGAAACATGGCAAGTCATTTGACACCACTTTTTAAATTCTGTGTCAAACAGGTCCCCGCCAAATTTTATGTACACGATAGTCCAGGAGGTATCCCACTTCGATGGCCGCTATACTGTAAGCCAGGCACAAATTGACTTGACTTGACTTGTTGGCTCCTGAATGAAGGCATTGGCCGCCGCAGGAACACGTCGCATGCTACTAAAAGGCAAGTTAAGGTCCTTAGAGCCCTTAGAGGCCCTTAGAGCAGCAGACCACTGAATCAATGCTAGCAGCAAGCCTCCGAACCCCCCGCCGACACAGGAAGACCCCCGTGACCGGGACTCCAGGCCCAGCGAGTGATGAGTCGTCTTACCTCTCTCATCAAGATCCCTCCTCAACCTCTGCACGGCTTCTGCCAACCGTCCCTCCCACCCAGTCCACTCCATTACCTCAAACACGTACTGTAAACATGGATTCCCATTCGCCCATTCACCCCCACCCAATAAAAGCGGACAACAGAGCTAGCACCCGTCACCCAGACCGATCTCAAAACCCCTGAGGACCGCATGGACCCTAAGCTCACCGAAAAGTACGCACTTCTACCGGAAAAATTTAATCACCTTATCGACTACCTTTTTCAATGTTTCGAGCAAGAAATAGAAGTAGCGTTTATGCGCATGGCGCACACCCTTGAGATGAGCCTTGCAAGGTACGACACCCGCCTCCAAATAATAGAGCGGGCCCTTCTCTCGCTACACTTCCCCAATACGCCACATCAATCCCGCCCACCTACCCCACGGAACTTCCTACCGAACCCACCTACCTTCGCCCCACCCAAGCTACAGAAAGGTGGAGCAACCTCCTAATTCCTTAACAATTCTGCAGTCGAACGACCGCCGCTGTCGGGGCAAGCGTGCACATCTCTAACTCCTCCTCCCCACACTTCCCACGCCCCCCATCCTTCTTCTTCAGAACGCCAATACCCCTGCCACATTTCCTAGCCACACATCCGCTCAGTCGGACACAACGAATACACCCAGGGAAGTGTGTCACTGCTAGGGTGGCTGCACATCGCTCTTCAGAAAAACCTTGCCATCCACGTAAATACGCGCCCTATTTGAAGATAAATGCATCCTCGCCTTCTGAAGAAGCTCTAGACGTCCTTTCACCGTATGAGGCTTCCTGAGAACCATGCATGATTGCAGCTGAGCTGGGCACTGACGCTAGGCTTATTGTCTCCGCTTCCATGCTGGCGCAGGTACATCTGCCGGCGTATCTCGTATTAGCACCTGCCACGCACTTGACACCTCATCCGCGGTGCCAGGTCAAGCTTTGTGCTCCCGGTTCAAAGGCAGATGCACCCCTCTTGCCTTCCCGAAATGTCGAACTGCTCGTAAGGGATCTGCCCCCAGTGCCAATGGCCATCAACGCTACACTTCCGGATGAACCTCAAACCGCACGGCATGATGAGCAGGGCATTCCAATGGACTTATCGGCACCTCTACCCGTGCACAAGTGCCCTCGTGCCACTCACAAGCGTCCCTCAAACGACAGCCAACCGATTCCATCTTCGGCAAGTGATGGCTCCCAAGACAAGCGTACTTGTCTTACGATCGAAAACTCGGTGGAGCCTACACCCGGATCGTCTTCGTACAAAGTGACCATTAAATCACTGGCCAACAGAAGCCTCGCGGATATACCAAACAAGATTTTACAAGCTAACTTGGACGCGTGCCTAGGAACCAAAGGTTTTCGGCGCTTCCCAGCCAGGACTAAGTCCAACACCATTGCGGTGTGGCTTCCGACTCTGACTTCTTTAGAACAGCTGCAAACGTTCACCAGTATTTCACTAACAAGCGAAATCTCAGTGCCAGTACAAGTGTATTTAGTTGAATGCTCCGACTTGCAGCGCTGCGTCGTCTAGAACGTCGATATCACTGAGGATCAAACTGCACTCCAGCGTGAGCTGTATACTGTCCCACGCACCGTGTCATCCAGGCCCGACGCATAGGAAAGGGGCGCTCTTGCATAGTCACCTTGCAAGGCCCTCTGACACTACCAGCTGGTCTGTACTATTATGTCTCTATTTTACGGCTTCGACTTTATAAACCGAGTGTGGTAAATTGCTATACTGCTGCCGTACTGGGCATATACGCAAATCCTGCCCCGTCACAGCTGTCGGTGAAGGTACATCGGAAGAGAATGTGGCTTATCGATGCGGCCTTTACAAATCTGAAGAAGGACGTTCTGGCGGGCTAGTTGGTTCGTGATGAACAGAAAGGGTAAAAACTGCGATTTGTGTGCCTCTCGTCCCGTCTTGTTCGCGCAGTTTATACCCTTTCTGTTCGCAAATCTGACGACCACGAGATAACATCTCCAAGCTGTCCGACAAAACAAAAGGCAACACAAAAGGCTTGTCGTCGAATGGCTAAGCATTGGCCAATACATGACAGTGTAACTTCATTGCAGACATCCAATCGGTTCGCAGCTCTCCAGTTGAATGACGACAACTGGCCCGAGCTTCCTGAGCACACCTCGCATGATCCTTCAGCTCAATAGCCTTCTAACGATACTGTGCGAAAAGAACGCCTTCGCAAACAGCCATAAAAGCAGCACAGTGTGCCTGAACTACTGCAGTAAGATATGGCCGCAGTCGACGAACAAATCGCACGTCTTTTAGCGGAGGTCACCAAGCTCCGGCAGCATCGTGAACTGCTCGCTCGATGTATGCGGGCAGCGGAATCATCCACCACATCTATCAATGGCGGAGCAACATCGCCTCCTGCCGCCCACCAGTGTCATTTCCTGCTAACTCTTCCCAGATTACCGCAATGCCACTGGACAACTCTGCGACTTCTTTGCTCCGGTTTATGGTCAACCATATGTCCAACCTGACGTCCGTGGTACTACAGCGCTTGGGCTAGTAACTAGAAATGGCAAGTTTCAGTCGTGCTGGTGCGCTGCAGTGGAACTGCAGAGGCATTTCAACGAAGGTGGGAGAGCTCAAGACCCGACTACGAATTCACAAGCTCCAGGTATGGGCCATGTTGCTACAGGAAACAAACGCCTTGCCATCGATTCCAGGCTTCAGTGCCTATATGTCTCCTATGATAGACCGTCGTGTACAAACTGCTGCTCCCGGAAAGGCAGCGGTGTATGTGGACTCACGTTTTCCGCATGTACGCCTTGCTCTCGGAAACTGGTGCACGTCGTATAAAGTGGTAGTGGCAGTGGCTGCGAAAGAAGGAAACCGTTGTTGTCGTTTTATTTTACGTTAGACCAGCCGGCGGCGCTTTCTCCCATATTAATCTTGGCTGGTTAATAAGTGTCCGTCGGCAGTAGTAGTAGTAGTATTAAGTGTTTATTAAAAAATAATAAAAATAGACGTTAAAAGAGTTTTGCTAACCCCGGCATCTGCCATCACTGTGGCGGCGGCACCTGAGCTGGGGCAGCGGAAATAAAGGATAGCAGGCAGTATGAAGAAGTGAAATGAAAGAGGTGAGGGGACAGCAAGAAAGGACATAGGGAATGGTAATATACACAGTATTCACAAAGGGTAACAATAAAGTTGTCCAGGTTGTGCGCATGTACTGTCAAGAAGGAAAAAATAATAAAAAAAAACACACGCGCACAACACTTTGCACTCGGTAGTATCCCGGGGGTCCGTTTAGTTGGAGGCGACTTTGACGCCCCTCACAAGGATTGGGGGTACCCCACTTCGAGCCCTCGTGGCAGGCGTGTGAGGGATGCCTTCACGGATGCCCAGTTTGTACTGCTCAGTCATCCTGGGACAGCAACACGGCCAGGGCGTCAAACTCGCAGTGCTTCCTATGCTCCACACTTCACGTGGTGGTCGGGTCCGGGTACTCCATCCTGGCACATGGAGCCAGACTGCTGGGGAAGTGATCATCACCCTATCATCATTGGTCTTCACACCTCACGTTTCCGACCTTAAGGCTACAAATGCTCTGGGATCAACTGGGACAGTTCTCGCTCCTGTCTGGACGGTCTCTCTTCAGATTCTTCACCAATCCTTGTTGAGCGCATACAAACAGAGCTTGACACTGCTACAGCTACCACCTGGACGGCTGTTGGTCGACCGGCACCAGACCTCGGCCTTCTTAACTTGTGGGTGGCACGCCGTCAAGCCGAGCTGGCTGCTCCGCGAGACCCTGCTTCGTCGCAGGCACGTACGCGATTGCGCTATCTTACAGCTAAGGCACGCAAATATGAACGCGACCTCTCTCGACAGCAGTGGCACGTGTGCTGCGAACATCTTTCTGCGAAATCCTCGAATTCCCCTCTCTGGCGAACATTCTGTACAGTGGAAAGCGGTTGCCTTTCGACTGACGCAGCAGCAACCGCATGCTTTGCGGCTAACTTCTCGCCAGATGATTTTGCCAAAGAAGCAGCGCGAAAGTTTTTGCCAGAATACAATGCTGTGCCTTCTTCAGCCGCTAGTTTAAATATGGCAGGCATCCCTGCGCATGTATATCAAATGTCGTCTGACGTCGACGCAGATGGAATTGCGTGTCTCTTCTCTATGCCTGAGTTGTTGGCTGCAATAGATGATGCGAAACGAAAAACAGCGCCCGGCCCGGACGATATTCAGTATGAGGTGTACAAGAACCTGAGTAGGGCTGCACTCCCTCAACTACTAGACACCGTAAACAAAACATGGCTGGATGGCGTCGTGCCCGAGAGCTGGAAATCCACTGTTGTAATTCCTATCCCGAAAACAGGAAAGCCTCCGGCGGACCTTGGAAACTTACGACCTATCTCCTTAACTCCTACGCTGAGCAAGCTGGCGGAAAAAATGCTAGCCACACGATTGTCAAGGTGGCTAGAGTAGCACGGTTTTTATCACCCAGCACAAATCGGCTTTCGTCCATATATTGGCGCAGAGGATGGGTTGGCTCTGTTGGCATCTGCAGTTTTGTCATCTGCCCGCTGCCACAATGTGCGTACCGTTTTAGCAATGGACGTTGAAAAAGCATATGACAACATCAGTCATGAAGCCATTCTGAACTCCATTGACATGCTTCATCTCCCTCTGAGAGTGCGTAGTTTTGTCGAATCAATTTTCGAGGGCAGAAAATTTGCAATTTCGCCCCAGCGGCGAAGTGGTCGCATCATTTGTTCCTCTCTGCGGCGTGCCCCAGGGATCAGTATTGTCGTCGACGTTATTTATTATTGCTTTCATCCCGCTGGCTTCACGCTTACAAGATATCCGTGAAAAAAAATTTCTACAATACGCTGATGACATCACGGTGTGGAGTATTCACCAAGATCGCCGAACTCGAGAGGCTGCCCTTCAATCTGCCTTAGATGTTACCTCTAATTACGCATTATCCTTCGTACTTCAGCTATCCATGCATAAAACAGCATACGCGTAGGTCGCCAACCGCTGGGGACGCCGTTAACTTGCTGCAAGTCCAAGCCGTCTTTGTCTATCAGGCACCCCACTACAGGAAAGTCGGAGTGTAAAAATCCTTGGCTTAACGATTCACCAATCAGGATTAGCGACTGCATGGCTTTCTCAAGCAAAAAAGCAAGCTATTCAGACTTTCGGTTTGATTAGAAGAATTGCTCCTAAAACGGGTGGTGCGGGCTCGTTCGTTGCACGCCAATTAGTGAGGGCAGTTCAGTTCTGCCGCCGCGTATTGTTTATCAAGCCAAGTTTCAACATCTTACAAGAGCCCAATGGGATCGCCTTGAAGCCGTGAACCGAAAGGCTATGAGGACCATTACGTGCCTTCCACGCATCACACCGGTCATAGCTTTACAAGAGAATGCGCAGCTCAACACCATTGATGAGCATGTGCAGCAGCGCCGTGATGCGCGCAGCTTTAAGGCCAGTCTAACGCACTCCACGCATGCACTGAGCACATATGCAACGACACACTCCATTCTTTAGCTGCTAACGCCAGTTCTTTCCCGATGGAAGTTTGCACAGCTCAGTGACAACAAGCCAACAGATAACCGCCGATCAACATCTGCTAATTGGGCATCGTTGCTTCACCAGAAATTTGGGGAACAAGATGCTTGTCTGCCTGAAGGGTCCATTGTTGTCTACGTAGACGCAAGCATACAAGACTGCAAAGCAACAACAGCTATCTACTGCCCGTGCAGACCTGCCCTGAATCAAATCTCTAGATTTCAGCTTACGGAATCCTCTTCGTCGTTTTGTGCTGAGTTCGTTGCAGTTCAAGAAGCACTACGCTCCGTGGCCGCCATAAATATGCTTCCTGCGGCCCGCGTTGTCATCCGCACTGACGCCCTTCAAGTTGTCCGGTTGCTACGACGTGTTAGCCGCTGTTTAACGGTATGTGAGGACATCCACCCGCTTGCGGCACGCATCCCGCAGCCAGTACGTATTGAGTGGGTCCCACGGGATCTGCTGACCTATCAAAGCCAGGCAGATTTAGTGACCCGCCTTACGAATCCAGACTCATCACTGCCTCGACTTCTTCATTTGGACAATTTTACCCGCCTTTCATCAAGAAAGCAACTCCTCCGGCGCCGCACACGTGCTCTCATCTCTACATGTGCGGTAACCCTCCCCCGCGGTATTACCCGTGCCGAGGAGGTTGCGCTTAGGAGGATCCGGGCAGGGGTTGCCTTGCCTCACAGCTGCCGTCACTCGGAAGTGGCCTCAGTACCAAGATTTGTTTCCTCGGCCAGGGTGTCCAATATGTAAACACGAGGACATTGAAGCCGGCATTCATCACTTACTGTGGGTCTGCCCAGCTATCAAGCCTACAACGATCCGGCACCTGAATGTAGCGGGTCTTTCACCAAGCAACCCTGCTTCATACATTGCCTGGACGCAGGAACCGTACAATCGTTCTCTACTGGACTTCATCAAATCAGCTAGCCTTTTTCCATTAATTTAATCAATACTACACCTTTCATCACACCTTCACCCATCATTGATGCCCTGGGGCAATAAATTTCGCTTAAAAAATCTGATTGAGAAACGCCAAAGCATGAGGCCGTCTAACCCTACCGACGGAACAGAACTGACAGAGCTATAAGCACAGGGTACCTGCAGGTACTCTCCACTATACAAAATTGTGTTGGTGTGCTGTGCGCTCACAAACATCTGCCTGTCCACAGTACCTGCAAACCGACAAGCAGGTTCTTGACGCTGTGGATCGCCAGCCCTCTATAAATGTTCTGTTTCTTGCATTTATGTATTTTGTGAGAGTCACAAGTGTTCATCTCGGCATCGAAGTGCTCCAGTCACCAGCCTTACACAAATAAAGTGCTGTATTTCGTGACTGTCACGCAGCATCTCGTGCAGCATTAGTGTGTGCTTGCATGCGCATGTGAAAAACATCAGTTCTTATGAAGTGTTCCTACATGAAACCTTAAGCTACAGACAAATGTTACTGTTTTTCAGCGTGCTCAATATGACAAATGCACTCACAGTGTACCAGTTAAGATTTCTGCTTTGTATAAATTAAGTGTACCTTCATACAAAGCATCCAACAAGCTCAAATATTTCAGCTTCTATCGATCCTCTTTTCTACAACCACTAAATGCACATATCCAGCACCACTGGGTTTGCTTTGCAAACTAAGCTGTTTCCGCCTCAGGTGCATTGCAGCTCATAATGAGCACAGCAGTATGTTCGTATCTTTACAGTTCTTGCCTGTTATGGGCTGAAATTGTCATATTTATAGTGTACTAATGAGACAAATGTCTGTTTCGTGACTGTTGCATACCTTGCTTTGTAGTCTCATCGACGATCTCTATGGATGTGTAGACATTTTTAACGGCTAAAATTTTGCTTGGTTCGTTCAGCCATTTTTTGGCTGTGTTACATGAGGTCATACTCAAAGTATATGCTATGTTCAAGTGCTTATTGACAATAAAGACACTATAGCAGACATACACTGCTGCAGCTGGGAACACAACATGATGGGCTGCTTTCCATATGATAGAGGTTTGGGCGACATCTCACTGTTAGGCCTGTCAGCAGAAAACTTGCCAACTGGCATACGAGCCTGCACTGATGTGCTGTTCCTCTTGTAGGAACAAGACAAGCAGCTCACTGCGAGTCATTACCCTTGCTTGCTGCAGTCTTGGCAGAACCATTTCTTTCCCTTTGGCGCCCGCTTTATACCCAGGCAAAGGTAATGGAGCCACCCACCCATCACATGCAAGCATCACATGCAAGCCAGCGGAACTTGGCAGTAACAAAACTTGTAGACGTCACTTATTGGCTTCTTTATGATCGTTTTTTAAAAGTGCTGTGAGAAAAGTTCTGGCAGAATTACTCGAGTAAAAAAAGCTAATGCTGTTGGCACAAGACTGAAAAAACGTATCATCTCTCTCCACTCTTTCAATGTACACTGACAATGGAGTCCATAAACAAAATCACAGTATGCAACGTCACACACTGCCATCTGAGTCTGCACTTGAAAAAAGTAAGAGTGCTGTCGCTTCAAACGCAGGCAGCCATCATTGTCTTTTAAGCAGGAGTTGCGGTCTTTCACAGCCTCTGCTATTGTACTGTCAGAGTGTGAATAAGGACACTTTACTTCCACGATGCCCACTCCGAAGCATGCGCAAGAAACAGAACTGTCGGGACTTGCTGCTATGTATGGATGTCTTGTACGTAAATAGACACCCGTCTTTTGATGGGAGAAGTCAATGTGGTTCTTCCCCATTCCTTCAGCATAGCTTGTGATTGCCACAGGCTCGTGCTGTAATCCCCACGCTGTGGCTGGAGTAGAGAAGGTGTGTTGCTCGGGGTAGCATATCTTCTTTAGCGGGCTTATGGACGGTTCGTTCACACTTGTCGAGCACACACTTTTCATGAGTGAAGCAGTGATCCTTCTTGCACGATATGCATACCATTTTTCACTCTTCGACTACTCCCGCGTGCATTCCTCAGTTCTCTTCACCATATCATT
This sequence comes from Amblyomma americanum, assembly GCF_052857255.1. NCBI lineage: Eukaryota > Metazoa > Arthropoda > Arachnida > Ixodida > Ixodidae > Amblyomma > Amblyomma americanum. The sequence goes on along the minus strand of NC_135507.1, from coordinate 100,415,959 downwards.
GCTGATAAAAAGCATTTTAACGGTTTTCTCGGCACGGCAAATCAGTTCAGGAAGGCCTTCCGACCGTTCTTCTCTGGGCACAACAAATCGCGAAAGAGAAGCGGTTCTTTCTTGCATGGTGGCTGAAACATGGCACTGTACTTTGAGTGCAACATGAAGAATGCCGGTGTGGCACCAGCATCTGCAAGTTTGCAATAAAATGCCGTCAGTTATTCTTCTGTTGGAGGTGGCACCAGGGCCGGATTAAGAAAAATGAGGGTCCTGGGCTAAGCACGCAGGCCCACTTTCTCTATACTGACCCCCCCCCCCTCGTCGCCTGCTACGCTATGGAAATATGCCATGTTTCATTTTAATTCCAGCAAATTAAAAAGAACTAAGGGCGATCAATGGGATTATTATTATTATTATTATTATTATTATTATTATTATTATTATTATTATTATTATTATTATTATTATTATTATTATTATTATTATTATTATTATTATTATTATTATTATTATATTATTATCATCGTTATTACCATTATTATTATTATATTATTATTATTATTATTATTATTATTATTATTATAGGCGCCAACATGGCGCCCAGTAAGGACGCATGTGTGCTGTGTTCCCGTCCGTTTTTTGGTAAGCAGCAGTTTTTTCGTTGTGCCGACTGCAACAAACGTGTACACGCGAAGTGTGTCACTTGGAGTGACGACGAGCTGCAGCTTTTGAAGTCCGGCTCGCGACCATTCATGTGCAATCTGTGTTTGTCGTCTTGCGGCGGTGCTAAGCCTAGCGACGGTGGCGAGTCAGCGGCTGCATTCCTTTCTTCCACGGCCCACCAGCCCCATCACCCGACCGACCCGACCGGTTCCCTCGCTTCCTCCCCGACGGGCGAACCTGACGGTGCGCTTGCCTCCCTTCGGGCTCTCCTCCTCGACGCACTTGAGGGAATCTCGTTTCTGAGCGACGAGGTCGCCCAGCTGCGGGAGGAGAATGAGCGCCTTCGTGGTGACAACTCGCGGGCGCTCGCTCTCCAGGCCGAGGTCGTTGCCTCTCTGCGGGCTGATGTTCGCAGCTTACGCGAGGAGCTTGCGAGGCGCCCTGCTTCATCGCAGCGTGATCCGCCTTTCGTCGAGCCCCTGTCCGCGAGCAGTCCTTCCCGTATGTTCCAGCCATCCAAGAGCTACTCTGCTGCCCTTCACTGTGGGATGGCACCTGTTGATTTGGCCACCTGCCCGACATCTGTATCTGTCCCCCCACTTGTAGTTAATTCGCATGAGGCGCAGAAGAAGCACCGAAGCCCAGCCATCACTGGCTCGTCGAGCTCATCCAGTCTGAACGTCGCCAGACCTCAGAAGCGCCCGAAGGCTATTTTCATCTCCAAGCTGTGCCCTGAGACAACGTCGGCTGATCTGACGAACCATCTGAAGTGCGTGAACGTCACCCCCCTAACCTGCCGGCAGTTGAAAACGAAATATGACTCCTACTCGTCCTTCCACCTCACAGTCAGCGCGGAATTTTACGATCAGCTTGTTGACCCTTCGATGTGGCCTACGGGCTGCATCTTCAAGGCTTTTCGTGGAAAGCTCCTGGATGGTATGTTGCATCCTTCCGAGCTGACGGTTGATCGCAGTCAACCCTAACTTGGATATATATTATCAAAATGCCCGAGGTCTTCGGACTAAGGGACCTGTATTTTTTTCTAATGCATTAGCCTCTTGTTACTCGGCTGTTGTAATTACTGAGACCTGGCTGTCTAGCGAAGTTAACTCAGGTGACTTCTTTCCTAATAACTATTCTGTTTTTCGAAGTGACCGCCCTGAATCAGCTTCTAAACAAAAGGGAGGGGGAGTGCTCATTGCTATTGACAGTTCCGTGCAGTGCGTTCGGCGTTCCGACCTGGAAACCATCGAAGAATCTGTCTGGTTAGAGCTCACTTTAACTCGACATCAAAAACTCTTATTGGCAGCTTTCTATATTTCCCCTAATCTGCCTCCTCCTGCCTACGATGATGTACTACATTCTATTGAATATGTTATCAGTTCTCATAGCAAGCACAAACTGCTCATTTTAGGGGATTTTAATACTCCAGGTATTAACTGGAATACCTTTACATATTCACACAACAATCATTATGTAGTTAGTAAGTGCAACCGGCTTTTAGATTTCATAGCTTTTAACACCTTGCAGCAACACAATTTAATTGAAAACTGTTGTGGTAATGTTCTTGACATTTGTTTATCTAATTTTGAAAATGTTAGAGTCTCGTCATCTGAGATCTCACTTACTCGCTGTGACAAATTTCATCCTCCAATTCTAATAACGGCTTCGGTTTCTGTCCCACCTTCTGCTAATTCAAATCGTGCGGGGAATTCCCCCCGTTTCGCTTACGCACTTGGCGACTATGTTGGTCTCTTCGGTTTCTTCTCTTCTGTCGACTGGTCCGTTTTAAGCGAAATCAGCGATGTTGACGAACAAGTCAGTCGCTTCACTGAAATAGTTCTCAATGGTATGCGCCAGTACATACCTATGCACACTCCTACTCGCAGCAAGTTTCCGTTCTGGTTTTCCAAAGAACTTAGAACAGCGCTGAAACTTAAGGAGCGGGCCCACCATAAAGCGAAACGCCCTGGGCTGGATACATGGGCAGATGAATTTCGCCGCTTGCGTTCCCTTTGCAAACGCCTGTACAAGCGGGATCATGAGTCCTACCTTGATTATTTAGAGAACAGTGCCTCTAATCGTCCTACTGAATTCTGGCGATACGTTCGCAAGCGTTCGAATAAATCTGATAGTCATATTCACTTAGTTGACTCTCATGGGAATGAAATTCGGAATGTCGCTGACGGCTTTGCTCAACACTTTTCCTCCGTGTACAAATCTCCACTTTTCGACTCCGTGTGCCTTCCATCTGGTGCACATAATTCCGTTCTTCTCGACGAGAAGTTAGTAAGTGAGAGTCTTAAGTGTTTGAAACCATCTTTATCCCCTGGACCTGATGGCATTCCAGCCGCCATAATAAAAGCCTTCAATAGTACCTTCGTCCCTGTTTTAACCACAATATTTAATAACTGTTTGAAAAATTCTGCCTTTCCCCGCGTGTGGAAAACGGCGCGTGTTTTCCCTGTCTTCAAATCAGGAAACAAATCTGATGTTTCGAACTACCGCCCCATTTCTCTTCTTTGTGCAACCTCTAAGCTTTTTGAATTAGCTTTGCACAAAGTACTTTCCTTCCACCTCAAAAATGTAATCATTCATAATCAGCATGGTTTCATAAAAGGTCGTTCTACTACAACTAACCTTGTGACTTTTATGACGTATACATCAGCTGAAGTCCTTCAGAGGAGTCAGGTAGACGCTGTGTACTGTGATTTGAGCAAAGCTTTCGACGTTGTTACTCACTCATTACTTCTTCAAAAGCTTCTGCTGTTTGAGATCGACGTTTCAATTGTAGCCCTCCTACGCAACTATCTTCTTGATCGGTCCTGCTTTGTCAGTGTAAATGGACAGACCTCATTTGTTTACACTCCAACCAGCGGAGTTCCTCAGGGCTCGGTATTAGGCCCGCTTCTGTTCTCTGTTTTTATCAATGACGTTTCCTCCGTGGTCAAAAACTCCTCATTTCTCCTTTATGCGGACGATATAAAAATGTTCAAGGCAATACATACTCTTCACGATTGCTTGTCATTGCAATCTGACATATCCGCCTTCTCTGATTGGTGCTTGAAGAATGGGCTCACTCTCAATACATCTAAAACCAAGGTTGTCTCATTTACGCGTAAAACGCACAGTCTTCTCTACTCTTATTCTGTGAATGGTAGGCCGCTGCCCAGGGTTGATGAAATTAATGACCTCGGCGTACTTTTCGACCGTAGCCTCAGCTTCTCCTCTCATACAAAACGCATTGCTCTACGGGCTATGCGTACACTCGGCTTCATCTGCAGGCTTTCGAGAGAGTTTCGATCCCCACTTCCTTTCTTAAAGCTCTACCTCTCCATATGCTTGCCGCTTTTGGAATATGCGTCTGTTGTTTGGAACGGCATTTGCCAGTCGAACTGTGAAAAAATCGACAGAGTTCAGCTAAAGTTTTTACGCATATTTCAACATCGGTTTTCTTGCAAAACTTCCAGCTCTCGTCCCAGACGGAGTAACTCACTGCAGCTTCCTTCTCTTAGCTGCCGTCGCGTGAGGGCAGATATAATTTTCTTGTATAAACTTCTTCATGGTCACATTCTATGCCCTCAGCTCCTAGCGCGTATCCTTTTGCGTGTACCGCGAAAGAGCATAAGGGAATTCAGACCATTCCAAGTTTCTGCGCTCCTGCTCTCCCTCTCCCCTCTGGACAGAATGCAAAAGTTGTTTAATTCTCTTTGTCCTCACCTTGATATATTCGAAAATTCTCTCCCTTCCTTTATATTGGATGTCCGTGACGTTCCACTTTGAGCACTCTTTTTCTCATACATAACTTCCCCTTTCATGCATTTTGTCTTTACTACACTTGTGCGTTTGCACCGGTATTATATTGTTTTTTCTCTCCTTAATTGTTCATCACGTGTACTTGTTTTCATTAATATTATTTCTTTAATACTGTATACTCACGCCTGATTGTCTGTAACGCGTTCACTAATTACGTTTCTTATTGTGTATGATTGTATTTCTAGCTTGTATTTTAGAGGTTTCATATTCGTTCATATTAGTATTGGCTTTATTCTTGTTTGTATTTTGCTATATGCTGTACTTGGCTGTTATCGGTCGTTCATTCTCTTTGTTTATTGTTTCATTAGTTATTTATATGTCTGTTGCCTGTTCTAGCTGTTTTCATTTACCGCTGTTCTCGCTGTTTTCTTGTTTTCGCTTTTTTGCTTCATGCTTGCTGTCACGCCTAGTTTATATGTCTTTTTTTTTTCTATCGCCTTGACTGCTGCATTACCTCCCCTGAGTGTCTTCCTTTGTAGTGAAATAAATTTACATTTTGTGCGTGTGAATGGTGTACCAGCACCAAGACCTTTGGGTTGTTCCTGGGCACCGAAAAATAAAGATTGATTGATTGATTATTATTATTAGTATTATTATTATTATTATTATTATTATTATTATTATTATTATTATTATTATTATTATTATTATTATTATTATTATTATTATTATTATTATTATTATTATTATTATTATTATTATTATTATAATTGGTGCTTGAAGAATGGGCTCACTCTCAATTCATCTAAAACCAAGGTTGTCTCATTTACGCGTAAAACGCACAGTCTTCTCTACTCTTATTCTGTGAATGGTAGGCTGCTGCCGAGGGTTGATGAAATTAATGACCTCGGCGTACTTTTCGACCGCAGCCTCAGCTTCTCCTCTCATACAAAACGCATTGCTCTGCGGGCTATGCGTACACTTGGCTTCATCTGCAGGCTTTCGAGAGAGTTTCGAGCCCCACTTCCTTTCTTAAAGCTCTACCTCTCCATATGCTTGCCGCTTTTGGAATATGCGTCTGTTGTTTGGAACGGCACTTGCCAGTCGAACTGTGAAAAAATCGACAGAGTTCAGCTAAAGTTTTTACGCATATTTCAACATCGGTTTTCTTGCAAAACTTCTAGCTCTCGTCCCAGGTGGAGTGACTCACTGCAGCTTCCTTCTCTTAGCTGCCGTCGCGTGAGGGCAGATATAATTTTCTTGTATAAACTTCTTCATGGTCACATTCTATGCCCTCAGCTCCTAGCGCGTATCCTTTTGCGTGTACCGCGAAAGAGCATAAGGGAATTCAGACCATTCCAAGTATCTGCGCTCCTGCACTACCTCTCCCCTCTGGAAAGAATGCAAAAGTTGTTCAATTCTCTTTGTCCTCACCTTGATATATTCGAAAATTCTCTCCCTTCTTTTATATTGGATGTCCGTGACGTTCCACTTTGAGCACTCTTTTTCTCATACATAACTTCCCCTTTCATGCATTTTGACTTTACTACACTTGTGCATTTGCACTGGTATTATATTGTTTTTTTTCTCCTTATTTGTTCATCACGTCTACTTGTTTTCATTAATGTTATTTCTTTAATACTGTGTACTCACGCCTGATTGTCTGTAACGCGTTCACTAATTACATTTCTTATTGTGTATGATTGTATTTCTAGCTTGTATTTGAGAGGTTTCTTATTTGTTCATATTAGTATTGGCTTTATTCTTGTTTGTATTTTGCTATATGCTGTACTTGGCTGTTATCGGTCGTTCTTGTGTTCATTCTCTTCGTTTATTGTTTCATTAGTTGTTTATGTCTGTTGCCTGTTCTAGCTGTTTTCATTTACCGCTGTTCTCGCTGTTTTCTTGTTTTCACTTTTTTGCTTCATGCTTGCTGTCACGCCTAGTTTATGTCTTTTTTTCTATCGCTTTGACTGCTGCATTACCTCCCCTGAGTGTCTTCCTTTGTGGAAGACAAATTTACATTTTGTGCGTGTGAATGGTGTACCAGCACCAAGACCTTTGGGTTGTTCCTGTGCACCGAAAAATAAAGATTGGTTGATTGATTGATTGATTGATTGATTGATTGATTGATTATTATTATTATTATTATTATTATTATTATTATTATTATTATTATTATTATTATTATTATTATTATTATTATTATTATTATTATTATTATTATTATTATTATTATTATTATTATTATTATTATTATTATTATTATTATTATTATTATTATTATTATAGGGGCGGACGCTTCGTCCGCGGTGCAGTCGGGGGCAGCGAGCTCGGCCAGCACACTTCTGCTATCGTTCGACAGTGCAAAGCGGAAACCTTCTCCCAGAACTATCGTGCCAACACTGCGCTGCAAGCCACAAGTTAAAAGGGGCGAACGCTTCGTCCGCGGTGCAGTCGGTGGCAGCGAGCACGGCAAGCGCATTTCTGCTATCGTTGGACAGGTAGTGTGAGTTTGATCTTGCTCCGTAGACAAACTTCATTATCGCTATCTGTTAAGTTATGTGAGCTTTTGTACCGGTGATGGCTGATGATTGTCTTGTTTGCCAGAGGCCATTCCCTGACGATGGCCGCTTCATGAGATGTGCAGACTGTAAAGAGCCGTACCATTTGGGGCAGAACTGTTCAGGAATCGCAGGACTGGTAGCAGATCTAAAAGAGATAAAACGGAATGTAGAACACCTACCAGAGCTGCTTGTCAAAGTTGACTCGTTGCTCTTGTTAAAAGCAGATTTCAGTAAGCTTTGTACCACGGTCAATGAGTTGGAAGATTCTGTAACGCTGATGTCAGCAAAATATGATGATGTGGTCCTACAACTTAAAGTGGATAAAGAAGAAGCGTCGGCTTACAAGAAATAAATACATGTATTGCAGGAAAAGGTAGTTGATCAGGAAACCTTGATTCAAAGACTACAGCAGGGGTTGAATGATACCGAGCAACATAGTAGGAACTTGAACATATATATCCATGGCTTGCCATTTAAGCAGGAAGAAAATCTGTTTGAAGCCCTCGATTCTCTGGCAGAGAAACTTGATCTTCATAAGCCTACTAAAGGGGAACTTGAGGCTTTCCACCGTCTTCCAAGCAAAAATAAAGCATCACCGACGGTCTTGGTGAGATTCTCACCAGTAACGGTTCGAGAACGCTGGTTTGCAGCGCGTGGCAAGCTTCGGAGACTTTTCCAGTCGAAATCGTTGCCGGAGCTCTACTTCAATGAAAATCTGACTGAGATGAACAGGAGGTTATTTTGGCTGGCGAGGACTGCAGGGAAGAACAATGCCTATACGTACGTTTGGGTTAGAAGCGGCAAAGTGTACGTAAAGAAGGATGAAGCAGCAGCGCTCATCCGAGTTACCTCTGACTCTGACATAAGCAAGATAAAATGAATGACCTTTCTTTACCCAGCCAAATGGAATTTTCAGACTTTTCTGCCTTTAAAGCGAACCTTGGGCGAAACGAAGATCAGGAGTTCACACTTGTAAATTTTAATGTTCGTAGCCTTCGTAAATATTTGGACCAATTCAAGCTTGCAGCGCAAGACGCCACAGGCTTTGTCGACATCTTTGTTCTTACTGAGATAAATGTGCCAGCTTCCTGTTTAGACATGTTCGCCGTGAAAGGCTACCGGCCCAGTTTTGCTACGCGTCCTACACGCCGCGGAGGAGGGATTGCTGTTTTCGTCAATGAAAAGTACGATGTTTGTCCTATTGACATCACTTTTACACATGCGGAATGCTTAGCTTTATAAGTAAATCTGCTGCATGCATCTCAGACATTATTTGCTGTTTATAGACCACCATCTAATAGCGTAACTCGCTTCGTAATCGAACTTGAAGAGACACTTCTTCAGCACAAAGGAGATGAGTTGTTCTGCTTGGCAGGTGACCTGAACATCGATATCTTATGCCCAAGCAAAACTTCGGTCGCTGATTACTTATCCTCACTCTCCGCATATGGAATTGAAAACGTGAATAACGCCCCCATACGTGAAGACCTAATGAACGGTCGACTGGTGAAGTCTTGTCTGGACCACATTGCTGTACGTGCACTGATTCACAACTTGACCTCGTGCATTATCACACAACGGCTGGCCGACCATTATTTCACTGCTTGTCGTTTTTCTGCTCAATCGAAGGCTCCCAGAGCTACACTAGCAAGTTGCGGTGATGCCAAGAAGATTCCAGTGTCAATATTGGATGAAAGGAAACTCGATAATTTAGCAGCAACGTTCAACTGGGCATCTTTATTAGAAGATGAACCAGCGGAAAAAGTTTACGTAAAGATATGCGATAAGCTAGCTGAGTTCAAAAACATTTCTACGCGTATGGTTACTCGTAAAATCAGGCAGAATCACAAGTGGCTAAGCCCTAAAATCATGCGAGCGATCGCGAACAGAGACTGGCTTTGGAAACGTTCTAAACGTAATCCCAGAAATGCAGACCTCCGTTCGGAATACAAGGCTGCGAGAAATAGAGTGGTAGCACTTATTAGATCTGCACGGCGCAGGTATTTTCAAGAGCAGTTCGAAAGATAGTCAGAAATCCTGCAAAGATGTGGTCGTTGATTAACTACCTTCGTGGAAAAGAAGCTAACTCACTTTGCTCGAACGCGTTAAAAAATGATTCTGTATCAAAATCTAACGACTTCAATAAACATTTTACGCTCGCGACGGAAAAGGCAGCAACTCGACAAGACATTAAGTGCACACTAAGAGAATGTTTACCAGCTTCAGCATATCTTCCAAGGCTCTCAAAGCACGATCTTGAAAGGATAGTATTCAGCTTCAGACGAAACAAGCCTGCAGGAATTGATGGCATATCAGCGTCATTGTTACAACAGAATTTTCCTGCTTTTTCAAACATCCTACTTTTCTTGTTGAACGTATTTTTGGAAAGCGCGTCTATTCCGGGGGGCTTGAAAACCGCTATCGTTGCACCGCTTTTCAAGGGCGGACAAAGAGATGGTTGTGAAAACTACCGACCTATCTCCATACTGCCAATTTTGTCACAAATACTGGAAAAATTTCTGTTTGAATGCATGACGTCTTTTTTGAATAAATTCTCTGTCATTTCGAATCGTCAGTTTGGGTTTGTTACAGGGAGGGGCACTACAGCACTTCTGGAGGAATTCGCTGATGAACTCTACACTGCATGTTCAGTTGTGCCCTCTTCCTGGATGTTCAGAAAGCTTTTGATACCGTGAACCATAATATTTTGTTGCAGGAATTGCATCTGTTGGGCTTCCGAGGCCTCTTTTATGATATTCTCAAGAGTTTTCTGTATGGGCGCGCACAAGTTGTCAGATTAAACTGCCAAATAGAACATAGCGGGAGGCTGCCACTGAGGGCAGGTGTACCCCAGGGGTCAATTTTATCTCCATTGCTCTTTAATTTATATACATATGTCTTGAGTTCGATAGTATCTAAGTGCTCAATTTTCCAGTACGCGGATGACACAGTTTTGTTAGCAAAGCTCATTAATTATGAGACTGTGGTGAATTTGTTGCAGGAAAACATAAATAATGTGATGAAATGGTTTGCTGTGAACCGAACTTCAGTGAACACGAAGAAAACAAAGATCATGTGTTTCAGATATCCTTTAAAAACATCACTTATAGATAAGCCGGTATTTTTGTATGTGCATGTTTCAGGTCACTGTCAACCGGTGGAATATGTAAATTCGTACAAATATCTGGGTGTGGTCTTCGACGGCTGCTTATCATGGAATGAACACTTAGCTTACGTATTTTCGAAGCTTCGTAAGGCTTCATGGTTACTTTTTAATGTGAAATCTTTGGCGCCCTTGGCCGTGAAAAAAATTATTACGCATGCGCTCGCGTACAGTGTCCTTAGGTATGGCATCACTGTTTATGCTTCGTGTCCTTCCCGTTTGCATGACCGTTTGAGTACGCTCTTGAAAAGCATGTTAAACTCCATTGCATATAATTCCCCTCTGCCAGCCGGCGCTAACGTTTTTCAATGGCTCAGTATCCCACCATTTCGCTCTTTATTTGTTCACACAGTCGTTCGTCGCCATTTTTGGAATTCCAACTTTTTAGTGCTGAATGTTCCGAGTAGAAAGTTGCGGAAGTCGACTAGTTATTTTGTGCCGCGGAGTTCAACGCGGTATGGTAGATCAAGACGCTGCGTTTATGTTCCTGAAATCTTTAATGAATTGCCTGATGAACTTTTTGAAGTGACCTCTTTGCGGAACCTGAAGATGCACTTTAAAGCTTTATGTTGACCGCGGTCGCTCTTTGTTTATCACGTAATTGCGTGTGCATCCTGTTTTGTTCTGTTACCTTTTTGCATACTACTTATCTTGGAGCTCTATTCGTGAATTTTGTAATAATTTAACTTTAGTGTTCTTTGTAGCGATTAGTGTTTTCTATTGATCTGCAATTTTGTCGCTCTGCTTTGACTGCCAGGCCTAGTCCGGCAAGCCTCTTGTTGGCTTTGACGGGCCTGAACCTCATTTGTACTGTATACAAAGTGGCAATAAAGATTTATTATTATTATTATTATTATTATTATTATTATTATTATTATTATTATTATTATTATTATTATTATTATTATTATTATTATTATTATTATTATTATTATTATTATTATTATTATTATTGGCAGTCGGGGCGGCGATGCGCTGGGCACACCACTGATACCTTGCACTTTCACAGGTAGTACGGCAGTACAGGAAAAGCGGGACCGACATGGATTCAACCTGTGACATGACCCTCAACTGACACCGCAAGACGCCCAAAGGAACGAGCAACCAGCTGCTGCTGTTTCAAGAATTTCGACCAGACCATCATCTGGCTACACTGAGAGCCAGCCAGCGTTTCAAGATAAAAGGAACCGCCTTCCCGGACCCTTCTGCAGTCGGCGGCGATGCGCTGGGCACACCACTGATACCTTGCACTTTCACAGGTAGTTACGTCTCTTCATATTACTGTAATTTTTCAATCACATTTGGCCGCCGACTGCTCACCTTGCTGTTCTGTTATATGCTCTTATGATGGATAGCTGCATTGCTTGTCAAGTTGTATTACCAAGTGATGGGCGGATTATGAAGTGCTCACATTGCCAACACTCATATCACTTAGGGCAGGGCTGCTCGGGAATAGCACCCAACACATTTAACACAATGGGCCCAGACAAACGCGAAGCATGGGTCTGTAAAACATGCAGAACTTCCAGAAAGCGCAGTGGTCCTTCATCGCAGCTAGACGATGTCAACGTGAAAGATAGCACTCAAGCAATTTCAGCCTTGATAGAAGAGATAAGAGAAATAAAAAGAAATGTTGAATCGCTGCCAGCGCTAGTGGTGAAGGTAGATTCTTTGCTACTTCTGAAAACAGAAATCCTGAACCTGACTAAAACAGTGGGAGAGCTTGAAGAATCAGCTAATTTTTTGTCAAAAGAATGCGACTCATTTCGAGTACAGTTAAAGGCGAGCCAGGAATCCGCATGTGCTCGGGACAAAGAAATGCAGGCATTGCGTGAGACTGTGAACAAGCAGAACGCGCAGCTACAGAGTTTGCTCAAAGAACAAAACGATGCAGAGCAATACAGCCGTAATGCTAACCTTGAGATATATGGTTTGCCAGTCACTCCAAATGAAAACCTGCTTGATAGGCTACAGAACGTGGCGGAAAAACTGCACCTGGAAGACTTTTCCCATGACGACATTGTCGCTGTACATCGCCTTCCGGCCAAGAAAGACAGCGTTCCGATCATCCTGGTGCGCTTCACTAACGTAGCAACCAGAGAAAGATGGTTTAACGCTCGAAGCAAACTCAAGGTCTTGTATGAATCAAAGGTGCTGGAAAAGATCTTTTTTAATGACAACCTAACAAAAATGAACCGTGAACTGTTCTGGAAGGCCAGGAAGGTAGGAAAAGAAAAGGAGTACAAATTTGTGTGGGCAAGAGGAGGCAAAATCTTTGCTAGGAAAGAGGAGAAGGCGCCTCTTATCCGAGTAGTCTGTGAAGCAGACCTAGATCTAATACAATGAACGGCGCTCCATCAGCTACGCTAAGTTTTCCGGACTTTGAATCATTTAATCAGGACTTCGGTCCAAACTCTGGTACAGAATTTACTCTGATAAATGTTAATATACGTAGCTTGCGCAAATACTGGGACGAGTTTAGAACTATATTGCAGAAGGTGCCATTGATTTTATAGATATTTTTGTGCTAACAGAAATTAATGTTCCAGATTCCTGCCTAGATTTGTTTACCCTGAAGGGCTACCAACCAATGTTTGCGACTCGTTTTTCAGGTAGAGGGGGTGGAATCGCTGTTTTCGCCCGGGACACGTTTAATATATCTAGAATGGATATATCATTTTCACATGCCGAATGCCTGGCTTTGGAACTATGCTCCAAGTTAACGTCTCATATGTTGCTGGCAATTTACCGACCGCCATCAAACAGCATCAGCCGTTTTCTTCTAGAACTGGAAATAATTTTGCAGGCTAATAACACAATAGATCAACTCTGCATAGCAGGTGATTTAAACATAGATACGCTATGTCACTCTAAAACGGTTGTGGCAGATTATCTAGCTGTTCTTTCAACGTTTGGCATAGAAAATGTTATTAACGCACCGTCTCGCGAAGAACCGCTGGGTGGTAGATTGGTCCAGTCGTGTCTTGATCACATAGACGTACGTGCTCCTAACTGCGATCTGTCGTCAGCTGTCATTAATCAACGTTTAGCCGATCATTACTTTACTGTTTGTCGTTTCTTTGACCGTACTACTAATAAGAATCCAGGGCGCTCAACTTATGACACTGCAAAAAATAACGTGCACGTGGCTATAGTGGATCAGCGCAAATTAGATAATCTAATTGGAAACTTTGACTGGCAGGCATTATATAGGTCTAATCCCCCGGACTTAGTTTATTCTCGGTTCTGCCAGCAATTAAACAAGTTAGAACAGGCACGTAAGCGGATCATCCGCAAAAAACAAAGACGTAATCCTGTCTGGTTTAATGATACTATTATGCAGGCAATTTCACATAGGGATTGGTTATGACAACGTCGTAAACGCTCCCCTAAAAATATTGAACTACAAATCGAATATAGGACCGCAAGAAATAAGGTTGTTGCGCTTATTCGTTCCGCTAAACGTCAGTATTACCGTGAACAGTTTAAGCGAGCAGCCAGAAACCCCGCCAAAACATGGTCACTGATTAATCATATCAGAGGCCTTAACAGAAATGAGTCTTCTTTTCAAGAAATATTTGCATGCAATCTTCAGGAAACCGCAGAATTGTTCAACGAACACTTCGCACGTGTGTCTCGCTCAAAATCATCCTTGCCACAAAACAGCTGTTCCTTGACGCGTACCATATCGGCGTCCGCCTATTTACTGAAGATGTCGTCAGTAGACCTTGCGCGCATAATCTTCAATTTCAAACGGAATAAACCACCGGGCTTTGATGGTATTACTGTGGCCCTGCTTCAGAGAAATTTTGAAGTTCTGGAGAATATTCTTCTTTTTATCCTTAACGGATTCTTAGAGACTGGTATGATACCAAGTACGCTAAAAACAGCGATTGTGAGGCCGGTATACAAGGGTGGCAAGAGAGAGAACCTTGAAAATTACCGACCAATTTCGATTTTGCCAATACTTTCACAAATTTTAGAAAAAATTTATGCTAGAGTGCATGTCATCATTTTCGAAAAAATTTTCTGTTCTATCTGACCGGCAGTTCGGATTCATAGAAGGCCGTGGAACGATTTCACTGCTCGAAGAATTCTCGGACGAGTTATACGCGTCTTTTGAACACAATCTGTTTGCTTGCTGCCTGTTTCTAGATATTGCCAAGGCTTTCGACACAGTAAATCACGAAATATTGTTGCGAAAATTGTACCTGTACGGATTTAGAGGACCATTTCATGAATTGTTGAAAAGTTACTTACAAGATCGCTCACAAGTCGTAGCCCTCGTAGCAGCCGTCAGATACTGAAAGCGGGCGTTCCCCACGGATCTATTTTATCGCCATTACTTTTCAATCTATTTATAAATGACTTCGCATCAACAGTGTCTAATGCCTTGGTCTTTCAATACGCCGATGACACAGTTTTACTTTCAAAGCACATTTCCTACAAACATGCTGTTGCTTTACTACAAGAAAACATCTGTGATGCGATGAACTGGTTTTCTCGGAATGGCCTTTTGATAAACCAGCAAAAAACGAAATTAGTCTGCTTTAGAAACCCCTTGAAGACAACTGTACTGAATGAATCCATCTTTTTACACTGGCACAATGATAAAGACTGTCATTGTTCTCCAGTTGAAAGTGTCCATTGCATAAAATATCTGGGTGTTTACTTTGATGCTGACCTCACGTGGAACAGTCACTTGGCACACATTTGTAGCAAATTGCGTAGCACTGCCTGGTTACTGTTTACTGTTAAATCTTTCATACCATTATCGGTAAAAAAGACAATCATGCACGCTCTAGCATACAGTGTTCTGAGATACGGCATCACACTGTTCGCGCACTGCTCTCAAAAGTGGCATGACCGTGTAGACACGCTCTTAAAAAGTATGTTAAAAAGTACCGCATATGCAAATTCCTTTCCACCTTCAGATAACTTATTTAATATCCTTGGTCTTCCTTCCTTTGAGCGCTTATATAAACAAACCGTTGTTCTCCGACACTTCTGGAATCCTGCGTTCAAGACAAAATCAGTTGTGGCCAGAACGCTACGTAAAGGCCAACGCTTTAAGGTCCATAGATACGCGACCAGATACGGCAAAGCAAGACGCTGTGTATACGTCCCTACATTATTCAATAGCCTTCCTGATGATGTGTTATCCGCTACTTCTAAGGTAACTATTAAACGCATGATTAAAACTCTGTAAAAAGCGGTTGTGCCAGAAAACAAATGACACTTGAGATTTGTAGTTTTTTTTTCTCTTCATAATATGTATTCAGTGTGTGTACTTTATTATGTGACTTGTATTGCCATCACTTTTCGCTCGCCGATGTTGCCGTGCCTAGTCCTGCAAGCCTCCTTTGGCTTTGACAGGCCCGATTCTGTATGTATTTCAATATGCTGTGGCAATAAATTATTATTATTATTATTATTATTATTATTATTATTATTATTATTATTATTATTATTATTATTATTATTATTATTATTATTATTATTATTATTATTATTATTATTATTATTATTATTATTATTATTATTATTATTATTATTAGGAAAACGACATAACTTGCTTGAAACGCGTGCTGTGGTAAACACCAACACTTCATACATTTTATCATAACACAAGATCACGGCACGCTCTATTAACCGCCCCACTACGAACGTCCTCCCGGCTTAGTCACGGTAACCCGATAGCACGCATCAGTGGCCACACGTCAGCTTACAACAACTCATTTTTCCCCAACGCAATAGCACTATGGAATTCACTGCCTAACGACATCGCTGCATGCACTGATCACAAAACATTCCGCGAGAAAATAAAAATTCACCTCACATAAATCTTGATCACTTCTGCGCTCTTTTGTAGCGAGTATTGCTTGACATATCTTTGTTAAATGATGTATCACTTGCTGGAAAACCCTGATATGACTACAACCCCTTTTATGTTTGTTTGTATGTTTGTTCTTTTTATTGTTATGCATGTTCCCATCATCGCCGTTGGAAACCAATATGCCCCCCCTTATGTAATGCCTTCGGGCCTTTAAGGGATCAATAAATGAAATGAAATGAAATGAAATATGTTCACTTTGTGATTAATCTGCGTTCTGTTTTCAGCAAAAGCTAGGCTTTAAGGAAACGTTTAGTGCACTACAAACTAACAAGAACGTAGGAAAGACAACACAGCTCAGATCTCGGTCCTTCTGAATCTAGGCTTTGTTTGCATCACGGCTGGGGGCACCACACCGGTCGCCGCACAATGCTCACCGCACTCTTGATGTTTCAGGTGCTGTCGCACTGGCCACCTGCTTGTACGTGGTGCCGCCTTGATCTCCGGCCCTCCAATGTTCACACCGCAGCCGCCCGGAATTTTGGACCAAATGCCGCCCATTCCACGCTCGAGACACCATTCTCGACGATAATCGCCGTCCCCATCTGGCAACCATTCCTACCGGTTACGTCATCAACCACGGGACTCAACGTTACCCTACTTAACCAGCAAAACCACCCGGTCCACTCGGGGCACGACACCGGTCGCCGCACAATGCTCACCGCACTCCTGATGTTTCAGGTGCTGTCGCACTGGCCACCTGCTTGTACGTGGTGCCGCCTTCATCTCCCGCCCTCCGATGATCACACCGCAGCCGCCCGGAATTTTGGACCAAATGCCGCCCATTCCACGCTCGAGACACCATTCTCGACGATAATCGCCGACCCCATCTGGCAGCCATCCCTACCGGTTACGTCATCAACCACGGGACTCAACGCTACCCTACTTAACCAGCAAAACCACCCGGTCCACTCGGGGCACGACACCGGTCGCCGCACAATGCTCACCGCACTCCTGATGTTTCAGGTGCTGTCGCACTGGCCACCTGCTTGTACGTGGTGCCGCCTTCATCTCCCGCCCTCCGATGATCACACCGCAGCCGCCCGGAATTTTGGACCAAATGCCGCCCATTCCACGCTCGAGACACCATTCTCGACGATAATCGCCGTCCCCATCTGGCAACCATCCCTACCGGTTACGTCATCAACCACGGGACTCAACGTTACCCTACTTAACCAGCAAAACCACCCGGTCCACTCGGGGCACGACACCGGTCGCCGCACAATGCTCACCGCACTCCTGATGTTTCAGGTGCTGTCGCACTGGCCACCTGCTTGTACGTGGAGCCGCCTTCATCTCCCGCCCTCCGATGATCACACCGCAGCCGCCCGGAATTTTGGACCAAATGCCTCCCATTCCACGCTCGAGACACCATTCTCGACGATAATCGCCGACCCCATCTGGCAGCCATCCCTACCGGTTACGTCATCAACCACGGGACTCAACGCTACCCTACTTAACCAGCAAAACCACCCGGTCCACTCGGGGCACGACACCGGTCGCCGCACAATGCTCACCGCACTCCTGATGTTTCAGGTGCTGTCGCACTGGCCACCTGCTTGTACGTGGTGCCGCCTTCATCTCCCGCCCTCCGATGATCACACCGCAGCCGCCCGGAATTTTGGACCAAATGCCGCCCATTCCACGCTCGAGACACCATTCTCGACGATAATCGCCGTCCCCATCTGGCAACCATCCCTACCGGTTACGTCATCAACCACGGGACTCAACGTTACCCTACTTAACCAGCAAAACCACCCGGTCCACTCGGGGCACGACACCGGTCGCCGCACAATGCTCACCGCACTCCTGATGTTTCAGGTGCTGTCGCACTGGCCACCTGCTTGTACGTGGTGCCGCCTTCATCTCCCGCCTTCCGATGATCACACCGCAGCCGCCCGGAATTTTGGACCAAATGCCGCCCATTCCACGCTCGAGACACCATTCTCGACGATAATCGCCGTCCCCATCTGGCAACCATCCCTACCGGTTACGTCATCAACCACGGGACTCAACGTTACCCTACTTAACCAGCAAAACCACCCGGTCCACTCGGGGCACGACACCGGTCGCCGCACAATGCTCACCGCACTCCTGATGTTTCAGGTGCTGTCGCACTGGCCACCTGCTTGTACGTGGGGCCGCCTTCATCTCCCGCCCTCCGATGATCACACCGCAGCCGCCCGGAATTTTGGACCAAATGCCGCCCATTCCACGCTCGAGACACCATTCTCGACGATAATCGCCGTCCCCATCTGGCAACCATCCCTACCGGTTACGTCATCAACCACGGGACTCAACGTTACCCTACTTAACCAGCAAAACCACCCGGTCCACTCGGGGCACGACACCGGTCGCCGCACAATGCTCACCGCACTCCTGATGTTTCAGGTGCTGTCGCACTGGCCACCTGCTTGTACGTGGTGCCGCCTTCATCTCCCGCCTTCCGATGATCACACCGCAGCCGCCCGGAATTTTGGACCAAATGCCGCCCATTCCACGCTCGAGACACCATTCTCGACGATAATCGCCGTCCCCATCTGGCAACCATCCCTACCGGTTACGTCATCAACCACGGGACTCAACGTTACCCTACTTAACCAGCAAAACCACCCGGTCCACTCGGGGCACGACACCGGTCGCCGCACAATGCTCACCGCACTCCTGATGTTTCAGGTGCTGTCGCACTGGCCACCTGCTTGTACGTGGGGCCGCCTTCATCTCCCGCCCTCCGATGATCACACCGCAGCCGCCCGGAATTTTGGACCAAATGCCGCCCATTCCACGCTCGAGACACCATTCTCGACGATAATCGCCGTCCCCATCTGGCAACCATCCCTACCGGTTACGTCATCAACCACGGGACTCAACGTTACCCTACTTAACCAGCAAAACCACCCGGTCCACTCGGGGCACGACACCGGTCGCCGCACAATGCTCACCGCACTCCTGATGTTTCAGGTGCTGTCGCACTGGCCACCTGCTTGTACGTGGTGCCGCCTTCATCTCCCGCCCTCCGATGATCACACCGCAGCCGCCCGGAATTTTGGACCAAATGCCGCCCATTCCACGCTCGAGACACCATTCTCGACGATAATCGCCGACCCCATCTGGCAGCCATCCCTACCGGTTACGTCATCAACCACGGGACTCAACGTTACCCTACTTAACCAGCAAAACCACCCGGTCCACTCGGGGCACGACACCGGTCGCCGCACAATGCTCACCGCACTCCTGATGTTTCAGGTGCTGTCGCACTGGCCACCTGCTTGTACGTGGTGCCGCCTTCATCTCCCGCCCTCCGATGATCACACCGCAGCCGCCCGGAATTTTGGACCAAATGCCGCCCATTCCACGCTCGAGACACCATTCTCGACGATAATCGCCGACCCCATCTGGCAGCCATCCCTACCGGTGACGTCATCAACCACGGGACTCAACGCTACCCTACTTAACCAGCAAAACCACCCGGTCCACTCGGGGCACGACACCGGTCGCCGCACAATGCTCACCGCACTCCTGATGTTTCAGGTGAGTTATCTTAACCATTGCAAACAATACCGCAGTAGCAACCGTTTTTTGGTGACGGTGTCGTGCCCCTACGACTCGAAGTGGCGCGATGTTTTTCGCATGCTCACTGATAATCTAGCTTTCAATTACCTGTCACAAATCATGCTGTTACTATCTGGTGACGTCGAACTCAACCCTGGCCCTGGCACGCCTAAAGAACCATCACCTATTGAGGCCCGCATTCACCGACTAGAAGAAAGTTTTGCAGCACTGCGCTTAGAAATAGCTAACCTCGGCGTGACTCAAGTCTCGCACGAAAAACAAATAGCCACTTTAAGCAACCGTCTAGCGAATCTTGAATCACCAGAACACTCACCGAATACCGACAAAACGTCTAAAGAGACAGACCACATACAACGCGAGATCGCAGTCTTAAAAGCTGCTAACATCGACACCAAAAACCGTATGCGCCGCAACAACTTGCTTTTCTTGGGCCTTGACGACACAAACACCGAATCATGGACCGAATCAGAAAACAAAATTGTTCAACTTTGCGCAGATCACCTTGACGTTCAACTAGACCGGAGTAGCATCGAACGTGCCCACCGTATTGGTAGTCACTCCGACGGCAAAAAACGCCCCATTATCGTAAAATTTACACAGTTCAAAACAAAAGAGAACATTCTTTCCCATGGGCGGAAACTTAAAGGGACCAACTACGCCATAAGAGAAGACTTTGAATTTCCTGCGCGCCAAGCACGTTCAAAGCTGCTTGAGTTCGTTAGACCGAAAAAATGTGCATTTAAGCTTGCATTTGGCAAGCTTTACGTAGGCAGCAAATGCTATTATTATAACGCTGACAGTGACAGCGTTCTGGAAAGCCCAAACTCAGCAGCTACCGTACGCAAAAACGCAGGCCTACCCTCCGCAAACACCCAACAAAGCGACACATGACGCACCAACCAACAAGTACTTTCACCCGTCATTACACAGCGTCCATCACTATACCTCGACCTGAATATTGCGTTCACGAATATCCGGAGCGTTATCCCTAAGCTAGACAGACTTGAAGGTTGCATTACTGATATTAAAGCGGAAGTCGTGCTACTCACTGAAACCTAGCTGAGCGACAATATTAGAGACAGTGAAATATTTTCCCCCAACCTTAACTACACAATATTTTTTTTTATTTTTTATTCAAGTTACCCCTAAAGGCCCTCCAGAAGAGGGTATTACATAGGGTCATGCCGGTATTACATACCGGCATGACAGGAAAAACAAGAAAGGCGGAGGCGTTCTCATAGCCATCAAGAACAACTTGTCTTCGTCTCACATCTTTAGTGACGACACCCTTGAATTCACGTGGGCATCCGTGAATGACAGGGCAAAAAAAGTCATTTTTGGTATTTGCTACCGGCCACCTGATAGGGGTTCATCCTTCTGTGACGCGCTGTGCCGTGCTTTGAACGACATCAAAGATAAATTTCCAAA
Organism: Amblyomma americanum; assembly: GCF_052857255.1. Lineage (NCBI taxonomy): Eukaryota > Metazoa > Arthropoda > Arachnida > Ixodida > Ixodidae > Amblyomma > Amblyomma americanum. The sequence goes on along the minus strand of NC_135507.1, from coordinate 100,394,925 downwards.
TTCTCCCATCTATTTATTCGGCGACTTTAACTTCCGTAACATTAGCTGGCCCTTACTCTCAGTGCTTAATGGATCACCTTCCAACGAATCAAAACGCTTCCTTGATCTAACACTTGACTACAACTTACACCAAGTCATTACATGCCCCACAAGAGGAAGTAACATTCTTGACCTACTTCTGACCACCTCCCCCGATGACGTTAAAGGCATAACCATATTACCAGCCATTAGCGATCACAACCTAATTCACATCCGCCTATCATTGCCCATCACAAAGCGGTCCCAAACGAGAAAGATAATAACCGACTACAAGAGGGCTAATTTCAATGCCATCAACCTCGCATTATCAGAATTTTATAACTCTTTTGTTAAATCCTATTCTGCTCGCTCGGTCAATGCCAACTGGGAACTTTTCAAAACTACAATGCTCACATTGAAAAACGCACACATTCCGTCCTTCCTTGTAAAATCCGATTATAACAACGAATGGTTCAATAGAGACCTGAAAAGGCTTCTTAATAGGAAAAAGCGTCTTTATCGTAAGGCTAACTTGCATAACCTGTCTGAAACTTGGGAGCGATACCATCAATGCGCTAAAAAATACAATGAAAAATTAGCCTACGCCAAATTCAAGTTTTTTTTCTTCCGACTTACATTCTATCCTCCAAACAAACCATAATAAATTCTGGCGTATTCTCTCCCCCAATCTGCGATCATGTAGAATTGAGCTTCTTGACGCTGACCGTGAGCCCATAGACAGTAATATGTGCGCGGCAATTCTCAATAATTACTTCTGTTCAGTGTTCTCCTCAGCAACTAGCAGCCCCAATTTTTTGCCAGCCATCGCCGCAATACCCATGCCGCAAGTCACAGTCACACCGGCAGGAATAGCGAACTTAATCAGTTCTCTCAAAACTTCATCATCAGCTGGCTGCGATAACATAAACAGTAAACTCCTGAAAAATACTGGTTTAATCTCAAGCCTAATCCTGCATCTAATTTTTACCCAATCATTGGAATCCGGAGAAGTCCCCGATGACTGGAAGATAGCTGAAATCATTCCAATATTTAAGAAAGGTGACCGCACAAATCCTTCCAACTATCGTCCCATTTCGTTAACCAGCATTCCTTCAAAATTACTTGAACATGTTATATCGTCAGACTTAATGCGCCATCTAGATTCAATTAACTTCTTTTATCCCCACCAACACGGTTTTCGAAAACACTATTCCTGTGAAACACAGTTGGCGGAATTCACTCATGACATCCTACACTTTATGGACAATAACCTTCAAATAGACGCTATTTTTTTAGACATTTCCAAAGCCTTCGACCGTGTTCCTTATACGGACCTGCTCGCAAAACTCTCCTCCCTAGGCATTCCCCATAACCTAATAACCTGGATTGATCATTTCTTAAATGGACGCATGCAATTCACGTCATGCAATGGCTACCGCTCATCCCTTACCGATGTATCATCAGCTGTCCCACAGGGGGCTGGCTTATCCCCACTGCTATTCCTCATTTACATCAACGATCTTCCATTAAACACAAGCACCAAATTAAGACTGTTCGCGGACGACTGTGTAATATACAGCCCTCTTCGTGATCCCACCGATAGTCACCTGCTACAAAAAGATATCGACACAATAGCCACATGGTGCGACACATGGCTGATGCCTTTAAACCTCGGTAAATGCCAACTGTTGTCATTCTCTCGCAAACGCGCAGTTATTCATCATTCATACAATATAAACTCAGTTCCGATTGTCCCAACAACGTCATATAAGTATCTTGGATTGCATCTGACATCTTCACTATCTTGGGTCAACCATGTCCAAAGAATATGTTCAGATGCTTCCCGTGTCTTAGGTTATCCACGACGTAACCTCAAGTCAGCATCTCCCGAAGTAAAAAAACTTGCTTACCTAACATTTGTTCGTCCCAAACATGTATATGCATCATCCATCTTGCATCCCTCTCAAGCCTACCTCACCGCCGAACTTGAGGCTATCCAAAACCGCGCGACCCGTTTTATCACCTCTGAATACACTAAAGAAATTAGCATCACTGCACTCAAACGTTCTATCTCCCTCCCCACGCTTCAGTCACGCCGCATTATTTCACGCCTTTGCCTACTACACAGCTTTTTTTACCATCCGACGTCGCACCCCCTGCTGAAACTACCAATCCGAACTTCCAGTCGCCTCAGCTACAGCCACCCCATAGCCAGCATCAAGAGCCGTACTTTAGCAATGAGCAGTTCTTTTTTTCCTAACGCAATAACCCATTGGAATGCCCTGTCAAACGACATAGTTTCATGATACGATCGCAAAACATTTCGCGCGAAACTCGCTAGTCATTTTCAGAACACGTGAACTTGTAATTGCCCTGTACTTTTTCCTGCATTTTTTCCCTCTATTTTTGTGCTTTTTCTTTTTTCTTTTTTTTTTTGCTTACCATTTTGTAACCGCTTGATCCTCCTTTTTTAGTGTTTTTTTTAGTGTTTACAGTTTTAGTGTTAAGTTCATTGTGCCTATGTTTTCATCATGAGTGCATTTACACAAACCCATTTGTAAGCCCCTCCTTATGTAATGCCTTCGGGTCTTTAAGGATAAAATAAATGAAATAAATGAAACTACGTTTAATCTTGTGAGGAGACGCATGGTTGTGTCCAAAACATTCTTTATTAAAATTCAAGCATCAGACGGCATTAATCGTTTTACACGTTACTTAGCGAGTCCACCTTGTCGTCAAGGAGGCTCGAACGAAGGCGATTTTTTATCAGCGACAACTTGGAAAATGATCGTTAGGTCTCACAGTTTGCCACGGGTATGCTTAAGTACATTCGGAAAGCAATAGAAAGGTTCGGAAACACATCAATAAGCTTTCTTTCGTGCAGCAACTTCATTATTCCCAGGGGACTCATGTCATGGAACACAGAGTTGTGCAGAAAGTTCGCGACAACAATTTCAGCTGAAAATGCGGGCTCCAAATCATTTTTGTAGCTCTTCATCAACTCCTCAGCCTGCTGTGCCAGAGAGGCCCCGCTTCCAACTTCTGTCAGCAATTTTAAGAATCCGAACCTTTCGCAAAGCAGAGCCTAGACTGTCAAGTACAACGTTGTAGGTCTCTACGATAAACTTTTTTCTACCTTGTAGCACACTATCGCTTTTTCCGTCCGGGTGCTTACTTAAAGCGATGCGTTTGCCCTCATCCTGATAACACTGATTGGTACTTAGCGTGCGTGCTCTCTCTTCGAAGGTACCAGAGAGATGTCGCATAGAAAGAACAAAGCCTTCTATAGAGCTCAGCAGGCCTACAGCAGTTGAAATGTCTAGGCCTGGTTTCTGAAGTGCTACGCTCGTTTTGTCAAAGCGCTCCAAGATTTCACTCCAGAAAATCGCCATGAATGCAGTCTCTAGTTTTGTCATTTTCTTGAAGAGAGATTGCGCTTCGTTCCTAGTGTCACCGTTTTCTTCCTCGTTCTTTGATATAGCTTCAAGGCAACATAAGACTGCATTGATTTTTTTTAGAATGGCCTTACATGATCCAGCGTGTCTTGACCGCCAGGTCTCAGAGAGACGTTTAAAAACAAGCTGCTGGCCAGTTCCGCCCATGCTGTCCAAAAGATACCTCCATCGCTTAGGTCAGGCAGCAAAGAACACATACAGTCTCTGAATTACAGTTAAAAATTTGACTGCCGCAAGGCAACTGCCAACGCTACACGCGCCAACTAAGGTGAGTGAATGACCAGCACAGGGGACGTAGACTACCAATTCGTTCATGTGTTTGATTTGAACTTGCAGTCATTTGTATTTTCCAGACATATTACTCGCATTATCATAGGCTTGGCCCCTACAAATATCAATTGAGACGCCATTGGTCGTCAAGAGGGACCTCACGGTATCGAAAAGATACAAGCCGGTATGCGATTCAATTGGAACAGATCCAAGAAAGCGTTCGTACACTTTCCCATTTAAATAGTATCGTAAAACAACTGCAGCTGATCAACGTGAGTAAGGTTTGGAGTCAAATCAACAATTAAAGAGAAGTATTTTGCGCGTTTCACTTCGTCAACGAGACGTTCCTTGACAGCCTTTGCCATATGCTGGATAAATTCATCACAAATGATTTTTGACAGATACGATCGGTAACCATTTCCATTGTTCCCGTAGTGTTTTATGTGCTCCTCTAAAAAGGGATCAAACTTGGCAATGGCCTCAAGCAGTCCCATATAAATGCCATTTCTCGGTGAACCAAAAATCTTCTCACTGACCCTAAACGCTAGGTTAGCGCTCAGCTAGAAGCTTAACTACAACGACTACGCGCTTCAACACCTCTGTCCAGTAAGCGGTCTCAGTGACAAGATGCTTAACCAGTTCCTTGTCAATTGTGCTGCTCGAGTTAGAGCGGGCGAGCCATGCTACCACGCAGTTCAGTTGCTCGACGCTATTTTCATGTGCGCAAACCTTTTCTTCTGCTCTTTTCCTATCATAAAAGCCGTGCGTGGTGAAAACACTGGGGTTGCTTGAAATCTAAAGTAGTTTGCACATGAAACAGTAAATGGAACCTTTGGACTCCGAGTACATTAGCCAGTGTCGCTCGTACGCCTCCCCATTTACAGCCTTTCGCACGAAAAATGAGGTGACATATAGCGTTTCTGAGTTTTGAATTACATTTCTGAAGACGGAAAATTTTCTGCCTGATTTTGAAAATACAATGGCCCTTTTTCAAGGCATACACTCCGAAAGTTGTCAGTAATAACGTCCGACCACTTAGCAGGGTTACTTCGTAGAATCTCGCAACGCACCTCTTGCTGCGGGGATGTCTGTACTTCTCTGTCGTCGCAACGAGAAGCCGTCTCATTCGTCCTCTCGAGTTACACTTTGGGGGTGGGAACATGATAATTTGAAGCCAAACTAACTGGAAACAAGTGAGTCGGTTCTTGGAGTGTTTCCTGGCGCTCGTCAGTAGAAGGAGGCTCATCGGGGAGGTTTGGCAACAGTTGATCAGCAGTAGTAGAAATCGGGCGTGGCGGACCGGACACCTGGAGCTCTGTGGCAGGGGCCCGGCCGAGTAGCATAGACGTTGCTGACTCAGGAACAGGACAGGGCTCGGTTAGCGCCGGTTGCTCATAAATATGGACGACCAAGGTGTACACCGTTTTCACAGGACCCAGACAAACAAGATGAGTCAAACCTTGCTTCTTGCCAGGAAACCGTGGTGATGGAGTTGGGAAGTCCTCCACAGAATCATAGTCGGTACTACTGGGAGTTTGACACGGACTCTGGGTAGAACGATCATACTGCTCCACGAAAGATGCATTCAGTAGGTACTTTGTCATCTTTGGTAGCTTCTTTTCCCGCTCTTCTCTTTCTAACTTCGCCTTTCGATTAGACGCACCACTTTGATGCTTCCGACCGAGCATTGTCGCATGAATGGATGCTGATTGTTCACCACACTGGGCACTTCGTCAGTCCGACGCGACCGCAGGTGTCCAGCGGTGGCCGTCCCGATGACTGGCGCACGCTGCCTGTATGGTCCGGTGCTGGCCGAGAGTGGTGCGTCCCCCAGGCGGGCGGGCTTATGCAAGCTTACCCAGCGGCTCGGGGCTGAATCGCAGCCCGCGATCAACTTCCTTTCATAGACGCGCGCCACGTCTGTCTGTTACTAGCGCCAAAGCAAGCGTTAAAATAGGCATAGAGTTCCTTGTGCAAATTCTCTCCTTCTCTGTATAAACTGACTCCTTCTCCCGTTCCAGTCTCGTCTTCTTATTGGCTAGGAGCAATCGTCTGCTCTGGGAGATTCTCGATTTTTCTTTCACCCCGTCGACGCCGAGCGCGAGAACGAAGGGGAGAGGGGCGAAGTTACGCGCCCTCCGTCGCCTCTGATTCATCTTTTTCTACTTCTTTTGGGAAAATTCAGCGGCCAGTCTGACCTACTTTTTCTGTCTAGCGCGCGCGAAGGTGCCCAGCCAGTAGGTAGGAATGAGCCCTGGAGACAGGCCTTTGTGTCCAGCTCTCCAACTTCCCCCTTCACTCTTCCACAACCCTAGCCCGAATAGTGAACATTCCATGCCCCACGGCACGCGGACAAAAGCACGTGTGACGTCTTCTTTCCTTTCCTGCCTAGACTCCGCCATCAGACTCATCATCATCTGCTATCGGACTCCTTCTCCCCCGCCCAAATTACCATTACGGTAAAGAAAAGTCCAATGGGAGGCATTGTTGGGTACTGCAGCACATGCTTTCTATGAGAAGGACAGCGGCGGAACTATTTAAGGGGTGGAGGGTGGCGTGGTGGTGACGAGAGGCAAGGGAGATTTAGGTCTTCATCCCACATTACATGTTTTAGGTGTTTTCCTCTAGCTTGCCCCTCCTCTCCAGGCAGCACTGGACAGACGGACTGACAGGAAACCACGAAAACTCTTCCAAGCAAACGCACCTCGCTTCGTAAGAAAGAGGGCCCCGCCGGGGTGGCGGAGGATTCCTGTTTTTGCAGCTCGACAAGCTCTCCACAAATGATCAGGCTAAACGCATGCTGTTAGATTAGGCGGGGGGCCCCGTCTGCTCGTTCTGGTTTTCTCGCTTCATACATGTCGCTCGAAGTTCCGTTGCCCGTAGTTCCATATACTAAGCAGGTTAGAATAAATGGGCCCCCTTATACTACTGTCCTAGGTGAGGCCCTGGGCTGCATCCCGCTTAGCCCCCCCCCCCCCCCCCCCCTTAATGCAGCGCTGGGTGGCACAGACAGTAGCACTTGTGGGAGGATTTCAGGTGTGTACCTGGTTTCAGGTTAATACTGCCCATACGCTGCTTCCTTTTCTTTGATAATGATAAGTCAATATTTCTGATTCGCTTGTTGCCAGCCCGCGAGCTGGGCGCAGGAAGCCACACATTCTTTTTGTTTGTGCATGTTTGGGAGTCTCTGAGTCGTACTGTCGTTTCAACAGCAAACAACGTTGCACGAATGTGAGAGCAGGCTTCGCCCGCACCTGCCATGCAAGTGCAGTGTGCAGTCACGATGACTCCGTCAGGCTGGACCAGAACTCACACCTTCAGTGGTGCCTCCCTTAGCCGCTGTGAATGTCTGACCTGATAAAAAATGATCAGTAATTAGGTTGTTTTTCAGCAACGCAGGGGACAAAGGACGAGACAAGTGCACAGACACGGCGCTGATGTCAGCGCCGTGTCTGTGCACTTGTGGAGGTTGATGTTAAGACTGAGGTTTATTTCCCTTAAAAATTAAACAGGGAACTGCGACAAAAGGCGGTAAAGCCTGACGAGGTCATGGTTCCCCAAAACAGTTTATACAGCAGTGAGCAACACAGAAATAACAAATATTAACATAGTATGATGGCGAACAAAATACATTGCATCAAAAGACAGTATCACCGTAAGAAAAATTACTTTTGATATAAATACAGTGCACCATAAATCAAATCAAAGGCAGTGTATAAACATAGCATGAGGTCACTAAATAAAGCACACGCAAACAGCATGACACGAAAATAAGAGATGCTACGCTAATTAAAAACAAATTATATTGAGTCAGTGCTCGTTAGTAACTTTTTGATGTCTTTTTTAAACGTGTTCTTAGGGAGATCAAACATGACACTTAAAGATGGGTTATTGAGAACGACTGGAATCTGGTAATCGAGCTTTTGTTTGCCGTAACTTGTCCTTGTTTTAGGGGCCAAGTTTCTGTGTTGCCGAAGGGAGTATTTAGAACGAGGGCGGTTTCGAGCAATGGAATACAAACGATTACGAAGATGTACTGTAACAGGCGAAATAAGTAAACATGGTTTGCTTTAAGTAAATTATGCTTATGGTAGAGTGGTGATGTTGGTAGGTTTTCCGGCCTACCACGGTAAACATCTATAGCCCGCAATGCCTTCTTTTGCAAACGCAATAACTTATGAAAATTACTTATTGTTGTAGTGCCCCAGACCAGTGCACAATAGGACAATTTGGAAAAAAATAGTGCGTAGTATATGGACACGTTTAGGGAAACGGGCAAGAGATCGCTGATCCGGTAAAAACAACCAACAGTTTTACAAAGGGCAATGAAAAGTTTTGAAATATGTGTGCTCAATGATAAATGTTCACTAAACCAGACACCAAGTAACTTTTGAGATGTTACCTGTTGCAGTTTTGCTTTGGCGTAAGTCAGGTTAAGTGTGGAATGAACGGGGCTATAATAGGGCTGAAAATTATGTACCTGGTTTTTGACAAGTTTAAGCTAAACTTATTCGCCTGCATCTAAGCGTATAATTTTACCAAATAAGTGTTCCCGATAGTTTCTAATTCCGGCAGAGTACGTGATGTGAAAAAAAATATTTGTATTGTCAGCGTACATAACCAAATCTGAAGAATCAGGTATGTCACAGATGTCGTTTATGTACAATAAAAACAAAAGTGGGCCCAATATAGACCCCTGCGAAAACCCTTGGGTAATGCACAAACGGTAAGGCACTTGTCTCGTCCTTCGTCCCCTGCGCTGCTGAAAAACAATGTCACACCAACTTGCCCAAGCTTCTACAGTAGCAGTAATTAGGTGCTGACACAAATCCACATCCTTCACAATATGTCGCCGCTCTGAGGATCACTAATACGATTCTGGCCCCGGCGGCCGGATTCGACAGGAGCTATGCAGAAACATTGCATCGGCCGCAAAAGTTCATGGGATACACGTTTCTTGGGAGAAAAAAAAAGATATGTTAGCACTGCCTCACGATCTAGCTGTCTTATATATCATCAGTTGAAGCATGCACGTTCACGCACGCTTTATGACATTTCAGGCGATTGGCATGCGTGAGTCTGGGCATGCCTTGTAGCCGCCAGCTGCAGAAGCATCCGAAAACCCAACTACGAATTCCTTCCACAAGTTAAGGCTGCAGTGCATTCGAGCATTTAGTCTTGAGGCTGTAAACGTATGCCGATTGCTCCATTTCTCTGAATTTGCAAGCATTCTGCACTCACACGTACCCTGCGTACACGAACTTGGATATTGTGATGACCCCCATAATGCGCAGGTCCACACGGGACGGAGAGGCAAAGAGACACCGTATGGCTCAGTTTAAACAAACAGGTATATTCAATAATTACACATGATTAAGATTATACATCAGAGGCTGGGGCGTCCGAGCTTACGTGCCGACGACTTCATGGGGGCGATGGAGTGGCTCCGGAGTTGGGCTCGAGCGGTTGCTGGCAGAAGCTGCACGCCGTCGGGTTTCGGCGCTGAAGGCCCTCTTGGCGAACGATGTCGTCCTGAGCGTCCTCTCTTCCGTACTGCTTCTCGATTTTTATATCCTCTTCTCCACACCCCCTAGGGTGAGGACGCCCACGCCGGAGGGGAAGGAGGGGGGGCTAGGGCTTTCACTTGGGCGCACAAACATACCACCGCACTTATTGTCTCGCCCCCCTCACGTGTTGAGTCCGAGGGAAAGAACGTTGTCTTCGCGGTAGCGCATAGCGTCGGCTGTGGTACGGCGCGCTCTGGCCCACTGACAGTTCCCGCGGGTCACCGGCCTCCATTCTTCATCCATCAACTGACACTCGCTCCTCAAGGTAAGGCGCGCTCTGGATCGCTGACAGTTCCCTTGTCCTGGAATGTGCTCGGGAGGGCCGCCCCTGGAACCGCCACGCCAATTGGGGAGGATAAAGCCTGTTTCCCCGCGGCGGCGGCGGCGGGTCCGGTTGGGTCCGGCTGGGCTTAAACCACTTCGTTCTGGTCGTCACTCAAAGAGCATGGCTGGGTAATTGATGATGCTGCTGTCATCTGGGTCTCCGTCTACGCCGCGCCGTCGAACGTGGAACCTCGTAGCACACACAAGGAATGTACCTCGTAGCACACACAAGGAATGTACCTCGTAGCACACACAAGGAATGTACCTCGTAGCACACACAAGGAATGTACCTCGTAGCACACAAGGAATGTCACACTCGCTCACCCTCCAGAAGAATGTTCTCCGAACATTTGAGTCCCTGCAGCTACTAACTCCGATAACTTAACACATACGCATATAGCAATGTTATGAGCTGCGGCATTACACAATTCTGACCAGTTCACAACTCCGCTCTGTTTACACCATTAGTCCGACTCAGCTTTCCGATTTCGCAGCGGATATCGGCCTTCATGAGTCATACTAAGTAAGTCTGTGACCCTTTGTCTGCTTTGGGACTCGCGAGGGCTCGTGGCAGGAGCCTCTCCTGGCGTTATCTGCGCGGCAACCTCGCGCGCTTCTTCTTCTAGCAATGCATGAAGTAAATCCGGTGGCATTCTGGCCGTCACCTCTGGTGCCTGCCGAACAAATGCAGGAGAGGGCGTTTCTTGCGAACTATCTGCGCGCTCCGCTTCACTTCTGTCCCCATCAAAATCCGCGCTTTTCCTTTCCTCATTTCGTGAATACTGAACCGGTGCCGACTTGAGGCGATTTGCGTGTATCCTTATCAAGCGCCGGTTCACGTCTCGGACTCTGAAGTTTACCGGAGAAAGCTTCTCGACAACCTCGCACGGTCCTCTCCACTTCGTCTGGAACTTACGAGCTAGCCCAATCTGCCTTTGGCAGTTTTCAATGTACACGCTGTCCCCCACATTAAACGGCGCGTCTCTAGCACTGCGATCGTGCACCTCCTTCCTGCGCTTCGCCGCTTTCTTTAAGGCCTCCTTTGCGATGTCCCTCGCCACTTGCAAGCGCGATTCTAGCTCCACCTTATAGTCGTCCAGTGAAGCGTATGGGACACGACGGGGGCCCTCTGGCACTTCACTAGGCAGGTCCGGGTCTCGGCCGTAGAGAATAAAGAATGGCGATTCGCCCGTGCTCTCGTGTGCTGCGGAATTGTAGGCAAACATTGCATACGGGAGCCACAAGTCCCAGTCCCGCTGGTCGCGCGAAACAAAATGCGACAGGAACCCGGCCACGGTTTGGTTCAGTCGCTCCACCGCGCCGTTGCAAGCCGGATGGTACGGTGTTGTCTGCTTCTTAGCGATCTTAAGCAGCTCGCAAACTCTCCTCATTAGCTGCGACACGAAGTTCGTTCCCCGATCTGTCAAGAGTTGCCTCGGGGTGCCATGTCGGAGCACGGTCTGTTCGACAAATGCTCTTGCAACCGTGTCTGCCTTCTGATCTGGGAGTGCTACCGCTTCCGCGTATTTTGAAAGGTGATCGACAAATACTAAAATGTACTTGTTTCCGGAAGTGGTCGTGGGCAATGGGCCCATTATGTCCATACCTGTCCGCTCGAAGGGAGCCGAAACCTCAGAGAACGGCTGAATTGGAGCTGGTCTTCGTCCCTTGGGTGTTTTTCTTTCGAGACAGGAATGACACTTCGCACAGTAGTCTCTAACATCCTGTCGCATGCCACTCCAAAAGTACAAACGCTCCACACGCCTGCGTGTCTTCGCTACGCCAAAATGACCGGCGCATGGCGCATCGTGAAACGCGCGAAGAACCCTTTCTGTCCACGACCGAGGTATGACGACTCTCTCCCAAGCGGTTTTCTCTGGTCTCCCTTTCCTGGTTGGCCTCGTGCGCCGACACAGGGTGCCGTCTTTGTCAATGAAATAACCTAGCTGTTCGGGGTGAGACGGTGCGCCCTCTAAGCTTTCGATTATTCGCTTCAGGTCAGGATCTTTGCACTGCTCTGTGCGTAATTCGGCGGGGTCGACTACGGGGACAAACTCATCTATAGCTGCCACGGCAGCTGTGCGGCTGAGTGCATCAGCATTCAGATGTGTCTTTCCTGACTTGTGCTCAACTTCAAAGCAGTATTCCTGCAGGTGTAGATTCCATCTAGCGAGTCGCGAGCTAGGGTCCCTGACACTCATCACCCATTTCAGAGGATGGCAGTCTGTGACTAGCTTGAATTTGCGGCCGTAAAGGTAGCATCTGAAGTGCTTTACTGCCCAGACAACGGCGAGGCACTCCCTTTCCGTAGCTCCGTACTTTTGCTCTGTGGGGCTCAGCTGTCGGCTAGCAAAAGCAACGGGATGTTCTTTGCCCTCGATAACCTGAGATAGCACGGCACCAACTGCGAACTTTGACGCATCTGTGGCCATAACGAAGGGCAAATTAAAATCCGGGTGGCGTAACAGCGGTGCACTCATTAGCTTCCTTTTCAGGGCCCCAAAAGCATTCTCCGCGTTTTCGTCCCAGCGAAAGGCGACATTTTTGGCTGTTAAGGCGGTGAGCGGCTTAGCGAGCTTGGCGAACTCCTCTATGTGCCTTCGGTAGTAACCGATCAGGCCGAGAAACTGCCGGACCTGGCGGACGCTAGTCGGGGATGGAAAATCCGAGACACACCTTAGTTTCTCAGGGTCCGGTCGCACGCCGTCAGCTGAAACAACGTGCCCGAGGTATTTCACCTCGTTTTTGAGGAATTGGCACTTAGAGGGCTTCAGCTTGAGACCCGCTGCTCTTAGTCGCACCAAAACTTGCTCAATATCGCGCAAATGGTTATCAAAACTGTCACTGTATATGATAATGTCATCCATATACACGAAGCACAGCCTCCCCAGAAGACCTGCCAGGATAACATCAGCGGTTCTCTGCCAGACAGCAGGGCTGTTGGCCAGACCCATCGGCATTCTTTTCCATTCATAGTGCCCTGAGGGCGTGTTGAATGCTGTTTTCTCGGCATCTGCCGGATCCATTGCTATCTGCCAGAATCCCGCCGCCATGTCCACTACCGTGAAGTACCTGGCAGAGTCCAGCTGAGAAAGCGTCTCCTGTATATTGGGGATGGGGTATGGATCGATGCGAGTTACGGCATTTAGTTTGCGGTAGTCCACTACCAATCGATACGAGCCATCTGGCTTTTCCACCAATAGTGCTGGTGCTCCCCAGGGTGACTTTGAGTGTTCGACAATGCCGCGATCAATCAGGTCCTGCACCTGCCGCTCTATCTCCTCACGTTGGGAGTAAGGAATCCTGTACGCACGCTGGTAAACGGGCGATGAAGTGCCGGTTTCTATCCTGTGCTTTATAACGCCACAGCCGCCCAAATCCAGGTTGGACGCGGCGAATACTTCCGAGTAGTCGTTCAGCAAACCAGCCAGAGCCTCCCTCTCCCTGGATTTTACGTGAGAAAGATCGAACGACACCTTTGGAGCAGCCGAAGGACTAGCATGCTCTACAGTTGCGAGTACCGTATCGGTGGGCTCACGTTTCTCTATCGCAGAGGTGAAGAAAGCCAATGTTTTGTTCTTGGGAAGGCTCAGTGGCTGCTGGCTACAGTTAACCACCCGTAGGGGCACTCTGTGGGCGTCATTAACTGTCACGAGGCACGCGGCTGCCTTCAGGCCATTGCTGAGAGAGTCGACCGGCTCAAGCACTCCCACGGCGCCGCTCTCTACATCTGAAGGCACAAACGCGTACAAAATGTGATCCGACCAAGGAAGGACGACCGCCTCATCGACCAGCCTGACGGCAACCCGCGAATATACCTTCTCCAATGATCCCACTGTTTGACGGGTGTCAATATCGGTAATGCGAATCTCAGCCCCTCTCCTGTTCAAAAACGGAACTTTTGATCCGCCCGCATTAACCTCTTCCTCAGAGAATGAGACTACTACCTTCCCTTTTCTCAAAAAATCCTGCCCTAATATACCTGACACTCCGTTTGGCAGAGACACCGTGTCCGAGCATACGTAGCAGGGGTGCTCCAATGCAATTCCGCCGAGAGAGAAGTGTAACCGGTAGAGTCCACTTATGCCAAGAGGATCCCCCGTTATGCCTACAAATTTGGTTGCCATACCACCAGACGCTTCCAACACCTCGCGGTCCCCCTTCCTTCGAAGCGTGTTAAAACTGCTCTCCTTAAGCAATGTCACCTTTGACCCCGTATCTATCAACAATTCCATGCAACAACCATTTAACTTGCAACGCACAACAGGGCATGCCTCGTCGGCCACACAAACTACCACCACCTCATCATCCACTGCTCCCTCCCCACGCTCCTCAGGCTGGGGAGGACTATCTAGTTTTTTGTCTCGGTATCTGGAGCCCCGCTGTAGGCTTGCTTAGAGCGTGTCTCGCCTGCTTCTCTTTGTGGCTCCCCACGGCGCACGTTTTGGCAGAACCTGGCGATGTGTCCGCGACCCTGGCAAGCGAAGCATACGATTTCTTCAAACTCTCGCATACCGCGCCTGTAGCTTTGTGGCGGTCTCCGGTTTCCAGCGAATGGGCGCTGTTGAGCGCGCGCTTCAACCTGGCGTTCTACCTGCTGAGATAGCAGCTGTTCTAAGCGATCTAACCGCTCTGTCAAGAGAGCAACCTCAGGGTTGAGCACCGCTCTCTCTATGACGCGTACTCTCGCTGCGGCTGTCGTTAACGCCTCATTTTGTTCCTCATCCAATGCGGCCTCCACGGCTTGGTCGAAATTGCTCGGCTTGCGCGAGAGCACGAACCGGCGCACGGGGTCTTGCAGACCAGCCACGAACAAAGCGGTCATTTCCTCTTTAAGTATATCCTCCGCGTATTTCTTCTTAAGCTGGTTTCCTTCCTCCTCCCTGCTTAACGTATCGCGCGCTAAGCGCTGAAGCCGCGACGCAAACGTTCGCACGTCCTCCCCTACCATCTGTCCGGCGTCACGGAACCTCTGTACTCGCACGTGACGTGGTTCAGTGTCGAAATGCTCAAACGCGAGCTTCTTAAATTCCGCAAATGATTTTGTGGATTTTACTTTTTCGTCTCGCCATGCAAAATCATGAGCAGCTCCTGCCATCTTACACCTCGCCATTCCCAGCATTTGAGCATCGGACCATCCCCCCATTTTCCCAATCTCTTCTAGCATGGAAAAGAAATCGCAGATTGGAACCCCTGTCTTATCTCCCGTAAACGTCGGAATGACGCTTCCTAATGCCAGCATGCTTGCTCCGAGCGACGGCTGTGGAGTGGGAGCTCCCTCAGATAAAGACTTTTTTTTTATTTTTTTTTCAAGCCCTCCGGTGCCTCAAGCCTCTCAAATGGGGGGTAAAAGTCCCACAATCAGTCCCGTGATTCCCTTTTGATTACAATTTTGAAGTCATGAATGTCGCAGCATTCAGAGGAGATTTGCTTTTGAGACCCCACTTCTGACACCAGTGTGATGACCCCCATAATGCGCAGGTCCACACGGGACGGAGAGGCAAAGAGACACCGTATGGCTCAGTTTAAACAAACAGGTATATTCAATAATTACACATGATTAAGATTATACATCAGAGGCTGGGGCGTCCGAGCTTACGTGCCGACGACTTCATGGGGGCGATGGAGTGGCTCCGGAGTTGGGCTCGAGCGGTTGCTGGCAGAAGCTGCACGCCGTCGGGTTTCGGCGCTGAAGGCCCTCTTGGCGAACGATGTCGTCCTGAGCGTCCTCTCTTCCGTACTGCTTCTCGATTTTTATATCCTCTTCTTTACACCCCCTAGGGTGAGGACGCCCACGCCGGAGGGGAAGGAGGGGGGGCTAGGGCTTTCACTTGGGCGCACAAACATACCACCGCACTTATTGTCTCGCCCCCCTCACGTGTTGAGTCCGAGGGAAAGAATGTTGTCTTTGCGGTAGCGCATAGCGTCGGCTGTGGTACGGCGCGCTCTGGCCCGCTGACAGTTCCCGCGGGTCACCGGCCTCCATTCTTCATCCATCAACTGACACTCGCTCCTCAAGGTAAGGCGCGCTCTGGATCGCTGACAGTTCCCTTGTCCTGGAATGTGCTCGGGAGGGCCGCCCCTGGAACCGCCACGCCAATTGGGGAGGATAAAGCCTGTTTCCCCGCGGTGGCGGCGGCGGGTCCGGTTGGGTCCGGCTGGGCTTAAACCACTTCGTTCTGGTCGTCACTCAAAGAGCATGGCTGGGTAATTGATGATGCTGCTGTCATCTGGGTCTCCGTCTACGCCGCGCCGTCGAACGTGGAACCTCGTAGCACACACAAGGAATGTACCTCGTAGCACACACAAGGAATGTACCTCGTAGCACACACAAGGAATGTACCTCGTAGCACACAAGGAATGTCACAATATGCTGGTTGAAAAAAAAAACGACCACACAGTCTAGTGCATGCTGCGCTCGGCAGACTCGGTACATTAGCCACAATTAGTAGAACATGAATCAGAATCAGGCGAACGTGGACACACAAACGTGCGCCTACGTGCATAAGCGCCTAGAGGTTAAGCAAGCTCACCTCGCTCAAAACGACGACAGGCTTCGATGGCACCCGCATGGCAGTCACGCTTTTCACCCATCCACTGGTGAAGTAATTATGCGCCTCAAGGGACTTGTACGCCTTCATTTGTTGAAGAGAGACGTAGCTCGTTGACAGCACTGATAATTGATGATATCAACGTGCGTCACGCCAGGCAGCAAGTCAACATCAGGAAACGAATCCGTCCCGACGCGTAGCTTGTACGGGTCCACGCCGCCACACATTTCCACCTTGGACTCGTACCGAGCCCGCGTAGGCCCCACAAGCTCGTCGAAATACGAGCGCAAAACTCTAGCCTGTCGGCGTTTGCCATAGTGTTCAAAGTTAATAAAGCAGCATCGAACGAACGGGCTTGGCAGCGAGCCAAGGAGGCTTTGGCCCAGCCAGTCTAGCTACAGTGCCCACGAGACAATGTTGAATCAATGTAGACTGGTAGAATGGCTGTACGAGGCAGGAAAAAAAATGGTGGTGTTTTAGCTCTGGTTAAACCTGCAGTGACGCGATAGCGACAGCTAGATGAGTGGAA
Organism: Amblyomma americanum; assembly: GCF_052857255.1. NCBI lineage: Eukaryota > Metazoa > Arthropoda > Arachnida > Ixodida > Ixodidae > Amblyomma > Amblyomma americanum. Next base: position 100,378,211 of record NC_135507.1, on the reverse strand, counting down.
CTTGGTCACATGTTCCACCACGTGATCAGCCACGGCGCCGCGCCGCCGGCAGCTGCTCCGCACTACGTGACCTACCATGTGGCAGCCACAGAGTGGCTGCGCCGCCACGCTGAAGGCTCGAAATCCTACCGTAACGTAGCTATCGCTACAAAACAACAAAAATAAAATGTGTAACTGGTCAAAGTAATGGGCTGGAGACAGAAGTGCAATATCATTTATTCGCTGCAATGATCGATTAATGCCTGCTGAAATTTAGTAGGGTCGCACTTGTTTACAATGTAGTCTGGTCGTTGATTGCAATTTTCTATCGCAGTTGACAAAGATATTTGTTGAAGGCTGTGTTTATACGTGCAAACGTTGAATGCTGAGGAAATTAAAGAGGTGGCATGGTTTTATGATGGGAGCTAGAATTAATGTGTCACGGAGGCCAGGAAAGTTCCAATATAGTTTATGAAAGAGGCAGAGTCGGATGATTTTCCGTCCACGCTCTAGTCGTTCAAGGTTAAGCGTATATTTATTTCTGGTGATAATGTGGTTTCTATCGTATTTTGAGGGGATGAAACGGGCTGCTCTGTCCTGATCGGCTTCTAGGTAGTTAATTAGGTAAGCTTGATGATGGTTCTATATAGCTTTTACATATTCAAGTGTAGTGCGGGTAAAGGTTTCATTTGATAATTTTCTAACTGAAGGAGGTGCCAGGTAAAACGGTATTCTGATGAGGCTGAGTGATTTTGACGCACTAGCTGTCGGCTTCAAAATATGTTCAGCGCAGGTTTACTTTCTCGAGATAGTTACTCCAAATTACCCGTAGGATTTGACTTGCGTTAGCATGTGTGACTGCAATGAATAAGCGTAGGTGAGATGAGAATGTTTTCGAGACATTTGCATGCGCTGGCACTTTGAGATGTTGAGTTGCATAAGGCAATCTGAGCACCGTAGTTCAATTATATTTAAATCGTTCTGGAGTAATAAGTGATCACATTTAATAACAGTGCAGCGATAAAAGATGCAATCATCTCCAAAAAGGCGAATAGCGGATTAAATACGAGAGGGAAGATCAATAATGGGGGGAAGAAGCGGAACTTTTACACCAGAGATTACTTTAGTAGTACTTGAAGAATTATTGTCGAATACTCTCTACTGAGAACGTTCTGTTAAAAACTAGTGTATCCATGATAAAATGAAAGGATCGATGGACAGTCTGGAATTTTAGACATAAGACCTGAAATTAACTGTTGCTTACACAGCAGGACGCGCATGCACTGAACGGGAAGCGCCGGTGGGACCCAGACTGCCGCTCAATGTTTTAGGTAGCCATCAGCAGATGTCGCCGTCGCTTGTGGAGAACAAATAAGACCATTGCAATGAATGCGAACGGTCACCGAACATGCTTCTGTATAAACTGATTCAAAATGAAGTACCCTTCTCATCGGAGAAAGCAGGGACGATTAGCGAAAAGCGCCGCTCCCACGCGATGGCAGCAACCCGGCTACCAAGTGTTTCCCAGGCGCGTGGTCACATCGGCGCTCCCTACAGAGTTGTCGCACTGTGTAAACAAGCAAGGGTAGAACCAGTACAAAAATGAGATTATTGAAGATAACTAATAAGGTAGCTTGCGTTTTAAGATAGTTAAATGATAACTTTAAGATAGGTTGCGTTTTATGCCACGCAAACGTGTACTTGTAGTTTGTATGCAGCAATGCCAACAAGAGTACTGGAGCGCAGTCGACTTCATGGGGAAATTTCGCGCTTATGCGTTCAATGCTCAGTGGTGTACTATGATACCCAAGCATTCATTTAACATGTACGTACACAAAATATATGCTATAAAAGAAGCAGAAATAAGCGAGCAATACAGCACACATGAAAATCAACATCCACAGAACCGAGGCGCTACGGCGTTGCTATGGGCGGGGCGAAGCGATGGCTGTTGGTCAGTATATATTGTACTACACAATATATAGTACACTACAGTAAATGCGGGTAGTGCGGGTTGTGTTCGAGTTTCGAAGGCATCCCAAAACCTCGAATGTCATTGTGAAGCTCCGCTGACTGGAGTGTATCTCAGCCGAATGCTGTTAAAAAGTTCGTCTAGCAGCACAAGGCGGCAGTCGAATCGAATGACATTCGGCTGGAAGGAATTCGAAACGGCCGTGTAGCAGGGGCACGACCGGTTGATAAGCAAGGAGCGTTTAGCTCCTTTTCTTTTTGTATTGGTTTTAAGCCCTGTAAAACGTTGCTGGTCCGAGCTCCCTCTCTCTCTCATTTATTTTTTTGTACTTTTCTGATAAGACCAATAAAAGGGTAAAAGGGGTATAACTGGTAACGGATCGTGATGCTTTTTGTGGTTAACATTTATTCAGATGTGGACTTAACTCTGAAAATTAACTCGGAGTAATAAAATTTAATTTTAACAAATTTATTTTTTCAAAGGTGCTGCAATATCCATCACCACTGGCATCATTTCAAAATGACAGTTCTTTTTTTTTTTTGCGGCGTTACAGCGCGCACCGAAAGTATCACTCGTCCAAGGAAAGTGCACTTCGTGAAAGTGTCACTAAACTTGCCCGTATGACAGGGGTACTTGCCGCGTTGTGCGAACCCCCCTAAAGGCGCATTCACACTACACCAAATTTCCTGCGAGCGAAGCGGACTCGCTTCGCCGGAAAAAAGGGGCGTGTTCTCATTTACACCGCCCGCGACGGCGGAACCGCGGCTGCTCCTCGCTTTTTCACGAAAGCAGCGAGATCTGACGGCAGTTCCGTGTCCGGTATTGGCAATTCGCGAAGGCAGCGATAGCGAGCGTGAGCCTCGCAGATAGTTTCCGTCGTCGGTTGCTTCCGTCGTCAGTGGCGTCACGCTTTTCTGTCGTCGGTTGCGCGGCTGCACACTGGCTTACTCAGTTTTATCTATTGTATAGTTTTATCGCAGTCCTCGTTTCATTTCCCGGATGTGAGCTTGTTGCGGAGATGTAATCTCGACCATTGCAGAAGAGGAGGCACGGAGCAAGACTATACAGGAGGTCAAACTCCCGTCAGCGCGAACGAGCGCAGGCGACCAGATAAAGTCACAATTGTATGCGCCGACAGGGCCGTATGCAGTGGCGGTGCCATGCGGCGCCTCGTAGAAGCAGCAGCGAAAAAAAAAATCACATAACGTACACTGTCGATTAATACTGCTCTTCTTGCGGAAAACCTTGAAGAAACGCAGTGAAACTTTCCATACCAGCCTAACACGTGTCTAATTTATCGAAGAACTGAAAAGTGGAGCACTTGTGCTGAATTTATCGAAGAACTGAAAAGCCCGCCAATAAAATAATTTCATCTGCGCGCCGATGCCGATTCCAAGGCAGAATCCACGTTTTCAGCCCAACACTAGCCAAGCCAAGTATGGAACTTCTATCGTCTCCCCGCGGCATTACCACAGTCATAGAGTTTCTAATGTTACCTACAGACAAAGCTGGCGCCACCGTCTACGCGAGTTTCTTGTGTTGAATTCCAGCGGCAGGTCCAGATCAAGTTTTTCTGCTATGTTTTGAGCCGTCGTATTCTAATGACAAAATAGCAGCACGAGTTTCCTGTTTCAATGGCAGATCGCGATCAGGCGTCGATCCGGTATTGCTCCGCAGATGATGATGATGACAACTTTTATTTCCACAGGAAATGGAGGCCCCCTACTACTCCCCGCCCCCGGCACGCAGGCCCGGAGGACGGGGGCCGTAGCCTGCGCGACTAAAGGTTAACAAAGAGATTTTGTCTCTTCGCGGCCTCAGCCGCCAGTCGGATGGCTTGTTTCTGCCGAGCGGGATCTTCGCTCCGCAGCAGGGCTTCCTAGCTTTCTCTGCTATCAATATTGCGACGAAGACGACGAAGCTGGCAGTGGCGCGGAACGGAGCGCTCGCGGTAGGCCAGTGGCCATTAAATCATCTCATTGCCATCAGTCAACCCGTCTGATTCTTCGGCTGGCCGCAACGTAACATTATCGCCTTTTATTCCGGGGAAATCGTCGCATTCCCATATTATGTGGTCGAGGGTACCCCTCTGCCCGCACGTTTTACAAAGATCGTTTTCGTGTTCGCCTGGTAGGACATAAAAGGCCCATATTGGGTTAACGAAATTTCCGGCTTGCAGGCGCCGCCATGTGGTCGCTTCTCTATTACTTAGCTTCTTATCCGGTGGTGGCACCAGTTTTAGGTTTTCGCGCGCTCGAGGTTCACAGTCCGGCGGTACCACGGTTACCCAGAAGTAGAGAGCTCGGGCTAACTCATGTGCCTCTTCATTTCCGGGAACCGACGCGTGCGCTGAGGCCCAAATTAAGCTTACAGGTCAGCTATCGGCCGGCCAGGATCCTCGCCGCTTCCGGCGAGATTCTGCCTTTCATGAAATTTTAGATGGCAGTTGTACTATCTCCGACTACGCATTTTGCTTTCGTTCCAACGCAAGCGAACGCTATGGCAACTTCTTCGGCCGTCTCTGTGTTGCAGCTGCAATTAGTGGCTGCCAACGCGGGGGCGCCTATAGTCCGTAGACCACTGAGGCAATCGCCGAGCCTGACTTCTCACTAGCCGCGTCCAGGTAGGCGGCCTCTTCGGGCTTCATTTTTTTCGAAGCGTTTTGTAAGCGTCTCGGCCTCTCTTATTCTTTCTCTCGGTATTAAGCTCCGGGTGCATGTTCCTCGGGGAGGGGGTATTGCTATTTTCTTCTACATTTAGGGGGGGGGGGGGGGGGGCGTCAGTGTTACGGTGCAGCCCGAGGTCGCTCTGCAATCTCAGCATCCGCAGCATAGCACTGTCCGTGCTGGTGCTGCTGAGTTTGTCTAGCTGTGCCATGCGAACTGCCTCTGCGTAATCTTCCCAGCTAATGTGCACCCGCATGGAGAGGAGTTTCTCTGTAGAGGTGCACATCGGGAATACTAGGCCTCTCTTGATACATCTTCCGATGAGGGAGTGCATTTTCCTCTTTTCGTCCGCTCTTAGATTTAGGAAGGGTGAGGCATAGCACAGTCGACTAAAGACGTAAGTCTGTATTAATTTTAGTAGGCTTTTCTCTGTAAGGCGTCTACCCCTGAGGGAGATTCTCCTAAAGATGCCTAGGACTTGCGGCGTGTAGGCGTCTAGCTTTTTCATGACGTCGTCGTGGTATACGTTTTTCTGTATAAAAAATACCAGAATTTGCTCCACTTTAGGAACGGTTTCATCTTCCACTTTAATGTCGAATATTGAGTCTTGGTTTCTCCTGAAGGGTTTGGGATTATAGACGAAAAGTTCCGATTTTTGCGGTGAGCACGAGAGGTCCCTAATGGCAGCCTCTGTGATGTAGGTAATTGGGGCCTCTGTAATGTAATGTAATTATTTCATCAAATAATTACATCATACCTTTTTAGCCACCGCGGTGGCTGAGTGGTTGTGGCGCTCGGCTGCTGACCCGAAAGACGCGGGTTCGATCCCGGCCGTGACGGTCAAATTTCGATGGAGGCAAAAGATCTAGAGGCCCGTGCGCTGTGTGATGTCAGTGCACGTTAAAGAACCCCAGGTGGCCGAAATTTCCGGAGACCTTCACTACGGCGTCCCTCATAGCCTTAGTCGCTTTGGGATGTTAAACCTCATAAACCAAACGAAACCACATTATACCTTAGTTGCCGTCTCCAACAAGAAACAGTAGACAACGAGTGCCGCAAGGCCGTATATTGGGACCGCTGCTTTTCCTTCTTTATGTAAACAACATAGTCTGTGTAAGTAAACTACCAACTTTCGTCATATATGCAGATGAAACCACTCTATTCTTCCTAGCAGCACATGTGCGAGATCTTGAACAGCAAGCTACATATTGTTTGCAGAAACTTCACGAATGGTCTGAGTCAAATTCACTGATCATAAACACAGGAAAAAGCAAAGCTGTACTTTTAACACCTCGTAAGAAGGATCCTGCTGTCTCACAAATCTATCTAAAAATGGGCTCCTCATTCATTCAAATAGTGACTACGGTCAAAAGCCTAGGAGTGCTTTTTAATGAAAATTTATCATTGGATGAACACGTTGAAAAAGTCAGGGACAAGTTGTCCAAGGTTGCAGGTATTGTGTCCCGACTGCGATACCTCCTTCCAAAGCATATTAAGCTGAAGCTGTACAACACACTGTTTTCCTCTGTTTCTAACTATTGTATTTTGGCCTGGGGAACCACATCATTTATGAATATTAAACGGTAGCATTTATTTCAAAAGAAAATAGATCGAAATATTGTTAATGCTTCAAGTTTTGAACATACGGAACCGATTTCTGCATCGCTTCGCATCACCCCCTTTCCCCAAATCTTTGAATCTATACTACTGAGGCGGTATAAAACAAGTATTAGAAAAATAATCTTTTTATGGTGCACCTGCCGACCTTTAAATGTAAAGAACTGAAGTATGCCACCCGTACTGGTTTCACAGGGTTCGTGCCGAAAACTCGAACGAATTATGGTTGCCAAATGCTTTCATACACTCTTCCGTGCTCATTAAATAAGGCATCTAAACTGATGTATACACTTAGGTACCGTCGGCACTTCGTGCAACTGAGATTTGTACTTATCATTTGTATTTTTCCCTGTGTGATTACATGCCGTTTTATTTTATTTCCATATTCACATAGGGATCCTGTTATTAATGTTTTCTGATGCTGCTTACAAGTCATTGTAGGGTGCGTCGACCCCTGTCAAGCCTTTTCTCTGGCTTTCTGTCGACGCACCCAGCATCCTCAAGATGTTGAATAAATTGAATTGAAATTGCATAATAGGCCACTACCGTGAAATCAGCAGATGACGGGAACCCCGCGTGACGTTTTCCTTTCCCTCCGTCGGCTTGCTGTCATTACCGGTCCGGGCAACATACAAGGCACTGATCCGGGCAACATACAAGAAACGTTTTTGACTTTTGAAGCGAGCGAAAAGCTTCTTCACTATGCTAGGTAAAGCAGTCGTCACGTAGGCCAGAGAATGACCTTAAACGACCTTCAGCCCAACCAAGGATAGCCGCGTATGACAATATGTGGTACATTTATGGTGTCGAACCCTTGACCCCTGACTTTGGCCCATGACCTTTAGTTAACCTTCGACCTGGCCTTAAGTTGACATTGGGCGACCTTGAACTTAGACCTTAAGAACATCCGATGGGGTGATGTAAAGTCATGTGTTGACATCCGATGAGGGTGTCGTAAGACCGTGTGATACCCCGTCATAGCCACGTGATCCTGTGCGTATATATTGAACGGATGTCGCGAAGCGTATAGCGGAGCTGCTATGGACGAGCCTCAGACGCTTAGCAAGCGTCCTCGCTTTTCGCTGAATTCAAGGGGGTTGCCAAGTTAAGCCACTGCCAATATTTTTTATTTTTATTAGCCACGTACAGTGCCATCTCAGCCGAAACGCTCAATGGTAACTCTCGCAAATGCAAATAGTTTCCTTTTGTTCGTGTCCGCATAAAAACTACTGCATCAAAACAAAAACATTGTTGACTGAATGTCAAATTTTTGTGACCGCTTGTTAGACCAAAATCGTTAACCTCTTTGAACCTCCTTCGCTTTCTGACATCGGACGACGCGTGCTCGCAAGCCTAGCAGCTCTGTGAATACGGAAACTTTCTGAAAATTTGGCCGTGTTTCCCCGCTAGAATTTTGTGGTGCGGACATCTTGCAACGTAACAAAGCGAAAGCTTCGTGCGCCTTTCGTTTGCCGTGGACGTGAGGGACAGAGTGGTGGCAAGGGCGAATCGGTGGTGAAGCGAGCTGCCCGCTTCTACGGGCGCCGCCATGTTGCTTGAGCGTGGAACTTTTCGTGCACTAATGGTGACTTCCAATCGCAAAGTTGGAGCACTTCGGGAGCAACGTTTCCTGCTCTTTTCAGAGCAACTGTATTCCAAACGCAGATCTGAGCCACGGATTGCGTCTTCCAATCGTAGACAGGGAGCGGTTGTCGAGCCGAGATTGCTCAGTGGAGCAGTCGGGACTGCTCCGCCGAAATCGGCGGATCCGACCGGAAGTTTGCGTGACGTTCTTATGCAGCGGCGATAGCGGCGCCCTACATGCTCTGGCCAGAGCAAGTGTACTCCAATCTCAATTTCAGGTCGCGCGCTCTGCGCCGGACTCAGGCGCTCTGTCACAGAGCGTGCAGACCGCTCCGGGCCTGCGATTGGAATTCACCATAAGTGATCCCGCGGGAGCGCATGCATTCAATGGGAGGGAGCCATTTCCGCCGGAGCCACGGAGCAAGACTACAGACCTCCTGCATGTTTGTAAACAAACGAGGTGGCGCTGCAGTCGCTAGCGAGCTCATGGTAGGCAAAAGGTCGGGGAGTGGGCGTCGCGGATAGGTGTTGAGCGCGGGCTTTCAAGGCTTGTAGGCGCGTTTCTAGTTTCTGCGAATCATAGCAATGGTCGATGCTTCCAACTTAGTAATTTGTTGAAGTACACGAGCTCGCGTTGGCCACGTGCGACCTATAAAGAGAAATATTTTGCCACTGTATTGTATATATGGTTAGTAGTAACATGTAGAAAGCATTCCTGCCGTTTATTTATGCGCTAGGCATTGAATAAAACAAGTTTTGACACTCTGCACTAGCCGGAATGATTTTACTTCGGGACAATAGTGAGGGGAAGTGCTGTCCTTGTTTCGTCGGAGCAGACATGCGCTCATCGTCTGCTCACATACGTACGTGACGCGCTGTGCGAAAAGTGGGGACAGCGTCGTGTCCCTGATCTCCTGTCTCGCTTAGCGCTGTTTTTAGCCGCATGACCACGCACCAGCCAGGCCGACTTGTCCTCTTGTTAAGCTGGTCGATTTGGTGAAAAATTTTTGATTTCAAGAATTATTTTCTTTCCTAGCCCTGAAGTCTAGTTTCGTGACGAAAAATCATAGCAAAATATTGAGTACAAATTTATAAATTACGCTTTTTAGAAGTGTGGTCGTCAAAAATTGTGAGGTAATTTCTTTGATTTCAGTGCCACATTTCTTTGACCAAAGCGAAAGCGAAGATGCCATAAACGAGGGAATAAACTTTAAGGTTCATTTTGTTATCTCTCACATTTTCTGCGACTGGTTCACTCACCTTCGTAATTCGCATGAAAATCAAATGATTCCATTTGTCGCAAACTATTCCTGAGACGTTGAGGAGCGTAATAAATCTCGATTTTTTTCCCTACACGTGCAGTACTGTGTTAGTTATTTCTTGTAAGAAACGTTTTCATGTAACTATGCATGCATAAGTACTGATCATATAGAAAAAGAACTAATCGCGTCATCGTACAGAACAGGGCTTTATGTACATGCTGGCATAAGAAAACTGCGCACTATCTACACAATTATTTGAGACCTTGGGGGGGACTTGACGACGGTGTTAATTATAATTACCCAGAACTGTACCAGGTATAGCTATAAATAAAAGGAATTACTGAAACTAGCGTAGGAATTTCATATTTGCACCAAGTTTAGTTACATATCGCATGCATGAATAACGAAAACACTTTTCATTGCCGCGTCCCCTCTCAATCTCGCCACGTGTCTGTTAGTAGCACGCCTGCGGCGGCTTCTTCTTTCCAAACAAGCTTCGCGATTATGTACTACCTCATGAAACGTGACACATGCATGATGCAATGAAAAAGCATATGGCGTTTAGCACACTTAAGGTACGCTATTCTAAGCACACCAAGGCGACCGCGCAAGATTGACACAACTTACCAGACTTCTTTCTACTCGAATGAAATAATTACGTCGTCATATCAAAAAAACAGTTTCAAGTAAATATTAAATGTCATAAAACGCGCCATTAAAACATGGTGTGCTATTAACAAAAAAACGCATTCCTTGGGTGCGAGTGAACCTGTCGGCGCCCCGTGCCCTCCGGCTCAAGGTGATAAATACGTGTGCAGCTGCATATGTCTTTTTTTTTTCCTTGAGCAATTATCAGCTTACTATCCTGAATGAATGAATTATCAGCTTACTATCCTGAGTGAATGAACGCAGTAACTTGCATGCTATTAAGTGCATTGAGTGGCAGTGCCTATCGACTCCCAGACTTCGCGCTTTACTACCGTGGCCCAATGCCTGTTAGCCAGTTTCCGAATGCGGCATTTATGCGCGAGAAACCTATCGAGGCTAATTTATTATTTTTATGCTACTACGCGGATATAGCAGTCACGCAGCTGGTCAATACATGCTGCTTCTGCAGTGCACAGGCTTGAAGCAGCCGCCGGTAACTGCTGCAGCTGCGGTAGGCACGGGCAAGCGGAACCTGTTTTTCCTACCAAAAGTTTCGTCTGGACCTTCGAGGAGTGTGGATGTCTCCTGCCTCTCCTCTCGAGACGTTGTTCGTTCCCTTCGACGACGACGTCTCGCCTCCGTCGCACTCTCCTGCCCGCCCTTTGGACGATCGCAAGGAGCACCGAGCGCGCCCAGCGTCGTACGGCGCGCATCCCAAGGAGCTACTGGGCCGCCCCGCCGACCCGTCGCTTTACTCCTCGTAGGCCTACTTGCCCGGCGGCCGGGTAACCCTCGCCCGCCGGGAGAGCCTCTTCGGGCCGTCGTCGTCAGCTGCAGCGGCGGTGGTCCATATTTCCTGTAAACCCCCCAGCAGCCGGCGCACCTGATGACGTTGGCGGCGGCTTGTTCGCCACCTTGACGCCTGTTGTGCCGCCCTGGACGTGAGAGCGGTTTCCCTGCTGCCCTCCGCCCTCCCCGCGCGCACTGGTGCGTGCGGGGCCCCGACGCGCCGTCTTCATGGCGGTATCCAGCGTTTTTCCCCCTGCTGCTGTCCTGACGCAGCCCCCGGCGGTACGGCCAGGCCCGCATCCCGAGATCCTGGACACGGCCGCCGGTCCTGCGCGCCGCCGGAAACGGCGGTTCTCCTCAGCGCACCCCGTCGCGCTGCTACCCTGTAGCAGTTCACCCCGCGGTCCTCTTCGGCCGCCACGTGGTGGCCTCCTGCAGCCAACCCCGGCTGAGCTGCAGTCATCGCCCACCTCCGCCCAGCCTTTCGGCCGGTCAGGGGTCATGGGCCGCTTGCCTCCTGCAAGCCTCCGACGTGCACGCGCCACTCCCAGTGCGTGCCGTTCACCCTCCCCTCCCCAGTTGTGGCTGCTGCTGCTGCTGCGGGGACCTGCCTTCCTGGACACCACGGACCACCAGCGCGCGTTGCAAGCGGACATCCCCTTCCCCACATCCCCTTTCCCCATCCCCGCTACAAGCTGTGCCCCCGCGATATGGGTGGCAGAAATCGAGCACATTCCCCCCACTAGCCACAAGAAGAAGAGCCTACCATGCGAAAGTCGCTGCTAACATCAGCGCCACCGCATCTTCGTGACGTCGCGGGGTGAACGAGGTCCGTACAGGAGGAGAAACTCCCGTCTTCGCGAGCGAGCGCAGGCGACCATATAAAGTAACAATTGTTGTATGCGCCAACGGAGGCGCATGAAGTGGCGGCGCCTTGCGGCGCCTCGTAGAAGCAGCAGGAAAAAAAATAAAAAATGCAGCGCCCGGGCAGGCGGCGCGCGCTCAAAGAAGACGACAAGCAGACGAAACGGGTGTTTGCTTCAGCGGGCACGGCGTGACGTTGTATTTCAGTGGTTTCTTTCCAGGCCGCCAGGCGCCGCCAGCAGGATAGTGGCGCCGCGGGCTTGTGATCTTTTCTGGTCGCCGCAGACGGCGGAGTTTCCACTCAGTCTTCAAACGTGGCCGGAGCTAAGCGCTCCGTTCGTGATCCGGCGAAGCGCTCGCAATCTGCCATCGGAATTCAACATTAGAGCACTTCATCCATCGCGGACATGCCCGGAAGACGAGGTTTCGTGTTCGGCTTGGCTAGTGCTGGGCTGAAGACGTGGACTGCGCTTCAAAATTGGTAGTTGCGCTGCGATGCTCGTATTAAGTTATTTAAATACTAGGTTTTTCACTTCTTCAATAGATTTAACCAAAGTGTAAGTCCGGCGTTAGGCTGGGAGCGAACCTTTCACAGCATTTCTTCGAAGTTCGCCTCGAGAAGAATCGTATTTTTACGGCTGAATCTACGTTTTCTGCCCAACAATAGCCAAGCCAAGTAAGAAACCTCGTCTACCCGGCATTCATAGCTGCGCGTATGGTGGATGAAGTGTAGCGTCGCCAGCTTTTCCTCTGGCTATATTAATAAACTAGACCGCAGTCATGCCCACAGAGGATAATAATAATAATACTTTAATACAATGAGAGTTTCATCACCACTAATACATAATAGGCCTACCAAAGCCGCATTGGGATTAAAGGGCAGAGCAAAACCGGCAGCGTTCACAAAGTGAAATGTCGTACCCCAGAATATGCGAAAACATTTTTAGCAGGAAACATGCAAAAAAGAAATGCTCAGCAGTGGGAAGTAAAAACAAAGAAAACAAACCACGTATTTACACTGAAATGCAGTATGAGGAAGCGTTATAATACACAACAAACATAGCAGTGATCATTTTGTTATTTAATACCTTAAAATCTTGGGGGGTTTTCGTGCTAAGAGCCACCAATTTGAAATGAACAAGAAAAACGAGGCAGTAGTTTACATATGGTATTAACAAGGTATAATACAGTAAAACAAAACAAAAAAATCCCAGTAAGTAGCTGTTTAGTCAAGGGGCGAGAAGAATAAATAGATCGTCCCATTAGGCTGCGATTTCATACGTTATGAATGAATTTATTTAGCCTCTAAAAACATACCGACGGCTGGAATATTAAAAAGTTAATGCGACGCAGAGGTTTTTTCAGTTTATATTTTGCTTCCGCGCGAAAAGTACTTGCTGGTAGCTGTTTAAGACAGGAGGGAATGAAGCAACTAAGAGCTCGTTGACCATGCCACCCGAAAATGGTTTTTAGCCCGAGGACAACGAGCAGGAACATAATCTACTTCGTACTAATTAGACCAGAAATGCCCCAGGATAACACATTTACATTGATTACATTTCCGGAAAACCCACTCACAACGCTAATCGTTGCATTTCGCGGGAGGGAGATTGCGTCTGAGAAAGGGAAACTGAGATGAAACAAAGAGAGAGAGTGAAGGCAGGGATGTTGACCAGAAGGGTGTTCAGGTTGGCTACCCTGCACTATAGGGAAGAGAGATGGTGGGATTGAGAAGGGAAAGATAGAAGGGGTTATGGGCACAGTCACAATTGCTCCCTCAAGCCAGTCGCTGTCAGGAAGCTTAACAGTGCCTTGTTGTAGGCCTTGAGGGCAGTATGCTGCCAAGATCAATAAAAAATGAACCCTGTCGTGTGTACTAGTATTGTATCACAGGAGTTCAATACTATACTCTGAAGTGCTGCATGGCACGCCACTGCACTAACACGAATATAACTAGGAATGTGGAAGAAAAAAACGTCTATGAACTGCGCGTCAGAAAGGTGCTTGTCATGCCTTTTAGGCAAGCAGCTTTGTTCTGTAGGTGTATTATAATGCTGCGTTTGGATGCAATGTGAGTTATATATTGCAGTAGATGCACCATTACCGCACACCTACAAAGTGAAGTGGTTTTGCTAACAGGCACAAAAATGGCCTTACTTTAATGACAATGAATGTCTAGTATCAGAGCGGCCGCCGCGGTGGCTCAGTGGTAATGGCGCTCGGCTGCTGACCAGAAAGATGTGGGTTCCATCCCGGCCGCGGCGGTCGAATTTCGATGGAGGCGAAATTCTAGAGGCCCGTGTACTGAGCGATGTCAGTGCATGTTAAAGAACCCCAGGTGATCGAAATTTCCGTAGCCCTTCACTACGGCGTCCCTCATAGCCTGAGTCGCTTTGGGACGTTAAACCAAATAAACCAAATAACCAAACCTAGTGTCACAGCGAACGTGCTTGTGCCTCACTTTCGAGAAGGTGTTACAATACACTGTAATACGGAATACATTCCTCTGCACGGTAACGTTACCCTTCGTTTAGGTGTACGTAAGGGTACACCTAAAAGAGCAAAACATACGCACTTGCAGAGCAATGTTATGCCCACTGACACGGTGCAAGGTTACACCTTAGAAGCGTTGTAATAAACTCATTAGGTGGCTGTTTTTTTTATTTATTTACAGCATGCTGCAGACCGAATCGGTCCAAGCAGGAGAGGGTGCATACATTTGTTAGTAAGGATTATGCCTTAGGATCAGCAACAATGGTGAAGTTACAATTTACAACCAGAAATTATAACAAAAATAAACAAGGTTACAAAGCAAATACACTTTGTGAGAGTACATGCCCCAATCCAGGCACATAGAAAAAGAAGCAGACTATGCACTGTTAATAAACAAACACCATTTCTAACTATGCAGTCAGATATATAGGCTCTCAGAAGGTTGAAGAAAGAAGAGGTGAATCATGAATCAGTCGGAAATTGTTTTCGGGAAAAATAAATATTTGTAGAATTTCGTGCGGGCAAATATTGGGCTTAATGCTATGACTATATTTATGTCGTGAAGGTCTGGTTGTGTCCCTTTCGAAGTAGTCCTGTGGAGGAATGCTGATATGCTTGGGTATCGGGACCTAGGTCTTCACCGCATGACGATGAACTCTGCAGACGACGGAGGGAAGCCTTCAGGAGGGTTGGTAAACTTGAAGGTTTATTTACATATTTACAAGAGAAGCAGGGAGACCAAAAGTCAGAGATGAAGTGCCGTGAAACCAGCCAAATTGTGGCTTAAATACAGTGGATATTCCCTAGGCACCTAGCTAGGGAAACCGGTGGTTGATCAAGCGTCCAATGGGCAGACACACTCTTCATAGTCTCTTCCCTAACCCCGTGACCGCTCCGCCCCCACAAACACGTGCACAAGCGATAAGGAATCCTGGCGCCTTGAGGTCCTGGAATGCTGTTTCCGCCCGGTTGACCAGGTGCTTAAGGTCTTTGGCTTAGCAGGCGGTGATCCCCTCCGTGGGAAAGAGGCGTCCTGGAATGTGGTTTCCGACGGGTTGACCATGTGCATAAGGTCGTTGGCTTTGTAGGCGGTGATCCCCTCCGTGGAAAGATGCGTCCTGACGGCCCCGTGAATTCCAGAGGGTAAGATGAATCAGCCGTGTCCGCCCCCGCTTTGTCTGGCCGCGCAAGTGCAAGCGAGCGAGGCGGGTCCGGCGCCTTTGTTCGGGTCTTTCTGCCGCTCCACGTGAAGGCGCAGTTCGGGAGAAATACCGCATTCTATACTCCGGAAGAAGGGATGAGAGGCCTGTCGTCACAGCTCACCGTCGCCAGGAGCCGTTCCAAATCCTCTTCTCAGGACGACAGCACCTTTGGTCAAACATAGTTCGATGGCGCCTGCCGGGCTCGTTTGTTCCCGCTGTCGGGGCCTCCGATCACAACAATCCGTCCGCCGCCAAGAAGACGCCACGAAGTGGTTGCAGCTGGTCGGTGCACCACGAATGGGCGTCAGAGTCCCAGTCGGCCTCGTAGTAGTCAGCCCACTTGACCTGCACAGCTGCCAAGGGTCCTCAACGGAGCATTAGCGATCAGATCTGAGCTCAGCCCCTACCTCCGGCTAGGCAGCACGCGGCCAGCCTCAGAACATTGCCAGGTCTTTAATACAGAGCAATATGGCTGCAAATTTTGGACGACTTAAGCCTCGCCAATAGCTCACGCCCGGAAGTCTGCTGAACCAAAACTAGTTCCTCTTTGTTTTTCCTTTTTTCGCAAAAGACATGCGTCTGAAATTTGATAAGAAACTTTTTTTTCTCTCGGCAATGAGGTAGGTACGGAGAAGCAAGGAAAAAAAACAAAAACCAAAAATGATAGATGGTAGCTTTTCTCGATCATTAGGGCATTTTACGCCAGATTATGCAGGAAAGCTACGACTGAGACCGTCGGCATTCCCGTTTTCCCGCCCTTTTCGGTAGCGGTAGCCCGACTGAGTCACTGGTAGAGGACCGACTACGTCCCCCACCAAACGACGGAAGGGTTCGCTAATCACGGGCACTAGCCTCATCGGAGCCTTCCTTAAATCCCCTGGCTTTCCAACACGCTGACAGGTGTCGCAGGACTTTACAAACTGCTTGACATCCCTGACGCAGCCAGGCCAATAAAACTCGTGTAGAAGCCTAGCTTTAGTTTTCTTCACTCCAATGTGGCAAGACTAACCCCCACCATGGCACAATTTAAGGATGCCTGCGCGGTATTTCTGCGGCACCACGAGCTGATCGAACTGGACCCCCTTTGAGTCCTTGTACTCGGCGTCGCATCTGTTCCTGCCGCGAGCCTCTCCGCTCGTCTCAGAAGCATCGCCTCCTGGGTTTGCCGCTGCCTGACCCGTCGTGGGAGAGTCTTCGTTCTTCCTACGATTTACTTCAGCTGCAATCTCGCTAGCCTTCGCTCGAGTGAGCGCCTGGACGGTTCTATCGCCGAAACTACGACCCTCTTCCTGGAGCATCTGCTCCGACCGATTTGAAAAGAGGTACGGAAATGTTTCCGGCAGATTCGGTGATACCGCTGCCTCCGTTTCCAGAACGCCAAACGGGCCCTCTATTCTAACTCGTGCGATCGGCAAGCATGCGCTATTCTCTTCGGCCACCTGCCTAATCCCTGCACATTCCCCAGTAAAATCAGCTGCGTTCACGTACGTGGGGTGGATTACGTCCATGGTGGCGGCGGAGTCCCTCAGAACCCGGCACGGTTTTCCATTAACCTGCATGTCTTTCAGGTATGGCTCTAGCAGGCGCATGTTCTCATCGCCCGCCTCCACCAAGGAGAGAACGATTTCCGGCTTCCTGCAAGCGTGGGCTCGTGACCGGGCTCGTGACAACGGAAACACACTGGTTTCTTTCTGGCTTCAAAAGCCTTATCCCTCTCTTTTTCGGTCACCCCCTTTGTGGGGTTGCTTGATTCTGCTTTGTGGCCCTCGTTCCGCTCCCAGTTGCGGCTTGCTTCCCCTCCTGTCTGGATCCGTGGAAATTTCTTTTCTACTTTGGGGCTTACGGGGGCATGCGCACCCTCTGCTACGCGCTTGGCATGGAACTCTTCGGCCAGCTCTGCTGCACTTTCTAGGGTTTTATTTCCCGGCCTGTCCAAAAGCCTGTTCTCCCTTTAGCCATTCCTTCAGGTCTGCCTTAAGGTTATACGCAAAATCCGGAAATTACTGATTAGGCTGTTTTCTGGCTTCTCTGAAGCGGCGCCGAAAGGCCTCTGCGGACAGGCGATACTTTTTTAGGAGTGCTGCCCTTACTTTAGTATAGTCTGTCGCCTCTTCTTTTGCCAGCCGAGCGAGTACTTGGGCCGCCTCACATGGAAGAATGGTCAGAAGTTTCTGCGGCCAAGACTCGGCCGGGAACTCGCAACTTTCACATGCCCGCTCAAAGTTCACGAGAAAGAGCACTATGTCCTCTCCAAGTTTGTACGGTTGCAAAAGGTCCTTTATTTTTATTTTTGATGCTGCCTGGCTTGCCACTGTGTTCGGCACCTCTAGCCTAGTGCGTTCTGCCTGTGCAGCCTGAGCTATCTGTAGATCGAGCCGTTTTTTCTCGATCCGATCTCTCTTTCATGCTCTCTTTCCTGCTCTTCGCGCTTCCTTTCGTGCTCCCTTTCCTGCTCTTCGCGCTTCCTTTCGTGCTCCCTTTCCTGCTCTTCGCGCTTTCTTTCGTGCTCTTCGCGCTTCATTTTTCCTTCATCCTCTCGCTTCTTTTGTTCATCCTCTCGCTTCTTTTGTTCCCTTTCCTTCTCCAACTCCTCCTTAATTAGCTCCCAACATTCTACTATCTCCTCCTCGTCCGCACCGAAATCCTCAATTGCCCTAATCAATTCAGGTTTTCTACGGATCGACCCACAATCAATGCCCAATTCCCCGCATACGAGAACTAGGTCTGGTTTGCGCAGCTTCTTCCAGTCCATGACTATTTAAGCAACGGCAAGTCTCTACTCACGTGGTCAGAGGAGCCCCGGCTGCCTCTTATACCAACCTTCGATTACCTAGGCTAACAAATTTCCAAAGTTGTAAAACCTGGCAATGCTCCAAGAGAAAGACCGCGCACTTACCATACCAGAGTCAGGACCAGGCGCAGACCATCCCACCGCTGCCAACCAGTTGATATGCTTGGGTATCGGGACCGAGGTCTTCACCGCATGACGACGAACTCTGCAGACGACGGAGGGAAGCCTTCAGGAGGGTTGGTAAACTTGAAGGTTTATTTACATATTTACAGGAGAAGCAGGGAGACCAAAAGTCAGAGATGAAGTGCTGTGAAACCAGCCAAATCGCGGCTTAAATACAGTGGATATTTCCTAGGCACCTAGCTAGGGAAACCGGTGGCTGATCAAGCGTCCAATGGGCAGACACACTCTTCATAGCCTCTTCCCTAACCCCGTGACCGCTCCGCCCCCACAAACACGTGCACAGGCGATAAGGAATCCTGGCGCCTTGAGGTCCTGGAATGCTGTTTCCGCCCGGTTGACCAGGTGCATAAGGTCGTTGGCTTAGCAGGCGGTGATCCCCTCCGTGGGAAAGAAGCGTCCTGGAATGTGGTTTCTGACGGGTTGATCATGTGCATAAGGTCGTTGGCTTTGTAGGCGGTGATTCCCTCCGTGGAAAGATGCGTCCTGACGGCCCCGGGCATTCCCGAGGGTAAGGTGAATCAGCCGTGTCCGCCCCCGCATTGTCTGGCCGCGCAAGTGCAAGCGAGCGAGGCGGGTCCGGCGCCTTTGTTCGGGTCTTTCTGCCGGTCCACGTGAGGGCGCAGTTCGGGAGAAATACCGCATTCCATACTCCGGACGAAGGGATGAGAGGCCTGTCGTCACAGCTCACCGTCGCCAGGAGCCGTTCCTAATCCTCTTCTCAGGACGACAGCACCTTTGGTCAAACATAGTTCGATGGCGCCTGCCGGGCTCGTCTGTTCCCGCTGTCGGGGCCTCCGATCACAACAATGCCTAGCTTTTGAAAATACAAAGAGCGAAAAAACGCAGTCGGGCAGCCTTTCTTCTTCCAGCCAATGGCTCAAGGGCTGCCTGATGTAACATGGCTAACGGAGAGTCCCTTCGCTTATACCGGTTATATATGACCCTTACTGCTAATCTCTGGATTTTTTTTATTTTTCTATGTTGATTGTGGTGTGT
Source organism: Amblyomma americanum (assembly GCF_052857255.1). Taxonomy (NCBI): domain Eukaryota; kingdom Metazoa; phylum Arthropoda; class Arachnida; order Ixodida; family Ixodidae; genus Amblyomma; species Amblyomma americanum. The sequence continues at coordinate 100,359,165 of NC_135507.1, read as the reverse complement.
GGGTCCTATACTATGCTGGCGTATTCAAAAGTCGGTCTAACAATTGATTTGTAAGATTGAAGTCGAAGTGCGCTTGAAGAATTACCTAATTTATTTTTTAAGAAGCCTAGCTTTTTCCTTGCAAAGGAGCAGATGCTGGAGATATGGGATGACCATTATAGATCAGATGTTAAAGTCACGCCCAGGTATCTGTATTCTTCCACTTGACTAATTATGTTGTCCCCAATGCCATACGTAAATTTCATTTTGTTGATCTTGTTCATAGCACATAAATAAACGGTTTTGTCATAATTAATTGTCATATCCCACTTGTTACACGAGTCTTCAAGAAGCTGCAAGTTCGAATTTAGTGCAAGTTGATCGGATGCAAAATGAATGCTTTTGAAAATAATGCAGTCATCGGCAAATAACCTGGCCGACGTGCTGAGTCCCAGAACACCTAACAGGTTGCTAATGTAAATATTAAAACAAACAAGCCCCAAGACTGAGCCCTGAGGAACACCTGAATGAACATCTAGGAAGCGGGAGCAGTTGCCATCAATTTCCACTTATTGTTTTCTATTTTGTACATATGACATAACCCAAGCGATCGTATGGGAAGGCATACCTATTTCTTTCATATTAGTAAATAATTTAGAGTGAGGAACCCTATCAAACGCCGTGGAGAAATTCATAAAAATTATATCTACCTGACCGCCACTATTGAGAGTTCTTGTTAGATTATGTACGGTATCAACTAATTGCGTAGTAGTGGATAAATGGTGCCACAAGCTACAATGCCTGTTGCTAATTATTTCATTCGTGTCTAAAAAACTGTTCAGCTATTTGAGTATAATATGCTCGATTAATTTGCAAGGAATAGAGGCGAGAGATATTGCGCGGTAATTATTGATTTCCGATGGATTTCCTTTTTTTAATACGGGTACAACACGCGAAACACGCCTGTCATGGCGTACGACGCCTGACTCTACAGATTTCTGAAAGGTTACGACGAGAAATCTAGCCAGAATTTCTGCATACCTTTTTAAGAATGCTGTGGGAATATTATCAGGGCCGGCTGATTTTCTTAGATCCAACTGCAACAGAAGTTCGGTAACACCTTCCAAAGAGGTGGTAATGTTGCTTGCGCCATCGCTAACTGACGTGTTAAAAATCCTCGCATCAGGTCTGGAAAATACGGTTTGAAAATGGAGGTTGAACGTTTCTGCCATTTCCTTTTTGTCCGTAACAATTTCCCTGTAAACCGTTACTTGCTCTAAATTTTTATTGTCCTTATTCGACAGGTATACTGCCAGAATTTTCGAGAATTTTCCGCTGCAAAACGACTAAGTGTCTCAGAAAAATACCCGTCTCTTGCTTTTTGCAACCCATGCCTGAGGGAGGCGCTTAATTCTGTAATTAGTGACGCATTTTTATTCTTTTTTTCCTGCAGCGCTTGATTTTTCGTTTTAATTGTAATAGTTCTTGGGTTAACCAAGGGTTTATTCTCCCTAGTCTCTCTATATTTTCCTGCCGCCGCGGTGGCTGAGTGGTTACGGCGCTCGGCTGGCGGCCCGAAAGACGCGGGTCGGACCCTGGCCGCGGCGGTCGAATTTCGATGGGGGCGAAATTCTAGAGGCCCGCGTGCTGTGAGATGTCAGTGCGCGTTAAAGAACCCCAGATGATCGAAATTTCCGGAGCCCTTCACTACGGCGTCACTCATAGCCTGTGTCGCTTTGGGACGTTAAACCCCCATAAACCAAACCAAATCATTATTTTTCCCAGTACAAAGTTTCGATGTAGTAATCACAGAGGTATTTAAATCTCGCCCACAACGCATTTACGTCGTCCTCACAAAACCATGACAGGGCATCTTCCATAAAATGCATAATACGCGGGTTGTCTGCCGCATCAAAATGCTTCACAGTCTGTAATTTTGGCATGCACGTTCCCACTTGGCGTGGGAGCTTCTTGCTGCTAATCAGCAGCTTCTTGTTGCTTGCCCTCGCATTTTTGTACTCTTGTAAAAATGCTAAGTAAATTGAAGAAGCTGCTGATTAGCAGCTTGACGAAGGTTGCTGCCCCTATATTTGACAGGTTGAACGGCGCTAGCGTACAGCTTCTCATTAAAGAATTATAGGTGTCTGGATTAAAAGCATAGATCACTTTTACATGTGTTGTAGACATTCTCATTAGACACAATCAAGCTCACTTTTCATAGTCGTACATGGAGACATATTACAAGCAATAAGACAACCAATATAAGAGAAATAGGCTAGTTTGTGATCAGAAATGCCCTCGTAAACTTTAGTAGTGCATTTTTTTATGCCTGCTGAACATAAAATGAGGTCTAGAATTGAAGAAGCTGAACGAGTTACGCGTGTAGGAGAGTGTACAGTCTGGACTAGATTATACGTCAACAATATATCAAGTAATACTTCTGAACTACGCGCATCGGTGGGACTAAACTTCATGGTGCCCCAATCAGTGTGGGGAAGATTAAAGTCACCTGCAATTATAATATTCCGATTTAAATACTATTTCTCGGTGATCATATAATTCCAGTAGATATTCTGCTCCCGCCCAAAAGGCCTATAGATTCCGACAATAGTTATTTGGTTGCCTGAGAACATCAGCCTACACGAAACGCTTTCTTCATAAGTGGAAACATCCAGCAAAAAGAAGACAATCCAGCTTTCACGAGGATCGCAATTCCACCACCTCTCGTGGCGCGCGGTCCTTTCTGTAGCATGTGTATGAAGGCGGTGCAGCGCAGCTATCAGGAATGTCGGCATGAAGCCAAGTTTCAGATATAATCGCCACGTGTGGATCACAGGAGATTATTAAGTCTTCGAGTGGGTCTTGCTTGTTGCACAAACTTTGCGCATTCAAAGATATCAGTCGAAGTGATTTTTCCGCAACGCGCGTGGTGGTATCTGTTCGTCAGTCTTGGGACGTGTGGGCTGCTTTGTGCAGCAATACCCTACAGTTGTTCTTATCGTCCCACGCATAAATGTTCAATTCAATTCAATTCAATTTACTTCGCATTTTTACAAGAGTACAAAAATGCGAGGGCAAGCAACAAGAAGCTGCTGATTAGCAGCTTGACGAAGGTTGCTGCCCCTATATTTGACAGGTTGAACGGCGCTAGCGTACAGCTTCTCATTAAACAATTATAGGTGTCTGGATTAAAAGCATAGATCACTTTTACATGTGTTGTAGACATTCTCATTAGACACAATCAAGCTCACTTTTCATAGTCGTACATGGAGACATATTACAAGCAATAAGACAACTAATAACACAATTGGACATACATTGGTGCCTATGTTACACACTGCAATGCTACTCAAGCACTTGGCATGTCATGTTATTATAATACACATAATAAAAAACGCATCTTGTTCATTTTGCTGTAGTCTCACAGCAGAAAAAAAGTACACAAAATTTCATAAGACTTGATATAATGAAATGTAAGGGAAACCGTGTAAAGCCACCAGTAGACGAAGGACACAGAAATTATCGATACAATCGCAGCAAATTGTCATTGAGAGCCGGTAGTTAATTACATTGCTAGGCTAAGTTGTAAGACCTGCTCTAGAAATGAGATATTTTTTTTGCAGTTTTTTCTTGAGATATTTTTTATATCTACATTTACATCCTCTGAATTATTTAACAGTTTTGGAAGACGATTTGCTATCCTCCTGCACCCTTGGTTAGTTCTAGAAAATGGCAGCGTCCAACTCTTTCTGTGTCTGATGTCGTAGGAAAGTTGCGATGTTTTTGTCAGGTCGCACAGTGTGAGAAAGTAGTTGAAAGAATTTTTCAAGCTGTGTTTGTATTTTAGCAAAGGATTGAATTCGTATATATGCTTGATAGGAAGAATATCAAGAAGTGGAAATAATTCGCTTGTGTGGGCGTCGTACGAAACGTTCGCGATGTGACGGATAGCTCTTTTTTGCATAAGAAATAGTTTGTGAAAGTTCTTTTGGGATGTTATGCCCCATACAAGGCTGCAATAATTTAGATGAGGAGAGAATTGGGAGTTATACAATAAAACCTTAATCCTTGGAGGAATAGTGCAGCGAAGTCGAGATAGTATACCGCAAGTCTTCGTGAGGCTTGTACTTATCCGGTCTACATGAGAATCCCAGGTTAAGTGTTCATTAAAGATTACTCCCAAGGTTCTTATCTCTTTGACAAGGTCTAGCCTATCATTTCCAAAGTATAAGTTTATGTCAAAGTTTACAGGATTTTGTGATGGTGCAAATAAAATGGACTTTGTTTTTGATGTGTTAATTTTTAGCGAGTTAGTCGCACTCCAATCAGACAACAAAGCGAGCGTATTATTGGCTAAACGTCCAAGTTGTACGACATTATCTGACTGTAGAAATATACTTGTGTCACCTGCGTAAACTATGAAATGTGCGCTGTCACTGATGTTAATTATGTCATTTACATATAAGATAAACAATGCAGACCCTAAAACACTACCTTGCGGTACCCCCTCTGTTAAGCCTTTGAGAGATGAAAGCTCTTCACCAATGGCAATGCTCTGTTTCCGATGCTGTAAGTATGATTTTAAAAGTGTCAGAGGAACGCCGCGAAATCCACAGTGCTGCAATTTAGTGAACAAAATGAAGTGGTCGATGCTATTGAAAATTCCACAAATAAGCCTTGGGTTAATTTCTTCTCCTCGAAACCATTCAATATTAATTCCTTTTGAGTAAACAGAGCCAACTCAGTTGACATTCCTTTACGGAATCCGAGC